>NC_084931.1:30242333-30867333 GCF_958298935.1 Phragmites australis
AATGCTTCACACTTCCTAATGTTGTCCCGCACGCCATAGCCAAACCCATCACTTCCTTGATGAATTCAAACCTTTGTTCCCCTTGCATCACCTTGTTGGCTACAACACTATTAGCCTGTATAGTATCTCATATGCCCTTCATAATCTACAACACTATTGTGCGAGTAGCACTTTTACTACTCCCTCCGGTCTTTAAAAAGCTGACGCTGAAGAGTTTTACAAAAAGTATGTAAAAAGCTGACGTTGAGAGAATTAAGGGGTCACCTGGTCTCTTTTACCCCTGCTATTAGTGCAACACCAGCATTGTGACATTTATGGCTGTTTCTTTTCCAAAGTCATCTCTTTGATACTCGTAAGCATGCATGTCATTTATGGTTGCTTCTGTGATTATATATGGACCTCTTGGCACTAGCAATCCTCTTTCAACAACATGGAGCATCAGAAAAACAAGAGCTCGCAGCAAATGAAAGAAGGTAAAGATAAATCTATTCGTTTAGATTTTGCTTGTTCTATCCTTCGTGATCATCTTAATCTGACATGGTACTCCAGCAGCCCTGAGCATGCAGAATGAATAAACAAATACGGCAAGCATATAGGAAAAAAAGTTGAACAAAAGAAATCACACGCAAGTGCAGCAAAGAAGAAAAGATTTACAAGAAAAATAGCATGCGTAGAGTGGTGCTCGAACGTTGCACGTCTCGTTGTAGGGACATCGTCTCAAACCACTCGGACATCAGCGCACATTACTCTATTTTTGTGTTCCATACAACTTGAATTAATATGGGTAGAAAGGTAAATAAGCTCCCTAGTTAACCGTTCATTGGTATGTGAAATCAAGTCTAAAACGTCAGCTTTTTAAAGACCGGAGGGAGTACTACTACCTCCCTTCAATGTAGTGCTACTCATTGGGCTTGCCTCACCACCATATCCTTCATCTCCTTTCTCTCCTTCACCTCCGTCACCTACGCCTTCACTAGGAAAACAAGAAGAAGAACTGTCCACGGTAGTAAGGTAAAGTATCACCTCAAGCAGTTCTAGACACTATGGTGGACCATTATTGAGCTTCTTCCATTTGACACGTTTTTGAAAAACATAGAAGATAATATTAGTCAAAAAGTACCCTAGAAGAACATGAAAGATAGTAATGTACATGATGGATAAGTAACTTTTTCTGTTCCTTCCAATAGGTCTCACTTGCTACCACAGTTCCTTTAGCACTATCTCATCCAAGGCTGGTAGCTTTGTTAAGGTACAACCAAAAGTTATACAGACCCTTAAGTGCATCTCATCAATTCTCTAGCTGTAGTTTAGTGTAACGCAACCCTGTCCTTAACCAGTACTTCTCAGCTATATTCCTATACCCTCTACTAGTCATAACTACAATAGGCCTATTCCCAGTTTTGATTTTCTCAACACAAATTTTATAGAACACCGCATTGTTTGAGATATTCCAATCAGTTTTGTCTGGAACAAAGTCCTCTACCTATTGCAAACATGATGTAGGAAAAAGTGATGCAAAATACCTAACCAATCAGAAAAATTTGAAGCACAAAAACAGTACCATAACTGATTAAGGGAAGCTATATTCTGATCATTACAATGAAATAACTGATCAAGGATTAAGTGTGCGTGAAAATATAACTAAGATAGTAGAGGAAGCATTCTGGGTGCATGCAAGTATATAAACGACATACTTTCTGCATATACCACATGGGAGTAGGAAATTCATCACCTGCCATTCGTGATAAGGTGCACAAGGTGCAAGTATCAGGAATGTTAAACCACATGTAAAGATACCTCAAGATGTCTACTAGAGCTAAACCCATTTTCACTTAGAAGCCAAAGGTTTGACGCAAATCTCAAAGGAAATTCAATGGTATAAACAGCGGTTTAAGCAAAATATCTAACCAATCAGGGAAACGCGAAGCACAAAAACAGTACCATAACTGATTAAGGGAAGCTATATTCTGATCATTACAATGAAATAACTGATCAAAGATTAAGTGTGCATGAAAATATAAGTAAGATAGTAGAGGGAGCATTATGGGCACATGCAAGTATACACACGATATACTCTTTGCATATACCACATGGGAGTAGGAAATTCATTATCTGCCATTCATGACAATGTGCCAATATCAGAAATGTTAAACCACATATAAAGGTACCTCAAGATGTCTGCTAGAGCTAAACCCATTTTCACTTAGGAGCCAAAGGTTTGGTGCAAATCTCAAAGGAAATTTGATGGTATAAACAACAGTTTAGTTTGGAGCAATCTAAAGTATACCTACAAAATTTGAAGTTAGAGTTTGCACAGGCAAAATCCCATACAAATCCCAAAGATGAACTTACTACACAGCACACAGGTTACCCTGCGGCAACTACAGATGGCAACATCAAACACAAACAAACTCAAAACTACAAGATTATCACGGTGAACCGCTCATCTATAATCTCAGTTTATTAACAAAGTAACTCCTAGTACGCCTCCATGGCCACGGCATAACACCTCCACGGCCACGACACCAAGCTGGCGGAGCAAAATAGCAGCACCACAACACCTCCACGGTGACAAAACCAGAGCAATTTGCTTCAACATCCACGACATAAAGACCAACCGAAGCACAACAGCCACAGCATAAATAATAACAAACTCAACAGCGAAGACTACAAAGCATTTCTTACCGAAGATGGAGTAGATAGGGGGTGCACCAGTAGATGCTCTGGTTGCCACATCGGTTGCTACGCCGCAAGCCACACCGGTAGAGGGTGAGGTAGCATGTACGCTTGGGCACCCAAGCCACGCTGGGGCGGGCCGCCACGACCGGACGAAGAGCAGTGCCAAGATCGGAGGCCTAGCCTGAAAGGGAACCAGCGCTGCGAACGGCCTTCGCACCGGGGAACAGCATCCACGCTGGCCGCCAGAACTCACAAAGCGTCTCGAAATGCAATAGAGGCGACGACCTTGGGCGCCCCCGTGTTAAGGTCCAACATATCCATCCACGTTGGATCCACGCTCTCGATAACGGCGCCGCCACCTAGGTTCCGCGGGAGCAAGGGTGGGGGAGGCGTCAGGTGCAGTCAAGCTAGTGGGGGTGTCAGGGTGGAGGTGAAAACCCGATGGCAGTAGCAGGTAAAATCAATGAAAGTGTATAGAAATTTTAGTATTTGTTACTTCACAATCTAAAAGGAGATGGATGGTTAGATTGTGATAAGATGAAGATCAAATTTTAGATTGTGATAATATGAAGATCAAATTTTAGGGACGTCGGGGCGTCTGGATGGTTAGATTGTGGATCCCAGATTTTTATAATCTGAAACTGAAACAAAGGCTAACACAGCGAAAACGAAAGGGAAGTGCCGGAAAAGACGCGGGGATACGCGTCGAGCGCCCGGGCAGGGCCGCTGCTGGCCGTGCCGTGGCACAGCTGCGCACGCAGGCGCGCGGCCCACACGTCTGCTGAGGGAAAGGGGATGGCGGCAGCAGGTGGGGCGGCCTGTCGCGGGGTCCAAATGGCGTCGAGATTACCCGTCACTTAGACGGCAGATTCGTTGGTGTGCCGTAACGTTTTTTTTTCGGGTTATTTGATTCCCTTCTCTGAGACAAAGTTTGCCGTTTAGACCTTGACTGCAGAAAGTATCAGTAGCCTATGACTCGACACCTTTGGAGGATGCAGATCATCTCCAAGAGAGGCAAAAACAGAATATTTAGGCTTTCAATTCACATGCAAAGATTTTCCTGCCACGTCACTATGAAATGGTGACCAGCAGAATTGCAAATTCGAACCACACTTGCATCTCATGCATTTTCAATTGGTAACACGCTTTTGAACAGCCAGTGCAGTGCCGGCCAGCTTATCGCACGAACTAGCTACCTTACATAGCGCTGCTACTCCATGAAGAATAAATCGTTTACCGTTTCAAGTAAAGTGATGCTCCCCTTCAGCAAAACCACGGTATGGTTCGACAGTTCGGCGGCACCACCACCGATCACGCAAGCGCGCAAACATAGCTTTGCCATTGCGTTACCTGAGCAGACATTCTTGATTCTTTAGTTAAGATTCTCGCGTTACAACAAAAATATAAATATTAATAATATCAAATATAAGTTATGAAAATATAGATATATCATTAAAGTATCGCTGAACGAATATATTAAGAGTGATACCGTAATTTGATTTTATATGAGATTCAAAAAAGAGGTGAACATTATCAGCTAATTCCCCTTCTAACTTATTTATATATTTTTCATTACTAAAATAGATCTCATATTCGTAACTGTTAACGAGACGGAAAGGTTAAAAGATAAGAATGAATAGCAAAAGTTGATAAATTATTCAAATTTTAGAGATTTTTCTTAGATGCAAGAGGAGCATGGAAAAAAGATCACGCAGGAACCAACTCATCCTTTATATAATAGAAGTTTAACATAAAACCTCTATAATAAATTATCTTTTCAGATGTTTGATAGTAATTTCAAACTTTCTTAATTTATATATAAAACAAATAAATATTATAATTTATATAGCAATGATAACTCGTACATCAGTATGAAAGTAATGTATTAATAGTTTTAAAATTTAGCTTATAAGACCAAATGACCTCTATTCTCCGGTCACCTAAAATCCTAGGTGATATTGTATGAAGCGGCTTATGAGAACGTGTACTAATGTACTTCAGTGTACCCTTGTTTAAACAGCAAAATTATTTGTTAGAAGAATCAACATTTTTTTGCTCACGACGCTGTCGGCCCCTAATCGCAAAAGCATCGAACAACAACAGCAAACGAGCAAGCCTCGGGAAAAAGGCCGACTTTTATCGACTTTTAGAGCACATTAACTTGTAATTTTTTATTTGGATGTGGCTTTAATATGCAGGTGCATGCTAAACCTCATCCGTTCGCACACCCTAATTAGGAATGCAGCATTCCTAATTAGGCCACCTACGGATTAGGCAACCCACGCGTAGGAGTGCACCCGGGCTCATGAGCCAACGGCTACGCCGGATCCTAGGCCCACTTCTACTGGACTATAGACTTAAATTTGCTAAACTAAACTGGAGATTTAAAACAGGTCTATAAAAAAGAACATGATATATCATCTCTACTATTACGTAAATAGCGATATGTTGCAAGTTTTGATTCTAGTGCTATGTATCACACATCAACATGATAATATGTGTTCCCTAAAACACAACACAGGATTTTGATAAGAAATTTAAAATAGCTACTGCATAATCTTTTTACAAGATAGATTTTGCAGTAAAAAGCCACACATATTATACACATGAGCATATAGGTGCATAGATCACAAGCATGACCACAATAGTGTAACTGATAAAATTCTGCACAATTGCTTCATCCCATATGAACAGACTCTGATTTCTCCAGAATGTATGCACATTAAGAAGAACTGACCATTTAAGTAACCAGGTGCAAAAATATAAAAAAAAGAGTATTAGCAGTTAACTTTGCAATACGCTGATAATTTTACATTCCTTTACACATTTTTCTGTAAATTTGTGTTTACTAGTTTACAAATTATTACTTCTTTGAATAGTAAAGTTGCCTAATTGGATCACTAAATTTGTCTGACAGATAGCACATAAAAAAAATCAAACACTGAAATTTTATGTTGCCTGATTGGATCACTAGATTTGTGTGACAGTGAGCAAATTTGTACTTATCGATTCACAAAAAAATTCTTATCTTCATTCTTTGGCAGTCCCTGAGGTGACTCTGCTATAACACTCACCCTCCCTCTTCTACTCTTCTAGGAATGACAAGTTCGCTGGATCGAGCATCAAACTTACTTATCAACCACTTGAGATTAGCTGGCAATGTATTGGTCCCTATACCGGCGATGCGCTCAAGCCAGAGAGAGATGAACAGGCAAAATTCCTGAGTCCCTCCCTGCCTCATGAACTTCTCAGCGGGTATGTGTTTGACGTGTGGGCCCGATGTGAGGGTGTGAAAAAGGATTTCTGCCCGTCTCGCCGCCCGACTCGGCCGAATACCCCAAAGCAACAACGGCTACGCGCCTACGAACGGAAGCGTGCCTCGGAGCCCGAGAGAACCCACCAAAAACCAACCCGAAAGCGAGCCAAAAGCCACAGCGCCCACCACGCGCGTCGCCATCCGCCTGCCATAAAGTCGCCACGGCCGGCCAGTACCGTGCCACAGCGAGTGAGGCGGCCAGGCGCGCGGGAACAGCGGCCGCGCGCATCGAAGCCGCTGCCGCGGAGCGGTGGTGGGCGCGGGCTGGCGCCAGGGGCGTGGGAGACGGGAGAGCTGCGCCTGCGCGGGGACAAGTGGACAACACATTAATGCGACTGCCGCCTCCGCCAGCCTCACCTATCTATCCGGCGTCCGCCTCAATCCCTCAGAGGTAGCAGCGCATTTGCTTGCCGCGCGGGTAGCCGGGTAGGCCGAGGGTGGTGCTGGGGGAGACCGGGAGATATGGGGATTGATCTGAACACTGTGGAGGACGACGAGGCGGCTCCGCCGGCCGCTGTGTCTGGGGCGGTATGCGGGGAGCTGTGGCACGCGTGCGCGGGGGCAGGGGTGGCGCTGCCGCGGCGGAGCAGCGCCGTGGTGTACCTGCCGCAGGCACACCTCGCGGCAGGCGGCGGGGAAGTGCCGGCCGGGGCGGCGCCGCGCGTGCCGCCTCACGTGGTGTGCCGCGTAGTCGACGTCGAGCTTTGCGTGAGTGGGTCCGCCTCGTTCGGGCAGGCCGCCGTCTGGTGATTTCGCCTTGCGTCTCTGAAAAGGGGAGAGGTTTTCTGATGCGTGTCCGTCTTCGTGCAGGCGGATGCGGCGACGGACGAGGTGTACGCGCGGCTCGCGCTGGTGGCGGAGGGCAAGGTGAGTGCCGCTTCCGTCCCTTGCCAGGTCTTGTGGAACGTGGATGGATGCTTTGGTGCTTCTAGGGGGTTAGTTGCTCGCGGCAGGGGCGCAATGGTTTCAGGCAAAGGGTTTGATCTATTTATAACGGGGATGGTGGAGATGGATTCTGTTCCATCAGCTTCTTCCCTGCTTCATTTGCATTTCATTAGAGATTTGGAGGTAGATGCCACTAGAGTGTTTGGTAACGAAATGTTGGGTTCCTCACCTGGTAGAAGGATTTTTTTTCCCGCCTTAACCGTTGATCAAAATGGGCTTTGGAATTGCTCGGAATGATTTGATTGGAGGAGTATAAAGTACAGTTTTGAGATCAATTAGCACCATTTCATTGCTGCTTCTTTTATTTTTCTTGTCATACTTTGTTAGAGGCTTAGAGCTGATGTTAAACTATAGTATCTAATCACTGTTTATTTAGTTAGAACGTCTAAGACAAGGCTTGATATCAAGTGGTAGCAAATCATTGCTTATTTAGTATAGTTCTTCTCTCTCTTTTTCCCTAACGGGTACTTTGTTGGAACCTCGGAGGCATACCTCTACCGGTGTTCGTAGCAGTAAGTGGTACCAGGTGAATCAATCATAGCTTATTAAGGCATTTCATCTTAATGACTAATGGACGAAGTTGGGATCTTGCTTGCTGTAAAGTTAAAAACAAGAAGGAAGAATACCCCGATAGGTCTGTAAAAACATTGTTTATTTGGACTCAGATGTTTGGGAAAAACTTCCATGAGGGTGAAACTGAAGAGAGGGGCGGTGGGATGGAGGATGCTGATGGAGAAAAGAAGCCACGGACGCCGCACATGTTCTGCAAGACACTCACAGCCTCTGATACAAGCACACATGGAGGATTCTCTGTTCCTAGGCGAGCTGCGGAGGACTGCTTTCCATCTTTGGTGATACACGCAGAACTAGCTTTGGTTTACTCCTGAATCACAGTTTAGGTTGAATTGCTGCTCTAACCAGTTCCGCTTCTTCCATTCCTTCCAGGACTATGAGCAGTTCAGGCCTTCTCAAGAGCTCATTGCGAAGGACTTACATGGCATGAAATGGAGGTTCCGGCATATTTATAGAGGTGTGAACACATGAGCTAATCATTTGGAGTAGATGACAAGTGTACTTTGCATCAGAATTTATAGTTGCTAATGTAACATCTGTATAGCATTTGCATCTTTATGCTTCACATGGAAAAGGAATGTGCATTATTTTCCCCCAATCAAAGTTGTGTTATGCTCGGTAAATGGTATGGCCCCAAACAAAGTGGATGAAATTGGGTCAGTATTGGTTTTGAGTGCGTTTAAATGTTGGATTCCGTTTCTAAAGCAAGAGTTTATTTTGTTGCGGTAAAACATCAATTGATTATATGAGTGATATATGCACAGTAGGAGCCTCTCGTACTGTTCCCATTGAAAGGAAATCATTGGATCAGTAAAGTAAGACATACAATTCGGTAAGAGTACTAACAAGAAGTTTCTGCCAATAGTATTAAATAGGGAATCTGTTGAACACTAGTGTGCTAGCATTTTCTGTCTGCCCATTCTATCCTCGTGAATACTAAATTCATCGTCATTCCACTTATCCTTGTTATATGTTGAACTGTTGAAGCATGCCAGAACTTGTGGCAAAGTACAACACATCAAGGAATTTAGGGCCCAAAGGGTTCGGTTAGAGCTAAAGTTTTGTTTTCGATTAAATTTCAGGTCAACCACGTAGGCATCTTCTGACAACCGGATGGAGTTCATTTATCAATAAGAAGAAACTCATCTCAGGGGATGCGGTCTTGTTTCTTCGGTGAGCACACTTGCAATGTGATAAAACTTAACTGCTTTTTGTGGTATTCCACTTTGATCAGAAGTGTTCGTTCTTTTCACATGCAGAGGTAATGATGGTGAGCTAAGATTGGGTGTGAGGAGAGCAGTTCAACTTAGAAATGAAGCTCTTCTTGAAGCTGTCAGCAGTACTGATTCAAGGCTACACACACTGTCGGCTGTGGCCAGCTCCTTGGACAAGAGCAGTATATTTCATATCTGTTTCAACCCAAGGTTTGTTTACTGATGCAAAATATGTTCATTCTATCCTAGTTAATCACTATGCAAGGATAGATACAAGCATTTGCAAGATCATGGTCCTTCAATTTTGTTGAGATTTTTTTTCACTTCCTCTCATTTTTGGTATCTTGTTTGTTGTTCAGTAAGTTCTGTTTATACTAATGCTAATAATTTACCATATACAGTAAGTATATTGGTTAGCACAGTTAACTGTCCCAAAATTTGGACATCTGCACCTCCAAGGGCATGTAGTGATGCCTGACATTTACTCTGTGTCATTGTGCATTTGTCTGCACTGCTTATCCCATGCACATATGTATGGCACATGTAACTTCTGAAAAGAATCTGTACTGGGAGTATTGGCATAGCTGGAGCAACTTAAATTAATATCAGATGTTTTGTCCTTAAACAGGATTGGTGCATCAGAATTTATTGTGCCATATTGCAAATTCTTGAAGAGCTTGAACTATCCTTTTTCCATTGGAATGAGGTTTAAAGTTTGTTGCGAGAATGAAGATGCTCGTGAGAGGTCTACACTCTTAACTTCGGCAATATTTTATTTTCCATGTACAAGTCTCTTGAACTGTCTTTTATGTCTATAGGTCTTCTGGATTGATCTCAGGTATTAATGAAATTGATCTCATACGATGGCCTGGATCAAAATGGAGATGTCTCATGGTATGCATTTAGACAATCCTTGTGAAGTGGGCATAGTTCAGTTGGCTAGGATCCTTGTGGTGGAACCTGCCCACCCAAATACGAGTCCCCGACTCGGCAATGGTGCTCACATTTATAAAATGGCTATATATATATATATATATATATATATATATATATATATATATATATATATATATAAATCATTGACATCCTCTTGGTATAGAGGCCGAAAGCTGTACTTCCTAAGTCTAAAAAAAAATGCATTGCTAAGTTCTATTAACCCTCTGACTTGGATCTAACTGGCTTACAATGAACCCCAACAAGTTGGTAAACTTTTGGTCTTCGACTTCTGAATTCTTGAGTGGAAGTAAGATAATCTTTAAAGTTGATCCTAAGCTGGCTATATGTATCTGGGAGAGTTAACTCAGAGGAGAGTGATTGCTACGCCCAAATCTAATATGGTCTGTAACTCTGGTGAGCTGAAGGTGTAAAAAACTTTGTACATTTAGGATGTAAACTCCCATGCAGTATGAATACAGAATACAGATGGATTGAGTGTTTAAACAGTTCCTTATTTAGAGTTAATCTACAGCATGTGGGTCCTTGAGTTTCCTCAAACTGAAATGCTCGTCTATTTGCATTATTTACAGGTAAAATGGGATGGTGATACTAACTGCAACCACCAAAATAGAGTATCTCCGTGGGAGATTGAGAGAGTTGGGGCCACAATTTCAGTTGCTCATTGTCTTTCATCATCTATTTCAAAGCGAACAAAATTGTGCTTTCCTCAAGGCGATTTGGACGCTCCAATGCTCGGTAGGTCCTGCAGCATGAAACTGATATTTCATAGCTGAAGTTTCCTTTAGCCATATCCATTTAACCCTTTGCATCCAATATGTAGATGGAAATGGTCGTCCGGACTCCATGCAAACTGAAAGTTTTCGCAGGGTCTTGCAAGGTCAAGAATTGATGCACTCTAGGACTCATGGAGTTGCATGCTCTCATTCATCAGATGTCACCAAATTTCAAGCCTCTTATGGTAGGAGATTATCTGCTGATGTGCGGAATTGCAAGTTGAATGATGCAACAAGTGGGCTCCGACACTGGAACGCCACCGAGTTTGCTTACAAGCCCCTAGGCTTCGGCGAATCTGTCAGATTCTCAGAGGTCTTGCAAGGTCAAGAAATGTCTCAAGTGGTTCCTTCGTTCCAGGGAGTTGATTTTGACGCTCGCATACAGAATGGTAGAGTTGGTTCATTTGATTATGTGCATAGATCAGCTGCAACTCAAGGTTATTCTCTTCCACGGCTTACTCCGTCAGCAGCAGAAGTGTGTTCTCCCTCTTCTGTTCTTATGTTAAACCAAACAATGATTCCACATCTTGAATTTGAAGGCACGGCCAACCACAAAGAGACGTATGGCAGCCGATGCGCTCCCCTGGAGATGCAGAGGGAAACTGAAACCTGGCCGTATGTGCAGCATCAAATGCCAAGTGGAATTGGAAGCCGGCGATTCGACACAACGGAAGCCTCAGCTCATCCAAGTGTTGCTAAATCTGGATCAGCCGACAGGGAGGTCGGGAGAAGCAGTTGCAAGCTTTTTGGTTTCTCCTTGACTGAGAAGATGCTGGGAGCAGAGGAAGATGGTATGAAGGAAGGGAGCTACGAAGCGGATCAACAGACTCCCCGGGTACTAGACTTATTTGGGCACGGTCAATCTGCACCTAGTGCTCTACGTGCTCTCTGCGCTGGTCCCTTAGGAATGTGATGTTGCTTCAGTATTAGTGGCTAGCTTTATGTAACCTTCTAGTATTAGTTGCACAAAACCACACCGTATCCCACGTAGGCTACTAGCTCCGCATGTTTATTTTGGCATATCTGTAGTATGAATTTATGCTGATGCTGCATATTGCCTCAGATTTGTGCCTTCCTATTTCTTGTAACTGGTAAGCATGCTTTGACTCTCAGACTCTGGCAAGTGTACGTCTGGAAAGCTCCTCAACCGTTGGTTTTGATCGCCCAGTTGCTTCATAGTTTTCCTTTTGGTGCCGATACCTTTCGGAGTACATGTGAGTCGCGTATGTAACTCGAATCCGAGTGAGAAGTTCCACCACGGGCAGTGGCGGAGACAGGTCTCATGCTGCCTGTGCTTAAGCCCTGGTCTTGGACCAGAAAAACAATGGAAAGCCACTTGAAAAAACTGTACAAATATTAAATCACAAGAGTTTATGCATGTATTAATTAGCTCAGCCCGGGATGGATTTACAAATCCACGTAAAGCACCATGCCAGTTAACCGCGCTTGTTCTTCGCCAGACGTTTATGGGTAGACCGACCTCGATGATTGATCTAATGCCTAGGACAGGCGTTATCTTATAGTCGCTGAATCATGCTTTGAAGAATATCTTTTTCCACTCCTCATCTCACTCGATGCCGTTCGCTAACATGATTTTTTTTTAAAGGACGACAAGAGAGTTGCTGAGATTATATTAGAAGGAGAAAAAAAAACCAGAGAAGGAAAAAGGTTTACAAAGGTGGAGCCCCCTCTCCACCCAACGTGCAGGCTAAGATATTACAACTTAAAGAAATAGGAATCTGCTACATCATAAAAGACCCTGATGTACTGTTCTACCTGGAAAGGAGGCCAACCACCTACATGCCTTCACCTAAAAAAGAAAGCTCTTCTTCTCTGTTCTATATCTTCTCTTATTTGGAAAGCGACTTGTTCGGCCCCGAATTCCTTTGCTTGGAAAACCCTCATGTTTCTCTCTTTTCATATATTCCACCAAAAATATAACACGGCTCCATCAAAATCTCTCCTGAACTCTTTTTAAATCTCAATCTGGTTTTTGACCACCACCCTTTTATTGTGGAGAACTCTTGCATGATATACAAATCGAACAAGGCCTGCACCTCCCTGTGCTTCTTGTCCGACGGTCCTGCTCCAACTACTATGTCCATGATTATCACCTTTCCTCCTCCATCTCTTGGAGGGATAGCTGTCCTGCAGTTTGACACACTCCTCATCGCCCCAATCATGCAGGGTCCACTGAAACATAGCAAACACTAAGATAAGAAAAAAAAACATATCTAGTATTAATACTAGACAATGATATGAGTCTGACATTATTTACATTATCTAAAAAATGATCTGACATTATTGGTTTCGACCATTTTTGTTCAATAATATTTTTTAATATATCCTTAATAGGTAGTTTATTTATTAGAACTCCTCGCAAAAAAAAAGTTTGTTCGGTAGAACATAATTACATATGTCAAGCTAACTCAACCATCAATGTTCAAAAGTATTATATATTTGGTTCGAACACTTCCATCCTTAAGGCGCATAATATATATTAAGACTAACATTAATAGGAAAACTACAACAGACGAAGTACCTTGAAAAACGTAGCATTTGCCGGTGGTATACGCTCTCAAACATGTCCCCGGCCATATACTGCACGTCGGTGTCACTGGGAGCATTGGCGACGACATGATCAAGATCTAGCACGCTGCATTTCACGTGCGGGAACGCCTTCGAGATGGCCTGAGCAGCCTCACCGAACCCCCCGGCGACGTCGATCAAGGAGCTTATCCCCTGGAAGACCTCTCCGCACTCCTTGACGACGATGTCCATGATGAACCGGCTGTCCGAGACCACACCATCGTTGATGAGCGCGTCGAATGAAGGTTGCGTCATGGTCGGTCAGCTCCCACAAGGTCTCGCCGTGCGTCTGCTTGAAGACGCACGGGTCCGGCAGCCCGCGCTGGAACCATGTGCCGAGCTCAAAGGAAGGGGAGACGAGCGTTGGATGGAGTATCGTGGCAGTGATAGGTACTTGGTTTTGCGTGCCAACGAGGAGACGGGACACTAGCGTGAGCGCGTAGAGGGGCTCGTCGCCGGCGTGAGCGCGCGGACGGGTGCTGGGCGCTGAAGACACCGGTGGCTGTGAGCACGCGCATGAGACGACGTAGGCGCGCAGGGAGTCTTTGACGGGTGGAGCGTGACCTTGGTGGCTATCTGGGAAAGGGTAGCCGAGCCGCCATGGCGATGGATGGCGTCGGCGATGCGGAGGTCCAGGGCGGACTTGAGCGCCATGGACTTGATGTAGCCGAACGTGTTGTGCCAGAGCTCGAGCTGAGCGTCGAGCAAGTCCTGGCTAGTGCAAGTTGTGAGCGCCATGGTGCAAATGTGCGATGCTACAAGTATAGTTTTTCCTTTGTGATGTGTGGATGGAGAGGACCACATCATGCGTGTGCTTCTTTATCTAGATAGACTCGCCGTGCTAAAAATTTAACACTTTCCCTATTTCCCTAGAGCTCAGGCAACTGAAATTAGCAATCCTTACAGTCGACGTCGCTGCTTCGCTCACAGGTGCGGGGTTAGAGGCTTAGAGCATCGGGAGAGGATTATGGATCGAGGTGGTGGCCGCCGGGCTTAGAAAGATCGATCGTCAGGGTGGCTGCAGTATCAGCGGCAGGTGGAGAGAAAGACAGCAGGATCTCACAGTCAGACGAAGACGGGCTGTGAGCCGTCCACCGTTAAAAAAAACTAAAGGAAAAAAAACAGGCAATTCAATTGATGAATTGCATTTACCGTAATATAACTACACTTGACTTTCGATGTGCAATTTTTCTGGAACGTTCGGAGAGGCCGGCCATTTGATAAGCCATTAGTTTTCAGTTTTATCCATGCAGCATATTTCAGCGTTTTCCATGACACTGTATTAGAAAATGCCATTCATGCAAATTGTTACTACATCCTGTGTCTAGGTAGCTACTAATCCAGTAATCCTACTGCTATGATATTAAATAGGTTGCACTTGAGATCCACATGTTGCTTTCTTTACGTTGGCTGGTACTCCTACTACTTCAGATTTTTAACGCATGCAACTTGCTTTCTTTAGCTAGCCATGAAGATCTAGTAACATAAATTAAACATCCACATGAACTCATGCTAAATTAAATATCATTTCTCTTTTATTTTCACACTTGTCGTTGGTCGTCAATGCAACTTGAATCTAATTAACGATCGATCAACCTGCCGGCCGGGGGGCATGCAAGCTGCAGCAAAGAATATGAGTCTCATTGATGGCAATCAGGTAAGTTGTCACACCCATCCACTTTACAATGAAAATGGATTTAAGCTACCAGCTTGCAGCTAGCCGATCACTGTTCGCAGTACCAGCGATGCATCGCCCAAGTAAGATTGTCGGTAGATAAAAAACTGAGGTCACGTGTACATCAAGAAAGCGACATTTAAGTGATTATTATATATTCTGAAGCATGGGTGGATGCATATCCTGGGCTCCTGATCACGCTAAACAGAAAAAAAAAATTATAAGACATTAAGTAAAAGATCTTAGTGAGATTTTGATCACGCTATCTTTTTTCTGATTCAACGACTAACATATATATATATATATATATATATATAAGAGTAAATGACATGTATCGTATAAAGAGAGTAGATTTTTTTAAAAATCAAATCGTATAAAATTTCCTTCCATACTAAATTAGAGTAGGATAGAAATCAATCTGCTCAGCTCAGGTCATCACAGTATCACACTGAGGCTTCAAGTGAAGTCGCATTGCCAACTGCCCCTCTAAGCATGGATCTACTACTACACTATTTATCTATTTTTTATCTATTATTTTAATATAACAAAATTAGAAATTATCATATTAATCGATGGAAGAAGAAAAGATCTAGACCATCTACCATGGTGGATCCAAATTTAACGGTTGTGATTGATATGGATTTGCAGATTGAAATACAGCTCTCTAACTTAAGACAGTTCGTATCTAATACAGCTAGAGACACCAATACTTACATAAATACTTTTAGCCAATAAAATTTTTGCACGTGCGAAGAAGGCAGGAGACATGGAGATACTAGCACGCACATGGACGAAGGCGAGCTCGAGGCAAGAGCACAATACGTAGTGGGGAGGCCGCAAGCGGCTGGGGACGGGAAGGCGGCGCCAGAGCGCAAGGAGGCGACGGCGCAAACAGGACCAATCATCGAAACGCAGAGGCACCAACGGCGAAAGTGCTCGGTGGCGCCATCACAGGCGGTGAGCTTTGCCGTAGCGCCAAGCGTGCTCGGAGCTAGCAGCCTGGTCTGTAAAATCTATCGCAATGCTTCAGCTCAGTCTGCGCAGGCAGCAGGCTTCCCTCCTTGCAATGCGGTTGGTTACCACACCACCGTCTGAGCAAGCACCAGATTGATGGATCAGACCAAGATCCGTTCAAATAATCACCAGATCGATGGATTCCTCTGTTGCAGCTCGCAGGCAGGGCAACGCATAGCGCAAGCTCCGCCAGGACGCACCACTGCCCACCCGGCGTCGAGATACATCACACATGGGTGTGTGGATGCTTAATCAATGGAGAAACCGGGATAGATAGCATGCATTAGGGAAGCACGGGGATTCGCTTTTTCCTAGCCGACGGCGAGAACCGCTATGCCAGGCAACATATTTAACGCAGCTACGCAGGCATGGGAGACGAAGAGAGAGAAATCAAATGCTGGAGCAGGGAAGACGAAGAGGGAAAGGATATGTCGGCTTATTTTTTAATTTGCTTGGTGGGTCTATGGACGATGCCACTTTGCAACTTGCTATGCCCACTTAAAAAGAAAAGACGAACTAACGAATGTTTTTGACATTTGGATTCAGTCTAGGCAAACTAATTATCAATTGTGAGCCTATACTATTATAGAATAGGTTTTATATATTAGCAGATAGTTGTTAGTTCCTTACGTTGCTTACGTGCTGTTAGTGGTGAAATATTACTACCGGTTTGTATCCAGGATTGACACTAAAAATTTATTAAAAAAATCTACGGTGACAAATCGGCAATAAAACTTAAATATAACTGCTGACTCTAACCATGAACTGATAATGATAGTTCGTTAAGTATTACTGCTGTTTTGTGTTACCAAACGACAGTGATATGGATGCTAATTTATCTTAAAAAAATTATAATTTTCCATACGAACTTAGATGGGGATAAACTTTGTATGAAAATTGTATCCTTCGATGAGATCTACAATTTTGTAGTTAAAAACTTTTCATTTGAAATCATTCAGATGTCAAAATAATCATTTGAAGTTTTAAATAGAAGATATCAAAATAATTGTATATGCTATTATTATCACTAGTACTTATGTGGTGAGATGTTAACGACGTATTGGGCGAGCTGAGATTACCCATCGAGTGCCATGAACCGCACGTGCGCGTATTTCGCGCGAAAATTTACGTGAATTGTGACTTGAACGTATGCTAGAAAGTATCGATTCAGGGATTGACTATCACTACCGGCTGAAGCATTCAGCTAGAAGTAATAGTCGGTTTCACCCGGTAGTGAAGGGTATTTTGGAGCCGACAGTGAAACCCATTCTGTAGTAGTGCTAGCTGTTTTCTTGTATAGTTGAAACATTGTGACGGTTAATTATCCGCAAAACAAGATTGCTAAGCGATGCTCATCCATCCATATGAAGATTAAGGACATGTTTATTTGAGCTTCTGTTTTTGGCTTCTAGTTGAAAAGCTATTTTTAAATTTTAGCTGTTGACTTTTACAATAAAATTTTAACTTCTTAGCACATAAAAAATTAGAAAAACTACTCTCAGCTAGCTTTTAAATTTCTAGTTCATTTCCTCGTAAACATGATTTTACCTTCTTCCTAAATCACTTTTTAATAAACCTATTTATTTGAGTTTTTAGCTTTCGAGAAGCTGAAGTCGAAACAAAAGACCTAAAAACACAAGTCAAATATGAGAAACAGAGAGACCGTCAGAGCATTAGATAAGGTTCAAGTTTCCTGGCCACATCAAGCGATAATACCTTGAAGTGGACATGACATGGTTGTGGCACAGAGGAAAAATCCTAATATTTATCTATTGTGTATGTGGTAAATTGTCGATGGTGTCAACCCTGAAGGGGAGAGTGTAATAACTCGGTCCATTAGTGTTTCTAGTTTCAAACTGTGTAGCTCAAGCATTTTGGTATGATGAGTTTAGTATCACCTTGATTCTTTAGATATGTTGGGACTAATTTATAAGTATTCGGGTTCTAAATATAGTATCTTCGGATTAACTCTTTTATATGATATGAGAAAAATATAAAAAAAAATGATATACGTATGCATGTCTGTCCCATAAGTAAACTAGGTTGTGAGCGAATTTCAAAAGCAGCATATTACAATGAAAATTGCATGGATGCTTGGCCATTAACCGCTCCATATACCCGCACTAACCAGCACGTGCGGCACTAGAACAGCTCAATGGCTCTTGCCAAGGGAGGGTTTGCATCGGGCTATCAGGTGACACGTTTCTTGCTATCTTGACGGCGACCGGTCGAGACTAATATTCTGAGTCTTTGTACACGCGACTAACTGAAGAAGCCTATATATATATGATTATGCTAAACTGAATTTGTTAAGGAAACAGTGACATACGACACCAATGATCCTATAATTAGTAATAGCAAGATTTGGATCAATCGGTCGGTGTGTCGTATGCCTACTGGGACGCATCCCCGGTAGTCGTCGCAACCAGGAACAACTGCCTCCATTGATGCCGGTCGAAGAAATCACCACGCAAATGGTATCGGCGGCAAACCTGTCACTACGCACGCATGGATCTAGATATATATCCATCACAACACAAGTGAATCTTGAGAAAGCGACGTATGTGTCATGAAAGGGAAATTGGGACAGTTGTAAATTTACTACTGTTTTGAAATATTATTGCAAATTTGCTATTAAAAAATTAAAAAATACCATCAAAACTGTCATTCGAGTGGTATTTTTACAAAAAATAAAAAATTAGTGGCAAATTTGCAAAAGCCCTAAGGAAATTTTAGGAGACCCTCCATTAAAATACCCTTACACGAATCTGATACATACCATTCTTCCCTAATCCAACAGCTGATACGTGTAACTGAGAATAAGGAGAGGGACATATGAAATACACAAGAGATGATCTTTCTGTGAGATCAGATCGCATAAAATTTTCTTTTGTGCATCGTAGCCATGCAGAAATAAGGCTCAGATCCTTTTCTTTCAGAAAGTGCAGGGCACGTTTTTCATTATGAAGAGGAGAGAGCCAACGCGAGGCATGGGTGAAGACAAGAAGAAAAAACGATAGGGCACAGCATGGTAGAAAGAAGGGAGCGGGAGGTTATATGTCAGCGGCATCAATGTCAAAAGAAGTCACCAACAACCGAAAGAAAGCCTAGCTAGCTGAGCGACGACCAAGGCGACCCTGTCCTAGACACGGTTGGGGTTGAGAAGCAGCATCAGGCCCCTGAAGAGCGCGGAGGCACTCATCGATGATCTCTTGGGCTAGGGCTATCGTCTGCAGTGCTGTGAAGTTGAAGACTCGGTTGTTTGGCCCCTTCCACATGCAGTAATGTATATGCGCACACATGTATTATGTACACCAGTACACCACTAATTGGTGCATTGAGATGCGTACTTAGGTGCATCATGACGATAAAGCCAGTTGCTTCGACGATAAAGCCTGCTGCTCCAACAAGCTGTGGTGCAGTGACAGGGTCACGTGTATTTCCTTTCTCTTTCTCTTAATGAAACAACATGCTCAGACGCGTTCTCGAAAAAAAAATACATACTTAGGTGGGTGGTGGACAATTCTAGACCAAAAGCGAAAAGTTTGCACATAGCTCAAGCCAAATGTCATGGATAGTGCAAACGTGCACATGTACATTGGGCCACAAATCCACTCCCCGCTTCCATGCATCAAGCATGCGTTAGGAAAAAGCACTATATTTGCAATCCTGCCTTTACATATATATCACATGCTCGAACTTAGCGGCCGGGGTGCATAAGGCATCACACTTCTCAGGCTAAAGAATATATCTGTTTATGGATAAACCTCAAGGATTGATCGAACACCTAGAACCGGTTTGATTTTGTAATCACTAAATCCAGCTTCGAAGATGATCTTTTTCCATTCTTTCTCGTCTCGCTCAACGCCATTGACAAACATGATGAAGAGATCAAACAAGGCTTGTGTCTCTCTGTGCTTCGTGTCTGACGGCCCTACTCCAACCACCATATCTAATATTACAACCTTTCCTCCTGCATCTCTGGAAGGTATGGCTTTCTTGCAGTTCTTTAATATTTTTACACAATCTGCGTCGCCCCAGTCATGCAAAACCCACTGAAACCAAATATACAAAGTAAATAAATTCAGTATCAACAGGCTGAACATTAACAAAATGCTGACTTGGTGCCAAGACATATAGCACTGATGCTATCGACCTTGGTTTCAAATGGATATCGTATTGCCTTTGTTTCCATAGATATCTTTCCAGAAGCACTTGAGTTATTGATCGTTAATTTTGCCAACTATCTACCGAAAACTGGTAAAGTGAAGTTTTGTCAATGCAAGTGTACTAGTATTACTCGCGTGTGAACTAACTAGTGGTCTAAGTTCCTAAATTTTGGGTGCATGCTTCATGCAATTATGCTAGCTTGCAGCATCTGTAGACTGTATTTATGTTTTTTTTTCTTCACCAAAATAGATCAAAGTCATATGTCAATTTAGGTGACATATATTAGCAGAAATACACAGTCACACCTGCTACAAAAATAAATAAGATAAGCTTATGTCAAGAGACCATATTAATCAAACAAACTAGGCAATGATCATGTACCTTGAGGAAGATAGCGTTTGCCGGCGGAATGCTCTCAAACATGTCGCCGGCGATGTACTTCACATCAGTGCCAGCGGGAGCATTGGCGACGACGTGCGGGAGATCCAGCACGATGCACTTGACATGTAGGGCCTTTGAGATGGCCTGGGCCGCCTCGCCGAACCCCCCGGCAACGTCGACCAGGGAGCTTATCCCTTGGAAGACGTCGCCGCACTCCTTGATGACGACGTCCATGATGAAGCCGCTGTCCGCGATCATACCTTCGTTGAAGAGTTTGTCGAATGTCGCGTTGTGGCTAGCCATATCCCATACAGCTTGTCCATGCGTCATATTGAAGAGGGACGGATCCGGCAGCTCGTGCTGGAACCACTCGCCGAGGCCGAAGAAGGGGGACACGAAGACGCTATCGACCACCAAGGTTAGAAAAGGAGCCAGGTTCGGCGAGCCGACCAGAAGGCGGGACGCCGGCGTGAGCCTGTAAACGTGCTCGCCACCGTCGTCCGCCGGATGCTGGGCGCTGAAGACGCCGGTGACAGTGAGCGCGCGCATGAGGCGTCGCAGGCAGGGGGTCTTGGACGGGTGGAGCGTGACCTTGGTGACTATCTGTGGGAGGGTGGCTGCGCCGCCGTGGTGGTGAATGGCATCGGCGATGCGGAGGTCCAGGGCGGACTTGAGCGCCATGGACTTGATGTAGCCGAAGGTGTGGTGCCAGAGGTCGAGCTGTGCATCCAGCAAGGCCTGACCAGTGCAGCGTTGGGTCTCGGCGGCGAGCGCCATGGTGCACAGGTGCAGGGCAGTGCTCTGCTTGGTTTGTTATGGGCTTCTGGGTGGACAGAGTGCTATGTGCAATACGTCTCTATATATAGACTCACCGTTCCTGCTGATCTATCAGAGTTTTCTACACCCCTAGTCTATAACATATATTATCGTTCCAAGATTTGGAGAGCTCTCATAGGTTTGGGCACTGTAGCTATTGTAGCAGTAGACTCCACATATGTGTATGTATAGATATACAGGTACACATATATGTATATATATATGTATATGTATATGTATGTATATACATATATATTTACACATATAATATAATTTTATTTTCAAAAAATTCTAAAAAATCTATAACATATATTATCGCTCTAAGATTTGGAGAGCTCTCATAGGTTTGGGCACTGTAGCTACTGTAGCAGTAAACTCCACATATGTATATGTATAGATATACAGGTACATATATATATATGTATACATATACATATATTTACACATATAATATAATTTTATTTTCGAAAAATTTCAAAAAAATATCAACAGGAATATTAGTTATATTGATAAATCGACTGAAATAATCTAAAATACAAAGAAAAATATATAAAACTCAAAAAATGTGAAACAAATTTTGTTAGTTTCGTATTACTATTGTCTACATGCTAAAATTATATGCATACATGAAAGTACTATTGTTTTCTCTATAATTTAGTGAATGTGTTAAATATTGATAAATTCATAAGTAAATATTGAGATATCATAAATTGGTTTCTTTTGTCATGTTCTGTAAACAAAAAGTGCGCGGCGTAAGCGTGCCAATCCACTAGTAAATATGGAGTCTCGAGTGCCGTTGAGTTCATCTCAGTAGATCTATCGCTGCACAGGCTTATTCTGTAACACCTAAGCCAGGCCCGGGGAAACACGCAAATCGAGCGTACTATTGCGAAGCAGGTGCGGCATGCGAAGGCTCCCATCACCGAACCACCTTCCTTTCTCATTTGCCGGCCCACATGCTTCCTTTCCATTTTCTCTGTTGATTTCACCCCTTTTTCTCCCAAGTTGGAACCCTGACTTGGCCGTGTACGTACGTAGCTCCTCTATGTGGATTGGAAATTGTGTTTTGACGCGCCAGACTGCTTGCTTGCTTGCTTACTCCCTGGCGCTCTCAACGTCACCTCCCAAATGCAAACATTTCTTGTGGCTTCTCCACCGACATCTACACGAAGCCATCGCAACATAACATCCACTGACCGGTGCCCTTTCTGCCCTGCCCCTGGAGATGAGATAATGCATCTCCTCCTCCGCTGCCAGCATGCCCGTCGGTGAGGTTTGGACATCGCACCACCTCTGGCAATCCGAACGCAGCAGCTGAGATTATGCTTTGGGTTCAGAAAACTTTGCGCTTGGGGCCACAAGTTGTTTAATGTAATAGGAGCCAGTTAGAATTCTACTCTCCCTCCCTACCTCCACTATCACAAATCTCTCTCTCTCTGTCTCAACTGATGGGAAAGAGGAGAATATATGTTTTCCCTGAGAAGTGAAACACAATCACAGCTAATTGCTGGTGGATGTTGAGAGAGATGATGATCTCTAATGACCAGCGGCGGATCCAGGATTTGGCGATTGGGTATTCAGTATTAAAAAAAATGTTCAATCCAAAATACAAGAAGTCCATAGTAGCGTAAATTTTAAAGTATAAATTGTTCGTAGTAGAGAAGTTTCAACTAATTAAAAGAAATTACAAAATATTTAAAGAAAATTACAATTTAACTTTGTGTTCCTTTATGGCTTGAAAACGTTTAATGATGTCACTATCCTTAACTTACGAAAAAATTCACGTTCAACTGCTGATTGCCGAACTGAACAGTCACAACATAGATATCATAAGCTCCTGATGTTTGTTGCTACGTGGGCTCTTTTCAGTTAGGAAAAAATGCAAACCCCCCCCCCGCCCCCCAAAAGTCACTTGGATTTTAACTTTCCCCTCCAAAAATTGTTTTATTGCCAAAAAAAAACCCCAAAAATTTGATTTTGTTGCAAAAACACGTCCAAAAATTTAAAAAATTCTAAAAAAAACTAGAGATAATTATAAGACATTTTGTTAAATTTGTTTTCAAAAATAATATACTTTGCATCATATTACATGGAGAGTAAGTTTGAAAAAAAGAAAAACGCGCAACTCATTTATTAATTCGAGTTAAATGCATAGTTAATTATTTACTAATCCAAAAATTATGAAACAAAATTTTTTAGTCTTCTTACATGATCCTCTATCTTGTAAAAATACATGAAATTTTGAGGGGTTTTTTTTGCGGTTTTCCCCTTCAATTAATAGGTCGAGCGGAAGATGAATAGTAGCTTGGGCTCACAATTTACTGAGTGATCTGATGGATTGAAGCAGCAAAGATATATATACGTAGTATAGGTGCTATATACTCAATTTTTTTCAAAAAAATTGGATATTCAATTGAATACCCATGCATCATGATGGATCCGCCCATGCTGATGATGCATCACTAATTGCCTGCTCCGATCCCATCTCACTCACTCACAGATGATGGATCATATCTGTTTGGTTGCCTGTCTCGAGAGTCTCTCTCTGGACACACTGCACTGCAGCAAATTAAAGAGCTAGCAAACAGATCCATCGAGAAGCAAACAAACAAAACCAAAAAGCTGCATGCCTGCCAAATGAAAGTTGCATGATTTGCTTTATGGTTGGTTGGGGTTGGAGCAGGGAATGGCAAAGGTACAACTCACTCTCACACTAGTTAAAAAATCTAAAGCTCAACTGAAACTAAAAGAGGATTTTAATCGACAGCTCTATGAAAACAGCTACTACCTCAAGAAAAAAAAAAACTAAGAGTTCAGGGTAGTTTTGGACATGTCAGCAGCTCCGGATGGGCCGACAGCTCTATGAAAACAACTACTACCTCAAGAAAAAAAACTAAGAGTTCAGGGTAGTTTTAGACATGTCAGCAGCTCCGGATGGGCCTTGAAGTTTTTTAGGTACTGAAGTTAAACAGTTACGTTTTCCATCCATCTGCAACTAGCCATGTGTCAATGACTCGTCATTGTACAAATCAGCTTAAATGGTGGAAGGTTTTCACTATCATATTAGTCTTTTAGGTTGAATTAACATAAAACTTACCATATTAGTCTTTTAGGTTGAATTAACATAAAACTTACCATATTAGTCTTTTAGGTTGAATTAACGCAAAACTTTGGTCATAATTCTGATTGAATATGTACGTTTAGCAGATCCATTAAAATCTAAGCTGAGAGTACAGTATAACAAACTAGATCGGACTACTACGCACTCTAACATCAGCTGCACGCTGCTTTTCTCTAGACAAAGTCGCGCCAGTGGAAGCCGCTCGTATCAGGCAAGGGTGCAAGTCAAGATTTTTTTAAATAATATTATTTTATTAAAAATTATAAAAATATTATTTAAAATAAAAAAATTATAAAAATAAGTATCAGTCAACACTCTAATTACTGACTAGCCACCTATCGGCAATCAAAATATCTACATCTCATTTGGCACGCACATAGAGGCATATCGGCACTCCAATTGCTGACATGTCATACGTCTCATAGATGATATTCAAACAAGAATTTATAACTTTTCATATGATCTCGATTGAGATGTTCTTTATATAAAAATTGTACCTATCGATGATATCTGCAACCTTTTAGTTTAAACATTTTTTCATTTGAATCTGTTTAAATGCCAAAAATGATTATAAATTTTAAATCTGAAAAACTAAATCTGAAATTTCTATCCACTTTTTGATATCCAAATAGATTCAAATAGAAAAGTGTTCAACTACAAAATTGTAGATATCGTCGATAGATATAATTTGCATATAAAGACTATCTTTATCTAATATTATATAAAAAAAGTTATGATTTTTCCTTTAAATAACTTTACTTGACATAGGACATGTTGGCGATTAAAATATCAGCAGGTCACTAAGGATTATATGTTGACTATTCAGTTGCTGATAAGAGACTATTCGGCACTCTAATTACCAATATGTAGCTAGTCGGCAATTAGAGTGCCAATTAGTATCCATTTCTACAACTTTTCTTTTTTAATATTATTTTACAATTTTACAATAAAATAATATTATTTAAAAAAATTCTGCAAGCCAGCAGGTGCAGCCATGGAAATCGACCTGTCAGCTTATCGCATCAATGGAAAATGGCCCCATGACGCGCGCCAGCGACCCGTCAGAATGTGGAACATGTGTAGGAGGGGAAGAAGAAAGAATAAGAAGCGGTTGGTCCATCGGTTTCAGATATCACAGGGACGTGCAGCAGAATAAGCCAATACTGCAGCACGTGAAAATCCATGTACGCGTCTTGTCCTGCTCCTGCTCATGCAGTGCCTTGGCAAATTCGAGCTTTTTATTTTTATATTTCGAAAATCAAAAAATTATAAAAACTTACCGCGGGTGTCAAGGTGCAGCGTTAAACATACATTAATAATTGTGTGCGGTTTTTTATTTATATTTGCAGCAAGTAGTATGTTTCTGAACTGAGCTAGCTGTGAAATATTAGACGTTACACAGTATGTTTAGCAGACCCATTAAAAGCTAAACTGAGAGCACTGACTTATGAGTATAACAAACTTAGATCAGACTACTACGCACTCTAACATCAGCTGCACGCTGCTTTTCTCTAGACAAAGTCGCGCCAGTGGAAGCCGCTCGTATCAGGCAAGGGTGCCAGTCAAGATTTTTTTAAATAATATCATTTTATTAAAAATTATAAAAATATTATTTAAAATGAGAAATTTATAGAAATAAATATCAGTCAACACTTCAATTACCGACTTACCACATATCCACAATCGGAGTGTCAAACATCTCATTTAGCATGCACGTGGAGGTATGTCGATACCCTAATTACCGACATGCCATCTGTCCCGCAGATGATATTAAAAAAATATTTATAATTTTTTCGTATGATATCAGATGAAGATGTTCTTTATATGATAATTGTACCTATCGACGATATCTACAACTTTTAGTTTAAATATTTTTTCATTTGAATCCGTTTAAATACCAAAAAATGATTATAAATTTCAAATCTGAAAAAATAAATCTAAAATTTTTAGTCACTTTTTGGATATCCAAATAGATTCAAATAGAAAAGTGTTCAACTTTGCAAGATTATAGATATCATCGATAGATATAATTTTCATTGGTACCTATTTCTGCTACTTTTCTTTTTTTAATATTATTTTACAATTTTACAATAAAATAATATTATTTAAAAAAGATTCTGCTACAGTACTGTTACAGTGACCCGCAAAAAACTGTACCACCGAATCTGGCCTCAGCAGGTGCAGCCATGGAAATCGACCTGTCAGCTTATCACACCAATGGACAATGGCCCCATGACGCGCGCCAGCGACCCGTGATGTGTACGAGGGGAAGAAGATTGATCCATCGGTTTCAGATATCACAGGGACGTGCAGCAGAATAAGCCAATACTGCAGCACGTGAAATGCGTGTACGCGTCCTGTCCTGCTCCTGCTCATGCAGTGCCGTGGCGAATTCGAGCTTCTTATATTTCGAAAGTCAAAAAATTATAAAAACTTGCCGCGGGTGTCAAGATGTATTAATAATTGTGTGCGGTTTTTTTATATATATTTACACAAGGTAATATGTTTCTGAACTGAGTTAGTTGTGAAATATTAGACGCTACACAGTATGATATGACAAAAAAACTAAATTTATAATCGGTGATGGAAGGAAATAGGGACAGTGCCATGATTGAACCTGTGATCAAAAGAGGATATTAAGTTTAAGTGAGAAAAAAGAACATGACTAAAATAATTTTGTGCTCGTGCCCAATTAAACGTCAAAGTAGCTCTTACTACTCAACTCGATTCTTTCGAGTGTGGCCAATAGTAGGCTACAGGGGCGGAGCAAGCATCGGTCAGCCTGGGCTCCGGCCCTCCCTTATCGTGCAAAAAAATTTGAAGAGTGAGGAGGCCCGTGGGCCATGGCCATTGACACATCGAGCTCCTCTCGGAGCCTCGCACTCACACAATCGCTCCTCTCTCAGATCGCTCGAACCATTGCCCGATTTACGGCCTCCGCGGTCTTGTTCGCCGGCCGCTGCGACCTGCGAGCCTGCGATTCCCCGGTGGACTCACAAAATTGGGGATCAGAGAGCTCACAGCCTCGCACTCGCACGATGCATCAAGGCAGGCTTGACCACTGGAGCCATTGATGGTCTCCTCGGTCGCCTTCGCCGACCTCCGCGCTCTTCGCGATTCCCCGGCGGCGGCGTTGCGCCCCACCCCAATAGCAACGCCGCAAGGCTGCCTAGCCGCGGACGCCCTCCAGGCTCAAGCCATCCAGGTTCTTCTTCTCCCAATTCCCAAACCCATTTATTAGACCTAATTTCATAGTTCATACATGACTGAGTTCATGTGATTTGTTTCTTTAGCAGTTAATGACTAGTTCTAGTTGGTAATTTCTTTTATTTAGGTGGCAATGGTTACTCAGAAACCCATTTATTCATTCTTCAAAAGAAAAAGAGATGAACCTACGGAGCAACCTTCAGTCAGTTCAGTGCTTGCCCCCTTGACTGAATTGGAATGTCAAAGGCAAGATGAAGAACAACCAGCAGATGAACCTGTTGTATTTCGAGGCATTGAATTATTAGAGCGAGATCCGTCAAAACTTCCACAAATTTGGGAGTATACATGCAACCAACATGATGAAGTGCGGCAGGCATACTTGAAGTTGGGTTCAATGCAACCCAAACTGAAGAATATAAGCCTTCAGGACCACAAGGGCATTAGCGTCATTTTCAGTGCAATCGGTTCAGTGAATTTCCATGCAGTGAAAGAATGTCATACTTTGTTGAATCGACCGAATCATATAGAAAATATCATGGAAGTGATAAGCGATCGGGAGAAAGAAAGAAACCGTCTATGGCTAAAAACATCAATTGCAACTGTTAAGTGGCTAACACTTCAGTCTCGTACTTTTAGAGGTCATGATGAGACGCCTGAGTCAAAAAATAGAGGAAACTTTGTTGAAATGATAAAGCTTCTTGCGGAATTTAATCCTGAAATTGCAAGTGTTGTTTTAGAGAATGCTCCACTTAATGCCAAGTACACGTCACCTGATATTCAAAATGAGATCTTGAGTATCTTTGCAATTAAAGTCAGAAAGCATATTCGTGAAGAAATCGGGGATGCAAAGTTCTCTATTCTGGTGGATGAAACATGTGATATTGCCAAAAGAGAGCAAATGGCACTTGTTTTCAGATTTGTTGATGAAGATGGTGTTTTACAAGAAAGATTATTTGACTTGATACATGTAAGGAACACCAAAGCATTAACACTAAAAGAGGAATTGTGTCATGTATTATCCAGCTATTCCTTCGATGTACAGAACCTTCGAGACCAAGGGTATGATGATGCCAGCAATATGAAGGGAGAGTTGAATGGATTGCAAGCACTTTTTCTCAGAGAATGTCCCTATTCATATTATGTTCATTGCTATACCCTTCGTTTACAACTTGCTCTTGTTGCAGCATCAAGGGAGGTGGTTGGTGTTAGCCAATTTTTTCAGAAACTGCTCTTTATTGTAAACACAGTTGACTCATCATCAAAGCGTCATGATGAGCTCCATGATGCTCAAATGGTTGAACTTGCACGCTTACTAGCTACTGATGAGCTTGAGACGAGTCAAGGAGCAAATCAAATCCGCTCATTGAAACGTCCAGGAGAGACCAGGTGGGGTTCACACTTAGGTTCTATTTCCACCCTTATGGATATGTTCAATCTGTAAGTTCAGTTTTACAAAATTTAGCTGCTGATTCGTCAGCTGGTGCAAACGTTGCTGATGGAGATACTTATTTCAATTACTTGATATCTTTTGAGTTTGTATTTATCTTATGTATGATAAGAGATATTTTGGAGATCACTGAACAACTTGGTCAAGCTTTACAAAGGAAAAGACAGGACATAGTGAATGCTATCCGTCTTGTGTAATCCACGAAAGTTCTTCTTGAAAAAATGAGATCAGATGATGGCTGAGAAGCTTTTATTTGGAAGGATGCTGAGTTCTGTATGGCTCATGAAATTAATATTCCAGACATGGAGGAAACATATATTTTGCGTGGTGGTCGTGCTTGTCGTCAGCCTGATCATTTTACCAATGATCGTTATTTTCGAGTGGAGATATTTCGGGCAACACTTGACACTCAGCTGACTGAATTAAATCTAAAGTTCAATGAGAAGGTAATGGGTCTTTTATCCATTAGTGTTACATTGGTTAAAAAAATGGATTTGTATCTTTCCAAGCTAGTGAGATATGCAAAATGGTTAACAAGTACTACCCAGCTGATTTCAACCAACTAGAAAGAATTGGATTAGAGTACCAGTTAAATCATTTTGTTGTTGAGGTTTCCAACAGTGAAGATCTGAAAAATATTGCAACCTTACCTGACCTTTGTTGATGCCTTGTTGACACAGGACGCCATAGGGTTTTTAACTTGATTGATAGATTGTTTCGTTTGCTTGTTACTCTCCTAGTTTCAACAGCTAGTGCTGAGCGTGCTTTTTCGAGCTTGAAGATCATTAAGACAAGGCTGCGCAACAAGATGGATGATGACTACCTCGCAAATAGCTTGCTGGTACATATAGAAGGTGAAATCGTAGGACACTATAATTATGAAGATATTATCAATGATTTCAAGGATCTGAAGGAGAGAACAGTGGAGTTTTAATAAGTGTTACGGTTCTAGTCCTATGATTTATTGCATTTTGTATGTGCTACTCTGATAGTCTCCATGGTCACCTACTCACCTATATTTTGTAAATTGTGACCCCGTTGTGTATATAATGTCAATGTGTCATGAAGTTATCCTCAATGCTTTCATCAAATTCTACTAACTCTTATTACTCTAGCACTTGTGTACTCGTTGATTATCATTAGATTAAGTGAAAATTTTGGTCCACAAAATTGATCTTGTTCGCCGGCCCCCCTATGGTTTATTCCTGGCAACGCCACTGGTAGGCTGGCATACAGTAAGAGCAATTAAGCATGCTTTTAAAGGTAGCTATTGCAAGTTGACATATGCACCACGCCAACGGGATTTTTTTTTTTTTGATGACTTGACTGTCTAAAGAGAACAATAGTAGCGTTTTTTGTGCACTTGAATATGCATCTTGAAGAAGGTTTAGCAGATATAGGCACCAATCAATAAATTGTAATAACAGCAACAACACAATACAGTATAGATGTGGCAATTATTTAATAGACAACACAGTGCAGTAAAATCAGATGTAAAATTGTCCAATTCTCCACAGAGCAAAAACAGATGTTAACTGAATATGAACCAGAAAGTTTTCATTGAACCAAAAACATGGACCAAAGGTAAAACTTGAGAGAGGTTTTACATGCACTAACCTGTATAGAAGTCTAATCTTGAAGACAAGCTTGCCCTCACATCGACTAAGCAACCCTAATCACGTGAGATGAAAATCCCTTTCCATTAAAGAAGCGGCACATAGAAGAGAAGAGCTATGCACCCAAGGCTCCAATAAGATCCCGCGGGTGAGAACGATGAACCTTCATATAGACTATTGAAGAGTTTCAAATGAAGTATTGGGTTTTTAGAAATCTTTTGAAAATATCATTATGAATACCTTTCAAGCCATCATTAGGCCAGCATAAAACTTGATCCATTTGAATCAGCACAGCACATTACATCTTAGAATGATCGTACAAAGATCATATGAAAGGAGCACAAACATCCTATTTCAACCAAACAGAAGGAATGTAGCAGAGGGGAACATCAATACCCACTTGATTGTAGGTAGTTTACAAAATACTAAAATTTAATGGTGTTTGAAGATGAAGGAATCCAGAATCTTGCACTTTGATTACAAATACCTTGTTTGCTCAACTTTTAGTCTAACCTCCTTACAGAAATCGAAGACAGACCATTTTTTCAAAAGAACCAATAAGATTAATGTCAATAGATTCGCATAAACAGTTGAATATTCAGGAATTAATCTTAATAAGCAAATTAGCAAAAACCTGAAATATAGTGTTTGTAAAGGCTAAAGGCCTGGCAAAAACTACAAAGTTTTTGCCTTGCCTGCTTGCAGGAAGGGACTGTGATGCTTGCAGGCGTTGATCAGGAATTGCATCAACATACGACCATGGCAAAATGTTATGAGCCAGATCACGGCAAAATAGAATGGGAACCCAAACGCAGCCTGTAATCATGTCAGGAAGTATTGTATTGACTATTTGCAGGCCTGATACGGACTATTAGACTCCAGTACTTCAGAAAGCCTATTAGACTCTAGTACTTTCTTGATCTCATCATGGAAACTTCTAGAAAAGGAGATATTCATTAGCATAGGCAGAAATAAAAACTTTACATACTTGTCATAGGCCATCTACAGATATGCATATATAGAATCCTGAAACTGTCATAGCCCACAACCTGAATTTGTTCCCAAGCAAATTGAAGGGCACTACATAAACAGGGTAAATCACATGATATATGCCAATCAGTGAGGAATAAGCACGGAAATATGAAAAGGCAGTAGTGATGAGAAAATTTTGATTATCTGCAGTTCACATGCCAGCAAAATGTAAGCATATATATTCTATAAAACAATACCATTGACGAAAATCAAAGGTAGTAGATACATTGCTAGTTTGACACACTGAAATCTGATTGCAATGTGAAATTTTCTTGCTATAATCAGGTAAGCAGTAATTAATAGGAATGTCTTACATGTATCTAGTGCACCACGAAGATGGCAGCCTTCGACAAAGAACCCGATTTGCAGAGAATTCCTACCACCTGAAGCACAAAGGATTCGTGCCCACTGCCTAGACCTGCCAAAATTGACAGATTTCCAGCCAAATATGGAGACGAATGCAGAGTTATTCACGGGTAAACAAACTGATTTTATATTTATACCTGCGGAAATGAGATTCGAATCTGACTGATTGATGAGGGTTCAACCAGCTGCAAGGTGCAAAGAACGGTGCACCAGCCAAAGGAACTAAGGGAGAGAGGGGCGGGTGGCCGAGGACAGGTACGGGAGGGAGGCGCTGCGAGGGACAGGGGCTCGCGCCAGGAACTGCGAAGTAAGCATGGACGATGTGAGAAGCGATGGAAATTGGCGATCCCTACCTCCGGCTTCCCACACGGCCGGAACTACTATTAATCATGGCACACATCACACTATATTTTTATATACATCTTATCATATATCTAAATAAGATTAGAATATAATCTCATATTATAAACACAAGTTTTGACCACTAAATAAATACTATTCATCTCGAGTTAATAAAAAAATATCAAAATATCTACACAAGTGCCAAAATCTAAAACTCAAACTAGGTTGTACACGTTCAAAAGGCAAAGATAAAAGGGCGAAATTTCCTTACAATTTTCTAAATCAAAACATCTCTAAAAATCATTGAAAAAAGAAACTTTTTTGAGGAAAAAAAATAAAAATGTAAAAGTAGACAACATATATTAACATATTTACTAAACTAAACAGCAGATCGACGTATTTACAAATCTAGTACATATATTCGGCATCTCAAAATTCGAAAATTCGAATTCAGTACCTCAAACACTGAAAAAGGTCGATCTCACTGTATTTGGCACCTTAGATGCTGAATATGTGCTGAAAATACCGCGCGACAAAAGCAGAGATAGGATGTGACCGTGCAGCAGATCGAGCCGTATTCAACAGCTGAGGTGCTGAATATGGCACTGTGCACCGTATTTAGTATGGTGCTAAAAATTACCTATATTCGATACCTCAGTTGTCAAATATGGTCTGGATCTATCGTTTCGAGATTTTATCAGATTTTAAGTATGAAATATGAATGATAAATTTATAAATATACTGATATATTATTTTTTTTAACCAATACGATGACGTACTATTTTTTCATTTTTGCTTGAGGGAAGGACGCATCCTTTGCAAACTGAACTCGGAAGGCGAATCGAGTCGATCGCCCCACCCCGGCAAACCCCCACCTTGGTCAGCGCGATGCCGGGAGATCCGGACGCCGCCGCCGCCGGCGCCCACCCCGCGTCGACCGGCAAGGGGCCCCGCTCGTCGACGCGGCACCGGCAGTTCCGCGACCGTGCCAAGACCCGCGTGGACGACCTCCAGGATATGTTCTCCGGCCTCCAGTCCGCGCGCAAGGAGAGCCGCTCCGCCGACGCCGCCGTCCTCGAGGAGCAGGTACACCAGATGCTCCGCGAGTGGCGCGCCGAGCTCAGCGTCCCCTCCCCCGCCTCCTCCCTCCAGGTACGTACCCCCAAACCCTAGCCCTCCGCCCCTCCCCTCTCACGTGTGCTGTAGATTGGTGCTCATCTGACTCTGACTTGGTCTTCCTGGTGCGCCGCATAATTCGCAGGGGAACAACCGGGAGTTCTCGGATCCGCCCTCGGAGACGCTGCGGCTGCTGCAGCTGGCGATGGCCGAGGAGGACGATGACGCGACCAGCAAGCTGGCTGTGCCCCGATCGCCACTGCCGATGCTGGCTTCTCATCAGAGCCACGAGCACGGGCAGAACGGCCGGATGCCCGATCCCGATCAGCAGTGTGAGGCTGTGGCTGGGGGCGCGCAGGGAGATTGTGGTGAAGTGGCTGCTGTTGCTAATGCAATGTTCAATGATCAGGTGTCATTTGCATTTTCAGTGATCGAGTTGAAAATTGTTTCTTTTTTCCTGATTGATCATGTGAAGGAGCTTGTCTGTGAGAATTCTTGGTTTTTGTCGATGAGTTGCTAATTGTGTTGTCTGTGACAACCGTTATGGATCAGCATTACCGTTCTCTTATACATTCCGATGTGTCATGGAGGCCAAGCATGTGACTTTCATTGTATAGACCGATAGAGTGTAACCCTCAAGTGATTTGTCAATTACGTTGACGTTTCATTGAGGCATTTTGTGCTAGAGGAAATTTATGCGTTGGTTGTGTTCAATTACTGTTGATCATCATCAAATTCAAAAAGATGTCAACTGGCATTCTCCATGTAGTCCTTCCAAGCATGTGACTTTCATTGGATTAGAGTGATTTGTTAATTACGTTGATGTTTCAGTGAGGCATTTTGCACTAGAGGAAATTTATGTGTTGGTTGGTCATGAATAGAGTGCTTTCGTTCAGTTGCTGTTGATTATCATCTAATTCAAAAAGATGTCAACTGGAATTCTGTATGCATGTTGTTAAATTGCAGTTTTGCACAATTGTTCATTCAATCTATTTCCTTAATGGTTAGTTACAAACTCACTCTTTGATGGTGTGAACTACTTATCAATTTGTACAAGTGTTCATTCAACCTTTTTCCTTGTTCATTTGTTCAATGTTTGCTTTATATTTTGCTAATCAAGTTCTAAATTTGCTGTTGACAAAAATCCTGCCAACGTTATATTGTGCCTCATGTCCTTCATTTGTGGATGTAAGTTCATGACTTGGCTTGTTCTTCCGATTCTACAATGAAGGATATTATTAGTATAGTGTGGTTTTTATCAACCTCACTTTTGTTAAGAAATAAGTTTTGTATGTTTTATTCCTTGTAGACCTTAGTATAGATCAGCACCATAAGCTAACTTCAGGCTCCTTCAGATGCGAACAAATGATGATTTTGTTTCAACTTGCAGTGTCAAATACTGGATTGTTGTAGTTCAGTATGCTAACATAGTCAAATCAGTTGATGATATTGAGTAATGTGTTAGTATTATTTGTCTAAGTTTCTGCGGACCACAAGTCACAACAGTATAAATGTATAATTCTGCTGTGGTTAAGCTATTAGTAAATGGGAAACAACGATGGTCTCTAGAAAATTACATGTTTAGGCCTGCTTGATTTATGTTTCTGTATCTCTGGTCAAATCAGATTTGCTACATTTATTACTTGTCCAAATTTTGAGTTTCTGATCCAATTGGTAGGTTCTAAATTGTGCCGCCCTACTACCTTATTGACCTATCTTATGCTCCTTTCCAATATGACAATGGATCATATGTACATTAATGATATCTTTGTGGACTGCTACTCTTTGCTCATCATATGCTGGCACACATAAAATTATGAATCACACGATGTGCTGGTCTCTACGTGCATGTATCTCGTAGTTGTGCATTGGCTTTGTTCCCTGTTCATGTTAATTCTCCCTTCTCTATTGATAGCTTTAATGAACCTTTGCCTTACCTTCGATTGCAGATGTACTATATAGACCATGAACTCAGTATTGATGATTTTCCTCGTGATGATGATTACAAAATGAGCTTTCCTGACTCAAACCAAGATCACTTCAATAAACTGCATGGGATCGTTCAGCTGGAACATCAACAGTTCAATTTTCCATTAGATCTGCCGCCTCCTAATTCATATGTTGATGCGAATAATTCCGTGCAAGATACTGGAGATGTTTTTGTCCACATGTCAGATTTGCTTGCAACAATGCGTCCGTCACCGTCTCAGTATTTGGGGCCAAAATGTGCACTCTGGGACTGTGGTCGACCTGTTGGAGGGTCGGAAGAGCGTCAAGATTACTGCAACCCTTACCATGCTGGTTTGGCTCTGAATGATGATGGTCTTCTTGGGACAAGACCTGTGATGCGTCCAAGAGGTATTGATTTGAAAGATGGGCCGCTGTTTACTGCTCTTATTGCAAAAGTCCAAGGAAAGAATGTTGGTATTCCTGTGTGTGAAGGGGCTGCAACTTCTAAATCACCATGGAATGCACCTGGTGAGTTTGTTAGCATGTTAGGTTAATGTTGATAGTAGCAAATTATTATGCTAACTGTTTGTTCTGTACTGTTATTGCAGAACTTTTCGATCTTTCTCTTCTGGAGGGTGAATCTCTTAGAGAATGGCTATTCTTTGACACTTCAAGAAGGGCATTTGAGAGTGGCAACCGGAAGCAAAGGTCACTGCCAGATTACAGTGGCCGTGGATGGCATGAATCGAGGAAGCAGGTGATGAAAGATTTTGGGGGTCTGAAGAGGTCCTATTACATGGACCCACAGCCATCCAGCAACTATGAGTGGCATCTTTTTGAGTATGAGATCAATGATTCTGATGCTCTTGCCTTGTACCGTCTTGAGCTTAAGTCTTCTGATCCTAAAAAGAGTGCCAAATCAAAACTAGCTAGTACTTCACTGAATGAAATCCAGCAGCAAATGGTCATGCTTACCGCGGACAGTCCAGTGGAAAATAAACGGACTGCTAGGAGCATACCAAAGGCTAATCAAAAGGGTAGCAATGCAAAGGTTTATCCACATGTTAACACCCCCAGTCAAGTTACTGCTCCGAATGCTTATCAAGCAGTGCCACGGGCAGACCAGATAACATTTCTGAATGAGAACGTTGTTTATGGACCTCATCTTCCACATTCAGAAAACGTTATTTATGGACCTCATCTTCCACATGGTTACTCAGCGGAAGGAAGCAGCTTCTATTGGCACCCAAGTGACGGGACTTGAAGATAAGACAGTAGCTTATACGTTGTGCAGCATTTGTGAGGCACGAACGCTAACATCATCAGCTGGGGCTCAACAGCGTGGCCCCATACTTTTTCTAATTGTAATTGGTTGGTTCTTCTGGGGACCTGGCTGCCTGATATGTTTGAAACACAATGCTAAAGTTGGCATTAACTTCGACTGTAAAATATAGTCCGGTGCCCTATCTGTCAATCGAGTGTAAGATAAATAGAAAAACTGCTATTAGGCTTTTGATTATGAATTTCTTTGAGTGGTTTTGGGTTCTGAATTGAGATGGGTATGTTTTCCCCTTTCTTTTGTATATGCTGACTAATGTTAAGGACTTGTGAAATCCAGATTCGGTTGCCGTTCGAACGGCATGGGAAATAGTTCATTTTCTTGGATCGAGTCGATTTCCTGCCCTTGCCAAAAGCTCCGGTCCCTATCCTGTAAACTAAAAAAGGGGTGTAAAACGTAAACAAAATAAGACAAAAAAGTCGGATATACTACAAAAGCAAGAACAGGACCATTTTTTTTTAGACCAAGGGTAACTCTCTTCGTTCATTACTCAAGCGAACTAGAATCGTGCTGCAAACACTGCAATAGGAAATCAAAAATAATTGGCGAAATAGCTCTGGTAGCACTAGATTCGAACGGATTTGCTCCCGTACCACTATTTTTTGCGGGATTTCTTTAGTAGCACTGGATTTGGTCCATATCTTCTCCATCTAGCACTAAACCGTTAGATTGAGAATCAATGGTCCAGATCACACACTGAACCATCCCTCCGTTAACATCTGTTAGCCAGCAGACCTACCCCTTTCTTCTCCGGTGAGCAAGTCCTCCGACAGACTCCTGCTCCTCCATTGACTCCAAGAGCACCTTGTCTTCCTTGTTCGCCGACTGCACCGCGCGGTAGCCAGAGCCAATGCAGCCTCACAGCAGACCCCCTCACCTCACCTAGCTGTTGGCACTCGGCCCTGATGCCCCAGAGGAGCAGCCTCTGTGAGCTCGATGGGTTGGGGCGGCAACGTTTGAGCGGCGGGTGGAGGAGCAGCATCACCAGATCCAGCCGTGCCACCAGACCCAAGCCATCTAGGGGCAGCACCTCTACCGCCACACGGAGCTCTAGCTTCTTCGCCGTCGCGTGGAGCTGCGACTCCACCGCCTCGCCGTCGATGCCGATGAGTCCGACCACAACCTCGTCGTCAACGATTACACTGCGCGACCTCGAGCCTCTCGCCCTCCTCCGCTCGGATCCGGGTGCCTATGGCTTGAACAGCTGCTGGCTCGCCGCTGCCATGAGTTTGCGCGAGTGGCATGCGAGTGGCGAGCCAAAAGCTACTGAGGAAGACGAGGAGGAAACTGATGATTGCTTTAAAGCTGCTGCGGCTTGCCAGAGGAGGCAGAGAATGGATGGAGCACCGAGTGCTAGACGGAGCAAGGACGGGGGAAAATCCAGTGGTATTTTTGAAATCGGTAAAAAAAATAATGGCACCGAAGCAAAACAGTTCATTTTTAGTGCTACCATAGCAATTTCGTCAAAATAATTTATTTCAGAATATTGGAAAGGGAACATGGTGGCAAAAAGAAAAACTGTGAGACATATGGATACAAGTGGATAACTAATGAGTAATTCTAGATCGCTATTTAATTTTTTTAAGTTAATTAGATGGAGATGAATTTTTAATTTACCCTATTTGTAGGTTTAAGCCATCTGCACGAACCGAGTGACGTAGCTGCACTGCGCGTAACCCATCTTTGCTCAATGGGTACGAAATATCCATGCATCTGACTTTGGACCTTCGAGCTAAGTTATTTAATAAGGGGCTTTAAATAAGTTTTGGATCGACCCATTATCTAAAAATCCAAAACTTGCATCCCTAGCGAGCCAGCATAAAGAAAGAGGAAAACAATTAAAACTAAAATTATAAAAGAAAGGGAAATAGTAAAACAATCATCTTTAGTAGGCCCAAAGGTGGCGGCCCGGCCCGTACTTCGCAATCCTCAGCACAGGCCCACGGGCCTCCGGAGCTCCACAGTAGCCGTATGTAACAAATTCGGAGTCCGACTGCACGAGGCCTTCCCTCTCCCTCAGGAAAAAAAAAACGACTGCACGAGGCCGCGAGCACGAGGTTGCGTTGATTGCGCGCTCCGACTCCGACTCCGACTGGACTCCGCTGTAAGTCACTCTGCTGGGGCTCTCCTCCTCGCCCGATAAAACCCGCCGGCTGCGAGTGGCATCGACAAGCTATGGCTTGTTCATCCTCTCTCTACCCCGCTGCACCGCCGTTCTTCCCGAGCGCCTGCCACCGCGTGCAGCCGTTGTCTCCATCCGCGCGGCCGTTCCAGCCGTCGCCTCCCTCTCGTGCCGTGCTGGTGCGGTGGACGCCTCCTCCTCGCGGCTGGTTCAAGATCAGCTTTGACAACTCGGTCTACCACGACGGCTCCGGGCGTGCCAGCATCGGCGGCGCCATCAGCGACAGCGCCGGCCGCGTGGTCCTCGCGTTCGCCGAGCAGACGGAGCACTCGACGGTCGGCATCGTCGAGGCACGGGAGATGATCCGCGGGTTTCGCCTCGCGCGGGGGCTTCGCCTGGACAGAGTGGTGGTGGAGGGTGACGACCTCGTGCTGGTGCAGCTGCTCCGCGGCGAGGAGGTGCAGACGCGAATCCCAGTCCCGATGCAGGAGGAGATCATCGGGCTCCTCCGCTCCTTCCCCGGGCGTGACGTCCAGCACGTGTACCGGGAGGGCAACCAGGTGGCGCACACCCTCTGCCGCCAGGCGTACCACTAGTCCACTACCCGGGCGTGTGGGTGGGCGGACTCGTGGCGCCCGCCGTGCTGGAGAAGGCCGAGGAAGACCGGCGTGGCGTGGCGCACGAGCGCGCAGTGGTCCATGCAGCGTGAGAGGTCGTCTTCAGGCTGTGCGCTGAGCGAAGCCGGAAGCACATGGCGGCGGGACTGGCCGGTGCAACAACGTACGCTCTGGTCAGGGAGGGAGGCCTGCAAGCGCCACGCGACTGTCGACGGACCAACCGGGCCAAGCACGCACGAGCAGGCGTAGGAGAAGGCGCCGCCCAGAGACGGTGTGCCAGGAAAGATGCTGCTCTGGAAAAAAGAAAATCCATGCCTGCCATGTGTACAAAATAGTTTTGTTCCTGATGTGACCACAGCGCCGTGCACAAACACGAAGACCTGCGGTTTCACTAACGAGAACCGGGTGCGCGCCGCTCACATTCTTTCCACGGCAACGGCGGCCACGGCCAGGCAGCAGACACGCCCGATGTTGAACGGTAGCGTCTCCGGCGAGGGTGCCACCGGTGGTAGGCGGCGATGGCGACAGATGTCCTAGTGTCGTCTGTGGTCAGTGCAGCAGCATGTCGAGGCAGGGGCTGCGGTGCCGCCGTGGCTGCAGGGCTCACATGACTAGAAGAGGAGGCGCGCGCGTGTGGATGGCCACGTGTGCACTGTCTCTGTAGCGTACCACAACACGGTGATATTTGAGATGGCCGATGAACCGGTCTGGTTCTCTTGCTCCAACATCGAACTATTTTAATGTTTTTGAAGGCATTACTTGCTAATATTGGACATCTCTTACATATTGTTGGAGGAATGGTTTAGTTCCTTTTGTTGACCTTGGCCGTTCTCAGCCAACTCTAGATATAAAGTAATCGGCAAAGCTAACACATTAGTCGAGTTATTTCGTATGTATGAAGCCGAAAGGATAGCCTATGCGAAAGCGAGGAGCCTAAAGATCAATGCTCCGGTCTCGAAGAGCTAGGGTCGTCAAATGCATCAATGAGACTCGAAGAGTCACTTGGGACGAAGCGTAGAGCCCGAAGGCCAAAGCCTTAGCCGCGAGAATGAAGGTTGTCAAATGCGTCAGTAAGAAATGACGAGTCACTTGATGCAAGACAAAGGGCTAGGATGAACTATGCTAAAAGAAAGCTTGAAAGTCGATATTCAAGCTGCGGATAGGTCAACTGATATATGTACTATTATATAATGATATAATCTGTAATAATATAATAATTGTAGTATATAAGAATATTCCTATGAATAGAGGCATTAACATAATATTAGCTTGGATGGTTAATATATGGTTATAAATATTCCGACCTCATTGATATAATGGAATACACATTTGATATAAAAAAATACGTGTTCATTGTGTTGTGATTTAAATCCCAACACATAGTGCTATCAAACCTTAATATTTTACCAATTGGTTTCTGCAGGGCATTCTGTTTCCTCGTGAAAAATGCCATCCATTTACTGATAACTAGCAAATCTGTTCAGTGAAACGAACAAAGGGGAATTCTCACATACCCTTGCCACCTTGCGAAACCATTCGTTTGCGCGCGCACGCATGCATTTCCCAACACGAACATTCTCTTAACACGGTTCAGATGGCGAGCATTTCAATAATTGCCATTAATTGACATTTTCGATCTAAATAATTTTCGCATGATTTTTTTGACTATCTGTATAGTTAAATTGACTCCGAAATCCAGTCTAAAGAAAAGCTAACTCCCGAAAGTCAAAGCCTGGGTGCCGCGACTTTCCGGATCATTTTTGTTTTCCCTATTCTTATATGAAAACGGCCAACGGTACAATGACATTCAGAAACAGGTCAAAAACGGTTAATGCCTCAACCTGCTTGTTTTGTTGGGATCCTATTTTTAGCTAGAATATTTAACAATTTCTGTCTGATACCGATATACTCAATTTGATCATAAATATTTATTACTTTTAATTTTTCACAGTCTTTAACATGCAATTTTGATCATAATTTTTATTAAAGTATAGTTATAATATCTAATAAAAATATAATATTATAAAAATATTTTTCAAGATAAATCTACGCTTGTGATTTTTATATTTTCAAACTAAATATTTTGGTAGTTATTGACGGTTAAAATTTTAAAAGTTTAATCGAATATTGGTTAAAATGATAAGTATTAATAACCGAAGGGATATTTTTATTTTGATAGGTTCGTTTTTTATAACCGTCAAATGTTTGTTTCATTTTTATCTTTTCTGTTTCTGTTCTGTTAAAAAAATATAAAAGTGAAAATGGCAGTAGAGCTCCCGACCGTTTTCATCCTGCTAGTACTACCGTACAGACTTGAGACCAATCGGGAGAGCCAACGGAATTCGAAGCGGCCACGGCGAGGTCCGACTGTCCGAGTCGGTTCGGCCCCGAACTCCTGCCCAATAAACCCCCACCGGAAACCCACGCGGCGAGAACCCCAAGAGACCAACCACGCAGCCGCAGTAGGGCTTGGCGCCTTCGCCTTACAGCCGCCGCCGCAACCGCGTCCATGGCGAAGGGCAAGTTCAAGGGCAAGCCCACGGGGGAGCGCACCTTCTCCACTCCAGAGGAGATCGGTACGTAGGCTACACGCACAATGCTCCTTGCCTTGGCTCGCGTTTGGTTGGTTGGCAACTAGTTCGCCGGCGACGTCGCGTGGTCAGGGTGTTGGGGTTTGCTGGTTCGGGTTGCTCGATCGCACGATCGGCGCTGCGAAGGTGGAGGGGGCTTGGGTGCGTGATGAGAAAGTCGCTTTAGTTGCTCGCGCTAGACGTTAGACATCGAAAGGTTGTGTTTTGTGGGACGGGGAGCTCAGATCGGGTGATGGGGCTTGTGGGGAGTTAATCTTCACCTGATACTGTGTTCGGTTTGATCCCGCATTGTGTGCGCTTGTGATGGTTTTCGTGCTTCTGTCGTCTCATGGGCCTCGTGGTACGTAGAGCAATATGATGCCTTTTCTAGTGGGGAGGACTTGCTTGGTTGTAGTGCACCTGAAAGTTAGAGGCTTAGAGCAATCCTGAACTTGTTTGATTTTGAGGTGTTACTGTTTGATTGACAGTAATAGGATCACCCTTTTACTTTGCTAGATTGTTGCATCCAGATCCCTGGTGCGGTGTGGATATATGTGCTTGTGGTTGTGGGATGTGCCTAATCAGCTAGGAGCAGTTGCAATGGAAATTTAATCTTGCTTAAACCTTTTTACATAGTTCGTGTAGTGTCATGGTATGACTTCTGATCGGGTCATGTTTCCTCTGGAACGTATTTCTGTTTGATTCAACCAGTTGATAAAAATGCCAGCACTTTGTCGATTTTCAAATTAAGATGGGACTGTTGGACAGTATGTTGTTGAGAACACCAAGTATTTTGCAGCAAGTTGAGGCATGCGGCTGCTGCTTTAAATAAAACATAACTTAGTGGAACATTTGTTATTCTTCATTTGGTATTTTGAGCCTATTGAGTTGAGCCTTTGTTTTTACACCTTCTCATATCTTTCATGTGAAATTGAATGCAGCGGCTGGTACTTCAGCTGGTCGTCCAAGGACCTTTAAGAAGGTTTACACCCTTTTCTTTTCAACTTGCTGTATTAATGTTCAATTAAACAATTGCTGCTTCGGTTTTCTCTCTTCTTACTCTGAACACGCCAATAAGATTTACTTCTGATTTCAATACTGAATTTCCTAATTTGTACAACCAAATTGTGTTCCAAACCCTGCTCTGTTTCATGGTATAATTCCATCCATCACTGACTTGAAGTGCTGAGCATAGCTAGCATTGTGATGAGTATAGCTAGCATTTTCTTTCATTCAAAATACATGTATAATGCAATTATATGATCATGTCCTGCTCGTTTTGGCAAATTGTAGCAATCTGAAAAGGATGTCTATGATAGAAGGGGAGAACTAGAAGAGGAAGAAGAATCTGAAGATTTTGCGAAACCAGTAAGATATTCTCTTCCTGGAAACATACATTCAAGTCTATGCCCTCCATTGTTTATAATGTTTATTCACGTGATAAACTGTTTTTGTTAATGCTATCAGAAGCACAAAGGTACAGAAGGTCTTATCGAGATTGAGAATCCAAACCTGGTGAAACCAAAGAATATAAAAGCCAAGGACATTGATGTAAGTCAGACTTGATGCTTGTTTCCTGCCTACGGTCAAGTATGGTTATGTTGTTCATGGACCGTGATGGTGGTAGACTTGTTGCATCAGGAAGAACATTTACTCGTTAATTATATGTTAAGTGAAGTTATATGCTATGCAAACATAGTTGAATTAGAATTAATGAGAACTGAAATAAGGGAGATGGCACATTATTTATACAGTGAAGTTACGCTAAAATGATTTTACTCCAATGTACTTACTGAACCTGCTAGTGACCTCCTATATTATCCTGACCATATGTAATATTGACATTATCTTTCTCTCGTCTGTTGTGATACTCTGTTATAATAGTTTTCTAAGCTAACTAGTTTTGCATTGGTGCAGATTGGTAAGACAAGTGACATCTCCAGGCGTGAAAGGTGGGTTCATACACTTGCGTTCCTGTCAATTGATTACACATGCTTTTACTTCATTCTATGTTTTGTTTGTTTTCATGCCGATGATTTTGCTTATATCATGTTTCTTCCGATATTTGTAATCTTTTTGTAAACTAAGTTGACACCAATGTTAAATGCTGGTAGAATCGGGAAATGATGGATAAATGACTTGCCAATAGGTAATAGCACTGACACCAACTTTGGACTATGTACTACTCTTAGAATTGTTGGACAATCACAACATTTTTTACACGCTTTCAGAAGTTGTCATCTTCAAATGATTATGGATAACCTGTAATACATTATTTCAAAAGTTAAACAGTAGAAATGACTATTTCTCGAAGTTCACCAGCTTTTATGATCTTGTTTTCACTTGTCTTGTTTCAGAGAGGAGCTTGAGAAACAGAAATCTCATGAGCGTTATATGAAGCTTCAGGAGCAAGGAAAAACAGAACAGGCTAGGAAAGATTTAGGTAAGACATTGCCTCTTCAGTTATATGGTTTGTTTTGTACTTAGATCCTGCACTTTTAGACTCGGATCCTATTTATGTAATGCTCATGTAAATGCACCACGAATAAATATAGCTAGAAGGAATGACCTGCTGTTGTGAGCATTTGTCCAAGCCCAGACTGTGATTATGGCTTCAGTATGCCAGCTTTAGGAGATGAAGTTGCTGCATTTACTTCCATGTCATCTGCAACTTCTAATCCTTCTTAGACCTCCAGGGATAATTATCTGTACATAACTAATAAAAATACCAATTGTTCTGCTAACTTTTTAGTATATATAAATATAATCTATCTTATATTTTACCAATTGTTCGATTTGACTACTGCTTGTACCTCACATTGTTGCTTGATCACTTGCAAAGCACTCATGTTTTTTGCCTGTCCTTTTGAAATGTAGAACGACTTACCTTAATACGGCAACAAAGAGCAGAAGCTGCAAAGAAGCGCGAAGAGGAAAAGGCTGGTATGTCTCTAGCTATTTTTGCCTGTTAGAAACAAGCTGGTATACCGTACTGGAAGATTCAGGCCTTAGTGCATTATATCAGCAGCAGCTGCCATTGAAGAAATTTTGTTTTTGCCTTGTTTTTCCATTAAGCCATCGATGACTTGCCTAGAAGTCCTTGAATCTTGATTCATTGTAAACCAACATAGGCATAGTAACAACTAGTGCTTTTGCTTCATCGTTCTTACATGAGCTATTCAAAATTTAGAGGCTGAAGCTTGTAGATTTTTTTTAGCTTGTATGCTCTACCACATTATATGCTGACACTTGCTACTGTTGGCAGCGAAGGAAGAGAGGAGACAAAAGAGCGCTAGTGACCTGCCATAGTATGGACAACAGAGTTTTGTGGGAGCTGTGATAGCTGAATGCTAGTTGTAGTTTCCATGCTTCTGATAGCACTTGAACTCCCTTTTACCGTACTTATTTACCATTTGAGTAGTATGCAATGCTTTGTAAAGTGGAGGTGCTTGTCGATGGCCACTAAATGTCAAATTTGACCGTGGCGAAGTAGAGTAATAGCAACTTTTTCGAACAGTGGTTTCACTTTTTGATATCGAACCCCAGATCGTCACATCCTGCTACAATCAGTGCAATATATCCAAGGATTGAATCAAGTTATGTTTCCCTCAATTTGTAGAATCTCGATTTGTGCTTTCGTCTTTGTTTGAATGGGCAGTGCTGAGTTACAAATACTCTTTTTGTTCCACAATATTTATCCATTACCAGAGCCGGAATATAATGTTATAGCCTATTTTATACACTTGGCATCTTCTATATTAACTAAATAAATACTATGATGTGAAGACACGTGACAACACGGAAAACAATAGAACAATAAAAACTAAAAAGGGAAAAAAAGGAATGAAAAATTCGACTCCGCTGGGGATCGAACCCAGAATCTCTGGTTCCGTAGACCAGCGCCTTATCCATTGGGCCACGGAGTCACTTTGTTGGCGAGGTGTGAATAACTAGATAACATTAAAGAATGAACACGTGAGGCTATCGTTCTGCGGCAGGTTGATTAAGACGAGCTGACGGGGCGGTCGTCTGGACCAGCACAGCTAGGTCAAAGCCTAAGCAAAAAAAAACAAGAGCACGTACCAGTCCATTTGCTTGGGAGACGACACCCATCCAAAGTGAAATCAACACGGCACCAAGCTCCAGCAAAGCTGAGGTCCAGAGTCTAGACAGCCCACGTGTGTATGCACGTGTAGTGTAAGTGTGAAATACTTGTGTAGGTGCATTCTTCAATGTTGTTCATGTAGAGGAGATGTTTACTGTACACCTAGAGGTGTTATATTTTGAAATTTTCTCTGAAACAGTGACACTGTTCCTACAAATTTCAGGCCCTGCTTCAGTTTTGATGGCATTTGCTGATGTTCCTTTATGAAGGTATCAGCAAATGTGACCCTGTAGTTCAGTTTCAGAGACGGATATCGCGGCATCAGAACGGACCACGACCAACTGAGAACCTTAGGAATCAGGATGCAATGGCCACTGGACAGTAGCTCAATAACGCCCTTTTCCCAACAGAAACCAGAAAGGCCGGAGCAGAAGGAAAGTACCACACTTGCAACCTTGAGAAGTGAGAGAGAAGCTATTTGCGCTTGTAATGCTGGTAGTCTGGTACTCTAACCAAATGCTAGCTCTTGCTCTTGCAACAAGCAATGCCGTGCCGGAAAGGCCATGTGCCTCTCAGAAGGCCGTCGTCTTCTATACCCAACAGAATTGGTTGCGTTGCCTCACGACCAAGGCGTGTGTGTACTGCGGTGCTGTCCCGTGCGAGTGGCTAACATTGAAGCCGGATCCATGGAATTCCACACGGTTGAATCTAACGCTGACTAGATCGCTCTGACAGTGAAGAGTGAACCCTTGCCTTTTTATCTCGTTCGTGATCGCATCGATATCATGGTTTAGCGCATGCTTTTTCCCCAGGTGGTTGATCTGCATCGCGTTGCTTTTTTGCTCACTTTTCTGTTAAACAAATTTATCTCACCACTCTCGTTCCCTTCCGAGTTCCGACCAAATTATTCTCTGATGAGTGCTTTCTAGGACAGTGAGCTGAGTTTTTTTTTTTTGGGTACGATAACAATTCAGATCATCACGATTCACAAGAAGCCAGGGGAAATCGAGAAGGAGGCACGGACAGAGAGAGAATTTGGCAAGAACGTAACACTGCTTGAAACATCTCCATCTTCTGTACAAGCAACGACTGGTGAAAAAGCATCATCCGTGACACCAGCGTTGCAACTACCGTCTCAAGATCAACAGCTAAAGCTGAACTAACAAAAAAGAAGTGCGGGAAAAGATAAACAAGAACCTAAGCTAGCACTCCCCGGCGGATCGATCAGCCGCCCGCCGGCTCATCAGCGGCGACAGCGGCGCGGGGCCATCGGCGGCGCGGTGCTGCCATCGGCCGTCGTCGAAGTTCTTGGCGTAGCTGTCGGCGTCGTACTTGAAGGTGGTGGCGGCGACGGGCGACGCCCTGCTGGGGTTGCAGATGCTCTTGCTCTCCCGCACCAGCCTCCTGAACAGTCCTCTCCACGCGCGCCGGGCGCCGAGGCCACCGTCGTCGCGGGAGAGCAGCTGGAAGCGCGCGGGGCTCCGGCGCACGCCCGGCGGCAGCCACGCGGGAGAGGCCATGCAGCCGGAGAAGTAGGAGGGCTGGGTCGGCGTGGACAGCTCGATGTCCATGTCCATGGCCCAAGTAAGAGAGGAGGAAGGAAGAGAGGCAGGTGTGTGTGTGTCTGTCTGCGCTCGTTTGAGTGAGAGAGAGATCGAGGTGGTTAGCTGGTCACAATATATCGAGCTTAAAGCAACTTTAATTTATTCCTTATGTCTGGTTCTTTATTCCTCTTAATTGAGAATTTACTATTTAGATTTTCTTTCTATTTTTTATGTGTTAACTAGTTTTCTAAATTATCTCCCTATAATTCATTCACTTCTATTTGATTAATATCCTGTAACCAGTAAATAACCGTTTCATATTTAAATTATGTTATTTTTAGGCTATATTTTCAACCGCTTTTATAACGTATATGCTCGTGCGATAACTAATTTTACAAATTCTTACAACGTGTGTGTTTATGTAGTAACTACTCTCACAACGTGTGTGTTTGTGTGTTAACTGCTCTTACAACACGTGTGCTTATGTGACAATTGCTCTTATAAATTCTTACAACGTGTGTACTTGTTTGATAACTGCTCTTACAACATATGTGCTTGTGTGTTAACTACTCTTATAACATGCGTGCTTATGTGGCAACCGCTCATATAAATTCTTACAACGTGTGCGTTTATGATGAAACTACTCTTACAACATATATATTTATGTGGTAACTATTCTTACAACGCGTATTCATCTATCAACCCTCACACGCTCTCTCTTTCCCTCCTCTAACCTCCTTACTTGCACAAGAGCAGCAACATGTGGATAAGTAACCTCTCTTATTTGCTAGATGTGGGGAATAAAAGAGGGTAAATAGGATGTCAAAAAATAGGGAGTTATATAGAAAATCGGTTGGAGAGATTTTTTTTAATTATTTTTGCTAAAATTTAAGATAGAAAGGAGAATAGGTAGCTAATTGGAATTGCTCTTAGGCCATCTCCAAGAGAGACCTCAAATCTTCCTTTTCTAGTGCTACAGTGTTTTGCGGTCTATTGTAGCACTGGAAATCCATCTGCAACAGATCTTCTATCCAGTGCTACTACAGTAGGAAAAAATAGGGAATGCTGTAATAGTGATAGGGGATGCTGTAATAGTATTTTGAGGATGAAAATTTAAGATAGTTATTGAAAATGATCTTACATAGAATGAGAGAGCATGGATGGCAGTGCATGACCGTACCACAGGCTAATTACTGTGAGTTTCGAAACTTAGGATCCAATGCTACTCTAATAAAGTAATGTTGTTCCCCATCTGGTTAAAAGGAAAAATGGTTTTGACGTCGTCAGGATCCTGAAGATAGATTTTACCGCTGACTCCTAGTATTTTTTTCATAAAACAATAAAAGGTATAATATGAACTACTACACTTTTCAATATAAATTTGCCTATATCAGTTTCAAATGTTCGATCTCGATGTATCAATAAAAAGATATTGATGCCCAAAGTTGACGTAGTTTGATGACTACACGTCACCCTTGACCCTTTTATGCTACTAGACTCAACAATGCTAGCGTAGTAGCTGTTTTAGGGCCCAAGTTCCTACTCCAACTGATAACCATTATCAAAAGAAAAGGAGAGTACTCACTCCGTATTTCTTTAGTCTTGTATCCTCGCTGGAAAGTTGATTGCCATCATTAGCTGACATTGCAATGATGACACGAGCTTAAACAGTTAGTGAGAGGAGGGCCTCCCCAATTATAGCAGTACACTTGCAGCTTAAATTACTGGATTAGTAGTAGTAGTAAGTAAACCCACTACACTAGTCACATCCAAAGTAAGTGAAGTTGTACTCCCACTCAAATGTGCTCTACAGTCTACACAGACCACAGAACATGAAGGGTAATTTTCTAGCGCATGTGATGCATGTCTTATTAAAATTCTTTATTTATATTAAGATTTATATTAAAAAGATATATGAAAAATGAGATAAATAAAGAAATCAACGGATTGATGAATATAGATAGGTGAAATGAACGAACAAAATAGATTATCTGTAAATATATACGAAGTTGCATTTCCCGCGTGAACCTAACTTCTTTCATAGCACGGACGAGTTCACCAGACACTATTATCTCAAGAGGATAAAAAAGTTGTCTAGTCCCGTATAATAAATAAATAAACTGGTCAAAGTTCATTCACATTTGCGCACATCCAAAAGTTTCAGCAGCAGCTAGTGGTTACTTGCAGACAGATTAATAACTTAACATTATCTTTTGGAAGCCAATAACTGAGCATTATCATGAACACAAGATCGGATCAGAGGTGGTTGTACCCAACTGAAGCTCATTATACGGAATTTATGTTCAGGAGCCAGAGCCACACGAGACAACAAGTTGTCTCAGGACGAGAAACTGACACGCCATGCATGCAAATTCGACCGAGCGTCCTGTGAGGCTGTGACCAAAAGCGCATGCATGGCTGCACCTGCACCTGCACCTGCACCCGTCGTCGGCCAGCTTGACTTTTAAACTAGCAGGTAAAACTACTGCGCGGCAGAGAAGAAGAGACTCTGATAATTCACAACAATAAACAGGGAGAACAGACCAAGCAAAGAGGCGAGACTAACGTGCAAGGATAGAAAATGAAGCGGACCTTAGTGAGCACGTAATACGAATCTGACAAGTGGCAACGATGAAAGCGTAGGTGGCTGAGCCGGGGGAAATAAATTTATGCGGCGGTGTTGCGTATGGCTCATGGTACAACACCGCTTATATGGTCACCACTTGTTTTTAACGTGGATACGATAAATTTTACTTAAATAGAAAATTATCTTGCATGTTTATTATTACTTGACATATATAATTAACGTCGAGTGAATCTCATCATCGTTTTGAGATCCACATTAAAAATAAATGATGGCCATTTAAATAGTGTTGCACGAGGGGGCATATGCAGCACTACTATAATTTATTTTCGAGTTGAGGCTGAGAGAGTTGGGGTCATGCATGATCGATACATGTGGGTCGGGTGCACACAACACATTCCATCAATGGAAATCATCAAAACCAGATTGCAGTTGGCGCGGTCAGCCTTTCCATACGATCTGATTTGTTGCTGGTTGTCGATATTTTGTTTTGCCAAGCATGGGGTTGTCCTCTCCTCACCAACGATAAATAGATGTCCCCAACTCACACCGCAAGAAACCCCCAACTCTGCCTTATCCACTCGAGTTGTTCCCCAGCTACAGTAGCCTGAGGTGAGGTCAAGGCGATTTCGCGTTTTCAGTGTCGATATGTCGGTCCCCTTCCTCCGATGGGCTCTCGGGCCTTGGGGGGGGGGGGGGGACGGGCAAATCGACGTCCGGTCCAGGTAGTTTAGTAGAAGTAGATGTAGTTTGGTAGGGTAGCGTTTAGTATTCCGGATGGTGTCTTCCGTTACGCTGGTTGGGTTTTTGGTCATCAAGGTCATCCATGGTGGGTTTGTCATTGTCGATGTGCACTCCAACGATGCCTTGGACGGGTATGTATTGGTGAGTTTGTTAGTTAGGTTTGTGCTCCTCGGCTTCTCTGGCGATGACGTCTTGTCTGGCGAAATTTGAGGGAGTTTGTCTGCTATTTGCATTTGGAGGATGTTCTTCATTCCCTTTACTGTAGTGTGTTGTTCTGTCGATCATTTTGGTGCGCTGTCCGGTGGCATCGATGCTTGTTTTGGGCCTCCATCTTCATTGAGGGTGGAGGTGCTAGTGGTCGTCTGTCTCTCCTGGATTGGGCACGTAACGTGCCTTTGTTCATTCACCGGGAAGATGTGCTCCGAGCGTGGCTCTAGGGTACTAGATATTGCGCTTTCTTCGTCAATATCGGGAGGAGGAGAACAGGGAGTATTCCCTGCTGTGGCTGACCTGGGCTTTGTGCTTGCTCGGCTATGGGTGGACCATGCATCCATCTGGCGGAGGGCTTTAGAGTTGAGGGTGAATGCGAGGAGGACCATGTTTGTCTCTCTTCTGTTTTTTCTTCCTTTTCTAGGGTGTTTCATGTAATTTGGTGATGTATTGTGCCGTCTTTTTAGTATAATATTTTCCCTCTTTCGAAAAAAACTAATAACCATGCACGTGCGTCACACATGCGTACTTTTTGTACATCTACGGTTTCTAATATGGTTTTAGGGCATCAAAAATAAAAATAAATGATACAACAAGAAATATATGGTTAAATAAATAGTCACGTGTAAATATAATATCACAACTAATTTATCTTTAGAAACATCAAATGTCTAATGTTGTTGACAGTTTCTCGTACACGGGATGGGATGTCGTCTTCATATTTGTTCCCATTATACTTCAATAGGCCTACCAAAAATTACTTCCTTAGTTGATTGTCGTTACCATCCTATATGTGCATTGCATATCAATAACAAAGATTAGTGTGAATTGTGCATCATTGTGAATTGGTGGAGACTTACTCTATGAATTGTTGGTTCTAGCCTTTCTCCATTCTATGTGCGCTCGCACTCGATAATGAAGAAACCAGAAACATTCATACAAAATAATTAATTGTTACATTTGAACTTCACAAATGAAGAAATTATAGTGATGTTAGAAGCAAGATACCGATCATGAAACCGAGGAACACCATTCTAATACATCCCTATACACAGTATTTTTGGTGTTTCTTCCCATGGCATCTATACCTTTATTAGGCTTAGCCAGAATCCATGTCGATTGGCGTGATACACCCCTCGATAATGCAACATACAATTGTTCATGAGAAAACACGGGCTCAGATAGATAAATACCAACATTTTGTCTTTGAGCTTTGTTTATAGTCATTGCAAAGCTAAGACGGATTGAAAATTGTTTCCTCTTGAACCTAAAAGTAAGTGAAATGTCCTTTCAAGGGAACAAAGGGATCCTAGGAATGAACACCCTCTTTCCAGCATGTTGGCCACCAACAATCTCTGCATCAATGGCATTATATTGGCAGGCCCTAACCATTAGCCTCGTTCCGTTGTATAGACCGTTGTGAGGATCAAGATTCTAAAGCAGAATAACTGGACAATTGCTTTTGAGTTTAAGCAAATGTGGATGCAATCTATTTGGTGTGATTGAGGTCAAAAGGTCAATTCGATAGTTGTTTTGTGAATCGTTGATAGAATCAAAGCTGCAGTATACCGTCTGCTTGCTTAGAAACCTATCAATCATAACTGCATTCAACTCATCCACATGCTCATTCTTAGTTAAGAGGATATCACGTGCGATCATGTAGGCCGTTGACGTAGATTTTTTTTGGAGATTTGGTAATACAAATTCAATGAGTTTGTCAATTAATTCTTATACAGTACTATAACCAACCACGATACCATTTGGGATACGCACATAATCATCACCAATCATCTCTTTTGTTCCGTTGCCGATCCTAAGGAGGTATTCAGAGTCTCCTCCAAATACCATGAACTTTCCGCCAAAGAGCTGCAAGCATCCCATTATATCCTGGAGAGACCTATCGAGTGTTTCAACAGCTTGACGTTTGGTCATGGAAAATTCATCCTAGATTATCAAGTGTGATCTGCTTGGTTAAATTACACATGTTGTTGTCAGGAAAGTTTATGGGGATCTTGAATCTGGAGTGGGTGGTGTGACCACAGGGCATGATGGACGCTGCAGTACCAGACGTTGCAGTTGCAATCGCTATCAGACCCATTGAAAGAACCTTTGCAAGCAATGCCTTGTACAAATATGTCTTTCTCGTGCCACTTGGACCGTCAACCAAGAATACATGACTCTTAAAGTTGATTACGTGATCCATTGTTTCATCAAACCCCAACCGTTGCTCTGTGTTCAGTGTATTAATAAGATTAAGATGTTCTTCGTCCATGCACACCGACAATTCCTCTAATATTTCTCTTGATTGATCACTATAATAATCAGCTATATGAATAATATAATAATAAAATATATTAACTGAACTGTTAGTTAACATAACAAAATATTTACAATACTAGATACATAGACACTGATATAACTATAAGAGAACTACTATTTGGCCAATCATTTATTTAGACCATATTTTAGCCATATAATTGAGTCTAATTATTCATACAATTACCAAGAAAAATTGTGATATATGTAAATTATAATACTTTAGTCAACAAGGCAAGTTGTTATATACAAATCATAGTTCATCATGGAGATCCCCTATAATGTATTTACCAAGAAATCATGACTATGGATAAAATAAATGGAAAAAAACACTACACAAGAACATCATTTGAGTCATCAACCTCCGGAAGACCATAATTCCTTACATCTTTGCCCATTGAATGAACCACATTTCTAATATCCTTGAGCACCATTTGCTCAACCCTTGCTGCGTCATTGTGTGTACGACGATAATCTTGGGACATTGCTTCAAAATGATTTTCCCATAAGCCATGAATATTTGTCGCCTCGCAGAATACAATAATTGTCACAAGCAACCTTCTCAGTGCACAAGGCATGTGGAATATAGTAGACTCAACCAAGCATTCATAGAGAGATCTATCATTCTCTATGAGCCCTATCATCTCGCACGCTTCTCTAAAGGTGGAATATGTTTTCCCATGTACAATACAAAGGTCTCGTATGAAGTTGCGCCTCTAACATGGTTGAGGAGCACACATAAATAGTACATCTCCCCTTCAACAGGGTTTTCATACACAGTTCTCCCAACCTGCGGCCTCTTTACCCTTGACTGCCAGCGCTTGTCAAACTTGATCCACCAGAAGTGCTCCGTGAACTCTTTGTATAACAATTTACGTGTCGTGTTGTCCACACCATGTTCATCTTGAAATACTTAGTAAGCATCGACTTCTTATATTTCTCTCGGTTGGCAACATCATTCAGGTTATCAATAGCTTTATATGACACAAGTTGCATGTTTTGTAGGTGTAGTTGGAGTTGCAAAATAGAAGAAGATACAACGTACAAAGGGAAACCAAATGTCTGATACACGACCTCGGGGGGAGTTATGAACCCTACATCCCTGTATTGTCGAATCTCGTTGATTACTGCACCGTTTTGATCTTGTGGATCGACGGAGAAGGATGCACGGTCATGGCCTTTATAGATATATTTGTATAGGTACTTAACTGCCTTAATGCTTGAACAAACTTCAACATTAATATGGCAGTTATATCGCATAAGTAGTATGGGGTTATACGAAACCGCCCATCTATTATCCAATACGGCACCCCTGATCGCCACTCGATAGCCATCTTCCCTTCTCCTATATATAGGATAAGAGTCTTTTTCTTCCTGTATAACTGAACAGAACTATCACTACTATAGAATCCATTTAGTAGGACAACTCTGTATATACAGATCTATGGATTCACCTGTATAAAGGGTACAACAAACGGCTCTAAACTAGAACTGTATGAGAAAATGGCAACGAGCAGTTGCAACAAAGCGGGACGATACAGTACAAACCATTGTAGTTCGTAACCGTCTATATTGTTCCTTTTTTGTCCAAACGGTTCTAATTTGGAACTGTCTGTACTATTGACAGTAATAGTGCAGATGGTTCTAAATTAGAACTGTATGTATAAAAAAGAATAGTACAGATAGTTCTAAACTTAGAACCACTCGTTTTGAGCGTATATCTTATATAGATTATTTTTATATAATGGTCAGCAATGAACGACAGATGAGACAGTAAGGAATATTCACGTGAGGTTAGAGGTTGCGGGTTCGACTCCTAGAAAATACACTGGTGGTATTTTACGTGAAAAATCGTGTGAGTAGCGACCGCGCCTACATAATAATATAGAGGCTTGGTGTGTGTGGGAATTTTTTTTTAGTTTTTTTAGCTCCAGAAAACTTACTACAGACAGTTCCAATAATGAACCGTCTGTACAAATGATTTGAAACGTCTACGGTTCAAAAATCATCTGTATAATTATGATTTGTATATACTCTTTTCATAGACAGTTAAAAAAGTATCCCGCACAGAGTTTTTGAATCGTTTGTACAAATTATTTATCTACTAATATATCGAGGATAACGAAAACGACATTATCCGTCTATCATGCAGGGGCGATTTTTGTTGAGAGCACCACATGGTCCATGTAGCATATGCTTGATAACTAGAGCATGCAATACAGGGTACTTATCAGGGTTAGGAATCTTTGCTAAAATAACCTTATTGTAATCATCAGGACTGCTTAACTTACTCTTAGTGGCTATAATCAATAGGAAGTGCTCATGTGGTAAACCCCTCTTCTGAAACTCCGTAACATATGCATATGATGCGACCTCACCCAAGTGACTCTTCTTGATAAAAAATCATGTAAATCATGCAGCTTAGTTTGGTAAAATCTCGCAACCAATTCTGGTCTATCTTATGGTGTCTGGCCCGAAAATAGTTGCCTTGTTATCTCATCCTAATGTGAATTACAGGTCATTGTGACAAAGTAATCAGGCTTTCCAAACCGGATCACTAAAATCATTGCGTCAAGAAATCATGTTTACACGTTTCGATCTCCTCAGGGAAAATCCATGGGAGCACAATTCTTAAACCAATCTTAGAAGCACGCGCTTCACCAGCAGCCTAAGAGGTGTTGCAAGTTATTCTTGTTTTAGGTAAGTTGGGCTATCGTAGTGCATATGGAGACATGCATTTGAATACATGATATGCATGTACGCTTGCCTTCGTAGCCTGCTAGCTGTTTAGGAAATATATTTGTTTTGTTTGGTAGTAGTTCAGATTCAAGGAAAGACGCAAACAATTGAGAAGGAAAGAAAGTATCTATTTTATTTCCATCTTTTGCATAATATAATGAACCAATGTGGAATTATATCTTTTCACGTGCAATATTTAAATAGGACAAGATAATTTCTACATTCGCAATAGTTTTGGACTGTTGGATTCGATTTGGAGGGAAAGATAGGAAGACAAAAAAAAGGTGACGCATTACGATGGGGAGAGGGGACCGTTGGATAAGAGAGTAGCGCTGAAGAGGCACAACCATTCGTACCGATACTTCAGTAGGTTTACCAAAAAAAGTGACACATTGCGATGGGGAGAGGGGATATGTTGTATTCAATTTGGATGGGTTGGATGTTATGCTCAACATCAAACACATTTGACATCAACTCATGACCTTCTATCACTTCATGTAGATCGATGGAACTTACAGTTCAGAGCTATGGACTGCTTATATGAAATCATCGAACTGGATCCTTGATATTGAACCATCGAAACGCCAACTTGGCGTTTAAACGTGCTACATATCCTTGATATTGAACTATTGAAACGCCAACTTGGCGTTTAAACGTGCTACATAACGCTGAAATGATCCGAAGTTCTACAGAGATATGACTTACTTGCACATTGATGCCAAATACTATCGAACAGGGCATTCCTATGTTTAGACCTAATTCTCTAAGGTGTAGAAACATTATTAACGAAGAACTTGAACACAATGTGAATATAGAATAACAGCCTTTGCAAGGCAAGCACGATCGATGGAACTTACAGTTTAGAGATATTGGATGCCTAGCCCGACCAACAATGACTGGGGCAAGTATCAGCATGGGTTGCAGCAACCTACAAAGGCATGGTGGGTTGTATACAACATCTAGCTTATAGGGTGTATAAATTGAAAATTATTAACAGAGAACAAAAAGTTTGATGATAAGATCAAGCATAAAAGTTATGCATTGCCACATTGAACCAGTGTATGTAGTTATAGATGTATCATTGGAATGGAATGTCTAGCCAAAATAATTTCACAAATAATATATTTCAGATTCATACTCAAAAGTTAGAACAGTAACTTAACCAAAATCTTTAAAAAGTTTATTCCTTTTCTTGTTTGAAGCCTTGGGACCTCTAATGGTGATGCACTGCTTAGGTAATATTTCATCCATGGGACCTCATTTACATAACATAGAAATATATGGCACCAGCATATAGATGTAGAACCTAGTATCACTGTAATTTCATAGTAATAAATATATTGGTTAAAGAAGGAACCCACATATCTCTAAAAAAAGCATAATTCCAAGAGGTCATGCCACCCAGATACCAACGCAGGAAGCCACACCACCTTGCCTTGTAATCTAACACCGGCATCAGCAACATGGCATTGATGCCACATAACAGGAACTGAGACAATCATACACCCAAACCTGCTATGGTTAGAAGAGAAGAAGAGAATTGAGAACATCGGACATTATGGTTAGAAGAGAAGAAGAGAGGTACTATCACATTCAAATAAAAGGTAGATTAGGGACAAAACAAGCCCACCTGATTGAGGTATATGTTCTGTTGTATTTTCTAAAAACATTCGTTCTTTTTTAAATGAACAAGTCTGACTATATGTGGTTTCTCTAAGTCGTTGCGGTCCTAGCTTTCTTCAGTTCCAGTGCCTCCCTACAAGGATAAAGTCAATTAGTAGAAAATAAAAAAATAGTTGATGGATTCAAATAAACAGTACAGTATGTACTGCTAGTTATAACAATTCTTGTTATTGAAGAGAACTAAGTAGAGATGATGGACTGATCTTTTACCAATATTTCAGTTGAGGCATATCTATTGCAGAATTTCTACCTCATAGGGTCCTTCATGTTGATTGCCTGCCAACACATCGGACACTGGGAGCGGAGCTTCTCTGGCACCTACAGGGTAAATTAGAAGCATAAAAAAGTATTCAAGGCTAAAGCACAACATACTACACACCAATGTTGGAAACTAAAAACCATACATTTCAGAGTAAAAATTGCAACTCATCTGTTGTAACTATTTTCAGTTACTGAATGGATTCAATCCGGGCAAAGGGAGAGGAGTGAATCCGCCCCTACCCTTATCCCTTGGGTTCTTTATATAGGTTGGGGAGGAGAGGTGAAACTTTTTCTCCAACCCTTGGTGGGGTATAAATATACAAGTAGGTCTTTGGATCTTTACATGGGCTACCTTTCTACGCGGGCTTCTTTGCAAGCCTGAGCCTTTCCCCTAATAGTAGTCCCTCAGCTATAAGTTTCGATGGGACAGCGGTGCGAACAACTATAACTAGGAAAGGACCCAAGTTTATTACTGACATATACGTCTCGCTAAAAACTCCATCCCAAAAATCCAGTGGGAAAAAAGGGTATGGAGAAAAGAGAGCATACATGTCGCATGCTCTTTCTTTACATGATTGCTATAGCTAGATACTCATATAACTACGCTTCGTCTTGCTGGGCGAAGGGGTCTTCAGCGAAGGCCGAAGACTTTGGTGCATGGCAAAGGTACTTCTTCCTCCTTAGGCGAAGTCGAAGGTACATCCTCGTCCTCAACGAAGGAGATCTCGATGAAGGCTATTACCGAGGCTTCGGCATGTGCGGCTTCAACATAGCCGGCGAAGAGGAGGTCGAAGGCTGCTCTCGTGGCTCGGAGGTTGAAGGCTACTGTCATGGCTCGCCGAAGTCAATGATGTTCAGCATCTATGCTCACGTGCACCGGTCAAACTCTTGGGACCCAGAACGAGATTATAACTCGGGTACCCTCGTAGCTCCTCTTGACCGGTGTTTGTGAGTGGTGAAGGATGCCACGTGGTCGACGTAGTTGAAGTTGGCATGCGTGAAGTCGTCGTAGCTGAAGCCCCTCTAGTCGACGTCCAAGCCAACGAAGGTGAGGCCGTTTGTCGATGCCCCTCCATCGACGCTGAAGTCAACGAAGGCCGGGCCATCGAAGTCAACGGGGACGAAGTCATCGCGACCGAAGCCCCTCTGTCAACTCGATGGGAGTCGACGGAGGCGAAGTCGTTATTGCTGAAGCGAAGTAGTCACAGCTGAAGCCCCTCTTGTCGATGTAGTCATAGTCGACGGAGGCGTAGTCATAGCCGAAGGCCCTCTGGTCGATGTAGTCGGAGTCGACAGAGGCGAAGTCGTCCTGAAGTGAAGTAGTCGCGGCCTAAGCCCCTCTTGTCGACGTAGTCAAAGTCGACGGAGGCATAGTCGACATGGTCGTAGTTGTCGACCGAAGCCCCCTTGGTCGACGTGGTCGAAGTGGATGGAGGCGTAGTCGTCGCGACCATAGTCGTGGCCTGAGTCGATTATCGAAGGCGAAAGCGACGACGACTCCCTCTGAGTCAATGTTGAAGGTGCCAACGTAGCCGAAGGAGTTGTCATTGTCGGCGAAGGTGGTCGGCAATGTACCATGTGCGAAGAGACCTTCGGCTCCAAGGAGCGCAAAGGGTCGTGTCTTCAAGACTTACTGTCTGAGGTTCAAATGGAGCATTGGTTTTACCTGAAGCTAAGTGGTAGCTTGGTCCTCTTTGGCGGACCTTTGCTCGCCTTTTAAGTCAATTGGTGCGCTACCTTTACCCAAGGACCAGTAGCACTTCGACTTCCTGTCCTGCAGGACAATATGTGCTTCGCATCTCTTTCTGGAGACGAAAAACACATTATAGCCGATGTATGCACATGAAGAATAAATACTTAAATGCATTGATGTAATCCGAATACATGGTTTATTTTCGGTGCAGGGGCAAGCACTCTTAGCCTCCGTCTTTAAGTCGAGAGGTGCACTGCCTTTGTCTTAAGGTCAAGCAGCACTTTGGCTTTTAGTTTCCGAAGATCTCTTTTGCCTTCGGTGCGGGGGCAGACACTCTTAGCCCCCGTCATTAAGTCGAGAGGTGCGCTGCCTTTGTCTTAAGGTCAAGCAATACTTAGTCTTTTAGTTCTCGAAGGTCCTTTTGCCTTTGGTGTGGAGGCAGGCACTCTTAGCTCCCATCTTTAAGTCGAGAGGTGCTCTGCCTTTGTCTTAAGGTCAAGCAGCACTTCGTATTTTAGTTCTCAAATGTCTCTTTTGCCTTCGGTGCGGAGGCAAGCACTCTTAGCCCCCGTCTTTAAGTTGAGAGGTGTGCTACCTTTGTCTTAAGGTTAAGCATCACTTCGTTTTCTAGTTCTCGAAGGTCTCTTTTGCCTTCGGTGCGGGGACAGACACTCTTAGCCCCAGTCTTTATGCATGTGTTAAATAAATGCATGAAAAGTACAATCGAAGAGTAAATGCTTCAGCTTAATGATAAGTGTAGCAGCGGAGGATAAAACCTTCGGTATATGAGGGATAAGCCACGTCCTGTGAATTAGAAATTTTTGTATATGAGCAATAAGAGATTTCTCATACGAAGGTTAAAACCTGTGTACGATGAATAATTATTCCCTCGAGCGAAGGGTAAGAACCTGTATATGCGAAAAACAAATGCTTCGACATACACATGAAAGATGAATACTGAATAAAATGGATAATCCCCTATGCGAAGGGTGAGATTCCCGCACTTGTAGATAATGTGCTTCGATGCAAATAAGTTGTGCAAGCTTAAAGAAAATGAGTACTCTGGCAATCGTGCAAAGGATAAACGCTTCGATACATATGCGGGTGTTCAAAAAAGTAAACATGCATGGAGAATAAATATCTCGATGCACTTATGCCATGCAAAACGCGCGAAGCGTATGCATGCATGCAAGGACAAAAAATAAACACTTCGGCACGTAATGTGATGTATGAATCATATTCGTCATATGAAAAATAAAATGCATGTTAAGAATAAATGCTTCGTCATAACGTAGAATGAAAACTCCTTTATGAAAACTCTCAAGCGATGGGTGAGGACCCTATACGAAGGGCTGAAATATGCAAGCTATGAATGAAGTCCTTCAAGCGAAGGGTTAGCATACGTTTCAGAAGAGTGAGTGCTTCACCACTCGTGCAATACGAACACATGTAATGTGGGTACGCGAAGGGTAAATACTTCTGCATGTAACAATGAGTTGTATCATATGAAGGGTAAAAACCTGAGCAAGAGGGAGAAATAGCCCTCCAAACAGAGCATAAAAACCTGCAAGTACTTGCGAAGGGGAAAAATAAGTGCGTGCAGAAGGTAAACACTTCGGTGTTCCTGAAATAATGCATGCTTCGATGCAAATGTAACGCGAACACGCGAAAAATAAACGCTTCGACACACAAGCAAATGGATTGCGTGATGCTTGCATGTAGAGATAAGCACTTCAGTAAGGATATCATGCATACGAGTAATAAATACTTTTGCAAAGTATTATCAGCAAATCAATGTCAGCTTCATCCTGCGACGAGTATATATTCCTACAAGTGATTCATGTTATGTTTTACAAGCGAGGGTTAAAACTTGTAAATGCTCTTGAACAAAGGATAACAATCCTGCCTATGCAAAAAGTGCTCTGATTTGTTCAAACAATATATGCGCATAGATTAAGCCTTTTGTCAATTAGCAAAGCATAGACACTTCGACATTTTTATGGTGAAGGATAAAACGTTCTCGCGTTGATAGCCTTGTGATTTGCGAAGGACAGAGCTAATTTGGTAACAAGAATACGTAGCACGGCACACATGTAATGCGAGTATGTGAAAAATAGACACTTTGGTATATAATATTGAGTTATATCATGCGAAAGGTAGATACCTATATGGGAGGAATAAATATCCTCTCAAACAGAGCATAAAAACCTGCATATACTTGTGAAGGGAAAAAAAACAAGTGCTTCATCTCATTTCTGTCATGCAAACGCACAAAAGGTGAATACTTTGACATTAAAAAAAATACATGTTTCGATGCAAATATAACACGAGTGTAGAAAAAAAATAAAAATAAAAAATAAGCATGCACGAAGAATAAACACTTCGACTAGTGAATGGGATGCACGCGCGTAAAAGGTGTAAACTTCCGCATTTAAATGCTCTGGCACATAAGCGAACAATAAATGATTTGGTGCATATGTAGCACAAACAAAGGTAACACGTGTATTAGGCCTCTAATGCACGTCTGCAAGGTCCAATCAGGACATCTAATTAGAACCGGATCAGACGCTAGCTGCGTCACCAACTCAGGCATCCGGGCACGTACAAGACTCCATATTCTATGAACCAGCGCAAATGTCGCGAGCAACCTAGCAATTTTAACCATGGCGGGCTATAGAATAGTCGAACTGGCACCATACTAAGGTCGGGCACTAGTGAGCAGCGTGCGCGTTCCTAATCAGGGAGTAAATCATCTAATACAACTGATGGGATAGGTGTGCATGCTTACCTCATGGGCCGTGCCGCGCCTCTTGCCAGCCGAAGCCCGGCTAGGCACTCACCCGCCGAAGGTCCAATGGGCCTCGCCAGTCGATCCACGCGTGTGGGGGGCGAAGCTCGCCATCTCCGAAGGCCCACACGCAGCTCATGCCCGTGCTGCGAGTCCCGCATGATCCGCTGCGCGTGGGGGCCGAAGGCCCCTGTGCCGAAGGCCTGGTGCGAAGGCCGCCTGGTCCGCCTGCGAAGGCCTACAAGCGTGGTGTAAAACCTGTCTGGCGGAAGGCCCACGCGTAGGGCTGAAGCCCGACGAAGGGCCTCTCGGTGACGAAGCCCGACGAAGGTCCATGTGCTGGGACGAAGCCTGTTCGAAGGCCCATGTATGGGGATGGTGCCAATTGTTACAACTATTTTCAGCTACCGAATGGATTCAATCCAGGCAAAAGGAATACCCGTTGGGTACTTTATATAGATAGGGTACAAATATTAAAAAAAACTCTTAGGGTTTTATATAAGCTGACTTTCTACACGGACTTCTTTACAAGTCTGGGCCTTTCCCAACATCATCCATCCAAATTACATTTAGTGTGCATGGGAAGAGATTCAGATTAGTGTACATTTAGTACTCATCCAAATTACTAATGACTACACAGCGATACAATCTTCGGATCAAGTGTGGTCCTCAATACATCTCCCCATCATATAATCATGCAGAAAATAGCTGTTCAACCCCGCTTTAATCCCACAGATTATATAATAGCATGCTACTTGGTCCAGTCCTAGTCTCCTAGACAATACCGTTCAAGTCCTAGCAACACACATAGCAACAAAATCATTCTACTGCAGTCAAGGAACTGCAAGAAACATCACAAAATGGCAACTGAGCAGGCAAAGAGAGCAGGGTCTTCTCAGTTCTCACCATTCAAGGATGCACTGGAGGTGGAACTCGTGCTTGCAGCTGGTCACCTGCGCCAAGCGGAAACAAGAACAGCGTCATCGAAGCCGAGCAAGCCACAATTCAAAGATTTGCTGTAACAAGGCTACTGTAGGAGTAGTACCGCGGAGGGGGGCTCAAGGCAGATGTTGCAGGCGTCCCCGCAGACGACCTGGACGACGCCCTCTATCAGAGGAACGATCCGAGATGTATGCGAGCTAATTATTAATATGATTATTTTTTATAATTATATCTATAATTATTAATCGGAATACTATTTTGATAGTCTCGGTATGTATTCATTTCTAGATTAGAACACATGTCTTTACAACAAGCATATAATCATGAAATATAATAAAGAGTGAGTAATTCAATTGAGTTATAAATCTTTAAGATAATTAAACTTTATAACAAAATATATAATTTAAATATTTGTTAGAGTAGTTACGCAGCGAAATAAGTTACATAACGATAAAAGATGGGTAGCGCTGTTTGTCCTAAGGTGCCACTCTAAAATAACAATACACGAGTAGAATGACACTACTTCTGCCCGTCGGCAACATAACGTAGCCAAATACTAGTTTTTCCTCACCTGAAAAGCAAACAAAGCATGTGAGTATGAACGTACTCGCAAGACTTAATTTATAATGGATACTTATAAATAGTCTGACTTCAAGAAAAATGTATATGGGTAATTAGCAATGACTCAACCATAAAAGTTAAGTAACTTCATATGCAAAAGCAATTTAGACTCAAATATAAGCATCTACATATAACCAAAACACCCATGTATCCTAAGATCATCAGCATAACAAAGTTCTAACTTGTACCATATCAACTCTTCATCAACATCACTAGCTATGTCCCAACATTCCATAATAACATCCCAATAACAAAACTCTACGATTGATGTAAATAGATAGAAGCATGACTATAACCGAGAGTGTGGTAAATCAAATTGATCTTACACCCTGCAGGAGGTACATCTTTACCCACACGATACGAGGATCATTCGGCTTGTGTCACCCGCTAAAGTGCACACAAGGGGTAACCATGTCAACATTTTCCAATTGAGCCCCGATCGTTTGAACATACACCTATATGTGTGTGAAGGTCCACTAGAGCTACTCCCGGAGACACCCTAGTTATGCATAAAGGTGTGAAAGTAACTAAAACTACTCTTCGAGCAAACTAAATATTTCTACAAGCCTATTATACCGACAACAACTTTACGATGTTACCTCTACAAACCTATTATGCCCAGGACATCATAGGCCCACAAGCCAAAAGGTCACAACTACAAAAAGTATTCAGCTTATCTACCATTATATCGATATGTGGTAAGTATATAAAGTGCTAAAGCCAACTACAACAACAGACGTTGCTTAATCGATTCAAATGAGCCTATAGCATCCGAGACTCCCTTCTCGAGCCATCCATATTGCCTGCCCGAATCTCGTCTCATCCTCACTGACTTACACATCCCATCATCACCATTGTATTTGTGAAATAAGAGTAAGCCCTAAGCTCACAAACGATGGTTGAACCACTGCTCGACTTCTACTGATGACCTAAACCTTACTAAACATGACGTATTCATTTTAAGTTAGACCATTGAGTGCTCTATTCAGGGTTATAATGGATCAAGAGATAATTATACCAATGAAGGGTAATGCAACAATTAGGATCTACTCTCAAAACCCGATATTTAACTAGCCATCATGCAAGACATATATATATATATATATATATATATATATATATATATATATATATCATAACTTATCAATTTAACACAACATATGATCCAAAGTAATAGGATGAATATGCTTAGATGCTTGCCTTGTTGCTCAGCTTGATCACAGTTCACAGCAATGAAATCCAGATCACCCTCGATCACGCCCGCGTCATCCTCTGATCTTTCGTTCACTAAATAAGAACACGTGCAATGATGATTATAAAAGAGATACAATGCAATGTGTTATATGATGCATAACAGTGGTCGATGCATCATAATATCAAGCTAAGAGTGCAAGACATAGGAAGGAACAACGGAAGTTTGTGAAACAACTACATTGGAGGTTCTGTTAGGCATCCAGATAATCCGGGTCTGGCTGGAACCTCCAGTTCGGACCTTCTGGGTTGGGCCGGAACCTCCGGGTTAGGTTCCAAGTGAGGTTCTCAGTTAATCCTAAGCTATTTAACCCGGAACATCCAGGTTGTACCTGGAACATCCGGGTTGCCAGAATATTTTGAGTTTCACTTCGAGCAAGGTGCTTAGTTAATTTTTAAAACGAGTTACCTGGAACCCCCGGTTGGTACCCGGATAGTCCGCGTTCTGGCAGACAAGAACTACATGGTGATTTCTTCGGTCGATTCAACGTGCATGTAACAACCTATCCACCTAAACATGTATAAGGACTAATGTAAAGATTCTAAACCCAATTTACATGCTAAACAACACGAAAACTCAAGTAGATTTGAAATGGCTCACCTGGAACCTTCGGGTTTAACCCGGAACTCAAGTTCGCGATGATTCGTTGATCGATTTGACTTGTATGTTGAAATCTAAACCGCATAAATATGCAATGGCACTAAGGCATTGGTTCTAAACCTAATTTAATCATTCTACACACTTGATTCACTAGCTATCTCATCCATTCTCCTCCTACTATATCCATTTTATCAAGAACATAAGGTCCGTTTAAACCCCCGATTTGCAGCCCCTAAACTCAAATTCATCCATCCTAAAATATGAATTCCCACCAAAGAAACCTAGGAGAACTCACCTAAGGTTCTTGTTGTAGTCGGAGACCTTCAGTGCAGAAAAAAATGAAGGAAAATGCTCGGAGAAGAGAAAACCTCGCTACTAAAATTTTAGTGAGGAAAGGTGACAAATTTGAGTTGCCAAACCTTCAAATCTTCATGCATGCGAACAAGAGTTAGATGGATGGAAGCTAAGGAGGAGAGGAATGCAGTGGTATAACATGCAAACCTCGAATCCTTGTTCTTGAGTGGGATTTTAGTGAAGAAAGGAGAAGTTTGAGGGAGGGAGAAGGAGCAGCAGCCCTGCTGCTGTGTTGGCCGGTTGGAGTGAGGGGGAGAGTGAGTGAGGGTGAGAGAGGGAGGTGGGGATGCTGGTGGGGAAGGAGAGGAAAGGTGGGGTCAGCCCAAGGTGTGTCCTACAAGCTAGAGAGACAAGCTAAAACTGCTACTAAACTATTATAAAAACATGTGCAACGACTATAACTTCTAAGCGAGACTCAACTAACGACACTTCTATCATCTGTTATTTTCAAAAGCAAAGCAATTAACAAGCACCATATGAAATAACAAACATCCACACTGCTCAACAATTAAACATGATGCTTATGATGCTTAATGATGCTTGATTAGTCTTAATGACATGATTAAGGCATTAGGACATGACACTCCACTAACACCACCACCACCAAGAGCTTCTCCATTGTCATCTTCTCGCTCACCCCACCCTCCATCTTCCCCTCTCTTTCAATCACTCTACACCAGTCCGTTAAGAGCTGATTGGATTGGATCAAAAACACAACCGCCTCCACACATAAATTCCTGCAACCCAAACGCTAAAAGACATCATCTCCCCATCGTCATGATTGAGCATGGGGACGTAATGCGCATACAGGATGATCCATCCCCCGCGTTGTTGGCGTTGGGGATGTGCGGGAGGTACAATTGACGATGCCGATGGTGTAGATACGGCCATAGCCCTAGTCCGAGAGCATGTGGTACGTGTTGGCCGCGCACATCGGCGGCAAGGATGAGGAGGCATTGTTGGGAGCAATGGGCTCACACTCGTAGCGGAACAAGGGTTTGACGTAGACGTGGATGGGCTTGGATGCGAGCTCGATGACCGTGAATGTGTATGTCCCGCTGTGGTAGGTGCCCATCTGCCAGATCAGCGCTGTCACGCTGCCCATCACCGCAACTCAGTCACCGGCGCCGTAATCCACCCCACCGCTGTCGGATCTGCCTGCCCCGCTCGTTGTCGTCCCAATCAGGCGCCACCCAGCCGGGTCCACGTTGCCTGTTCCGATCTGGTGCTGCCCCGTCTCATGCCGCTCACAGTGGTATGTGATTGGAGGGAGAGAGTGAGCTGGGAGGAGGAACGTCGCCTAGAGAAGGGCGTCGGTGTGATGGCAGCATGGGGACCAGGCGGGTGCCGATCGAGTGGCACTACTGGGCTGGCCGTGGATGAGCGAGCCGGCAGAGCGAGACGTGGGGGGTGAAGGGCGAGCACGGGGAAACGAGGAGGATGGGGCCGGCGTGAGCGACGAGCACAGTTGGGCAGGGCGGCGTGTGCACATTCATGTGGTGGAAGGGGGGCTGGTTGATGAGTTGAGGCAGACAGACAAAAAGATGCGACGCATTGTGGTGGGGGAACAAGGACCGTTGGATTCATCTAAAGAGGTTAGATGGGGTGCTCGATACCAAACACATTCGTGCTTTTATAGTTTAGAAAAACGATCAATAGCTTCCCTAGCACTAGCACGAGAATGGTAGTTACGTCCACCGAGCAGCAATCTGGATACGGACCATTGGGCCGTGAGCGGGCTAGCCAGACTAGCACGACAGTTTAGTTATGATTGGGTTGGCCTAGTCTAGGAGAGGAAACCCACAGGCATGCTCAGGCCCGTTGGCTATCTTGATCAACTCGTTGTTCCTATTGGCCGGTGGAGTAGCGTGGGCACTGGCTGATGCATCCAAAATACGTATCATATTTTCTATTGATTTTACGAATATATTTGATAATTATTGCTTGGCTAACTATTAGTAAATTTTGATTTGCACGAGACATTTTTTATCAAATCCGTAGAAAAAAGGGAAGATTACGCACAATCTAAGCAGATAGATACAAAGATTTTGTGAAAACAAAGCCTATCGTACTAGCCACGTCTCGATTGGAGATTCCAGAAGGTTTTGAGGGGTGCAGTTCTCCTGACCGTATCACCCCCTCTGGGTCCAGCTCGTCAAACCAAACAACTTTTGGGAAGATGATGAAATCGAATGACTTTCAGAGACAACACAAAACCCTTTCGCAACGGTTATTTAAAGATGGCGGAGATCCACATCGAGGGAGCAACCACAGAACCATCAAGAGACATCGAAAGGCCATTGGGGGACCTAGTCACCACCATTTTCACCATAGTTCAACCATTTCCCCTCCATTAGATCTATTGTAATATGTCTCCTCCATCATTTCTCAATGTAAACATTTATCGCACCAAGTAAGTTATTATGTTTGCTTTTAATTGTGTTCCTCATTTATTTGATGGTGATCTACAATGTTATTATTATGAGTTTTATCTCTATTGTGACGAGTGAGCAGTCCCCTTAGGGGTAAAGGGCGCTTAAGCGCCATGTAACATGAATCAGACTGCTTCTCTGTTTGGAGTGCGTACAGGCTGTGAATAGAACTGCACGATCTTGAGTTGGGGATGACAGGCTTTGGTGAGATGTCGGATGGTACAAAACCAATTTGGAAGAAATTTTGGTCGCTACCGGTACCGCAAAAAGTCAAGATTTTCACCTGGAAATGTTTCATATTGGCCTGGACACAAAAGCGAATAAGAAACGCAGGGGGATTGAACGAATTAGCACATGCTATATTTGTGGGATAGGAGCATAGGACTACTATCATGCTGTTATGTGTTGTGAACCTATGAGGTGCTATGCGCGAGGTATGAGTTCTCCCGTCGGAGCATGATCTCTCTAATTCATACCCTAAGTGGTTACTCAATGCTATTAGTTCAGTTTATTAGGACGTAGAGAGGCACCTCATTCTAATCCTTTGGCGTGTTTGGTTTGTCCGCAATGAACTCACGCACTCGAATTGGAATGTTTGAACAATCGGCGCTGTTAAGTTCCTCGAAAACTACTAGGATACATTGTGTGTAGTCTGACAACAAGATCTGGTGGATAGCAAAGGGAAAAGACCAGTGGGAGGGTCAAGGTCTCTGCCGTGTACTAATCAAGTAAAGAGTTCATTATTGAGGCCGCAGAAGGAGGAATGGATCAAGATTAATATAATTGGAGCTTTTTGAGGACATAACAACAAGACGGGGATAGGTGTGGTGATTCTTGACCACACTGGGAAGGTGCTCTTGTCAGCATGGCAGGTCCTATTCTATGCCGGTGATGCGGTGGAGGTGGAGGCAATGGCTTGCAGGGAGGGCATAGTGTTAGCAGGTGAATGAACCCCTTTTTAGCAATTATGGAGTCCAATTATACTTCGGTAATTCAATATCTATCACCAAGGAAGAACCGAATGCATCCATCTTTCTTCATCATCCATGAGGCCAAGCCGCTTCCAAGAGGTCATTGTGAAGCATTGTAAAGAGAGAGCATAATTTAGTAGCGTATGAGCTCACCTAACGAGCGAAACATCTATGTCATACTGTAATATGGCGTGATCGGTCACCGGTGTGCGATGAGTAATTAGTTGTTATGATTGTAATTTAACTTGGAATAGATAATAAAATATCATGTTTATTCGACAAAAAGATAGCAACCAGCTACACTAATAAAGACCCTCTTAGAGATTGGGTTGTTTCGCCGGTTAAAGGGACGAAATTAACTTTTTTTTAAAAGTACTGCGGATCCTAACTACCTGGCGAACCATGATTGGTTGCCGCGCAGATATACACCACTGCGCCTTCAAAACCCCACGCAAATATCGGGATCACATATTCCCCGCCCGCATCTTCTTTTTTCCCGAGGACGGTGCAGTTTCGCAGCCACCATGTCAGCCCCAGCACCGGGTGGCAGCTCGTCCCCTCCGTCAAATATTTCTCCTCCATCGTCACCTCCATCTAATAATCCAACCCCGACGCCTCCTACTCCCGATCCGGCTTCTTCTCCTCCGCCAGCGACTCCTACTGCTCCACCGGCACCGCCGGTGTTTCCATCTGATCCTCCGGCTTCTTCGCCACCCCCGCCGCCGGAATCGTCACCTCCCCCACAGCCACCAGTCACGCCACCAGCCCCGCCGTTATCTTCACCTCCCCCCCAGACGCCAGCAACTCCATCCGCGCCGCCACCATCTTCTCCTCCGCCGCTGACTCCAGCGACACCAACTGATCCACCGCCGTCTTCTCCTCCTCCGCAGCCGCACCCGACACCAGCTGACCCGCTAGCATCTACTCCACCCCCGCCGGTGGCACCTGCTGCTTCGCCGCCGTCTTCTCCTCCCCCGCAGACACCGGTGACACCAGTTGCTCCGCCTCCGTCTTTTCCTCCCCCGCAGCAACCAGTGACACCTGTTGCTCCGCAGCCGTCTTTTCCTCCCCCGCAGACACCAGTGACACCAGCTGCTCCGCCGCCGTCTCCGCCTCCCCAGCAACCACCAGTGACACCAGTTGCACCGCCGCCGGCGTCTCCTCCTACACCGCAGCTGCCCGTACCTTCTCCGCCTGCACCAGTGACGCCAACGCCGTCAGCACCGGTCCCATCTCCGCCGGTGACTCCGCCGCCATCAGCACCGTCCTCATCTCCGCCAGTGACGCGGCCGCCGTCAACACCGACCCCGTTGCCCACGCCATCAACTCCGACGCAGTCGCCGCCAGTGATCCCTGCGCCATCAACGCCCACGCCGTCTCCTCCAGTGACGCCTGCGCCATCAGCGCCCACGCCGTCGCCTACCCCGTCACCTCCAATGCCGCCTACACCATCAGCGCCCACGCCGTCGCCTCCAATGCCGCCTGCACCTTCACCACCCACGCCATCATCGCCAGTGACGCCTGCACCAACGCCCACGCCGTCGCCCTTGGCCCCAGTGACGCCTGCACCATCAGGGCCAACGCCGTCGCCACAGTCCCCTGTGACGCCAGCACCGGCAACGCCGTTCCCGCCTCCTCCGGTGACTCCAGTGCCACCAACGCCGTCCCCGCCATCTCCATCAACGCCGGCGCCGCCATTGCCTTCGCCACCTTCTCCTGTGACGCCCGCACCACCAGTGCCATCCCCGCCTTCTATGCCGGTACCAACGCCGTCCCCGCCATCTCCATCAATGCCAGCGCCGCCTCTACCTTCACCGCCATCTCCATTGACGCCCGGGCCACCAATGCCATCCCCGCCTTCTACGCCGGTACCAACGCCGTCCCCGCCATCTCCATCAATGCCAGCGCCGCCTCTACCTTCACCGCCATCTCCATCGACACCCGGGCCACCAATGCCATCCCCACCTTCACCTGTAATGCCCGCGCCACCAATGCCATCCCCACCTTCTCCTGTGACGCCGGTACCAACGTCCTCCCCGCCATCTCCATCAATGCCGACGCCACCATTACCTTCACCGCCATCTCCATCGACGCCGGGGCCACCAATGCCATCCCCGCCTTCTCCGGTGACGCCTGCGCCACCAAGGCCGTCACCAACTCCACCGGGCGTTCCAACCCCGACGATACCACCGTCCGCGCCAACGACACCGGTGCCACCACCCACACCACCATCTCCACGTCGGCCTGATCCTCCAGCGGCGCCCATACAGCCGCCCTCTCCGCCTTGGGTAACACCACCTCCTCATGGCCCTGCTCCTCCTGGCGTAACCCCGTCGCCCCCAAGTGGCGTAGCGCCTCCCCCGCCATCACGCTCACCTCCGTCGCCATCGACTTCATCTGGGACGGTGATCGGCGTCTCCGTGGCCATCGCAACAGTGGTTGTGCTCGGCCTCGTGGCCGGGCTTATCTACTTCTGCTCGAAGAAGCGCCGCCAACGCCGTGGCGGCCGCCGCCCCTCCCCGCCGGGTACGTACCAACACTCCCATACGCTTTACACGCTCTGGCCTGGCCGGTGCAAGTGCAACGCCGCACGAGCAACGTAAGAGTGCGCGCGCGTCACGCAACGTAAGTCGCCGGGCCCCGCGGTTTGGACGCATCGCGCCGCGCACTTGCCATGTCGTGCGCGTGCGCCGGCAACCTTAGCTAGTGTTGGTGGTGATGGCGACACGTACTACGTGATCCGTTGATGGCTGATATGGTGTTGCTACGCTTTAGGTGCTGCACGGTTTGGTTTCTGACTCGCTTTTCAAGTGCGTGCTCAATGCCAACTTGCCTCGTAAAAGTTGCTCCTCGATGAATTTGTGGACGAAAATGGCAAGGGATGTACAACTGTGCATATATGCTTTCAGCACTTATCCTCTCCGCACTTAACTACCTAGCATTTACCGTAGGCATCCTCTCGATGCTCTAACGCCCACACCAGATATATTCGAAAGTCCCAAATGATGGGAGGGGGAGGAAAGAGAGAATTGGTCTAAGGGCAGCTTAAAACCAGCCCAACCTCTTCATGGTCACATCCCCTTTTCCCACGCTTTTATTGTTATAGACGGATCACTACCCCTTTCCTTCTCTATGTAAGACTAAATAAGGAAATACAAAGAAAGGAAGAGAGATATCTGTTTTCGGTCACTTTAGGTGTTACTTACTGCCTTTATGAATTGATTTTTTCGTCTCCACAAATCATATTCAGTCATGACAAAAAGAAGTTCAAATATCCCACGTGTTTGTGTTTTGGAACACTCCAATTGTCAACATTTTTTCCCATCAATCAGACATGCTGCATGCCTGATTGATGTTCTTACTGGAAAAAGTGAGAAGCAAGTAGTGCTAGTCTTTGCTTAGTTAACTTGAGTCAGCGGTCTCCATATTACCAGTTCAATCAGCTGCCATTTATTCTTGTATACAGACAATAGTTGAGTCGGAAAAGATTTACTTTTTCTCCCATTGATGATGATGATTCTTAATTCTACGTGGACTTCTTTTTCTCATTAATTCTTACACTTGCTGATGTTGTTCTTGCGTTAGACCCACGGCTGCCGGTGACGTCGTCGCACCCGAGGACGCCATCAGCGCCCTTACAAGCTCGGCCGCAACTGTTCTCACAACAGATGCGCCCGTCGTGGCAAAGCAGCGACACCCCCTCCGCCCCCCTGGGCCCGCCGCCCCCGCCCCCGCCGGTCACCGGCGGCACGGTCTCGTACGCCGAACTGGCCGCGGCGACGGGCGGGTTCGCGGACGCCAGCCTGCTGGGGCAGGGCGGGTTCGGGCACGTGTACCGCGGCACGCTGCCGGGCGCGGGGGAGGTGGCCATCAAGCGGCTGCGGACCGGGAGCGGGCAGGGCCACCGCGAGTTCCGCGCCGAGGTGGAGATCATCAGCCGCGTGCACCACCGCCACCTCGTCTCCCTCGTCGGTTACTGCATCCACGCCGACCAGCGCCTGCTCGTCTACGAGTACGTGCCCAACAAGACGCTCGAGTTCCACCTGCACGGTACGTGATTGCGACCGAAACACGGCTCTCGTTGGATGCCACAACCAGCGGTTTGGGATGGCGTCTGACGTGAGGTTTTGCATGGTTTCAGGGAGCGACCAGCCGTCGTTGGACTGGCCGCAGAGGTGGAAGATCGCGCTCGGATCGGCGAAGGGACTGGCCTACCTGCACGAGGACTGTAAGTTCATGCCTCGGCTTTTCTGCTCTTTTCAGTGTCCACTGGTCTGAAATTTTGTAAGATCAGTTTAGATGTGTCGATGAGACAGTCAATGCCTGGTCTTGGTCTCAGGTGATCCTAAGATCATTCATCGCGATATCAAGGCGACCAATATCCTCCTGGATTACAATTTTGAGCCAAAGGTAAATGATTATGTCTGTCACTTTAGTTTGCTTGCCAGTAAGTACATTTGTCTCATGATGAGAATCTCTTGTTCAGGTTTCAGACTTTGGGTTGGCCAGGATCCAGGCCGGAGGCGACACTCATGTCTCCACGCGAGTGATGGGAACCTTCGGGTAATCAAATTGGTTACTCCAAACTATTTCTCACTACAGTTAACTAGTATTGGCCTTTTTATGATTGATTCTAGCACAGTGGTAATGATGACCTAATCTCCTTCTAATTCCAGATACTTGGCGCCAGAGTACGCCTCCAGCGGCAGAGTAACTGACCGGTCCGACGTCTTCTCCTTCGGGGTCGTGCTTCTGGAGATCATCACCGGGAGGAAACCTGTTCTGTCATCTGAGCCATACAACGACGATACTCTGATTTCTTGGGTGGGTGCCATGAATTTTGAATTCAAGTTAAGAACTGTGCCAATTTAAGTCCAGCTCGTAGTATATTTCTTATTGTCGGATTTCCAACAGATAGTAGTAGTGCAGTGGTAAAAAATTCAATTTGCCCACCAGTCCCCACGCTATGACATGTCAATTTCGTCTTTCTGGACTGATGACAGCATCACACATGGCTTTGAGTTAGCTCGCCTTGTCAGATTATTCATGTAAAAAGCGTCTGAATTACTGTTTTTTTTTTTTGGGTACAGGCAAGGCCTCTACTGACAAAGGCTCTCGAAGAGGAAATCTTCGACGAGTTGATTGACCCAAAGCTGGAAGGTAACTACGACGCCGTCGACATGCAGCGGATCATCGCCTGCGCCGCCGCCGCGGTGCGGCACACGGCGCGGTCCCGGCCGCGAATGAGCCAGGTGAATGATCTCCTTGTCCTTTCGGAACATTTTAAATTTCACAATGTACTTGCACACGCAATGGACACCCATTGCAAACTTGCAGGAAACAATTTTGCTCCAGATTTTAGCAGTAGTTAACGTTGTACGCGTTGCTCGCTCTCGTGAACAAGCAGATCGTCCGGTACCTGGAGGGCCAGCTATCCGCCGATGCCCTGAACGCTGGCGTCGCGCCGGGGCAGAGCGAGCTGCAGGACGAGCACGCGGGCGAGCAGTTGAGGCGGATGAGGAGGATGGCGTTCGTGCCGGGGGACACCGGGACTCTGACCGAGAACATGAGCAGCAGCTACGTGAGCGAGCCGACGAGCGAGTACGGGCTGCACCCATCCACCTCGAGCGCCAACGACGACGCCGACACGGGCGAGGTGGTGGGCACGCAGAGGACGACGGACACGGACGAGGCGGAAACGCAGAGGACGAGCCCGAGCCGGCCGCAGACGGCGTCCAGCCCGGGCACGGCCGATGGCACGTCGGGACAGGACTCCGCCGCCGCCGTGGGGATGAGCAGGCGCACGCGGTCCGGACGCATCGGCGCGTGACGCTTGCAAAGAAGTTGATTTTGCCAGGGTAGAATGCCAGTGTCGGTCTTGTTTTTGAGTTTCGGGATTCATTAGGGCCGGGCATACAAGTAAACAGGGTCATGTGCCAGAATTTTTCTTCATTTTTTTTGGCTTGTTTAGATCATTAGGTTATTCGTTTTTTAGGGGAATTTTGCAGCTTTTGCCCTAATTAAGAGCTCAGAGCTGTAAGCATCTATTATATTATTATTTGAGGAGAAAAATAACCACTAACTTTGCTCTCAATGTCACAAAATAACCATATTAATTAAAAAAAAATCTATACTACTCATTATTATGAACATCTAACGATCTAGATTAAACTAAAGAGCCAATATCAAATACGATTAATAAATAGCTGAATTCGAAAACAAAATAGTCCATAGCAAAAATACAGTCCAAATAAAATTAGTAACAAAATTATGAAAATTAATAACAAAATTATAAAAATTAGTAATTTGATTTCGATTCGGTTTGAGAAGCAAAATATCTAAATAAAGAGTCCAAATAAAATAAAATAAATAATATTTAAAATTAGAGTTAGAATATAAAAATGAGGATAATACAAATACAGTCTTATAAAAAATTAAACTATTATAAAAATCAATACCTAAATAAAGAGTTCGTATAAAATACAATTGATTAATAGCTAAAATTAATAATAAAAAATCAAAAATTTTACTAAGATAATAGATTAAAAACACTGTATAGTTCAAAGTCATCACATCAATTAGGCATCATACCAGATATAACACGTAGGCAAAGCACAATTCGCAAGCAAAGCAAACATATTCTAATTTTGACTGGGCTGCATACGGCAGACACATAATTTTGACAGTTAATTAAAACATGTACGAATCGAACTAATACTTGTAACGATTCGGTACAAGTTTGAAGCATGATAATTTTCTTTTCTATTAACATAATTTTTTTTTCTAATTTTATGTATTTTGTAACTTAAATGGCACTAACATCGTAAAAATTAAATAGACTAATTTTTAATTAAATTTATTATAATAAAATATTACAACGACCCTAGTCATACTTATTAACCTGAGCTATCTTTCTAGGTTTTTATAGCCAATGGGAACCACACCGCATGAATTTAGCAAAACAAAAAAATCAGTAAAATGTCACATAAAAGTGATTGGCTGTATGGAACTTTCTTGTTAGTTCCATCTGTATTTGCTTCGTTGTGCATAGATACGTGTGTCCTTCAGAGTTCAGACATGCGTTGCGCGACATGTGGATGGTTGATATGTGCTAGCCTGTTGTGTGGAACTTTCTTGTTAGTTCCATCTGTATTTGCATCGACCAGTATCCGTTCGAACTAAACTGTTGTCAGAAATTTGATATGTGTTACACAGTCAAATATTGGGGGAATTCCTTATGTGTCATAAAAAAATGCCTCTTCCTTCTATACCACTAAGATTTTTGAACATCCTTATTTACCATAATTTTATCTTCCATTCCTTCATGCCATTCCATCCACTTGCCGTCCAAAATACACCGCTAAAATCACTGTTCACCGATTCATTACTCAATGACTTTGTTTCTAAAAAAAATCAATGGTATTTTGTTTCTCAAAAGTCTATTTTTTTATATAATCCAAGTATAACCTATTTTAATCGAATTCATTAAAAACATATGTATAATTTAAACTAAAATTATAAAAAATACTATTTTTTATAATTTCTAATAATTGTTAGGCGCTCAAATAAAATCCCAAAAATCTGGACAAATTCACTAATATTCTTCTTATGTAATGAACTAATTTTTAAAATTATTTTTAGTCTTAGGTTATATGATGAAAAATTGAGTTTTTTTTTTGCAATGCTCCATTTATATGCAGCGTGATAGAATAGATAAAAATAAATCATTACAAAGTAATTTATTTTTTCACCATACAACCTAGAGTTGAAAATAATTTTAGAAATTAGTCTATCATATAAAAAGAATATTAGTGTTTTTTTAAGATTTTATTTTAATTATTTTCATCCTCTGCTACAAGTCTTATATGTTAGTGAAAAAATTATAAATTAGATATTTCGTTTCCCCTAAAATTACTGAAATTTTAACGAAATTTAATCTCTATCATGCGACGACTTGGTTTGGACGGGAGATTGGATAGGAACAGCCCTTTGGCATACACAAACTATAGTTTTTTTTTATAGATTTCGATCGCTATCATTGCTACAGTGAGGTGGATCCAACTGTGCAGCTTCATTTTCATCCAGCCTCGTGAAGTACAAGTCACATGATCACTCGATTAGGATCATATCATAACTGTGACTACCATGAAGCATCAGGAGGTTTGATGATAATTGGAACAGCTTGCCAGATTAATAAGAAAGTGTTTCAAGTACGAATACATGTTTTTGTGTTCATGTAAGGAAGCTCTACGCGTCATTCCGCTGTGGCCGGCTGTGTGGCCGCCACCTCACCATCCCCTTGCTCATCTCTCCGGTTCTCCCCTGCCTCGAGTCGTTCCAGCGTCCACCAAAAAAACGCAACGCACCGTGCGCCCTCTCTTGCCCCTTCCCCCAAGTCCCGAGTCCCGACCCCTCCCGCGCGCGAGATCGATCCGGTCCCTAGATCCCGATGGCCTCGCGCCGCCGCACCCTCCTCAAGGTCATCATCCTCGGCGACAGCGGGTGAGTAATTCGGATCTCCCCCCTCCCGGGTCCCCTGCGGTTTCGCGTCGGTTTCGTGCTGACCCTTGTTTCCTACGATCTAGGGTTGGGAAGACGTCCTTGATGAACCAGTATCCTGCGATTCGCTTGATTTCAGGACGAAGCGGATGGGGTTTCTTTTATATACATAATCTTTGTTCTGTGTTTTGTGTTTTCTTGAGCTGTGATTTAATTCAGATACGTGAACAAGAAGTTTAGCAACCAGTACAAGGCTACGATTGGCGCCGATTTCCTCACCAAGGAGGTGCAGTACGAGGATAGGCTCTTCACTTTGCAAGTATGATTGGTCCCCCCCCCCCCCCCCCCCGCGCGCCTTCTCTATGCTGTTCTCTGCGGGTAGCCGGGTAGTTCGGTTTCTTGATGTTAACTTCAGTGCAAATTAGTGCCGTCCTTATTAGTTTATTAACTGATTAGCTCTGATGTAATTGTAGGGTGGAGGATGTTTGCTGTTGAACGTTTGTTTGTGTAGATCATAGCAATATAACATCGACTGATTCAGTCTTTACAATATCTTGCTTGACTCAATTAGCGTGCTTGATTTGTCATGATAGAGTTTGTAGCATTAGCTCCTTGAACACACAGAGTTCGTTTTGTTGCTTTTATTGTTTCGAATTATTCTATTGCATACCTTATAATGAAGTCTTCTCGCTATAAAAAAAAATGTGCCACTTAGTTTTACTGGGTGAAAGCACTGGCAAGACAAAATTTACTTGTTTCAACAAAGTCTGTGCTTAATCAAGTGCCTAGCCTACATTATTTATGTCATTATTTACTAGCGAATTGAATGATACTGCTTATCTTAGCATGATGTTGTTTGGAATTAGCATAGGAAATTTGGCAACTGTATCATTTTGCGGCAACCCTGCTCTTTACTCATCCTACACTCGTGCCTATTGCTTAATTAACAAATGATACCGTTTTCAGATCTATCCCAGCTTTTCAGGTATTTTAATTCTATGTCAATTTGAAGTGACTCCTTTGTGTTTTGGTTGCTTCTTGTTAAACTACCATCATGAGCATCTCCAATAGGCGCATAAGAAATCTACTTAGATTCGAAGCAATATCATGTGAACAGATAATTTTGAATGTGCTTATCTTTTGTCTGCTGATTTATGATGCTTAAATATTTCTTTGTAGATATGGGACACTGCTGGTCAGGAAAGGTTTCAGAGTCTTGGTGTTGCATTCTACCGGGGAGCAGATTGTTGTGTCCTAGTTTATGATGTTAATTCTATGAAATCATTTGATAATCTGAACAACTGGCGTGAAGAGTTTCTAATTCAGGTGAAGTATTTTCAATGATTTATTAATTCAGTTCTTAAAGAGTCTTTTTAACTCCATCTTACTTTGGATTTTTAACTTTGCAGGCTAGCCCATCAGATCCTGATAACTTCCCTTTTGTTCTGCTGGGTAACAAAGTTGACGTAGATGGTGGCAACAGCCGCGTGGTAATTACCACTATATGTTTTGCTCTCTCAATTAAATGCTTCTTTTGTATTAGATTGGGCATTTCTCTGGGATGGACTGATTAGATATGTAAACTGCTTTCATTTTAGGTCTCCGAGAAAAAGGCAAAGGCATGGTGTGCTTCTAAAGGGAACATCCCGTACTTTGAGACTTCTGCCAAGGATGGAACAAACGTTGAAGAGGCTTTCCAGTGTATTGTAAAGAACGCTCTCAAGAATGAACCAGAGGAAGAACTGTAAGCACACTGCAATTCTCCTTGCTCTGTATATTTGATGACATTAATGGTCACTGTTTTTATGTAACATAAACCATTGAAAGTATTGGAAAAGTGAGCACTGTGATAAGAGGAATAACATATGAAAAATCAGTAGTTCCTTCTGTTGGCCTTTGCTCCTGTTATTATCGACATCAAATCATCAATAGAAACTAGTCAGCTGTCTTGTTTCTGTTTTGAGGTGCTGATCCTTTTTGGGGTATATTTGCACAGTTTCAGGATTAGCATCACTCACTTGTTTCTTTTGCTTTTATTTCTTTTCTGTGCTTCCTTTTCTGATCTTATCAATTTGTCCTTGAAGGTACATGCCGGATACAGTGGATGTGGTGGGTGGCAACCGGGCTCAGAGATCATCTGGTTGCTGTTAAAACATGATGCATCATGAGACGTTGCGATCATCGGCTACACAGGAACCAAGCATGATGCAATGGCTGGGTCTCCATGGTTCTCTAAAGGAACCATATTTCAAGGGCACCTGTCCCGAGCTGTCAATTTGTGGATGTTGTGCAGTTTATCGGGTAGCGTCATATCTTGTTAATACAATCGGCGAAATAAGAGATGTGTAAACTAAGGTTTATCCATTATGTTTGTGTGTGGGTCGAGTATGAATTTGCCTCTGAGCTGAAACTACATTTGCATTGTGCTGTGCCCTTGCTGTAAACGCCTTCTCCTCGCTTTCTACTTCCATGTCTTTACTGGTGATTACTTCCATCCTGACTAGAACTCGTCTGATCTGCTGTTCGTTTGCGCACGCGTGACCAGCGGAGAAGGCCCGGTATGAAGCTTCGACGTAGAAAAAACGGAGAAGCGGCGAGTCCGTCCGGGCGTCCGGTGCCGGCGGCACGCTGAAGAGGAAGCGGGCCAATGAGCACGCGAGAACACGGCCGCCGGACATGCCAGTCACGGACGCGGCTCGCACACGGCAATCGACAAAAATCTTGCCGTGGCCTGCGCTCCCACGCTAACCATTCCCCCCACGTTTCCCCCTCGCCCAATCAGGCGTGCAAAATCCGCTACCTTACACCGCTCCCCTTGCGACGGCATATATATATATAGAGAGAGAGGGTACACTGAGACACACCACATTCACATACACGTTCATACATATGTTAGGATGAGAATGAGAGGCACGAGAACTTCAGTGCGCAGGAACTTATAGCACTATTGAACAAATACATGTGTATTCTAATCTAACTCGAACTAATCCTGACTGTTACAACTGCTAGGGAAAAACATGTGAGCCCCTGCATCAAGCTTCGCTCGAACGTAGGCGGGCTCAGGCGCACTTCGACGGCTTTTGCCGTCCGAGCTAGCGCTGGGCTCTTGCAACGGCATATATATGCTCGTGCATTTCTAAACCTTTGATCTTTCATTTTTAGCTTTTGATTTTTCATTTCCATGCAGTAAGATCGTAGCGTGATGCTAGTTCTAGAGTGAAGTACTTTTGCCATCCTGGGTGATAATCAATAGCGAAAACTATCAGGAAGTGGTGTTTACACACAGAAAGAATTATTTGTGCAAAATACATTTTCCAAATTTGCTTCCACATTTGTTTATCAGGAAAGATAAATGATTTTCTAGGCTACTTTAATAGAGCAGTGACCTATCTAAGCCATTTGTGATATTGCTCTATCATCTGAACTGGAAGAACTCCATGACACAATAGAAGCAACGATTCAGGAGTATCCCCAAGTTTCAATTAGTTCAGCTGTCATCTTTCTGGAGACTATTACAAAACACAAAATCTACTGAAAAACTATTCCTGAACTTCTGAATCCATCTCCCTTGTTATTTGTTACACATGTGCAATCTCATCATGGTAAAAGGGTTGATGTTCCTTTCGTAAGTGTGCAAGACAAATACTCTCTGATTTTGGTGGTGCAGCAGTACTGGCACTGAAGATTCTTCATAAGGAGCAGCCGTTTTCTCAGTTTCTGACCAGTTGCTCCCACTTTGAATATATCCAATTCAACAGCCTGACTCCACAAGCATGCACCTAATTATGTATGCCCTGCTGATTGCATGCTTCTCTGACTTGATATGTCAAATTATTCCCTCTGAAATGAAGTACTTAATTTCAGTGACATATATTGCATCTTGCCTGGTACCTAAATAACTATTACTACAGGTATGACAAGAGTCAACTAAACCTAGTGACCTTACGATCCAACTTAGAAGAGTGATAAAAAAACCAGACCTAGTGACCTCTGAGCTGAAACTACATTTGCATTGTGCTGTGCCCTTGCTGTAAACGCCTTCTCCTCGCTTTCTACTTCCATGTCTTTACTGGTGATTACTTCCATCCTGACTAGAACTCGTCTGATCTGCTGTTCGTTTGCGCACGCGTGACCAGCGGAGAAGGCCCGGTATGAAGCTTCGACGTAGAAAAAACGGAGAAGCGGCGAGTCCGTCCGGGCGTCCGGTGCCGGCGGCACGCTGAAGAGGAAGCGGGCCAATGAGCACGCGAGAACACGGCCGCCGGACATGCCAGTCACGGACGCGGCTCGCACACGGCAATCGACAAAAATCTTGCCGTGGCCTGCGCTCCCACGCTAACCATTCCCCCCACGTTTCCCCCTCGCCCAATCAGGCGTGCAAAATCCGCTACCTTACACCGCTCCCCTTGCGACGGCATATATATATATAGAGAGAGAGGGTACACTGAGACACACCACATTCACATACACGTTCATACATATGTTAGGATGAGAATGAGAGGCACGAGAACTTCAGTGCGCAGGAACTTATAGCACTATTGAACAAATACATGTGTATTCTAATCTAACTCGAACTAATCCTGACTGTTACAACTGCTAGGGAAAAACATGTGAGCCCCTGCATCAAGCTTCGCTCGAACGTAGGCGGGCTCAGGCGCACTTCGACGGCTTTTGCCGTCCGAGCTAGCGCTGGGCTCTTGCAACGGCATATATATGCTCGTGCATTTCTAAACCTTTGATCTTTCATTTTTAGCTTTTGATTTTTCATTTCCATGCAGTAAGATCGTAGCGTGATGCTAGTTCTAGAGTGAAGTACTTTTGCCATCCTGGGTGATAATCAATAGCGAAAACTATCAGGAAGTGGTGTTTACACACAGAAAGAATTATTTGTGCAAAATACATTTTCCAAATTTGCTTCCACATTTGTTTATCAGGAAAGATAAATGATTTTCTAGGCTACTTTAATAGAGCAGTGACCTATCTAAGCCATTTGTGATATTGCTCTATCATCTGAACTGGAAGAACTCCATGACACAATAGAAGCAACGATTCAGGAGTATCCCCAAGTTTCAATTAGTTCAGCTGTCATCTTTCTGGAGACTATTACAAAACACAAAATCTACTGAAAAACTATTCCTGAACTTCTGAATCCATCTCCCTTGTTATTTGTTACACATGTGCAATCTCATCATGGTAAAAGGGTTGATGTTCCTTTCGTAAGTGTGCAAGACAAATACTCTCTGATTTTGGTGGTGCAGCAGTACTGGCACTGAAGATTCTTCATAAGGAGCAGCCGTTTTCTCAGTTTCTGACCAGTTGCTCCCACTTTGAATATATCCAATTCAACAGCCTGACTCCACAAGCATGCACCTAATTATGTATGCCCTGCTGATTGCATGCTTCTCTGACTTGATATGTCAAATTATTCCCTCTGAAATGAAGTACTTAATTTCAGTGACATATATTGCATCTTGCCTGGTACCTAAATAACTATTACTACAGGTATGACAAGAGTCAACTAAACCTAGTGACCTTACGATCCAACTTAGAAGAGTGATAAAAAAACCAGATCTAGAATGTTGGATCCATGCAACGACTGATCACTATCACTTTCAGAAAAAAGGCTTTTTTGTGAACACTGTATCTTCTTAATCCGTTAGTTATGTTGTTGTTGTGCACTTGTGCTTTTCCTCAACATATTTTCTCATCACAATAATTTTTGTTTGGTTCACGTACTATATGATTGCATTCCAGGAGCTATCCAATCAAAAGATGATGTTAAGAAAAATCTTCATACGCTATTTTTCTTATGAGAGAACTACTTTTCAACTTTATGTATTAATATGGAGCTAAATTTTAAAACGAGGCAAAACCTTGTACCTAACATATATTTAGCATTATGTAATCATGTTTGGATCAAGCACAGTTATCTTTTGACCTACTTCAAATGCTAAAGTAATACACATTGCATTTAGGATTAATGAAATTCATTACTTGAAGTCATGTATAAATATTTCACGCATTATCATGAATTCAAGTATGAACATGTGTGTTGGTTTTTCTGATTTTCTTTTATTGTTTTCCTTTTTTTCTTTGATTCCTTTTATTTTTGTTTATTTTTTCTTTTTTCTGAATTTTTGTATTTATAAATCTTTGGACTATTTTTTAATGCTCTTAAAAAGTGCATTATTTCTAATTTATAGAGTAGTACACATATGAATTCGTGTTGAGCTGATGCAATCCATGCTAATCTAGTCACTTTCCAAATGAGCCTTAGGAATCAAGGGATTAAACTCCTTACATGGGAGAGGATTGGGTGGTGGGATCAACCTAATCCCCTAAGATGTGTTTGGTTTTCTGGATGGCATTTTGTAGAGTTGTATCTATAAACATGTTGAGCGAAGTCAGATTTATTAAAAAAAGTATTTAATTAGATGTATTTGACTAGACAGGCTGAGCTGAGTTTCTGTTTAGTTGACTGAATCTGAGAGCACGTGAACTGATGCAAGAGTTGAGATTATGATTGGTTACTCGCATGAAGATGATTTTATGATACTAACAAATAGACTCGTATGCATGAGAGGATGTGGAGCTTGCATCTGTTGAGCCAGACTGTGGAGCACTGCCAAGCCAAGATGATGACTTATATTTGCATCCGCTAATTTAGACCGAAACAGTGGATGTGAATAATCAAATTTATTTTCTTTTGAGATTATACATATTTACTGGACCAGACTAAAGTGGTTGGATTCTAGTTTGGTTAGTATTCCACAGCCGCCAAACTAAGCCTCAAAGAGGAAGCGGGCCAATGTGCACGCGAGAACACGCCGGCGGACATGCCTGTCACGGACGCGGCTCCACACGGCATTCGACCAAAAACTTGCCGTGGCCTTCGCTCCCACGCTAACCATTCCCCCACGTTTTCGCCTCGCCCAATCAGGCGCCCAAAATCCGCTACGTTACACCGCTCCCCCTTGCAACGGCGTGTATATAATACACTCGTGCTCCGCGCAACAATGGCAAGTGTCAGCTTGCAGTTGGCACACACTGTCGTTCCACCCAACTACAGCACCAGCAAACAATGCCGATGGCGCCTGCGGCAACACGAAGCTCTCCAAGCTTGCTCGCCAACGCCAAGAGCGGTTTCTTGGTGTCGTCTCCCTACGCCGCCGCGACGGCGGTCCGGCTCGCCCGCCGCGCCGGCGGGGACAGGACCGTCCTCCTCGGCGTCGCGCCGAGGAGCGGCCGGCGTGATGGGTGGGGCGCCGACTCGAACTCGTCCTCCGGGGGCGGGCTGGTGGACGAGGACATGGCGACGCTGCGGCGGCGCATCCGCGAGGTGCGGGCGGCGTTGTCCAAGGACGATACTGACGCCGACGCCGGCGGCCTCCCCCTCCCGGCTGCCGAGTGGACGGAGCTGGAGCGGCGACACCATGGGAGCTACGTGGCGGGCGTGCGCGGCGCGGCCGGACTCCTCGAGGCGTTCCTCGTGAGCGCGCGCCCGGGGCTCGGGGCCGGGGTTGTGGCGCTGCTGCTGCTCGGCGTGCCGGCATCGCTGCTTCTCGTGTGCGCGCAGCTGATCACGGCCGTAGGTTCCGTCTCGTCCTCTGTGCTGAACGGTCAGTGATTGGGTACGTATTTTGTGCCGTGCATCGGTGCACGGTTTGGATATTGCGGCCCAAAAACCATATAAATCTGTAGAAAGAAATGCGCGTCCCGAGCAGGGGACTTGAGAAGATAATGTAGCACTGCTAAGGGTTCAGAAATTCGTTGAAAATCGCTCAAAAATGGTGGTTTTTGATGAATTTAGTCCGCACCGCATTAAAAATGAGACCGCATTTCAGTCTGATTCAAATTCAATTTTTTTAAAAAAAAATTCAACAATTTGACAAAAATTATCCACGTTCTACCAAATTTCACCGAATTTATACTGACATTTGTGAATTTCGAAGAATTTGCTAACCATCGCATTTCGGTAGCCAAATGAATTCGTGAACCCTGTAATGCGGTAATGCCTCTAATTGCATATATAAGTCTCTTGTAACTTCAGGAGTAGTTCATCTCAACAAAACTTCAGAAGTAGTTCACATAGAGCGATCAAACTTGCAGCCCGAATATGTAAGCTACAAATAGTACCGGTGCCCATGCCACTATGGCAACACATATAAAAATAAATCGCAGTAATAGACAAGAACACCATATCAATTTGACAGAAGCACAAATTCAGAGTTGATAATTTAAACTGATAGTTTCAATGGTTGTTGAGTGACCCTAATCCTCAGTAACGCCACCAGAAAGAGAATTTAGCAGATTTCTTACGGTGCAAGCTGACCGTACCTACTTGAATAATGAACGAATCTATGTACTCGCCTTAATTTGAGCAACAGCCAGCTCTCTTCAGGGCGGATACATCGCCTTTCACGTTTATCTTCTCCCCTTTGCCAGGGGCAGCCGAGCCTTCCTCTGGCACCTCCACTGTCTTCTTGCTCATAATCTGGTATATCTGGGTCAGGACCTCTGCAAACGCATTGTCCACGTTGGTGGCGTCGAGCGCAGACGTCTCCATGAAGTACATGGATTCAGCCTCAGCAAACTCTTTCCCATCCTCTGTTGAGACGGTCACCAAGTGGCGGAGATCAGATTTGTTACCAATTAGCATGACAACAATGCTTTGATCAGTATGGTCTCTGAGCTCCCTTAGCCAACGGCCCATGTTGTCGAATGTAGCACGGCGGGTGACGTCATAGACAAGTAATGCTCCTACAGCTCCTCGGTAATAGGCACTTGTAATAGCACGGTACCTGAAAAACATGGACACAAACACTAGGTAAAACAGTAAGAGAAGTTAGTTTGAGTGGATATTATCTTCCCTTTTTTCGATAGTTTGGCAAATGGGATTGAACATGTCACGTCTCCTAGGATAGGGGTAAACCAGCCTGAATTTGAGATCCACAAAAATGTGTCGCTGTGAACAGCTCTAGAGCAGCTAGTTAAGAATTATGACCATTCTTGATCTATTTCTTGGCAACTATAGTCAAGTATAATTTCGTACAACTAAGTCCAAATAACTCCGTTGATCGATTGGATAATTTCTAAAAGAAGGAAATCCTATGTACCTTTTACAAGAAGCTCGCAAAATCTACTGTTATCAATCAACTTCTGTCCGGTTATCATATATCATTTCAATCAGCTGATGTGATGCTAAATTAAGGATGAAAGTGAAAATGAAATTGCCACTTTACACTCAATACAACCAAGAAATTGATGCTATTCAGGAAGAACATCGGTGCACACCAATTCTTCACAAAATGTTTTTTTGGGGGGGGTGGGGGGGGCTAATTTGTACCAAAAGTCATGCATCAACTCAATATGAAACAAAACTCCAGTCCGTTTTCTGTGTGGCAATTGTTTGTTATTGTGCCCAATAGTGAAAGGTCGATAAGGATGTTTCTTATACATGAAAGTGTAACAGGATATATGGTTATCAACTTGTGGTACAGGACTGACATATCACATTGCGGCACATTCATTTATCATCATCCCTTGTCTCGCATTCTGACAAACACACAATTCAGGAGTACCAACCCACTGTAATTGCTCTCTCTTATCTTGAAACATCAACTAGTAACTGCCGGCTAAATACACTAGCACTGCTAATTCTAATTCAAGACTTCAAACTTATTTAGTCAATTTACATATCCAGTTCTCCCACAGTTACCATCCGCACATCAAACTTGCACTTATATACACTCTTCATATAACATAGTCCAAATTATAACACTGACAACATAACAGAAATAGAATGTAAAAGAGAAGAGTGAGCTGACAAACAAGTAATGCATGACATAAATTGACATCTCAAACCCCCAAAGACCGAAATTTGCCCACCCATCTACCCAGTAGAAACAACCAATGGACATCTGAACCACTCGACCACCCGCAAGGCAGCAAGATCCCGTCTTTCAATAAATCTCACCAACGTCGGAAATTCTTCAGTGATTTTACTCAGGGCAAGTCCTAACCTACATGGCATTCTCCTCCAGATCACTAATCCTTAGAAATTCTTACAAAAAACACTACCAGATTTAGCTCCCGAATCAAGCAAGAAATTGAGCAGAAGAGCAACAACCCAGGTACCCAGCTACACGAGATCAAGCAAACGAGGTAACCAATATCACATTTTTAACAACAAATCTACACCAATGCACCGCTAGACCAAACCATCACGGGCTGCTCCCACAATTCAAGCCAAGATCGTGCTAGCGGGATCGAAGGGTACCTCTCCTGGCCGGCGGTGTCCCAAATCTGGGCCTTGATGACCTTGCCGTCGACCTGGAGGCTGCGGGTGGCGAACTCGACGCCGATGGTGGACTTGGACTCGAGGCTGAACTCGTTCTTGGTGAAGCGGGAGAGGAGGTTGGACTTGCCGACGCCGGAGTCGCCGATGAGCACCACCTTGAAGAGGTAGTCGTAGTCGTCCTCCGCCCTGTACCCGCCTCCGTTGGCAGCCATTGTTTCCCCACCGAGCAGCGGCTGGCTGCTGCTAGCGTAGAGGAGGAGGGGTTTTGGGTCTGGATCTCGCTGGAGCCGGCTGGTGCAGTGTCACTGTGGAATTGGGGGCAGTGCCAGTGAGGAGGCACCGGAGTGATGGAGTAGTAGTACGTGTTTGCCAGTTGCCGAAGGGTTCAAGACTGAAGAGTGGTTGGTGGTGTTTTTCGTAGCTAACCAAACCTCGGGATTTTTTTTAGAAAATTGTGAAGATTGTACAGAATACTTAAAGAACTTACCAACGTATGCTTTGGGTGAACAGTAAAAAGTTTCTTTTCCTGGCAGATTTGTTTTGTAATTCATGGTTAGGATTCTTAATAACAACAACTTAAGTTAGAGTTTGGATCATCGATTAAGTTCTAAGTTTACGTAGGTTGTACTCCTTCCATCTCATTTTGTTAGGTGCCTTCCCCTCTGACGTAGAGACCAAGAGCGCAAGGCATCGTCTCATCCCTCAGTTAAACTTTCTCTCTTCGCGGCGCTCGCTCCTGCAAGGCTGCAATTCATTAACTCATCTGCATGGCTGCAATTCATTAACTTGTCTGCATGGCAAAATTTCTCTTTCCCTCGCCTACATGGCTACGCGCCCTCACATGCGCAAAGTTTCTCTTTCCCTCGCCTGCACAAAGTTCGCTCACTCTAATCTCCCGCGCCTCCTCTAAATTGCATGGCGATCATGCGCGCACCGCGCAATGTTCATCCCCAAGCTGCGATGAAGCTTGGAGGAAAAATGGAAAGCAAAACAAAAATTTTGAGCCTGAAGCTCAATTTTGCTCCATCTCTTAGTCTTCTTCTTCCTATGAATACCTGAAGGCATGGCTAGCAAAGTTCATCAAGAGATTCCTCTTCCTGGCTCTCTTCTTTTTCAATCCTCCATTAGTAGTATGCTCTGGAAGAAATGGTTGAGATAATCCATGGGTTTGAACTTGATGTGAACCGGTCGACCATTGGTTTTCAGCTAGACCCCAACCAACCGATCCATGAGTTTGATGTCAACGAACCGATCCAGGTGGAAGAAGGTGTTGTCCAGATTGATTTGAACCATCCAGTCATTTGGGAGGAGATTGATGGAGTTTCCGGCCTTAATGACCCACTCTTTTAGGAAGAGATTGAAGAAGGTTTGTTTGATTCAGTTATGTTTTTCTAGCTCGGTCTATTTGGTTTGATTCTTGTTCATAATTTGTGGACTGATCAGACGATGATGAAGACACACATTTTCGTTTATGATGAAGATTTCTATAGAGTGGCAATCGAATATGGCTTCAATATTCGTTTAATTTGCCAGCCTCCTAATTCTCTAGATCTCAACACACTGGACCTTGGTTTTTTTGCAACCATTCAGTCTTTGTTCCAGAAATCATCTCTAAATAATGTTGAAGATATCATTAACAAGGTTATGCAAGCATACCAAGGATACCCGACAGAAAGGTATAATCGTTTGTTTCGTACTCAGCAGTTGTGTGTGAGGGAGATTTTGCGGCATAAAGGAGGCCAACATTACACTACTCTGCACATGAAGAAGCAAACCTTGAAAAGGATTGGCGAGCCACTAAGAATGTTACAATGTGATCTAGATATTGTTAAGGAAGCCTTAGAGTTTCTTAATGATTAACTAGGGATCATGCCAAAACTACATAATCTCTGCTACAACCTTCTCATAATATTCAAGAAACTTTGCTACATTAGCCGCAACTCATTTCTTCGCTTCTTCAACGCTGCCTTCCATCTTGGTGTCAGTCGAGTCCACGAGCGTTTCTTCGCTCGCTTACCATGTATTATCTTTGAGACATCGCCTGCATCGAACGAGTATGTGGCATCTTCATCTCCCTCGCCGTTGAGTCATCCTTGTCTCCATCACGGGCCTCCGTGAACTCTCTGACGCACCCACCGAACAAATATGTGGTGCCGTCCTCATTGTCGAGTCCGGCGATTCGCTCGAACGAGTCCGTCGCTACGAGTTCTCGCTTGCCGCCCATGGCCTCCCTCCTTTGTTCTATTCTTATTCTTGCCTACCACCCATGGCCTCTCTCCTCTACTCTATTCTTATTCTCGCTTGCCGCATGCAGAAGCTGGCATGGCCGCATGCAAATAATGTGTGATCGAAGCATCACCGATCGTGGTCCAAATTAATGCCCGTGTGCGTTCGAAGTGTTCGCTGAGTGCGGTCATAATTAGCACCTAACAAAATGGGACAAATCGGAAATCAATTGGTGCCTAACAAAGTGGGGCAGAGGGAGTACTATTTAGAGAAAAGGGGGTAGCAAATGCATGATGGTGGGAGGTGGAGGCGCCATTGGGTGAGGCATGGAGCTAGGATGGGCGGCATCAACGAGAGTCAATGATCTGGGCTTGTATGAGTGGTATGTGGAGAACCCATCGACGACAATGAACCACCGAAGGCAGTGTAAGGAACCGTCCAAATAGTATTCTAATTAACTATTAAGTTGATCATTTAAATAATCACAGCTACAATGATTAATCATAATACCATTCCGGTAATCCTGGCACGTGTTTTGTACTCAAGATCGGAACACATAACTTTCTAACATATAACATCACAATAAAGTTTAAGTAAGAGCGAGTAATTAAATTATATTTCAAGTATAAGAGTTATTATAATTTACAACAGATTATCGAGATACTACACAACGAAAAAGTAAGATATATGGACAACAATAACTAGGTAAAGCCATATGTCCTTAGGCTTCATCCAAAAGCACGACACTCTAGTAGATAGTACTACTCCTGCCTGCCACCAGTATCAACGAACATGAAGTAGCCAACAACTAACCTTTCCTCGCCTGCAAACCTGAAAAAGCAGCATGAGTACTAAGATACTCGCAAGACTTAATCCATATTGAGTACATATAATAACCCGACTACAAGAATTATGCAATTGAGCTATTAGCAAGGAGTATGACACAAAGTTAAGTAAATTCATATGCGTAAGCAACTTTAACACCTATATGTGAGCACCTAGACAACCACATATATCTTTCTACCATGTAACCAATAATAGGAACATAAAGGTAACTGGAACCATAACAGTCATAGTTGTGAACATAACCATTTCAACCACAACCCAACATACGCTACATTCCCAAAGTCAGAACTCTACAACTGCTACAAATGGATAGAAAGCATGCTCATAACCGAGAGTATGACAATTCAAATTGTTTTTACACCCTGTGGAGGGTACTCCTGGACCCATACGATAGGAGACCACCGCCCACACAATCTGTTAATTGCGAGTAATGATTCACGTACAACCGTTCACGTACCCACCATGAACCTTTGTTCCCATATCAAGTAATGCAAATGCCACATAGATCCTAAGCATACGATGACTTACTGGGCACAATCTCAAGTGCCCCTAACAGCATTCTCTCTTACACCTCGACTTATGGGTCAAATAAACGCGGTGACTTACGGTACTTGGCTTACCCGTTCCATATCTGGGTATGTGGTAAGTATGAAAAATGCTTAAGCCAACTGCAATAACGATCAGTGTTTAACCGATGTAAGCGATTTATGACATCCGAGCTCCACTCCCGACCTACCCCTAGCATCACCCATATCCCGTCTCATTTTCACATCTCATACATCCCAACATCATACTCAATATTATTGTGAACAATAAGTAAGCCCTAAGCTTGCAAATAATGGTTGAACCATCACTCGACTTCTACCCAGGACCTAAACATCATAACCATTTGCAAAAGACTACTAAAAGATTAGGGTTTTAAAGTTTGAAACCCTGGACAAGGTAATCTAAGTACATACAGCCTTGAATGACTAGCGGTCAGGCCAACGTGGAAGTGACGGTCTGACCAGTAGCCAGCAGAGATTTTTGGCGCCTGACAGTTTGACCGAAGGCATGGTGGCGATCAGACCACCGATCAACGGTCAGACCGACACTAACGGCAATTTGATTCCTGTATAGAGGTTTGAACTCAAATGTTTCGATCCTAATTGGCGGTCAGACGGGCCCTAGCGTTGGTCAGACTGCTAGACCTTGCCGGCAGCGCCTTTGCGGGGTCACTGGCGAGAACTCTGGCGAAACCTTCAATGACGAAGGGCACCCAAGTACTCCACAAAACTAGGGTAACGTTTTATGTGGTCGTTCGTATGACATGCATGGTTCGAACACGTAAAACCCCCAAAATGACAGTGAAAATCACAACGACGATCGCCTAGGGCTAGGAAACGATGGAAAAATAGCTGGGGGACATTTACCTCAATGTAGAGGAACATTTAGGGTTTTCCTACATAGGTCTAAACTATCTCTAAGTACTTTTTAAACATGTTTAACTCAATTTAACAACCAAATACATATAAACATAATGTCATGATAATTATACATGCTTAATTACGTAATTAACGTGTTGGGACGTGACAAACTTTCCCCCTTAAAAGAATCTCGACCTGAGATTTGGCAAACTCAGGGAAAAGGTGATGTTGATTAAGTCGAAGGGAATCTCTCACAAATGATGGTGATGAAGTCAAAGGGAATCTCTCACAAAAGGAAAAGAACTCTCGTTAAACTTCATTGATGGAATGAAAAGATAGCGGGGAGCCTTCATATGAGCCGGTGGTCAGACCATAGATAGGCTTGGTCAAACCGTGACTCGGTTAGACCGCGAAAATGGCGGTTGGACCGAAATCTATATAAAGAGTTTTGTGTTCTGGCGGTCGAACTGACGTTATGCCAACAGTCAAACCACGAGCCTTGGGCGCCAAACCACCCGAGAACAGAGAGCTTTTGGGTTCTAAGCCCCTCTGGCGATCAGACCGGCAGACCAACAACGGTCATACCACTAGGAGCATGGTTCCCCCGGTTGGATGGCTTCTAAGTGTAATCCTTTGGTAGAAAACTATCCATTCAATTTGGTGATAACTATAGACATGTGGGATGCTCCAATTGTGCAAAATTACAATGATATTCACAGGTTCTCAAAAAGTTTGAGATATTCAGAGCAAATTTGATCCTCATGCTCTCAAGTCACTTCGTCTTCTGAGTGATCGCTTCATTGGACTTTGATGAACTTAATGGAATGTTGTCTAGTTTTGCGCTCAGTTTCATCCAAAATCCGTATTGATCACTCACAATAAGAAAGATCCAGTTGTAACTCCTGATTTGCAATCTCACTGACTTCAGTTGGAACTTGAAGGCACTTCTTCAGTTGTGAGACGTGAAAAACATTGTGAACGACAGAGAGGGACGGAGACAGGTCCAATTGATAGGCCACCTCTCCATGTCGAGCAATGATTTGGAATGGTCCCACATATCGAGATGCTAGCTTCCCTCTAACTTGAAAGCATTGAACTCCTTTGAGTGGGGAGACTTTGAGATACACAAAATCTTCAATGGCGAATACAAGCTTTCGGCGGCAGCGACCCACATAGCTCTTCTGTCAGGACTGAGCTGTGAGGAGACACTTCTAAATAGTCAGAACATGCTCTTCTGCGTCCTTGACCAAATCCGTACCTAGAAAAGCTTTTTCATCAGATTCAGACCAATTCAACGATGCCCGGCATCTTCGACCATAGAGAGTATCAAACGGCGACATTTCAATACTTGATTGATAGAAACAACAAGCAAATCTCCCACTTCTCCCATATGTGAGCGCACAAGCTCGGAGCATATCTTTCAGAATTTTATTCATCCTTTCAGTTTGACCATCAGTCTGAGGGTGGTAGATAGTATTGTGAAAGAGCTCAGTTCCTATAACTTCATGAAGGCTCTTCCAGAAATGAAAGACAAAGGCGGAGCCATCATCCGATACGATCTTCACCGGAACACCATGAAGACAAACAACTCGTGTGAGGTATAGCTCTACAAACTTCTTGACCTATTACGTGGTCTTGACGGGAAATAAATGAGCGGACCTGAGAAGTCTTGAACAACCCGGTGATGAAATCCATACCAATCTTCTCCCACTTTCAGGAGGGGATAGGTAGGGACTGAAGTGTACCAACCAGCTTGAGATGTTCGGCATTCACCCTTGTTAGGGCACAGAAAGCGAGTCCCAACAGATATAGCGAGAACCTCACTCATAAGAGGAGGCTCAAGCTTGGAGATGGAGCATGTGAGTGAAAAGGAGAGAGCGAGAGAAATATCATTTGTGTAATGGGAAAACACCACTGGGGCCTTCCCTCTCCTGCCCTTGGAGGGCATATTTATAGAGAGAAGGGACAAGGAAAATTACTAGCTTGTCTCTAAGATATTATGTTATAATCAAATGCATAAATTGGTACTTTTGGTATTTCACCCCTTCATATACCATTTGGTGGCTAAGATACTATGCCAACTATAGTAATACTACAATACAATACTATCTCCAGGCTGGGTCGTTCCCCTAACAGTACCCCCTCATTTGTGGCTCTGAGGTTACGAGGGGCAAGTGGATGATCAGAGAACTAGCTCTAGCCCCACATAGGCGTTATGATACCCCGAACAGCTTCTCGTCCTTGAAAAACCTCTCAGCGATGGCCGCAAGCGGCGACGATGAGGTTTCATGGAGGTGACATGGTCTGGAGCCCGTGATGATGCTCGATGGAGGTTAGACCAGCTGGAGCGTCGTGGTGAAGCCAGGGGTGAAGTTGTCGGTGGAGCTAAGGGGCGTGACAGAGGCAGAGTCGTCCGGAGCCCTCGGCCGTGGAAGCCGTAGGCGGAGTTGACGGCGAGGTTGAGGCAGCCTGTTACTCCCTCAACGGTGGGTGTCAAAGGTGGAGTCGACGATGAGGCTGAGGGGCGTATGGGGGTAGAGCGGTCCAGAGCCCTCGGTGACGGAAGCCGGGGGCTGAGTAGACGGTGAGGTTGAGGCAGCCCGCTACCCCCTCAGCGGTGGAAGCCGAAGGCTGAGTCTTCGGTGAGGCTGAGGTGGCCCGCTACCCCATCAGCGGTGGATGCCAGAGGTGGAGCCGACGGCAAGGCTGAGGTACGTGATGGGGCAGAGCCATCCAGAGCCCTTGGTGGTGGAAGACAGAGGTGGAGTAGACGATGAGGCTGAGGCAGCCCGCTACCCCCTCAACGGTGGAAGCCGGAGGCAGAGTCATCAGCGAGGCTAAGGCAGCCATCTACCCTCTCAACGGTGGATGCTAGAGGTGGAGTTGACAACGAGACTGAGGGGCGTGATGAGGTAGAGCCGTCCAGAAACCTCGGTGGTGGATGTCGGGGGCGAAGTAGACAGCGAGTTTGAGGCAGCCCGTTACCCCCTCAATGGTGGAAGCTAGAGGCGGAGTCATTCGGAGCCCTCGATGGCGGAAGCTAAAGGCAGAGTCGACAACGAGGCTGAGGCAGTCCACTACCCCCTTAGCGGTGGATGCCAAAGGTGGAGTCGACGTCAAGGCTGAGGCAGCATGGGGCCGTTTGGAGCCAACATATTCTGAGTCCCACTCAAGTTTATTGGAATCTTAGCTCCTGCATGGTTCCAGAAATTATTTAGAGAATAATTACCTCTCCCGCTATCACGTCCCAAAATTCTAATTATGTAATTAGGCATGCATAATCGTCATTGCATGTGCTTGCATATGTTTGTACATCAAAAACCGATTAAACATGTCTCAAACACCTAGAGATGGTTTAGAGCACTTTGGAGAATCCATAGATGCCTTGGAGAAGGAAAAGAATAGAAGAAGGATGATGAGGGAAGACTTAGGAAAATTTTAGCAAAAGAACCCTCTCGTGGTCTGACTGGTGTCACCCGCGGTCTGACCGTCAGTTGCACTGTCACATGGGTTGCCACGTGGATTTCCTGTTGTAACACCCTGAATTTTAGCATATAAAAATATAGCAAAATTCGCTCCAAATTAAAAAAATTTCTAATTATTAAACTAGTATAAAATCAAGGAAGTATATATTTGATGTATATATACTCGTATGTATATATTCAAATATATTATTTTAGGCTAAGTATTCCAGAAAGCACCAAGTTAATTTCTAAATAAATCATTGCAACGAATTGATCATATGCATTTTGATTTATTGGTTCTTATGGTTCATTATGTGGCGATTCGAATTTAAAGTTCCTCAATTCGAATACATTTTAGTTCTTCTCGGCAATTTCCTAACCCAAATCCCGATGCTTCTAGTTCAAATATTATTCCTAATTCAAATACCATTATTTGAATTAATGCCAAACTCCATTTTAAATCCAGATTCATCAATCATTTGCAAATCCAATCTAATTCAATTCAAATCATTCCTTCAATGTCCATTCATCTGTTTTCAAATTCGAATACGTTTATTCAATCAACATGCAATTCAAATTCTCGTTACAAAGTCTTGTCAATTTCTAATTCAAATCCAATTGAATTATGCCACTTCAATTCAATTCGAATCATCTAAATCTGATCCAATTCAAATACGTTCCATTTCGATATTTTCGCAAGTTCGTTTCAATACAATCAATTCAAGTCATTTGTTTGAATCTTCATACATCTCATCTCAATTCAAATACAAATTGAATTACACAATCCAATTCAAATTCAATTTATTTATTTGAATAATCACACATTCATACACAAATATCTCACACTCTCTCTCTGTTCTTCTCATGCCCATCCCCTCCCTCTGTGCTCTCTCTGCCTTCCCTGGCACACTACACCGGCCATCAGCAGCCCATGCTCTGCACCGGTCATCTCTTCCTGATCTTTCCATCAAGCAGGCCAAAGCCATTTTACTTCCTTCTCCAAGCTTCACCTGCAAGCCATCCTCCACACCGAACAACTACATATATACACTCCAGCCTACACAACACAACAGCAGAAGCTCTCCTTTGCTTCTCCTCTCCCTGCGTGCATACACACGAGCACCAACAAGCATACAGCAGCACAGGCACCCTCCTCACCAGCACCATCTTCCTCGACGCCCCTCTGCATCGTCCCGCGCACAGCCACCGCTGAGCGTGCCGCCGTGCAGCAGCACCCGCGCTGCTCCCGTGCGCCCTTCGACAAGACTGTCGCCGGAAAGCTCCGCACGAGCCCTCCGGGCTCGGTTGTACCTCAAGCCGCGCCACCGCCGTGCGTGCCGTCACTTGTGTCGCGCGCCATCCACACGGTGAGTCTCCCTCCGGCACCACCGTCTCCTTCCACGCACGACGCGCCGCTGGCCGCCACGCCGGTCCGTGCCGTACTGCGCCACCAGCCGAGCCTCGCTCGGCTTGAGGCTGTCGCCGCCAGTGAGCTCCTCACCCCGGCCGGCGAGCCTCCTCCGATCCCGGCGCTACTCCTTCTCCCTCGGCTGCGCCGCCGCGCTGATGGCCGCCGCACCGTCGCCGCCGCCGCGCTGCGCTACGCCGTGCCACTCAGCTGCGATGTCGCGCCGAGCCACCCTGCTCACCGTCGCCGTGCTCGTTGCCGAGCGAGTTGATTCGTCGCCACCCAGCCGTGCGCGTGTCGTCGAGCTGTCGCCCCGGCCCGCCTTCCTGTTCTGCCCGGCCGCAAAGCCGCCGAACCGGGCCTGCCATGGCGTCGAGCCGCTCACACAGCGCTGCCACCTCCGGCCGTCGATGCACCGTGCAGTGCTCCCGGTGAGCAGCACTCCCTCTCCTCTTCTCTTTCCCCATCGCAGTCGTGCTGCCGTGCCTGCCCGGCTCTGAGCCGTGGCCGAGCCGCCACGCACGCTGCCGCCTCGGCCGCGCCTCCTGCGTCGCGCCTCCCGCATCGCGCCTCCGTCGCACAGCCGCCGCCTGCGTGCGCCGTGCCGCCTCCTGCCTCGCCAAGCTCCGCCCCTCCTCCGCCGGCGAGTTCCGCCGCCGCCTCCATCTTCTCTCCGACCGACCACTTCCCTCCGGCGCTCTCCTTCGCGCCGTGCGCGCTATCCCGCCGCGCTCTCCCTCCCCGAGCTCCGGCCTCCTCCTCTCTCTCCGGTCTCCCTTTGAACCTCACGCACGGAAGAAGCACTAGCCAGCCTTATCCTTCTACCGGGCCGGCGTGTCCACCGGCCGTGGTCCATGGTGGACCACACAGCCGCGCCCAACTCTGGTCCGCCGAGTCCACCGGCTCATGAACCGATCCCACCGCACCAGCCCATAGCCCGGTCTACGGTGAACCACACTCACAAACGCCCTCCGGTCCACAAAGTCCATAGACCGAGTCCGTGAAACAGTGGCATTTTCTAAATTCCAGGATTTTCTATTCCGGCAATCTTCCGTCCGCTATAACTCCTCCGTTTCAACTCCGATTTCGGCGATTCTTTCGCCTATATTCCTCTAAAATCATAATCTATCTTCATGCCAAATCTTGTAATTTTTAGAGTTTGTTTAACATTCTCTCTCGGTATTTAATTCTTGTCGTAGTATTTAATTTAGATTTAGATCTCGTCTTTTAATAGATAAAGTTGAAGTTAAATAATTCGATAATGATGTTTAGTTTGTAATCGTAATATTGTCGCATGTGATAACCTAGCTTAAGTAGTTTAATTCCTTTTCTTAATAAGAATAACTAAATGTTGTTTCAATTAAGTGTTTAAGAATAAATTGATATTTCATGTGATATTGTATGTGATAGTTTATAGATTTAATCTTAGTTCAATTAAGGTAATGAATTAACTCGTGTAGCTGTTAAATAAATAAATAGCAATCATTATAATATGATAGAATAATTTACACGTTAATAGTTAATTAATTGAATAACCTTTTGATAATTAACTAATTAGATTCAAAGGATAGATTAACCTAATTAATTAATTATCTGTATGCTTTTATGATAGCAATAAATATACCCTATTTAGTGTGGCAATTAAACAACACTAGGTAATTAAGGTTAGTTGCTAAACGACCATGTTTTAGTGCTATAGATTAGAGTATTTAATCTCCACACTTAAGCACATATAATCGTCTAGAGTTATACTTACTTATATATGTATACATGCTCACATACATATAAACGTAAGTATTACACATATATTCATGTATGTACACGTGCACTCATCTACACGTAGAATCTCTAGCTGTCGTCCTTCGACAGTTAATCTAATAAGAGTTCACCTAGTTAATGGTGATTTGTTCAGGTTTGCTCTTAAGTTGATGACAACTAGGTTAACAGCTTAGCCTAGCTTCACGAGATTATCCCGTTATTCTCTGTGTATTAGTTTCGTATTGATTAGAGTTGTCGTTTGTCTTTTCGCTGGGTTTAGCCTTCGTCGTTTTCTCCGTTGTTTTTCTTCCGTTTTGGCATTTCTTGGTTTTGTTCTGTGCTCATTTGCTTAGTCGTTGTGCGCTTTTTGTCGTTAATCTGCGTAGACTCGAAGTCAAGGTTCTAAGCAAGAACACGAGAAAGAAACTGAAGGCAAGATCCAGCGATGAAGAAGAACCCGAAAGATGTGAACGACAAGACCAATCGTGAATTGACCCTTCAAGAAGGCAAGTCCTATTTTCCTTGATCATATTGAACCTATGTTTTCCGATAATCTACATGCTCAACTAAAACTGGGAATACTACTGCATGTGCTATGTATTACGCTTTTGCAATTGTTGTAGTAGTTAATCCTATCAACACTTGCCATGCCATAACTAACTTCACCCAGAATACATATCACCCTAGGATTTCCTATTGTTATCTATATTAACGATGGAAGACGTCTTGATATCTAGCATGCTTAGGATTGAATACATCTCCTCGGAGATGTCGCTTTTAAAATACGTCTCCTCAAAAATATTGCTTTTAAAACACTTCTCTTTGGAGACAAGATTTACTGTTATCAAAGATAACTCATATACCATGATTCCTTGATGGTTGTGAATTCCATGATTGTGGTGAAATCCTTGATGTCGTGTGGGACATGGAAGGTGATGTGTAAAAATGGGTGAAAGCTGTTTTGGCGGGGGCAGGTAGAGTAGTCCTCTGTGGGAAGGGATGCTCTTGGGGGCATGTGGTATTGTGGGAATACTCGTGCTGGGAGATGCCTACCCCGGCCGCTTAAGGACCGAGTCATTGCGGCCCGTCTAGCCTAGCCACTACGTACAACCATGCGTCCTATATGGGCAGGACTTGACTTTCTTTTCACTGGACTGGGTCGGACATTATACCAGGAGGCTGAGAGCAACGAGCAGGCAAGTACTATCCTGTCCCGCATGCTTGGAGGTTTCTAGTACCGCCCAAGGCTTAAAAAGGGATGCTGGCCTTCGGAAGCATGCAGCTCTGGTACTTGGGCGTGTCTCGTGGAAAAGCCCGGCAGGAAAGGTGTTATGGAGGGTCTCGCTATGATTTGCTCCCCTGCATGCAACAGTGGGAGGCTGAGCATATCGCGTGGGTAAAGTTGTACAACCTCTGCAGAGTGTAAAACTATTCGAATAGCCGTGTCTACGGTCATGGACATGCGAAAGCAGCAATCGCGTTGACTAGACTCAGGGTGCGTGTGTCTTGATGAGTGAGTGTGTGGACTAGATGTCCGTGTAATGTGGTTCCTGGCTCGATCCGCCAGAAGTTGTGTGGTACTAGAGGTACACCAGATGTGATAAAAGGGACTGCGGAGTGAGGTATAGCCCCTCCCAGGACTGAAAACCCCTAGATACAACTTGTTACCTTGGTTTTGGTTTTAAAACTATTTCGACAGCTTTACTACCAAGTCACCTTCTAATACGTTGGGGACTTGAGGTGATACTCAGTACCAACAGAAGATGCCTGCTGTTGTTTTCAAAAGCTTTGATACATTTATTTCAAAAGGTTAACAATAGAGAATATAACTGGATGCTTGCATAAAATCTGCTTTACGCTTAAAACTATGCCGTAAAACCTTATCCTTGAAATATACATTATGCATCTATCCACCCATTGAAGTAGTATAGGACTTGTTGAGTACCTTCCGTACTCAGTCTTGTTGCTTTCAGATTGTTGAGTTGGAGATCAACCTCAACCCAGATGAAGTCGAAGAGAAGAAGTCTAAGGTCGCGTCCGCACCCGAGTTGCCTGTGGCATTGGGTTGCATCGTCGTTTCGCTCCGCTGCGCTGCGCTGTAGGCTCTTCTGCCTGGCTGGTCTGCTGTGGATTCTTGTCCACCAGACCATCTTTTCTCTTTTCAGGTATTTATTTTACTTAATTGTATTCAAAGTATGTATTGATATCATTCTGTTGAATTCTGTGCGTATCAGCTACTTAATCCAGGGACTGATACAGGAGGCACAGGGGAACCCGGGTCCGGGGTCCTGACACCTGCGGTCTGACCGCCTGAGCTCACGGTCTGACCACCAGCACACAGATGCTCGGGTTAAGTGGATCGATCACTTCCTTTTGCTCTCTCCCTCTCACTTTTCTCTCACTCTCCCTCTCTCCACCCATCCCTAGAGAGATGAAAGAGAGCTTTACTCGTCGTGTTCGAAGGCCAGATATAGGAGGTGGGAACTCCCACGAGCTTCCCAGAGGACTTCCCCAAGTTTTTCCCCTCTTCTCCCTCGCCGGAGATCCGTTTATCGACCGCAAGCTTTACCACCACTCTGGGAGCCGATCCACGAATTGGAGCCTCCTCGAAGCATTCCAATCTAATAGAAAGCTTCCATAAGCTGAGGTGAGCTATCCCCTACTGTTACCCCATTGTTTCCGAGCTCGATTCGACCCTCGTGCCGTTTAGGGCCAAGTTCAACCTAGACTAGATCCAATCCATGGGGTATTTTGAGTTTAGCTTGATGAATGATGTCCAAATCACTTTAAAACACTCCACTAGTCCCATAGAGCATTATTTCATCTTTCGTTATCGAAGGTCTCATTGGAATCCTCGCCGATGACCTCGCAAAGGTGTTGCTGATAAGGTCTAGTGGTCTAACCGCCGCTAGGGCCAGTCTGATCGCCAGTTGGACCGAAGAATCCGAGTTGAAAACTTTTACAGGAGTCTGACCGCCACTTGGGCCAGTCTGACCATTGGTGGGCGGTCTGACTGCTACCATGCCTACGGTCAAACTATTAGAGGCCAAAACTCTCTGCTGGTCGCTAGTCAGACCGTCACCTCTACGTCGGTCTGACCGCCAACCTGTTAAAGCTAGGTATACTTAGGTTACCTTGTCCGGGCTTTCAAACTTCAAAACCCTAATCAATCAGCGTTCTTTTACAAATGTTTTTGAAGCTCGACACTCTATTATACTTTAAGCATGCATCATTTGCGTGTTTTTTCGTCGTTCATTTGTTTATGCATTGCATTTTGATTTGTTTAGAGGGCGTTGCGCCGACGGTCCAAGCAAGTGAAGGCGATGTCAACCTCTTAGTGTTTTGCGAGTGTTGTGCGGGAAGTATCAAGCAAACCCCAGAGCAGCAAGGAAAGCATCTAAGTATATCACACCTTTTGATTTGAATTGTGGAGTCTAAAATTAATAAATTATACTTTATGTAAGTTTGTATGTTCAATGAGTCGATGTCGGGCTTCTATGGGTAGAACCTATGTGATGAATTGTCCTACCTTGGTTATTTGATGATCCATATCCTTGTAGTCTTGATAATATTATGGATGCCTAACTTGAAAGTTATTTAAAATTCTTAGCAATGCATAGTTCCTCGATAGTAAGTGGTGTTAGGGGTGTCTTCTGCCCCGGAGGAGTTCCTCGGGGTAGTTCGGAAGAGGAGCTTGGGCACTATACACCGGTTTGCATCAGTTAAGCATCGTCCGTTGGTACAGTTGGCTTTAGCACTTTTCGTACTTATTACATGTTGCATATGAGAACAATAATTTGAATACATTTGTAGCTGTGGTATTTTGGCATGTGAGTCGATGGTGTGAGTTGGTGGGTTTATAAGAGTATCTAATTTGCTCCGGGAGTAGTTCTGGATGACTCCGTACCTATCAGCCCATGATCAAATGGTTGGAGCTTATTGGGAAAGGTTGACACGAGTACCCCTCGCGTGGGCCTGTGTGGACACGTGAGCCGTATAGTTCTCGAGTCGTGTAGGTAAAGGAGTACCCCTATAGGGCGTAAAAACAATTCGAATTGCAGCACTCTCGTTCATGAGCATACTTCTATCCAAATGCATCGGTCGTAGAGTTACAAATGTGGGATGGTGGTATGGATGGTATGTTGGGTAATGTTGATGGTTGGCTATTGATGTATTAATGTAGTTCCATTTACATTTGTGCAGGTTGGTAGCTATAGGTTTGGAAGGGTATGTTGGTTATATTTAGATGCTCACACATATGTGTCTAGATTGCGAACGCATATGTTTTAATCAACCTTGTGAACTTTTTCCTTGCTAATGGTCCAATGCATAATCCTTAGAGTCGGGTTATTTATATGTATCCTATATGGATTAATCTGTGAGTACCTTCATACTCAGCTGCTCTACATATTTTACAGGTGAGGAAGAGGCAGTGTTTGGCTACTTCATGCACACCGATGCTAGCGGCGGGAATGAGTAGGAGGTCGCGCTTTTGGGGTGAAGCCTAAGGGTATATGGTTTCACTCATCTTTTGTTGTATGTAGCTTTTGTTTACGCTGTGTAGTTATTCTTTTGGCTAGGAGTTGATCGGTTTTAGTATCCTCCTAGATCCATTTTGTCGTAAATTGTTAAACTTGTAAATAGTTAAAACTTGTAATATGATTTAATTTCTCGCTCTTTATTAAGCTTGGTTATGATTGCTTATGTTGGAAAAATATGTGTTCCGATCTTGAGCCAAAACACGTGCCAGAACTACGGGGATGATATTTTAGTTAATGGTTGAAGTCGTGATTATGTAAATGATCAACTTTGTGATTAACTAGAATATTATTTGGATGGTTCCCTACACCGATATGGAGGGTTTTGCCTTCAAGATACCAGAGGGTTTCGAACATAATGTGTTCTGAAAGGGAATAGCAAAATTATGTAACTTGTGCAGGATTGACCTAGCCTTTTGGCTCCCTGACTCCCCGACCCCCTCACGCTTTTTGGTCGTGAGCGGGCGGAGGGTGCGTTCTATTAGCGCTAATGTCATGGCTTTAGCCGAGGCAGGGAAGCTTCTAAGGCGGTTGTATCATGCGTATGCGTATGCCTATGCATGCATGTATGTATGTATGTATGTATGTATGTATGTATGTATGTATGTATGTATGTATGTATGTATGTATGTATGTATGTATGTATGTATGTATGTATGATGTATGAATGTATGTGTATATGTATGTATGTAGATGTATGAATAAAATTGTATTGTGTTGACTTTCATCTTTTAACATTGATCATATCAACGCTTCGTTTGTCTCCCCTTTCCTGGCACTCTCGTACTCTGCGGCCGCTAGCGGCTAGAGGGTGCGATTTTATAAGGGCGCTTAGTTGTGTTGGTTGGGGTCAAAACTGAATCCTACGTTGGCTAGTGATTTGCCATGACCTGTGTATTTTTTGAAGCGTAAGGTGTTAGGTCTCTCCAGCACGGAGGCTAGACCTTCAAGATGTCGTAGGGTCCTCGCGGGTCTGGCACGGAGGCTAGCCCTTCAAGATGCGGAGGGTGCATGCCACGGCCATCACGGAGGTTGGCTAGGCCTTCAAGATGATAGAGGGTCCAATGCTAATCTGGAACGAAGGCTAAGCCTTCAAGATACTGGAGGGTCCGTGCCGCAACTGTCACGGAGGCTAGCTAGACCTTCAAGATGAAGGAGGGTCCAATGCTGATCCAGCACGGAGGCTTTGCCTTTAAGATGGCGATGGGTGCATCCCGCAGCCATCACGGAGGCAGCTAGACCTTCAAGATGACGGATGGTCTAATATTGATTCAGCACGGAGGCTTTGCCTTCAACATGTCAGAGGGTTTTGCACCTCTCTGGCACGGAGGCTTTGCCTTCAAGATGCTGGAGGGTTTATACGATAGGTTTTTAAGACCTCTCCGCCACCGAGGCTATGCTATCGGTGAGAAGATTTTTAAGACATCTCCTCATGTGGAGGTTTTTAATGCATCTCTGTCACTGAGGCTATGCTATCGGTGAGGAAGGTTTTGATGTCTATACGCTGTTTGAGCAAAGGCATAACTTAAGTTAAGTTTGGTACCTTACTGTTATCGGTGAATAGCTAGTTGTAGTATAAGTTATGACTAGATCAGATGGCTATTTTTAGCACGTGCCAAACTAAGATATAACTTAAGTTTTGCTGTCTACTATGAACAGAGATATGACTCAAGTTTCACTGTCTACTGTAAATAGGAATATGACTTAGGTTTTAGTATCTACTATCGAACAGAGATATGGCTTAAGCTTAATAGTCTACTGTTGTCAACGAATAGCTAGTTGCAGCATAAATTGTGACTATGTTGGATGGCTATTCTTAGCACATGACAGACTAAGGTATAACTTTAAGTTTTGATGTTTTAATGTTTTAATGTTGCTAGTGAATAACTAATTGCAGTAGAATGCCGTGTAAAGGTCAAAAGTAAACAGCACTGGGGCATACTAGGTGATCAGTAGGAGTTCAGGCCCAGCGCTGGGTCTCAACCACTCCTTGCTCCTATGCCCACTCATGGTCCTGCTTCTGGCTCCTCAAAAATAGAGAAATCTATGAGCACATGCATTCATATATCAAAAAAAACTAAGAGCTACATGCAGCCGTGGCGTTCGTGGCCTAATGCCATGCTCCTTTTATGTGTGAGGAAAAGAGTGCATCCCTGCTAAACATTAAATACACATGCTACGCTCAGACACTTGTCACAAGTTGGTCATTCACCGGGTTTTCTAGTTTGCGATGGGCATGACCATGCACTAGTACTACCTTGTAAAGGATATGCATGCAAAGAACATGCACTAGCAGGGTAACATGTACCTTGCAAAGGAATACATGCAAAGACTATGCGCTGGTGGTCTAGCATGTACCTTATTATATTGATTATGCATGTACACAACCTGCCCCATGCGGCCCAGGATGCTAACTCGCATTGCTGCTCATGGGTTGCAGGGGCAAGGTAGCTCATTTGAGCTCCTACGATAGCCGACGTAGCCTAAGGAGGTGAGTTTTCTTGGCTGACGAGCATGGAGGGTGGCGGCCAGAGTGCGGCCTCTGTCCAGGCAGGCGGTCGGAGCTCGGACCCTGGCATGGAATATGGCTAGAGCACCTCCTTCGATGAGCAGCTCGAAGCCCGTGAAACGTGCATGCACGGGGAAGCTAAGTGCAAAGATGAACGCTAGCAAGAACCTGACATTAGCCAGTCGAATGCATGAGCGCCCAAGGTGAGGATGTGAAGCTCCAGCGGGGAGCCCGGCTCTGGGTGCATGACCTCTAGGTGAGGCCTCCAGCAGGAGCACGGAAGGCCTTTGGTGAGGTACGCGAAGGGGTTTACGTATTGCGAAGCTCGGCCTCCGATGAAGAGTCAGTCAAAGGGCAGGCCGACCTCCAACGCGGACGCCCAGAGCGCTGCCTGGCCTCTGGTGAGTACACACGGCCCCCGGCGAGGTGTGTCAGAGCTCCGACTTTGGCACGGAGGTGGCCAGAGACAGAGGAAGCCTTCGGCGTGGCAGGAGCTTAGAGGAGGTCTCCGGCGTGGCAGAGAGCTGCAAGAGGCTGAGCTTCGCATGGTAGCAAGCCGAAGGCTTCGGAGTCGGTGTAGGTGACACTGGAGTGGAGCAATCAGAGGCTTCAGAGGCTGGTGTGGGTGACGCCAGAGTGGCACAACCAGAGGCAGCGAAGCCGGTGTAGGCGGCGCAAGAGTGGAGCGGTCGGAGGCTTCAGAGCTAGTGTTGGCGACGTCAGAGTGGCACGATCGGAGGCATCAGAGCCGATGTAGCAACAGTGGAGTGGCGTGGCTAGAGGATTCGGTGCAGTTGTGGTCGGAGACTCCAGAAGCTAGAGTCTACGCGGCTTGAAGGATCCAGTTTAATCATGGTCGGAGACTCCGGAGGTCGGAGTAGGCATGGCTTGGAGGCTCTGGTGGCCAGAGATGGGATTCGATGTAGGTGACACCAGAGTGGAGTGGTTGAAGGCTTCAGACCTAGTGTAGGTGACACTGAAGTGGAATGGTCGAAGGCTTCAGAGCCGGTGTAGGCGACACTAGAGTGGAGCGGTCATAGGCTTCCGAGTTGGTGTAGGCGACGCTGGAGTGGCACGGCTAGAGGCATCAAAGCCAGTGTAGGTGACGCCAGAGTGGCATAGCTAGAGGATTCAGTGCAGTCATGGCTAGAGACTCTAAGTGCCAGAGAAGGCGTGGCTTGGAGACTCCAGTGTAGTCATGGCCGGAGACTCCGAAGGCTAAAGTAGGCACAACCTGGAGGCTTCGGTGGCTAGAGATAGGCTCCGCCAGTAGCGAGGCAGACGGACTCTGGCCGTAGAGCGCAGTTGGTTCTGGAAGCTAGATGGAGCTCCAGCTGTGAGGTGTTCCTCTCGTGTGTATTCAGTTTGTGAGCTTCTGTGGCGTGAGAAGTGTTAGCTTTCTTCTCTGTGTGCATGTGCTCACATGTGTGTTCACATTGACTCTGAGTGTTAGCTTCCCTTCAGCGCTTGTGTGTGCTTCCTAAGAGCTTGTGTGCTCCCTGTTTGGTGCCTGATCCAACAGTGAACGCTGAGGGCTCCGATAGTGAGCACAGAGGTGGTCCGACAAGTGGAAGGGCTCCAGTGAGGATTTAGAGTATGGCGAGGCATGGAGGTGCCGGAGGTCGGCGAAGCCGGAGAGCGTTGAGGCCGAAGTATGGCGAGGCTCCAGAGCATGGGGGAGGCTCCAGTCCGACTAGGCTCCAAGCCAAGCTCCAGCGTGGTGGCTCAGGGAGCCTCCCGTTCGGCGGCTTCGCGCATGGAGGTGCAAAGAAGTGGAGGCCATAGAGGCATCGCAGAGCATGGAGGTATCTCGGAGCGCCCATCCTCCAGCATGGTCTATGGAGATGGCGTAGAGCACTCGGCCTCTGGAGCGACCTGACGGATAGCATGCTGACTATCACATCCCAAATTCCGTAATCGCGTAATTAAGCTTAATCATGCATCATTACCATCATAATTAAATTTGAGGTAAAATATTTTGGCACACTAGAGTTCTTCGTTTTGAGTCAATTGGATAAGAGAAAGAAATTTGGGACAAAAAAGAATAAAATTCACATTTAAAATAGACCCTTTTCTCTAACACGTGGGCCCCACAAGTGGCCCCACCATACTAACCACCAAAAGGGGCAGCACCACCTGCTCCCTATCTCTCCTCCCTCACTCCCCACACCTCCCACCCAGCAGCACATCTGCTGCGGCTACCTCTCTCTCACTCTCCCTCAAGCTCTCTCTTTCTCCTCGAATTTCTCTCTCTAGGAGCAAGATCAAGGTACGGATGTGATACTCCCGTGATCACGAGCTCGTAAGCTATCCATCCCTCCAATTCGTTTTCGTTTTCCCAAATAATTCAAGCCAATTTTGGTGTCTTTTGGTGTTTAGGGTTGAAACGTGAGGGACACCGGATTTCTTCGTCTCCCGGGTGATTTCCTCCATTTCCTCCATCACACGACAATCACCCAACCCCACAATCATCTTGGGTAAGTCCCTTACGCTTTCCATGGCAAGAATGCATGATTTGGTTGGTCGATTTCGAGTTTGGAGCTTAGGTTATGAAGTTATGGTATTCTTGAGCTTTGGGGTGAATTAAAGGATTTGGATGAGTTTTGAGTTAGGAATCGAGTTGCTAGGTTGATGAGTGAATTCTAGACCCCCATGAACTATCCCAAACATGTTCCCCTTTGGCTTGGAGAGACTCCCAAATCAAACCGGCCAATTTTTTTCCTCAAAACAGCTATTCTGGAGGAACCCGGAGTATTCGGGTCCCAACCCAGAGGATCTGGGCGACCCAGCCGAAAATGACAAAGAGCTCCCTCCCGGAGGGTCACCTAGAGACTCCGGTACCCGAAGTATCCGGATCAACCCGGAGCATTCGAGCGGTCCCAGCCGAAGATGACAGAGGACCCCCGCTCGGAGGGTCACCCGGAGACTCCGGAACCCGGAGTGTACGGCCCAACCCGGATAATCCAAATTTGCTGTTCGTCAGACTTTTTCCTTTGTGCTGATAGCTTGTAAAATTCATAGCTAATTCATACGAGCTCCAAAAGTTATGAAACCAATTTTGTTGGCTTCATAATAACCTCCTCTACCTGTTAAAAATGTCCCCAGCCATTAAATAGTTAGTTAAATTTCTGAGATTATTTAATTAGTTTGAGGCTTCATTAATTCACCATTAATTATTTACAAGTTTAAAATTAGCGAAACAAATTTTTCTAGTCTCCTTATGACTTGTTCTAATTAAGAAAAATGTTTTCATGCTTTATATGGCATATTTTATGGAAATTCATCATATGCATATTGTAGCATGCATTATTGCATTTCACTCATGCTCATCATTGTGCGTTTTTCTTTAGTGAATAAGGAGTCAAAGCGTGATACGATCGTGGTTGAAGACGATTCTAATCTTCTGGATTTCTGCGAGTGTTGCGTGGGTAATTATAGGCGGTCACCTGAGCAGCAAGGCAAGCAACTAAGCATATTGCACCTTTGTTCAATTGAATGAAGTCTAAAATTGATGAACTATGCTTATGTATGTTTGCATGTGTCGAGTCGAGATCGGTTACAAATGGGTAGATCCTATGTTGAATGCATTACTTCTACCTTGAATTGTTGTTCATACTTTTCTTGTCGCATTGAGTATGTTGTTGGTGTCTAGTTTACAAGTTAAATCGAAATGCTTAGCAATGCATAGGTCATTCGGTAGAAGTCGAGCGGTGAATTATTTCATCGTTCGCGAGCATAGGCGTTATTTACTTTCATAATGATCACAAGGTTGGTTATGGGTTGATGATGTTAGACGAGTAGTGAGTATGAGACGAGATGTGGGCGTGCTAGGAGTGTTATCTGCTTTGTAGGGAAGTCCTGGGGGTAGGCCGGGAGAGGATCCCGGACACCGTAGACCACTTGCATCGTTTAAGTACTGATTATTGGTGTAGTCGGCTTTAGCATTTACCTTACTCACCACATGCTGATCTAATGGTAAGGCGAGCCGAATACCTCTGCAGCTGTGATCATTTGGGCGTGAACATCAACGGTGTGAGCGGACGGGCTTGTAAGATATGCTAGTTTGCTCTGGAAGTAGTTCTAGCACCTCCACGCCGAGCGATGCATGATCCAAATGATTGGGGCTTATTGGAAAAGGTTGACATGAGTACTCTTTGGATGGATCTGTGTGGTCATGCAAGCCGTATGGTCCTCAAGTCGTGTGGGTCCAGAAGTATCCCCTGCAGGGTGTAAAAACATTTCAAAATGCCGCATTCTTGGTCATGACCATGCTTCTGTCCATCTGCATCGGTCGTAGAGTTTTCGCTTATGTTTGATGGTTGGATATGTGGGAGATGGTTAAGTTGATCTTTGTTACATATATGTTTATAATGGTTCCAATTATTTATGTTCAGTTGGTTATGGTAGGGTAGAGTTATGTTGTTGTTGGTTAAGTTAGTTGCTCACACATATCTGTCTAGGTTGCTTACTGCTTATGTTTAACTTAACCATGTGGCTTTTTCTTGCTAATGGCTCAATGCATAATCCTTGAAGTCGAGCTATGTATATGTGCTTTATATGGTTTAAGTCTTGCGAGTGCCTTTGTACTCATGCCTGAATTTTCATGTGCTGCTGGTGAGGAAGAGCTGGTGTTTGACTACTTCGTGCCTGCCGTTCTGGGTGGTAGGCAAGAGTAGTTCATCCTACTCTCGGAGGTCGTGCTTTCGGGGGAGCCTAATGGCATGTGGCTCCACTCTCTTTTGTTGTATAGGTTTATGTTTCCGCTGCGTAGATATTGTTGCCTTTTGATGTAAATTGTTGGAAATGGTTGCTTGTTAAAGACTTGTACTTGCTTTTTCTTAAGCTACATTGTGATGCTAAATATTGAAAGACATGTGTTCCGATCTTGTGCACAAAACACATACCGGGACTATCATGATAATATTCCGGTTAATTATCAAGGTTGTGATTATGAATAATGATCCTCCTGGTGATTAATTAGAATATTATTTGGACGGCTCCTCACAGCATGATATCAGAGCTTGGTTTAATTAAGTAGCCTAAATATAATTAGAACGTTATTTAGTAAGTGGTTAACTTCACTAAGCAACTCACTAAAATTTCTTTTGTGCATCTTCTTGCCAATATGTATGAACCTGCTATATTATGCCCCTAAGTATAACGTATGTAGTTGTGATGCTTGATGGGGTAAGATGCATTTGAGAAAGATTCGTGTAGTTTAGGAGCGAGCATGCTTTGATGTTTCATTGCTCATTTTGCATCATGCCTTTGAACATGCATTTTTATCAGTATATAGTATACGGATCCAAGTAAGCGAGATCCGGCATAGTAAAGTAGCATTAGTTGGAGTTTGATTTTTCACCTATGTCAGAATTTAACCTTCGTCTTTCTTCCTTCTCATCGTCACAACAAGATGAGAACCCGTGTCAGTTTGGGAGATTTTCCCGAGGGTTCTAATGAGAATAACCCGCCTCCACCGTCGAGCATGGCGGAGGTGCTTATGCAAATCGAGCAAAACCGTCAAGCTCAAACAACGCTTCTCGAAGCTCTTGTGCGTAACATGGCCCCTCAAGGAGGAGATGGGGCCGAGCGCCAAGATGACTTCTTGGATTTCCTTAGGACTCAGCCGCCTACCTTCACGCGGGCTGAGGATCCTCTGGATGCTGACCACTGGCTCCGGATTATCGAGCAGAAGCTCACCCTCCTCAGATGTAAAGATCACGACAGGGCGCTCTTTGCTGCTCATCAGCTTCAAGGCCCGGCGGGCATGTGGTGGTCCAACTACTTGGCCATGCACCCCGTCAATTATCGGGTGTCTTGGGCGGAGTTCCGCCAGGCATTCCGGGATTTCCATATTCCTAAGGGTCTTATAGAGATCAAAAGAAGGGAATTCATGGACCTCAAGTAAGGAGGTAAATCAGTGATGAAGTATATGCAGGTGTTCAACCATCTTGCACAATATGCTCAGGATGAGGTCAACACCGACGAGAGGAAACAATACCGCTTTGTCAATGGCCTCAACTCAAAGATGCAATACAAGCTATCCGCACATGAGTTCACCGACTTCAACAACTTGGTGAGCACATCTCTCACGGTGGAGTTCAAGCTCAAGAACCACCAGGAGGAGAAGAAACGCAAGAGGGATCCGTCGCCTTCCATGGGCAGGAGCTCTCAACACGCCCGCACTGAGAGTCAGCCTCCACCATCTCACATGTCGGCACCGACTGCTCCACGACCGATGTGGTTGGTGCAGCGTCTGGGTTTCTCCGCTCCACAAGGGCAGCCTGCAAGACCCGTTGGCTCTCAGGTAAGCGTGACAGGTGGCCCCGGCGGCCCGTGCTACAACTGTGGCCGTGTCGGCCACTATGCTCGGGATTGCCCATATCCGAAGCCGGGAGCTGTGGTGATCGCTCCAAGGCCACCAACTGCTCAGTCTGCACCGCAGTCTTCTCAGGCAACCCACGTCCTCAAGCGTGGCCGAGCGCGCCACACCACCGCTGAAGAGGTTCACGAGGATGACAACGTGTTGATGGGTACGTTGCTTATGCATTCAAATTCTGTTGTTGCTCCTGCAGTCGTTCTTTTCGATTCTGAAGCTTCTCACTATTTTGTAGCGACGAGTTATACACGACGACACGGGTTGAGAATCGGCACCACCCCTACGCCTTATCTTATAGATGCACCCGGAGTTAAGGTTCTTATTAAGCAATGCGTGTCCAACGCATCGGTGATTATCAACGAGATACCTTTCTGTGCCAATTTGTTAGTGATGGACTCAAAGGGGATAGATGTCATATTGGTGATGAATTGGCTTACAAGAATGAAGCTGTCATGGATTGTTCTCAGCGGATCATCACCCTTAATGGTCCGTTTGGCACCCGAATTCATGACTATTTAAGTAGCATCCTCTACACCATATTTTTTTTTAAAGAAATTTTCATGACTATTTAAGTAGTGTTTTGAATTTTAAGAACATTGTAATACGATATTTTTTGTCGTCCTTTCATCGGATGATAGGAATCTACCTTCGTGATTTTTCAAAACGATAGCTTATATTTGTAATTTTGTGATTTAAACAATAAAAAATCAATTCAACGGGGATTTGTCGTTTGTCCATTGATCTCACATTCTCACTGTGTAGTGTAATGTTAGAACACCGCTGCCTAAGCAAACCCGTGACTGTTCCACGCCACCATCCCCCAGTACACAGCAGAACAGCATACAACAAAAGAAGGGCGGCACTGTCAGATATTTGAATTCTAGAAACTGTAGATTTTTGGAATCTGCAGCGCCCACTGCCATGCATACAAACCGCCATATCAGACGATTGGAGCCACGCGAATCTCGCTTCCCATGCCGCAAAACAACATCTCACGCGGGACTGTACTCTAGCTTTACTTAATCCATTATAGCGCGGCGAACAAGATCGCCTCAGACCTCGGTGCACGCCGCGCGTGCCGTCGGTGCAACTTGGCGCGTACGTACAATGAGCAGCACACCAACCACGACGTGCCAATCGCCGATCGGCATTCGAATCAGCTCTGCATCGAGCTCAGAAACCAGCCAATGGGACTCGTGGAACGCATTGACGATGGCGGGGGATGTTTGTCGCGTTGGTGGCGGTATCAGATGATCAGCGCCGGCCCAGCGGGCGTCTGCCGGAGGCGCCCGGGCGGGGCAGCTGCAGGTTGATGTACTCGAACAAGACCTGGCGGAAGACCTTGACGATGCAGTCGTGGTGCTCGTCCGCGTTCAGGGAGAGGTAGCACGCCAGCAGCCGCTCCAGCTCCTCCGACTGCGGCGCGCCCCCGCTGCCAGTAGTGCTCGCGATCATCTCCACCATAGACTCCCGGAACGCCCGCTGCGGGTCCCGCGTCCGCCGCACCACCGCGAGCCTCTCCAGCTCCGGCGCCACGCCACGCGGCGACCGCACGCGCACCCGCGGTGGCATCCTCCGGTAGAACGACGACCTCCGCCCACTGCTGCTAAGGCGGCGGCTGCTGCGGCGTCGCCGGTGCCGCCTCACCTGCGCCGCTCCGGCGTCCGTGTCTGGCGCCGCAGTGGCGGGGGCGGTCCGCGGCTGGCGGGCCGGGGAGCCGGCGAGGGAGAAGGGGATCAGGTGGCCGAGAGGCGGGAGCTCGCGGTCCCCGCCGAGGGAGCAGTGGCGGCGGCGGTGTTGGCTGTGGCGGCGCGCGGCGACGGCGTCGGCATTGTCGTTACCAACCGACAGTCGCCGCGGGACGACGTCCGTGGCGGCGGGCGAACGACGCGGCGGGCTGGGCCGGCCGGGCGTGACCACCACCGGGCTCGGGCTGGTGCGCTTGGGGAAGCACGACGGAAACGCGGGAGCCGCGGCGCTGTTCTTGGGCGGGAATGCGGCTGCGTGCTTAGCAGCCGCACCAGGCTTCTCCTTCGCCGTGAGCTTGGCGAGCCACGAGAGAGGCGAGAAGGAGAACGCCCTGCCCTTGCCCTTGCTCCCTCTCTCCCCTTCATCTTCTTGCACGCACTGCGCATTTTGCGCTGCATGCTGCTTCCGGGTCCCCCATCTCATGGCTAGCTACTTCTTGGTACCTACCAAGCTCGGTGTCACTTCGTGCCTGGCGTGTGAGAGCTTGCAGTGCAGTGCAGAGGAGGGAGGGGGGCGTGTGCCATTTAAAGCGTGCAAGTTTTGGCGGTTAGGTGCGTGCCGGCCGCGTTCTGGTATTGGGACTTGGCCCAAGCTTTCAAACGCTGAGCGCCTCATGGGCCCCACGCGCCTGCTACGGCTAGTGCTAGTAATAGACCACCACTGTAGTACACAGAACGCAACATCGGAGAATGGAAAGTGAAACGAGGAGAGAGGATCTGAGGAGGGCGAGGAGGAGACAGGCGTGATCTGAATGAAGTTCATGTCTGCAAGCATGCATGAGTTTTCGAAAGGCCCTGGCGGTTTCAGACTTCACAGGTCAGAGTCCATCGGCTCCCCATTCAGCCAGACACACACATACACACACTCATGATGCAACCATTCATTAACCCACACCTTTGCGTTGTCTTTGTACTTTCTGCCGTCCTCTCCTTGTAACTTTGTTCACTTTCGTAGTCCAGGTCTGAACATTGCAATGCAGGAGCAGAGACGAGTTTTACTGACTGGGATAGCAAGGGAACAGAGAGACAGAGAGAGCAAAGGGGAAATCGGTTTGATGCCTGAAAGTTAGGACTCGTCTGAAACAACGGGGGCCTGCTGGTACTACGGCTTGCTTGCTTTTGTGCTTTTCTTCAGTACTGCTGCTTGTACTGCTCTTCTCCTTCGTTCAGTCGTTTGAACAAAGTCCCGCCAGCTTATGGCTTTTCCTTACACCAGATTTCACCAAATTGCCAGTCCTTGATACATACTACTATGAAACAACTACTGTAGTAAATTCTACCCTCTTTTCCATTGGGGAGTGGTAACGTAACATCTGAAGATCGATTATGTAAAGCGCTGTAAGGCCAACTCCAACACAGCCTTCAAATTTGCAGATTCAGTTGCTACAGTACTACTGTAGATAGAGGGTGGCAGTGGATCTGGATATATAAAAAGAGTAGTAGAAGGTAAAAAATATGTTAGTTGTTAAAGATGAAAAAATAAGAGATGCTGTAATAATGATAGAGGATACTGTAATAGTATTTTTGAGGATGAAAATTTGAGGTAGTTGCTGGAGATGGTCTAAGCACAGTAAAAACCTCAGATTTGAATTGAAGGTTTGGTCCTGCTTCTGCACTGCGCTGGCTAAGCGCCTAAGCGTGCCTGTCCAAGCTGTGCCGGGTTTGTACGGCAGGTGATTACACTATCATGCTTGTGCCCTGTAGGACCTAGCATTGGTCCTTGGCTCCATGCTGCTGCTCTGAATGACTGAATTAACAACTTGTGTGCGCTCTTCCTGAGATCGAGCGTGTCTTGTCCTGTACGATGGCATCCAAAATACCCTGGTGATGGCAAGTGAATACCATATCGAATTGCTTGTCAATCTTTTTGCACACAAAAGATATTTCACATTGTGGGAATCCTAAGCAAGTGAACAGCAGGCGAATTGGTAGAGATGTCCTGGCATTAGGTCGAACTGTAACTGACATTATTGCCATCTCAGTGAGCTTGCATGTCTCTGAACTCTGAAGTCTGAACATTTCAGCCTGCAGATGGCTATCTTGTTCATTCCTCTCCTACAGAAACAGAATCCTTTCTCCCGGGAAAAGAAACCAAGACATTCTTGCAGCTGCCTGTATTTGCAACATCTGTAGCTTTTCGTTCACTGAAACGTTGGCTAGCAGATCTCCTGCTTATAGTTCAAAGATATTGACACTGTAGCTAGTGCTGTAAGTTTCTGCAGTTCTGCTGCAACTTGAAGTCTAGAAATGCAGAGAGTTCATCTTACAACTCATAATCTCATATGCATTGTGTAGGGCTAAGATAGGCGACTAGAGAATCATGAATAAGTGACAAACAAATTTCTTACGAAATAGATAGTCTACCCCGTATTTACCTAATGCTTCTAAGAAACAAATAAACAGAAGTCAAACACAGAGAAAGTTCAAAAGGAATAGTTCAAGGCAACATGACTCCTCGGAAGGTATTCAAGATTATTACATGTGTCTTAGTACTCGAAAATTCTCAACTTGCAAAGAAACTAAAGAAGATAATCATCGGTCAAAGAAACTCTTCAGGTTAATGATCTAGAGGCAAGAGGACTAAAGACTCATATATATGAGTATGTGAATTTTATGTCTCTAGCAATAGGAAAAACAACTTTCCAATGTGAAAAGATTGCAGTCAGGCAAAAACGTAAATCAACACGAAAATAGAAAAACTTGCAAGTATTCTTTGTACAATGCAGTCATCTCCCAGCTCAAGTAAGTAGATACCCTTCATTGTACAGTGCTGCAAATGTTCTTTCGAGAACTTCTCTGGGCAATTAAAGCAAAGGCCCTTGAGACGCCTATCTGCCATCTCTATTGGTGTCAACAGTGAAAAACGGGTACCCGCTGGTGCCACAGGACGCGAAGCTGTGACCGAAGCTTGCGTAGACACAACCGACACAGATGCATGAGGTGCCGAACTCTTGGATGCTCCTACTACGGCGGCTGTGCCACGACCAATTGGAATGGAATGTGACGGGTACACCGTGGACGATCTGCTATATGCACAAATTTCATCATCTTCAAGCTCGAGGCATCGAGAGAAGGCGTGGGCCAAATTCATGGCGTCTTCTAGTGTGTGTCGGACGCTACAGCTCGATGTCAGTACGAAGAGGGTTGCACAAGTTGGCCGTGAAAATGTCAACCTGTTGCATCTCCTTGACCCCATCGCAGCGGGACAACAGCGTCAAGAACTGCTCTTGGTATTCTCCTACCATCATGTGCATCGCAAATGCATAAGCTCGCCGAACGGGTTACTGTGGACAAGAGGCCCAAATCGCCCATTGACAAACTCAACAAACCAGAGCCATGTCAGAACGCCCCGATTGTGCTCCAAACAATAATACCACTGGCGCCTGGTACCAGTCATATAGAAGGAGGCCAACCAAACTTTCTCCTCCTCTGGAGTCCGCTGGACAAGAAAAAACGGACTGCATCGATGAAGCCATATGATAGGATCCTCCTTGTCGTCATAGTCCGGGAATCGAAGCTTGTGAACATGTGTAGCCGATCGCTCAATCTAGATGCTAAGATTGCCAATCGTCTTACGATCTTCCTCGAACTGGGCAGATGCCCCGAGATCGTCAACGCCGAAGTGCCTAGCCTCATGGATAGGGATATCAATAGGGACCCGATCTCCGATTCCCTGTAGGAAATTCTCTTATTAGGGGACAGGAATGGGGAGATTTTGTCCCCCGCAAACTCATATGAGGATGGGGATAGGAAGGTGCTCCCGTCCCGCTCTCCGCTATATCCCAAATATCATATATATATTACATTACATAGAGTAAATAATAAATTAATCTTATTCTTTTTTTTTCTAACCTACGATATTTAATCAATCTTGTATTAATTACCTTATGTATTAATAAATTACTTATTTATACTATGTACATATTATTAATATATAGAAATAATTAATTTTATATCTCTATTGGGAACCCGGTCTCTGCAAAATTCCCCGCATGGATAGGGATGGAAGAAATCTTTTCCTTGATAGTTAAATGGGGACGGGGTGGGGAAACATTCCCTGGTAGTGATTGGCCCTGTTGCCATTCCTAATCACGGGCAAGTTGGCGGCTCTGCAGATGATTGACCACTACATTAAGATATTAAAACCGAGTCCGGATGTGAGCAAATTCATCCCTATGGCAGTCGATGGCGAGCAAGATCCGATCGAGCTTAGACATGATGTCGACCATGGTCGCAAGATCGTCTATGACTGATACCAAAGATGATATGGCTAGGGATACAGAAGGTACTCGCCTTCACAATGAGGCTATGAGCAGCTAATTAAGTGAACTACTTAGTTCACTTTATTGATTGATTCTTACCGAACAATCCCAGCTCCTTTATATAGAGCTGGCGCCTGATTACAAGCAGATCACGAGCTCATCTGCTAACCAACTATATCCCTAATTAACCGATCCTTATTTGAACTGCTAACAACTCTTATCTCTGAGCTAATGAATCTAACTAAAGCTAACTGATCTCTACGGCAGCACATCTCCAAGCGTCGCTACTGCGGACTCCGGCACCACGGTCTTCTTGTTTCTGCGCCTGTACGTGCGTCCGACAATAGAGTCCACAACAGAAAGAGATGGGAAGCAATACGATGCCTGCTAGAACGTCCATAGAGAAATTAGCAAAGGTCAAGAGGGGACAAAAGGAGATGATCCTGTGGTCCCTCCGAAATCAACTTCATTGTTCAAAGTGAAGCTCTCAAAGGCCATTCCTATCCATACTTCAGATGCTGCCGGATGAGCACTGTAACTGTCAACTCTCTCGCCCCAAGTGCCCAGCTAAAGCCAATGCACTCACTTTCACTACCGCTGTCCAATGCTTTTTTGCCGATTTGGACAGTGTTCTGTTCCCATTGCAAAGAGAAACCTCGCTGATCAAGTTGGTCAAAGCATACATCGAATGGAAGAATATTTTAGGGCCTGCTTAATTGTCTAATGGAGCAGTTTAAGTTCAGATTCCATCCTCTCTCATGTCTAGAACATTAATTTAGCTTGCTTAACTGAAATGATTTCAACTCCTATGTTCTAACCTGTTAAAGTTGCACTCGGATATAATATAGCTACTACTTCATATAAAACGGAAGAAATCACGTGGATAGTACGAAGACAACTGAAATGCCAACAACAATTGGCACCCCTGAGAGTACCGTCGCCTCATGATAGGTGTAGATGATACAGCGATCGAGATACCAGCCACCGGAAAAGCTTGACCAGTTGGCCACCACCTTTATTCCCAGCCAAGTTGCGCTATTCGATAGGACTTTGAGCCGGCCGGCATAGCACAAAAGGCAGGGAGCTCCTCTGGGGCTGTTTAGTTCTTGCGTCTAAGAAGCTAAACTAAAATTTGATCATGCGGTTAAAATTTTGGCTTCCCTTCCTATGGGCAAGAACAGTGGCGGACCAAGGCCCGGCTAGCCTGGGCAGCTGCTCGGGCTCCGCCCCAGTATATGTACGTAGGTAACGAGAAAATTTACTACATAGGCAGATCAAATTTTGAGTAAAGTCCAGCTCACACGACTGCACCGACATCTCTCCAGTGAGCGAGCGTACGGCCTACGCCTATCTCTCGCACGGCCCGCCCAAGCTCTCTAAATCTCTAGAACCGTCATTGGGCAAGAACCAAACAACCTCTAAAAATGGCTAGAACCAAACAACCCCTATATTGTCTGAATAAAATCGAGGGATATGCCTCTCTCCATGAGGTTAGTGGTCGGTGCACTCACTCTTAATTTCTCATTAAGTTTAGGTTTGGTTGGTTGGTTTGTCCGTCTAGCTCGTCTCGCCTCGCTCGATAAGGATAACATTGCCAGCGTTTGAGAGCGGCTTCGACTCGCCCGAGCTAACGAAGTAAATTTTGAAAAGCGCGGGCATGAGGCAGCGAACAAAACAAATAAACGTTTGATTGCCCAGCAAAGTAAGACAAGCGACGGTAATGTATCCAAATACGCCCTTACTCTTCCTCAGTGCAGGAGTACTCATTAACAAAGCGTAATCTTTGCATCAGGCGCGTGCGTGTATTTTCTTTTCTTTCTTTCTTTTTTGCCCCTGGGAAATCGTCGAGTGTTTAAAGTTTTTTTGCTTGGATGAACAAAAGGTGCTGAGTCGGAGCCTACTCAGCACGATGCTGACATGGCACGGACGGTCGTGAGCGCCACGTCGCCAGCACATACGCAGCAGAGGCAGCTCGACGACCATCCACGTGGCCACAGCTGTCCCGGTCTCCCTGGTCAGAGCTCCGAGTCCAAGCCACGATGACTCACACGACCAGCTTTGCCTCGTCAAGCTGATGGCAGTAGCTGCCAGAGATGACCAAATGTGTCTTTCAGACCGGTTCGGTACGACCCGTTTAGGTACGGCTTGAGCGGTCTAGCTACTGTTACGGATCGTATCGTGCTGGTCCATGTGTTACCCCTCGGTTCACGGCACAGCACGTTATCCACCGTGCCGTGTCGAGTCGGCACGAGCACGATTGCGGCTTGGTGACACGGCTGGCCCGGCCAGCTCTTAGGCATGGTGCAGGGGCGGCATGGCTGCACACCGACGGGTTGGCGGGCACAGTGAAGGTATGGCCGGCCCGTCGGTACGGTTGGGTACACCGGTCTGGTAACACTTAAAAATAGTAAAAATAAATAAAAAAAATAGTTACAAAATTTAAAAAATTAAAAATATAGAAAATAAATAAAATAAGTTTTATTGATTTGTTGCCTTGTTAAAACCTTTCTATAGAAGGAAAAAAGAGTACAAACTATGACTATGCTTAAAAAATTACATGATTTCATTAGAAACTCCAGAATTTTGCTTGCAATATTTAACATGCTTCCTCAAGTGTCCCGTTCTATTTGTAGACCTGGTACTTAATTCATTGTTGCATATATTACACTTAGCAAATCTTGCATATACCCCGTTAATTTCTCTAAAGACCTTATCAAAATAATGCCACGCCCATGACCATGCACGCGAGTTCTCGGCGTTTTGATCCATGAATGTAAAATTAGAAATATAGAAGTAATAGAATTGATTTGTTGAAGTGGGCAAGTGGCTTTGGAGTTTGGATAAGTGAAAGTTTGGTATGGACGGATAGTGGGTATTTATAGGCCAAGATGAGAGGTGGGTGGTGGATCCCAGGTCGCTTTCGAACAAAATAAAGAAAAATCATAAAAAATTCAGAAATAATAGGGAGGCATAATTAATTCTAAAAATGAGATTTATTGATAGGTTGCCTCATTAAAAACCTTTCTAGCAAGACAAAAAAGAGTACAACCTAACTAAAAAAATTGAAAATTACACGTTCTCAAGTCTCAACAACATCTAGATACAAATTTTCAAATGAAGCTTCAAGCTTAGTGTTCTCTGTAGTGTGTTGCATTCACGCTTCAACTTGTTTCCAATCTTTTACTATGGTGAGTATTCCCACCATATCACTGTGAGATTTGTTCTTCTCTATTCGATTATCCTTCAAGTAAGACTAAACGTAGTCTCAGAAGAAAATATAGATACGGGAACCATTAATAAATATCGTGCTAACAGTGAAAGCACTGGATAATTCGTCTTGTGCTCATGCCACCATTGCAGTATGTTGAAATTTTCTTGTTCATGGCTGATAACGTCACTGTCGATGAAGGTAGTTAGCTCATCTCTGGATGTTAGAATTTCAGCGCTCGTAGTCGTAGACGATCGTGACGAAGAGTTTGAACTTCTTGATGAAGAGCCTCCACCAAATATTATTTTCCATATTGTCATCTTCTTACTTGTTGTGGGTGCTAGTGGAGGTTGTTGCAAACGAACTCCGGTATACTTTATTTCAAATTTACTATAAATATCGAATAATTTAGAATGAACATTAGTATAATAAGTAGAATAATTATGGTCAAGAGTATCACCTAGAATTGTGAGAACTCTAAAAAACCTACGATTTTAGCTCTATGATCTAAAATAAAGATAAATGCATACAACAAAGGAATTTCTTTCCAATATTTTAAAAATTCAGATTTCATAGGAACTACATAATCTATTAGAAGATTGTCATTTTTATACATGTTTAAATGAGTAAAAATTTCAACAATATTATACACTACTAAACAAGATGTTGGATAATAAACTCCTGATAAACTCACAGTTGAATCATAAAATAATTCAAGAAATTCTAATATCCTTGCGGCATCATATAATACGCTTCTGTGAGTAAAGTTTGACCCACATGCTGATGATAGTGTGTATGAATAAACATATCAAATGTGCTCTTATATGGTATAATATTTTTGAGCATCAAGAAAGTAGAATTTCATCTTACCGTCATGTCCACAGCAAACTTACGTGGATGCACACCCATTGCAACATAAATATTGCTTATATGCTGCAATTCGTTGGTTAGAGGAGTTTACAAAAGATATTGCAGTGTGAAAATAGTCTAGGTATTGCGACAACCTCTTCAAACTAGATTTTACTATAAGATTGATAATATGGTAAGCACATCGTTGATATAACAAGAAAGATTCAGCATATGTACTAAACAACGGAGTATCCATGGCTCTAGAGTTTGCATCGACATTATCTAAAATGATAGAAAATATTTTATTTGTGAGACCAAAGTCTTCAACTACTTGAAATATTTTTTCAGCAATATTTTCACGGGTATGTGCATTGTCAATCAACCTGAAACCTATTATTCTCTTTTCTAATTCCCAAAATGAGCAACAACACTAAGATAATCCTCTCTAGCCTTACCTGCCCATATGTCCGAGGTCAAAGCAACTGAAAATGTACATATTTGCAATATTTCTTTAAGCTTACTATGACACGTATTGTAGTATTTTACCATATCTCTACTAGTTATCTGTCTAGAAACATACGTGAACCTAGGATTATGAACTTGCTTAATATAATCTTCAAATGCAGGAGACTCACCGATGTTGAGTAGTAGATCCACTCTTACAATGAAGCGGCATAAATCTTTTCAAGCATTGGCAGAGTCATACTCTCAATGACGAACAGAGCCGTCGGGGTTGTACTGCAGCACCATCTGCTTCATGGCTGCTCCACTATTTCGCTTGCAAGTTGTGGTGTGCCTCTTCAAATGCCCTGTTCCATCTGAGGGCTTTGTAAATAATTCATATTTACAAATATAACACATAGCATACCTGACACTTACCCCATCTTTCTCTTTGTAGAACCTTTCAAAGTCTTGCCAAACTTCGAAAGTACCGGCTCTTGATCTTTTAGAGCCAGTGCTTGCTGATATGTGTGCACTTGTAGAGCCTGACGATGGAGGTGCTGCTGCATCACCTGCATGTGAACCAACCGGAGGTTCACCGTCGGGTCCATCATCACCTACAGTACAGGTATCAAAGGGGCCGTAATCCACTGTGAGTTTTTAGAGAAAAAAATCATGATCGATGAATGTATTATGATCATGATCACCGACATCTATGATCAATATCAAATGGCACTAAAAAAATGCAAATATTTAGAGTTAGAAATAATCAAATAATAAAACTAATAATAGAAACAAGAATGAACAATGATAAAAAAATCACCAAGATTTCTTCAACGTCAAGACAACAGGATGACGATTTTAGAATTGCTCGGATTTTTAGCAACAATTCAAACTAATTTTGCCAAATTATCGTTAATTCTCAAGAATTTTAAGACAAAAATGAGAGGAGAAAACAAGAGAGAAAATGGTGTTGCTGGTGTCGAATGGAAGGGCAGGGTGATCCTCTATTTATAGGTGAAAAATAGTGATTTTTATAATTTTTTTATTTTTTTAGCTCAAACGGTCACAAAATGGCTACAAAATTCAAAATTACTAGGTTAACAGATTAAATGGGTCGTTCAAGGCCTGTTTAACCTGTTAAACCCACATGTCATCCGTGTCCCCATGTGCCGGGCCCACACACAATGGCTACAGCCGGCCCAGATATGCCCGCTGGGTCGTGCTGTGTCGCCGCACGCTCGATGGCCCTACTGCCTGGGCCGCCGCGTGTCGTGTCGGGCCGACCGTGCCTCCTGAGCCGCCACGTGCCCGGGTCGAGTCGGGTCGTGTCGTGCCATACTCGTGCCTGCCGGGGCTGGGCCATACCCGTATCTGCCTACCATGCCGCGTGCTCGGCTCAGGCACGGACCGGGGTCTTGTGTCGTGTTGGTCTAACCCGTCTAGACTCGAGCCGGGCCATACTCAGACCGTGACTAAGTGTCGTGCTTCGAGCCGGTCCAACAGACACGATCCATTTGAACATTTTTAGTAGATGCACAAATTCAGAAGTACCACTCACAATTTTATTAGCAGAATTAGGGTCATATTTAGATTGTAAGTAAATTGGTGACACCTAAAATTAGCTAAATATAATTTATCATAAAAAATATGACTAACAAATCTTTAATCATGAGTGTGATAAAAGTAATAAAAAAACCGAGTGTATAACGTAGATGGTAACAAAGTGTGATCTATCATAATTACGATAATAAAATAAACAGTAATCTACAAATCTATACTCAAACCAAATATGCCCGTGCCAAAAACGGTTTCTTGCTGTCAAGAGCTCACCAAGATTATGCACAGTATCATGCTTGGTCACGTGTGACGTCACTCTCACGCCGTCGTGGCCCCCACCGCTACGCGACACGTGGTTCACGCCTGCCGGGGGCGGGCCCCTTCCCGTTTGTTGCTGCCTTGCATCGCGGAGAAACACGACGAGGACGTCTCATAATAAATCGCGGAGCAAGGAGCCCGAGGATTCTTAATCCACATACCGTGGCCCCGAGGATCGATCTCACACGTTCATAGCGTGGCCCCGCCCGCAACGAACCCCATCGCGGCCGTCCGTTTACGCGGGCCCCGCTCTGTCAGGTTGCAGCGTGGCGCCAGCTGGCGGCGGTGGGGCACGCACTACCTTATCCTCTTTTCCCGATGCAGCACCTCCCCGAACACGGCCCACTGCACCGGCAACCGGCAGCAAGCCAGGGGCCCGTAGGTCAGAGAGGTCAGTCCACGAGGCAGCGTTGTGCACCGAGCCCAACCGCCGCGGAATATACCGTGGTCGTCGTCTTGCTCGCCACTCGCCCCCAACTCCAACCTTCCCGTTCCGAACTCGAAACGCCGAGTCGGATCAGATCAGAAGCGCCGCAGCGAACCTAGGGTTTGGTTGGTTAGAACCCCCCATTTCGCGGATCGAGTGGTTAGGGCTTCGATTCAAGCGCGTCGCTTCAGCCATGATGTCGAGGTCGTACACCAACCTCCTCGACCTCGCCGCCGGCAACTTCGCGGCGCTGGGCCCGTCCGGCGGCGGGAGGCGGCGGTCGGGGTCCTTCGGGATGAAGCGGATGTCCCGGGTGATGACGGTGCCAGGGACGCTGTCCGAGCTGGACGACGATGAGGACGAGATGGCGGCGACGAGCAGCGTCGCCTCCGACGTGCCCTCGTCGGCCGTGGGGGAGCGCCTCATCGTGGTGGCCAACCAGCTCCCCGTCGTCGCGCGCCGCCGCCCCGACGGCCGCGGGTGGGTCTTCTCCTGGGACGAGGACTCGCTCCTCCTCCGGCTTCGCGACGGCGTCCCCGACGAGATGGAGGTGCTCTTTGTCGGGACGCTCCGCGCCGACGTGCCCGCCTCCGAGCAGGACGAGGTCTCTCAGACCCTCATCGACGGCTTCCGCTGCGCCCCTGTGTTCCTGCCGCCCGAGCTCTACGAGCGGTTCTACCACCAATTCTGCAAGCGGTACCTCTGGCCGCTGTTCCACTACATGCTCCCCTTCGCCTCCCCCCTGTCCCCGACGGAGACGGCCTCATCCGGCGACGGTGCCCGGTTTGACCGCAGCGCCTGGGAGGCGTATGTGCTCGCGAACAAGCACTTCTTCGAGAAGGTGGTTGAGGTCATCAACCCGGAGGATGACTACGTGTGGGTCCACGATTACCACCTCATGGCGCTGCCCACCTTCCTCCGGCGCCGCTTTAACCGCCTCCGGATCGGCTTCTTCCTCCACAGCCCGTTTCCCTCATCAGAGATCTACCGCACCCTCCCTGTCCGTGAGGAGGTTCTGCGAACGCTTCTCAATTGTGATCTAATCGGGTTCCACACGTTTGATTACGCGAGGCACTTCCTCTCTTGCTGCAGTAGGATGCTTGGTTTAGAGTACCAGTCGAAGCGTGGATACATTGGATTGGAGTACTTTGGCCGCACTATTGGGATCAAGATCATGCCGATGGGAATCCATATGGGCCAATTGCAATCAGTGATGCGATTGCCTGAGAAGGAGTGGATGGTTGCTGAGCTGCAGCAGAAATTTGAGGGGAAATGTGTGTTGCTTGGTGTGGATGATACAGATATCTTTAAAGGGATCAATTTGAAGCTTCTCGCATTTGAGAATATGCTGAGGGTGCATCCCAAGTGGCAAGGGAGGGCTGTGTTGGTGCAGATAGCTAATCCTCCACGGGGGAAGGGAAAGGAACTGGAGACCATCCAGGCTGAGATTCGGGAGTGTTATGAGAGGATTAACCGGGAGTTTAGCCAGACTGGGTACAGTCCAATTGTTTTCATTGACCGGAACGTGCCAAGTGTAGAAAGGCTTGCATATTACACAGTAGCCGAGTGTGTGGTAGTGACAGCTGTGAGGGATGGAATGAACTTGACGCCTTATGAGTATATTGTCTGTCGGCAGGGGATACCTGGCTCAGAGTCCGCGCCAGAGGTGAGTGGACCGAAGAAGAGCATGCTAGTTGTGTCAGAGTTCATTGGGTGCTCACCTTCACTTAGTGGTGCCATTCGTGTTAACCCGTGGAATATCGAAGCAACTGCTGAGGCACTGAATGAAGCCATCTCGATGTCAGAACAAGAAAAGCAGCTGAGGCATGGAAAACATTACCGCTATGTCAGCACCCACGATGTTGCATATTGGTCAAGGAGCTTTGTCCAGGACCTGGAGAGGGCATGCAAGGACCACTTCAGGAAGCCATGTTGGGGCATTGGATTGGGGTTCGGATTTAGGGTGGTGGCCCTGGACCCGCATTTTACAAAGCTTAATTTGGATACAATTGCAATGTCTTATGAGAGATCAAAGAGTAGGGCTATATTACTTGATTATGATGGCACATTGGTGCCACAGACTTGCATCAACAAGGAACCAAGTGCAGAAATGGTGAGGATCATTAATACATTATGTTCAGATAGTAAAAACATTGTTTTCATTGTCAGTGGGAGAAGCAGGGATAGCTTGGGATCATTGTTCGCCTCATGCCCAAAGCTAGGAATTGCAGCAGAACATGGTTACTTCATAAGGTACAATTTTTTACATAGGTATTGTCCAACCTTTTGTTTGGTGCTAGCAGCGTATTTTGTACTTTATCCGGGTGCACTAGGTTGCAACTTTTGTACTAACTTTTGGTTTATTAAGCAAATAGATTTTTAATGCATCAGTATGTGTGTTGCTTCTTTTAAGAAATGTCAAGCATTGTGCTTTCAGTTATTGCTTAGCAGTCAATTAGATGGCCAATTTATTTTTTGGTCACTGCAATATTAGTGGATTTAAAGGAGTCAGAACTAAAAACATCATATGCTTATTGATGGAGCATGTATGGAAGGCCCTGAATCCTGATTCTGCTTTAACACGGGGCTCTTACATCATCAGGATAATTTTTGGTGCTTATTAGCTGCTAATTACTGCACTTCAGTTAGTCTGATATCTACATTATTTAAAAATTAAATGGATGATGAAATTCTATTTTTCAATATGTAGATGGACTGGAGATGACGAGTGGCAAGCAAGCACCCATGCCTCAGACTTTGGATGGATGCAAATGGCAGAGCCAGTGATGAATCTTTATACAGAAGCAACAGATGGATCCCATATCGAGACGAAAGAAACTGCATTGGTGTGGCACCATCAGGATGCTGAACCAGGCTTTGGGTCTTCCCAGGCGAAGGAGATGCTTGATCACCTGGAAAATGTACTAGCAAATGAACCAGTCTCAGTCAAGAGCGGCCAGTTCATTGTCGAAGTAAAACCTCAGGTTTGTCATCTTGATCTCTTGTAGTCCTTCCACAAGGGTCATTGTTGTTTTACAGATGAATTAATATATTTTTTCTGCCTTCAACCTGCTCCTGGCTTTTCATTTCTGACTTGTGCATTGATGCACAGCTATTAACTCCTTAAACTATCTTATTGCACTCAGGGTGTTAGCAAAGGTCTTGCAGCTGAGAAGATACTCACATTGATGAAGGAGAAGGAACGGCAGGCAGATTTTGTGTTATGCGTAGGTGATGACAGGTCAGATGAGGATATGTTTGAAAATATCGCTGATGTCATGAAAAGAAACATTGTTGCTCCAAAGACACCACTATTTGCTTGTACTGTGGGGCAGAAACCGAGCAAAGCCAGGTTCTATCTGGATGATACATTTGAAGTAGCCACTATGCTGAGCTCACTAGCAGATGCTTCGGAACCTGACCCTATAATGGAGCTGGAGGATGGCTTGGCTACATCTGTCTCATCAATAGATATCAGCAATGAACCGCTGCAGTTTGGTAATAGAAGGGCTGAAGGATCTTAGGCTCGGACTTCTAATATCTACATGCTATGATGGTTGGTTCGCAAAAAAAAAAAAAAATTCTGTTGAGTCTGAAGTTGTGGAACAGAAAACAAATGACTGACAGCAGGGCTAAAGATGCTTCACATGACACGCTAATTGATTCATTATAGATGATAGCCTGTTTCTCCAGGTCGGTGAGAGATGACAACCAGTATCTGCACAAACCCAAATATTCTGCAGTCTGTGAGAGGGATCACAAGAGTAGCTTCAAATAGCTTCATTCTGCACTTGGTTTGGGCATCACAACCAGTTGCTGCCAAGGAGATTCTTATGTCCATAGCTGACTTATCATGTTCTTTCAAATTTCAATGCTTTTCTCTTCTGCATTAGCATCTTTATTGAAATCTGAATTGTTAGGGGCAAGGCTGGTGAAATGCATTGCTTGGAGCCTCTGAAAGGACGCATGTCGCCACATGTGGTTCGTTATTTGCTGGCTTGGTTAACGAAGAGATTGTCTAGCCATGAAAAACACGTGATTTGTTCGTTTTGAATTGTAATAGTGTGGTAATGCGAAGGATGTTGCTTGATTCATTATTTGACAATATCCGGCTGATTCGTCATTGACTTCATCAAAACTAAACTATTCTTATTTCTTGGACATACAGTTGCTATTGTCAATGATACTTGAAACTAGTTTGTGTTTGTTTTCGCTTAGAAATGTTTTTACCTGAGTTTGGTGTGCATAACAATATGGTCTGGTACACATTTTCGCTTCGAGTGCAACTTTCAAGTTGGTATAGTGTTCCAACTAGGCAGCTGTTGTGGCCGACGATCCTTCAGTGTTTTACCCATCCTGTTACATGGAAACTTGGAAGTGCAAAGGGCAAAGGCTCAACTTGGGCGGCAGAATCATGACTCTTCATGACGTCGCATTAGATAGAACCGAATCCCAAATCTCCTGGACCAAGATTTAGTCAGTGCAAGGCATGTTCAGTACATAACTGTTCCTGCTGAGAGGCGATCATGAATTGAGTCTAAGAATGTTAACACTGAACTTCTCACACTTGATGGCGGCGGCAAGCGTTCAACAAATAACAACACAGGAAGTCCAAGAAGCATGCACATCTCCATGTGAGATTAACACAGAATAACAATGCAATGCTGAGTTCTTAGTCATCTGCTTCTGCCTTAGGAGATGGTGTATACGTCGTTAAAATTTCCGTACAAATGATGCGTGCATGAGTTTATTTAGCTGGTGATTACATTACACTGGGTGGCAGGCGCCAGGTTCTGAATCTGGGGCTGTAGTTTGGGAGAATTCCCTGTACGCCATTAAAAAAAGTTGATGTTCTCTGTATGCCACTTAAAAAATTAACTTCCTTGTTTGCCATGTTTTATCTTTTCTTCCCATTCCGTTTGGCTGGCGGCAGAACTCAAGCCAAAAAGCACTGCTCACGATTACTGTTTATAGAGAGTAGCGGCCTCCTGCTCCTCCGAAATATTTTTAGTCTTCTATTTCTCCAAAAATTCTAATTTTGTTACATGTTCTTATAATACATGTGCAATCTATTTTAATTAAATTTATCCAAAAATATTGTGTATAATTTAAATTAAAATTCTAAAAAATGTTACTTTTATACTTATAACAATTGTTAGGGTCTCAAATAAAATCACAAAAATCTGAAAAAAAATCACTAATATTTTTCTTATATGATAGAATAATTTCTAAAATTATTGAATAATTTCTAATTATTTCTAGACCTATGTTATATGATTAAAAAGTGAGTTCCTTTATAATGCTCTATTTATATGCATTTTTATCATTGGAATTAAAATGAAGCATTACAAAGGAACTCACTTTTTCACCATATAACCTAGGCCTAGAAATAATTTTAGAAATTATTCTATCACATAAGAAGAATATTAGTGAATTTTCTTAGATTTATTTATTTATTTGAGGCCCTAACAATAGTTAGAAGTTATAAAAGTAGCATTTTTAGATAATAATAATTTAAATTCTATATAGGTTTTTTGGTGAATCTAATTAAAATGGATTGTACATGGGTTATAGAACAAACGTGAAATTTTTTATGTTTTTTAAAGGAACAGAAGAACACAGATATTTAGAGGAGCATGAGGCTGCTGAACAGTTCTGCCTGCAGCTGAGTTGAAATTATTTAGTGGCATATAGGAAACATCAACTTTTTTTAATGGTATACAAGAAATTATCTCATGTAGTTTTGAATCAGGCTGTCCAGCACCTTGCCCAACAGAGGCTTATTCGGAGACAAGCTTAGGTTAAACCTCCCTCCCCGACGTTGGCGACAGTGCATCGTAATTCGTATCACCGCACGGATGTTGGAGAAACGTGCCCCGACGCCAACGTACATATTCCCTCCGGTTCCGTATTTCTTGACGTTTTAGATAAGATCTCATATACTAAGGAGTGGTTAATTAGATGCCTATTTTCTATTTTACCCATATTAAATACAGTCGCGTGGCTTTCCTAATCACTGGTCCCTCTCAGCCCATGTGATTATGACCGCCAGTCCCTAAGCTTCAGGTGCCGGGTTCGACTCCTGGCACTCCACTTTTTCACCCACGCGCTGGTTTGGTGCCTTTTTTTTTTTTACTTCGCGCGTTGGTTCTTTTTCATGCGCGTGCTGCATGCTCCTTTTTGGCGCCTGCTGCTGCCGCTGCACTTGTTTTGCCCTTTTTTTTTGCTTCGCGCCTGGATGGTCTTGCGCGTTTTGCATGCAGAGAGCGAGGAGTATGCAGTTCTTGTTTAACGCAGCGTCTCGGGAGCTCGCGAGTTGGCGTCGCTGGAGTAAATGCGATTTGCATGCATGCAAGGGTAAAAAAGACCAAAGTGACCGATGGGAGGCTAAAACGTCAAGAATTTAGATACAAAAGTCCAAACCTCCAACGACAAGAAAATTGGAACCGGAGGGAATAGAGGATGCTTGGGGGAGTGAGCGAGTGCCAACCCATCTGCCCATATGGAGGATACCTTCATTGGGCGATGGCAACGGTGATTCCCAGCGCCGGATGGCTGCTTGATGGGCATGCCAGGTGACGGCAAATAAACCGGTGACGGGAAGGAGGAGGAGAGATGGAGGGAGGGCGCTAAACAATCCACCCATATATAGTTAATCTATAAAATTTATAGGGTAAAATGAAAATAACCAGATGTGATTAATAATCGCAATCAAACTAGGGGTAATGTGAAAATATTTAGATCGCGATTTAAAACCGTGATCCAACATAGCGGGTAATGTGCAAATATCAAGCTGCAAAATGTCGGATCGCGATCCAAATCAGGGGGTTATGTGAAAAAAATACGATCACGGATAATATCCGTTGGTTCAAGCTTTGCGGTCCGGATCGACGGCTGTGAAAACACAGGTAGTAGATCAATATTTGCAGATGAGACCTTCCATTAGGTTCTGTGCTAACCTCCCCCCCCCCCCCCCCCTCGAGCCGGCGAGCCCCCGCCGCGAGGGGCACGGGATTGGCGATGCTCCTGGAACGAAATATGGCGAGCATGCGTCTCACATTGCCAACAGCAGGCGCCAGCGTCCGCGTCCCGCTGGCTGCCGTTGTTGCCGCGGAAGCAGCAGGCCGTGATCCGTGGGGGTTTGGACGTTTGATCTCCGGGGAGCCATGGTTTGTGAGTTGGTTGGACCCTCCACGATGCGATGCCTAATGGTGCAGGGATTCGCCACGAGCCACAATGGAAGGTAAGATGCTTCACTCTTCTTTCTGTTGGTTATTAGCCGCCGATTCATTTTTTTAGACAAAATTAGCTGCCGATTCAATCTGTTTTGGTGTTCTCTTTAGCTTGCAATATTAAGGTAACTGCGATTCCATTAGTCTGGTTTCTAAATTATTTCAAAATTGAATGGATGATGAAATGCTATGTTTCGATGCGTAGGTGGAGCAGAGATGAAGAGTGCAAACAGGCACCCGTACCTCATTACTTTGGATGGATGCAAATGGCGGAGCCAGTGATGAATCTTTATACAGAAGCAACAGATGGATCCTATAGTGAGACTAAAGAAACTGCATTGTGTTGAACCCATCAGGATGATCAACTGGAAAGTGTACCGCAAAAAGGCTCTAATTCGGTGACATGATTACTCATATCATCGACAGTGTCAACAAATGACTTGAAAAAACTTGGCATCAGACAGAAGATAGAGCCAAATACTGTCATATCTCCTGGACAAACATATACTCAGTGGAACGGAAGTTCAGTACATAGATGTGCCTGCCGAAGGCAATCATGATTGCAGTCTAAGAATGTTAATGAGGAATTCTCATCCTTGTGGCAGCAAGCGTACAACGGTACAGGTACAATAGAGAAGAGACCGAATTCTGTACATCTCCATGTAGGATGAATACACAATAACAATACAGTGGTGATTCCAGAAGACTCTTTAGGCATCCGCTTCAGTCTTAGGAGAAAATGTAGACTTCTTCAAAAGATCCAAGAATATATGCATGAGTTTAGCTGATGAATGGAGGGCACATTGGGCAGCATGTACAATATACACACAGACGAGGTTTTTCCGCTAAATATAGGCTTGTAGTTGTAAATTAGGTTGTCAAGAACCTTGTCTGCAGTAGGCCTGTTTTGAGACTTGCGAGCTTGGCTGTTTCATGACACTGCGAAAGGTGAGATGAGCATGGTCCCATTCTTATTCCATGTGCTGTTTACATCACAAATTTGTTCTTTTACATAAAAGTACTCATACATCACAGTACTGTAACTATAATTCCTTGCATGGAACTAATAGAGTGACTAAAAGCAAAACAAAAGGATGTGTGTTTGCTATCAATTTGTGGTATGATTTTTACCAAATAATGATGGAACTGATTTGTGGATCTGCAAATAGTCAGATGTGGCAGTGCCAACTTCAAGCATGTAATTGATAGGTTACAATCACAGACCTGACAAAATGATTGGCAAAATGTTGAGTCACTTGTACTGCATCGTGTGGAATAATTGGTTTTCCCCACTCAAAAATGGCTTTCTGCATTAAATGACCATTAATTTAAAGCAGTATGTAGTCATGTTATTTGGTAAGTGCAACCATAAGGTATATCACTAGTGAGCGCTAATCTAAAACAAAATTTTGCGGTTGACCAATATAGCATCTGTAAGATTGCAGAATATGAAGACTCCCTAAACAGCTAAAATCAGCATACCTCAGGATGCCACTGCATGCAAGTGATTGGATAATTGTGTGCTTGTACAGTAGATGCCCCCTGATTTGACAAAAATAATAATAATATCAGTTTGTACCATTGAAGAACTGATGAGCATCAACCCAGATCAAATACTTAGGAAATATTTGCCAAGTCCAACAAAGTTGTTCTGTTTTGTTTATAGCACTTGTTAACCTTCCAGGGAGGTAAAGCGAAAGTTATGTAGGAGTAAAGTATGACACTTTGTACCTTGCCGTTTTCATCAGGTGATGTAGTCAGGATCTTGAAGAAACTTGATAAGGCATCATTCTCTCACAATCTCTTCCGTGATATACCATACTTTAACAAAGTCACAAATTGAAGTATGTTAGGGAACTTGAATTTGTAACAAAGTTCAATTGTTCTGTATAAAGATTCAGAATCGCCAGCCGTAATAGGACTGAGCTTAATGCACGAAAGTTAGTATGGTGCTGAGGTAAAAAAAAACTAAGCAGAACCAAGGATGGCACTTACTCTATGATTTTGTATGACAAGGCTGCTGGTGCTGAGTTTCTTGATGAGGTCAGGGTCAAACCTGTGAGTTTCAATTGCCCAACAAAAATTAGGTACACATATAAGAAAGTTTGGGAATTCACAAAGAGTACCGGTAGAAAATTTAAAAAAGGTCATATCATGGACATCAAATCTTACTAGTAATGACATTTCATATGCGATTTATATCTTCGCTCCAGCCTAAAATTAATGGAACTATTAATCTATTTGCGAGCAGATTTGATCATGTAGTGCCCCGTCTTGCTGGGATCTATTCTAGATACAATTATGTACAATTACTCATATCTGAAGCTAGCTGAATGCATAGTGTACATCAGTTCCAACCATTGCAAATTCTACAGTTTCAATTGCTAGTGCAGTAAAACAAACACGCAATTCCTTGGCAAACATACTATGGCATTTAAGCTAAGTGATTTCTCTGTAAAGAGAACTTTTAACTTGCATCATGTTATACTATAGGATGGGACAGAAAGAATTTTTTTTTTAAAAGTCCCCATCAAGCAGCAGCAAATAAAATACTTGCTTGAGCATGCAGCAACTACCTTTGAAACACTACCAAATCGTGAGGCCAAATCGTGATCCTCGCATCAAAGGTAACTTCTGTGTAGTCCTAGCTGTTCCTAGATCAAATTGGACGGTTGATATTGTGTAGCCGGATGCGCAATTGGAAGTGGACCGGCTAGCAATAAAAGTAAATTAAAAACTGGGATTCATGGATGCCGATTGTGGTCTAATTACAGAGAGAGAGCTTTCGCCTAAAGTCAGAAAACCAAAGGTGTAGGAACTCTTCTGTGGATGCTTCAGATGTATTATTTTGTGGTTATTGGTTAAGCAAAATAAAAGTTATGGCTTGAGCAGAGAGCAACTTAGACCATTGGTCCAGTTTCTAGAAAATGATAGAATTGAGGATTTTGGGATTCAGATCGAGGGCGTAGCTCGAACACCCGATGTATAGTAATGTTGATTTTCTCGGACAAATTCTGAGTATAATATGTTCTTTAGGTTTAAAAAGTGTCGATAATAACGGTGCGAAGCTGAATCCTCACCGCAGTTAAGGCAAGTATATGACAAATTCATGTTATGCTCTGATTTGCTCATTGAATTTTTTATTGATCCATCTTAACTGTGTTTTCAATATTCGTATTTCTTTTGTATTTCCTTGTCTTCACATGATTTAAGTTCATGGTTGTGTTCATTTTAAATGATCAAGTTACGAGTTGTTCCCTTACATTTCATTCAATATCGGTGATACCAGATGTGCAATTTGGTTCTTATGTTTATGATCCTACAAGTGAGCGCTAGCCTCACTCACTCAGTTTTACTGGTAAATATAATAATATATTCATGTATATCCGTTTCAGATGGAAACTATTGTTTCGTTTCTATTTTCAAGAAAAGAAAAACTTTGTTATTTCTCGTTCTTTATTGACTTTGATGATGTGTTATCCTTCTAAGTTCTGATTTGTACTTGCTGAGTATTTTTACTCATCATTCAAAAAGGGATGTAATATCACATGGTAGCACGTGTCAACAACCTTATGTTAATATATAGTTGTCTCAATAATACTTTAGCTAGTTTGATTAATTAAATAGTTTGAGTTTTGTTTTTGTCAGTTTATCGAGTCCTAGGCTTTGGTTGTGATATTTACTTTCTGCTATAAATATTAAACTTGTGAATGTAATATTTTATTTGTTTGGAAAAGGGGCAGATACCAGAAAAATTTGTCGAAATGTGACATTAAGCTTTCGTCTTGACTAGAAGTAAATGTAAGGCGGTAACCTCCGCATACCTAGATGTAGGGCATTACACGGCCTCCTCGTTCGTCAAAGATTTCTGTTCTTCAATTACAGTCGCAACAAGCACAAATTTGTTGATCAATGAGTGGTTGACAAACGGAAACAAAATATACAGGCAGCAGCAACTTCGTAGTAGTGTTTTAAATCAAACGAATCAAGCCAGCAGTTCAAAGCTCCCATCTAAGCGTTTACACAGCTCTTCGTATCAATATAGCGGAGAGGAATCAAGCCGTGGCGGCGGTCTTCATCTCCTCCTTGACGGCGGCGGCCAGCTGGTCGTATGCTTCCTCCCACGCCGCCTTCATCTCCGGCGTCCACATGTCCGGGACCGCGTCCTTGATGGTGTCCAGCAGCGCCGTCTTCACGACCTGCCCGTTTGACATCGACATTTAACATTTTTCCTCGCCGTCAATTGCTTGCTTCAACTGAATGCTGCTGAAATATGCAAGCTCGCAAGATTGCATCCATGGAACATTACCTCGAAATGCGCGTCAGCAACGCCGGCCTTGGCGTGAGTCGCGCCCAGCCGTTTCAGGGTGGCCTCCCTCACCTTCACGTCGCCGGTGTTCCTGAGCTGCGTTGCAGACTCGCAGACCTGAGACCAAAACAGCAGAAGGCCGGGTGAAAAGGAAGCACAGCAGAATAATCCACACTGAACTCCATGTCTGTTTTGAGAGGTGCGATTGCTTACCATGACAAAGACGGTCACGGCGTGGGCCTTGAGCTTCGGGTGGTTCTCGAGGGGCGCGTCGCCGGCGTCGCGCAGGAAGGAGAACATCTGCTTCGCTCCCGGCGCGATCTCAAAGATCCTTTTCATGCCAAGCAAATGCAGGTTTTAGAGTAGATATATATACACGAGCCAAGAAAATGAATCGCGAACATATGCATGCATGCATGCATGCATGCATGCAAAGGTCACCACACCTGAAGAAGAACTTAAGAGCGATGGATTCAGTGTCCTTCTTCATGGTTTTCCATGAGCGCAGGACCAGTTCTTCCTGTGTCTCGCTGAACCCCATTGTTTACTCTACTGCTCTTTGTTTACTCTACTACTCTTGTATGAGATCTGGCCGTTTATATAGGCAGCTGGGTGGCCTTCTAGCGTGGGGAGAAACTAGAGGCCTAATCAATTGATTATTTCAGAGGTGGCTCTTGGACGTGTGAGCGAGCCAGAGGCATCTGATTTGAAAATTTTAAGCCATCCTGATGATTCCCTAAAATCTTTTGGGGTGATCCGTGACCGTCCATGTGTTGGCCACATTGTGAATGATCACATTAGTTTTTCTTATGTTTTGTACATAGGGACACGGGAAGGCAAGAGGGAGATTTTTTTTTAAAAAAAAGAGTTTATTTTTTTGCTACTACCCCGATCTTATTGGAAGTTATATATTGGCTAGCTCCACACGGAGCAAAGCAAAAGGCTAACTCCTCCTGGAGCATTTATGCTACTGCGCTAGCAAATGAGCGCCGGACTTCCAACGCGGGTGGATACCGCTCACACCTGAAGCCAATAACCAACAGAGCCTCAGCTCGTTCGCAAGGCAAGAGGGAGATGGATGCAAGGTTGCCCAGATTTCATTTTCTAGTTCTGCAATGGCAGTCAGTTCTACAAATTCCAAAGCTTTTCTTCTTTAATCCCTCTGAAGAGTACAGTTGTACTATCTCCGATATGTCACGATCTTTTTATTGGTACTAATTATGTCCTTAATCTCACACAAACATACGATTACGGTTATTAGCCTTTGCGTGTCTGAGAAAAGAATGAGATTGAGGTTGACGTCTATCAAGAAAAGAAAACCCAATAGACTGTCTATTCAAATATTCAATTGCCAAACACAAAGAACTTTTAAAAAATCGCGAAAAGAAACATCAAGACAACTCAAACATGTGGAAACTATTTTCTTTTTTATCTCGAATCGCAGACTCGTTAGCCACGCCATTATGCCACTATGATTTGGCAACGATCATTAATGAAATGGGCTCATCAACAACAGCGAGATGTGACGGGATAGTAGACGTATCGTACCTAGGAAGAACCTGAGCGCAAGGGCGGCCGAGTCACCCTTCATGGCGTTCCACGCGCCTAGCACCAACGCCTCCTGCTCCTCGCCGAAGACGGTGGTGGTCGCCTCGGACGGCCCGCTTGGGTTGGCAACCTTCTCCGTCCCTGCAGCTTCCATGTTCGCAGGCTGCTGCTCGCTGCCGCCGGCGCGCCGCTCATGCTCTGTGTCCGTTCAGGTCAGTCTGAAGACCGAAGAGGCGAGGCCCAGGTATTTGCAGGTGCGTGTGGCTGCATCGAGCACTGTGATCCGTAGGGCGCAAGCAGCTAACGAGCGGATTGGCAGGGCACGAGCCGATGACTGGTAAGAAAATTCTATAGGATGGTTTTCTTTAGAAAACCTCTTCACATCAACCACTAGATTAAAAGAAGAATGACATATACCAGAATCTCGCAAAACTAGTTCTATATAATTTCCTTTCTAAGAATATCTGTAGAGCTCATATGTGTCGCACGGCCACCGAGCAGGCATTGGACGGCAGCCGCAGAGAATATCTACAGATACAGACACAACGGCGGCATGTACATCAAAACGCAAGTACAGAACCTGCAGCCTGCAGGTACAGAGATTGAGTGCGAATTGATGGGCTGCACATGGGATGGGTCGAACACCGTGACCAGGCTGGGCCTTTCCAATAGTTAGCTTTTACTTGTTGGACCATACAGCCCGTTTCAAGGGCCCATGACCCGTGGGCTCACTTCTCTTCCGGTCGAGTGGTGGCTTTTCGAAATTTTTATTTTATATTTTTTAAATCCAAAAATTACAAATATATACGTCTATTTTAAAATTTTACAAACTATACTCTTACCCCTGTTGGAAGGCATTGGACGACAGAATCCAAGTGGCCGGTCTTCATAGACAATGGTCTCGCTAGACCCACTCATGTACTCAACGGATTACATGAGAGCACGAATCTAAAACAATAAAAACATAAGATCGTCCTAAATTAAAGGACACATTTAGGGTTTAAAGAGTACTTTAATGATTATATTGTTTACCCTGTACCTAGTTTATTTTTTTAGCTTCCGTCTTTAGTTAGCATCTCGACGAAGGACTCCAAACAATAGTTTATCTTTACGAATTAAATTACCAACTTCATAACAATTAAAAAAATTATTTAAAAATTAAATAAATTGAACCACCTATCGCTCTTTTATTAAGGGATACGGACCTGTTGGTCGTTGGTCTGTTGCCCTTTTAACGAGCACAGAGTATAGCTTTGCAAAATTTCAAAACTGACGCTATATTTGCAATTTTTTATTTAAAAATATAGATAAAAAATCGCGGCTTTGCCTTTTGCTGTGATTTCCTCTCTTCCAGGGTTTTGGACCGTGAGAGGAGAGGGGAGAGGTGCTGCGAGGGATCCGGCCGGGGCCCGGGGGAGGAGGAGCGGCGTAGGGGCGTGCGATGGCGCTGACGAACTTCATCCTGACGGTGGTGGGGGTGGGCGCGGCGGTGATGCTGCTGCGGAGCGACGTCAAGCAGTCGGCGTCCATCTTCCGCCGCAACGTGCGGCACATCAGGAATTGGCTCGAGGAGGAGTCCGCCGCCGCCGCCAAGTACGCTCGCCTTTCCCCGCCTAACTTCTTAGCTATTGGTTGTAGCTGTCTCCTCTAGTCTCTAGCCTCTTCGGTACCCGGCTAATTTGATGCGTCTTGGATCCTGAATAGGCTGGTTTTTAGTTGTCCAAATCCAAAGTGGTAAGATTGTTTATGTAATTTTAGTTTACTGCGATGGAGGTAATTGCGATGGAGCCGGAAGGATGGGCTAGAAATTGGGTGTTACTTGGCTCACAAATGTACATGCAAAAGCAAAGGGATTTGGAACACCATAGGTTTTTTCTTTCGAACAATTAACACCATAGGGTTGGAAAAGGGATGATCAAATCTTGATGCGTTTGGTTTCGTCATAGGAACTTATTGCAACGTTTGGATTAAGTTGCGATGCACATTGTAATGTATTGAGATAAGAGGTGTGAAGCTGCAATCCAAACATGGGTTGAAGGATAATGTTCATCATAAAAGAGATTGAAGGGGCTATAGGGGGGAAATAGAAGAGATTTTTATGAAATCTAAGAACACAATGTGAAACGTCGAAAATTCACACCAGAATGACCAAAAAGGACTAGATAGAACAAAAGGTTTAGAACTCGTATCAGAATTAGAAACAACAGATTGGATGGACGATTCAAACCAGTTTTTTTTCTTTCTTTCCTTTTTTTTTTAAAAAACGAAATTGGTGGAAGGACACATCATACAACAGGTCTATTTTTTGTGCTTGCTGCTGGGAGGGTGCGCCAGTGCGGGAGGGTGCTCGCTAGCGGGAGGGTGTCTGGTCAGGATGCCTTGTGTGTTGTGTTGCCTCCATCCCCTGTCTGGAGGATGAATCGCATTAGAGTACAGAGTAATGAGGTCGATTCCGGCTGATTTAGGTTGTAACAGGAGTTGTATTGGGTTGAATCGGGCCTTAATGGATTCCGACTGCAGAGTAGATGAGCAAAACACCTGTTAATGGAATGCATTTGTGTTGCAAAAGGATTACAACATATCTTTGTATCTTGTTGGTTAGAGCTATATCCTCCTTTCACCCAATGAATCAACACATTTTTACGACAAGTAACAGTTATTCGTGTTTCAATTTGGTTGCCATCTGGGATGGCTCATTGCTATATGGATTGTGAAGGAGCCAATAATTATTTTCATCTTAAAAATGAAATAGTGATAAGATGTACAATGGTCCTTTGGTTTTTAGGCGTTGGCAACTTTTGCTCTGTCATGCATTTTCTGTTTTTGCTATTATAATGTTGTGTGTGCCCCCCGCCCCTCACTATTTTAAATATCTGTTGAAGTCGCAGCATGTTAGCGTCACATCTGATCCATAACGTCTCATGTATCTTCTTATTTCTGCAGATCTACTGAGCGATCTTCACTGAAGGAGTTGGAGTCACAGTCTGCCAAGAAAGATGCTGCACCCAAGGAGGACAAGCATTAGATGATCTTACTCCTTTAAAATGCATTGGCAGTGTGAGGTCCGGTATTTGAAATAGCGCCAGTAAAAAATGTTTTGTAAGCTCTTTAATCTCGACGAAAATTTTTCTCAATAAGGGGGGATATGTGAGGTTCAGGATTATGAAACAGTATCACAAATAGGGTTCATTAATCTTGATGAGATCTTTTTCTGTGATGTTGGATATGCGAACATGGTGCCTAGTATTATATTTCTTGAAACTTTATGTAGTTGAGATGAATCTATATTTGCAGAAAAGGTGGAATGTGTACCATCCTCACTTCTCAAATTTGACAATGCAATACATGTTTAATGTTGTATTTTGCAGCATGTCTTGTCTATTAGAAATTTCTCGCGATTAGTGACTATCATCTTTCTTTAGCTCAATTTATTGTATTAAGTGATATATAGGGTCTGTTCGACAGAGCTTCAATTGTAAGAATTATTGAAGCTGGTCATTCTAGCTCTAAAATTTTTTAAGCTAGAGTTATGGATAAATTAAGAGTCTTTGATTGAGATATCTTATTTTTTATTTTAATCAAAAATATATATTTAAACTATTTTATTTTATTCTATAAACTTTAAATTTTATATAGATCTCAGAGTTGGAGTTCTGTTAAATAGGTCATAGCTAAGAGCGTGCTGTTCTATATCCAGGTCCGTGTATGAATGTGAGAGTATTCGAATTTATATTTAGATTCGCCCTCACTTTTTATATAAGCAATGCGATTATTCGTGTATGACTAAGGGTCTGTTTGGCAGAGCTCTTAGAGCAGTTTCTCGGTTGGAAGAGGAGCTCTGCAAAAAAACAGCTTTTAGCTTCCTAAGTAAAATCCGTAGGAGTGATTCTCTGAAATGAATTAGAAGTTGAAAAAAAACAGCTTTCATTTATTCACTTCCCGCATAGAATCACACCTTTCATGTATTTTATTTAGAGTCAGAATCACTTTTAACTAAAAAATTATTTCCTATATAGAATCACTCCCTGCAGAAAATTTAAATCAATAAAAATTCAGATAAACAGTCCCTAACATTTGTTATTCCTGAAGTTGTAGTCTTCACATTTTATTCGTGGTGTACTGCGCTAGATCTAGATCTAGACTGGATTTTACTCTACGTCGTTCCTCTTAATCAGCCTAATTCTTCGTTAACAAGCGTAATAAGATTGTGTTTAGCGCTTGCCACCGACGGTGGCCCCGCCGGCACCTGGTTCCAGCCCGGGGCCCATTTGTCAGTGACTCATTCGTGCCAGGCACCGTTCCGGGTGCACGGGAGCCGCGGTGCGCGCTTCCATCTCTCGCCCGCGCCGCGATGCTTCTCCTCGGCGAAGCATATTCTCTTCTCCACTCCCCACTTCGCCACCACCACACGCCGTGCTCCCGTCTCCGCCTCCGGCTCCGGGGTCACTGGTCAGTTCAGCCCGCATGGACCCCACCGACCAGTCGCCGGAGGAGGTGTATTCGGTGTGGGCTCTCCCGCCGGAGCCCGTCCGCGACCGCCTCCGCCGCGCCATGGAGGCCCTCCGCGCCGCGCACGGCTTCCCGGCCTTCGAGCCGCACGCGACCGTCGTGGGCGCCATTCGTCTCCGCAGGGCACAAGCCATCGAGATGCTCCGCGCCGCCGCCGCCGGCGTTCGGCCCTACACAGTCCGCGTCGCGGGGGTCGCCCGCGGCGACTTCTTCTACCAGTGCGTCTACCTCCTCCTCGAGCCCACTCCCGAGGTTAGCTAGTTTTGCAAGTGCAGTGCGAGTGGTTGATGGATTCAAGTTTGAGCACGCTTTGGAATGATTTGGTTTGCTGATATCAACTCCTCTGATTTTTTTTTCAGGTCGTGGAAGCAAGCGACCACTGCTGTGGCCACTTTGGTTATGAGAGATCAACTCGTGAGTGTAGTTGCTGAATTTGTTCCCCAAAAAAAATCCTTTTTGAAACGAATGTTCCCGAAAATATCACAGGTATGACAATTTGATTCTTCGTGTGTCTCATTGCAGCGTACATGCCGCATGTGAGCCTCTTATATGGAGACCTGACAGATGAGGAGAAGGAGGAGGCAAGGAAGAAGGTAGAGGAGCTGGACAAGGATATCTGTGGACTGCAGTTTGAGGTATCTGAGCTTGCGCTTTATAGAACGGATACTGAGGATAAAAGCTTGGAGTCATGGGAGCTGGTGGAGGTGTACCATCTTGAGAAGAAGTGATTAGTTTACTCAGTGATAATTCTTCTGTAGGTTAAGTTCGAGAATGCTTTCTTAGCACATGGGTGTTTTACTGTCTAAGCACCTGTTTGTTTTACTGAATAAGCACTGGTTCGTATCACCGGTAGCACTTCCAATCGGAGTAAGGAATAATGTAATAGCGTTCATGTATATTGGGGTTTCCGTGAAAAGTACTTCGGGTATTTAGATTGTGCCGAGTTTGTTCAATAAAACCTGTTGAAATAGGAACTGGCCCTAGGTCAGTTGGCAAAGCTCCAAGGGTGGAGCGAGCCGGCCAGGGATGGACGTGGACCCCTGGATCCCTGGTACCTGCAGGCCTCCAAAGAAGGCCGGGGATGCTTGCCCCCTTCTTTTAAAAAAAAAAAAGACCTGCTGAAATGCAAAGCAGGTGCTCTTGCCTGAAACTGTATTGGGTATTCCTTGGTAAATACTTTGGCTGATTGGATAATTAAATATACTAGTAATTGGGCTATATTCCATAATGTCTATGCCATCACAAGTTAAGATACATAACATGACGAATATAGAGGTGTTACATTGTGTTCAATACAGTGCATAATTTGTGATATTTTTATAGTTAGACCATACATGGTCTATGATCTCTACTCGTCCCTAAACCTTCTTCCACCCGATCCAGCTTCCTTTTGACAGTTGAAATATGTAGCAGTGGCAATGTTGAGGTGGTATTGCCGTGCAAAGCTTCTGCAGTTGAAATTGCAGCGCATTTCTGGAGCAAATATTGTCCCCCTGCCAAGTTGCCGGAACAGTACAAATACCATCCGGTGGATACCAGATCTTGGCTCTGGTGTCTCGTAAAATAATAGCTCGTGGCCTGCAAGAGCATCCTATCATCATTACTCAAGAATTTAAGGAGAATTCGACTGGGTGGAAACATTGTTATTTATCTGTAATGTGATTTGCGCTGTCTGTTTTAGACAAAGGGAAGTCTTTCAGATATAGATCTGCTTGTTTCAACCATGGGAGCAATTTTATTTCCAGTGTATATGACACAACTCACTAAATACTCAAAATATGTAAAAAGTAAATGAATACATACAGTAAAATAGTTTACTAATAGAAAACAATATAACAGCATAAAAACACAAATAGAAAGAAGCTAATTTTTAAGTAAACACTTATTAAGAACCCTCTTGTTTTTATATATGGTAGCACGATCATATATGTTAATGTTCTTGCTTGTTTATTTTATTTTGAACTTAGCTCTGCTGAAATGAGTCCCAAGGTTACCAACCAATAAACAGACAGATAGGGACCTGCTAAAATATGTTAGCTGTTCATGTTTAACATTAGATATCCTGACTCCAATAATAGGCTAAATTGAAATGGAGTTCTACCTAATTGCTTCATTAGTTATATAATTAAATCAATGGCCTTTGCGATATTGCTATTCATGTTGTGTTTTGTGGGTTCCCACTGTATCTTTAGGTAAGCAGTAAGCTGACTACTAGATTACTTTCATCTAATTAGCTGTATAGCATTCAGTTTAGGGTCCCTGATTTATTGTAGCAAGTGCATCCCAATCTGCATGAATTCTGTAGTAGTCAACAGGTCTGAGGAAGAGGCCATAACCTAAGCTCCACAGCTACAAAGTTCAGCTGAAACTACATGGAACAACAAATCACTATGTCCATTGTCGTCATACCTAAGCTGATGTTAGTTGTTTCCGGAATATTTGTCACCATCCTACACAAGAATGCAGCTATATCATAACCAGGAAAACTAAAAAGAATCAGATCTCAGATGCGTGGAAGATGTTAGATTTGAATTACCAGTGCAAGTACTCCCTGAGTGATGGATGGCTTGGACTTGGGGCGTCCGGATCCACCGGTACCTTCTCAAGTCAAAGACAAACAAGTTAACATACAGACACGTATGAGGTTTACTGTCATCTATTTGTTCCTATTAAAGTTATTTAAAATATAGTACTGGTAAATCTTCTATAAAGATAATAATGCTTTTATTTATTAAATAACAAAGGTTTGGCATACATTTCCCCCATCTGGTAGCGCGTATTTGGAAATCGCTTAGCTTACCAGAGTGTAGAAAGCCCTCATGTCATTGCCATCAAGATTAACTCGTGGTTTAGTTACAATTGCAGATGGTTTTAGCTCAGCACCAGCCAGAAGTAGCCTATTGATTTTCGAAAAAGAAAGCTTTTATTGACCTCAGACAATTACATGAAGATGATACAATCGTACTGAGAACACTCTCGATCTCTACATAACTAAAATGTACACAGTCAAAAAAGAAAAAAAAAACATAAAAAGACTAATATAGGTGAGAACAGGAGATGCTAAGGCGCTCTGAAAGAAGTAGCATATTGGTGTATGCTATTCTGAGTGGAACGGTTGGTGTAAATGGGTCCAACACATCCTGTATGACATAAGCCAAAACCAAGGAATCTATTGCAGACATATATTGTAGAAAAAATTATATTGGCTGTTACTCTATTAGAACTTAGAACTACCTCGCTATGGCCCGGGGAAGACGCAGTCTATGCATGGACTATTTATATCAGGGTTGATGAAGGTTGTCTTATTCACCTTTCAGAAGTTGAGATACCAATGCCATGTCATGCGTCGCCCAGATAACTGAGTTGTGCTTCGTATTTGTCAATTAAATTATGATCTCTGTGGAGTAGTCAGGCTGTATATTTCTTCTTGGACCGTGCTACATGTACGAAGAAAGCGGTACGGGCCGTTACGAATCCATTCTTCCACTGTTTCACGCGACTTATAGTCCCAGCACAGCGTGCCCACTCATTGGTGATGCCCCTCCGGGCTACTAGCAGCTTGCTTGCCATCCATGAGACGCCCACGCAACCACAGGTTCATAGGTTCCTTAGTACAGACTTCATTGTGATTTGCTGGTAAACTTACTTGACTTGATGCATAACCTTTTTGTCTAGCTTATACATACTAGGTATCTGATGTGTAGAAGTTGCAAAGCTATCGGAATTTCAGAAAGTAAATAGTTTAGTATTGCTCACCGAGCTTTGTTATTAGTGATGGGCCTAATTAATAGCTGATTAGGATAGAGACGAGGACGTCGAGCGTGGCTAAGTGAGGAGTTTCCTTCATAGCTGTTTCGTACTTGGACACATATGTTTTAGCTTTACCGGGGTTTGCTGGAGCAAAGCCTGTGAACTATTGGCAACCCTTAGTGCAATCAGCTGCAGTGGTGCTGAACATTTTCGTGCATTTAGTATTTTTGGTTCTCCTTGCAACAGCATATCAGAGTAGGCATCTAAATAGTTTGGTTTTGTTTCTCCTTTTCTCTTCTCTGAAATGTGTGTTGAACTCCTTATAGTGTTTGTTATTACATGCAAACGCCATACACTTGTGTTGAGTGCATTTCCACCTGTTGAGAACTCATGTGGCGTAGAACTTTGGGGACTTCATCATTGAAGTTTAGGGATTACATATCAGTAGGAATAGCAAAACACAACCCCTTTGCAAGGCAGTAAACCTGGGCGTTTTTACATCATTTACAAGGGAAATTGCTTCTACAGAGGCCGAGGATGTAGTTCTCGTGTTGGAAGGTACATGACTCTTTTGTTATCACCAAATAAGTGATCTCCCTGCATGTTTCTTAAGCCATTTGTTTTGTTCTGTGCAAGTTCTGCCAAATCTCTGATGTAGTTTGTGTATTACTAAGTTTCATATTTGTTACTGTGTTCTGGTGTGCTCCCTTGGTTGCATGAGAACTGTTTCTTCATTTAAATCCAGAGATTAGAGATGTTGTACAGTAAGAACAGAAAAAAGATAGCCCCTTTGCAGCTGATGTACTTTAGTTGAGGCCAGGAAAGTCTGGGTAGCAAGGCGGTGAACCTTGGTGCATTATATTAACATTTACAAGGAACTTGCTCCCAGTGGGGAAAACAGCAAGATAGTATGCTGTGCTCTTATGTTCAAACAGGGAGGGAGATCACCTTTTTGCTGTGCTCTTATGTTCAAACAGGGAGGGAGATCACTTTTTTGACATCACTGGAGAAGTGAGATCCCTGCTTGTTCCTAAAGCCATTGTTTTGTTCTATGCAAAGTTTTGCCGGAGCTCTAAGGTAGTTTGTGTCTATTGAACCTTGTTATTTGGTGGGTTCATACGGTTGCATATGAGTTGTTTCTTCAATGTGTTAGTTCTATTCTGAACATGTAATGTGGAATGTTATCATATTTCCTCTCCCACGGTCAGGATCGAGTCTTTTTAGTCTTATTTTTTTTTTCTCTTTTCTCCCTATCCTTCTTTATTTTCCTCCTAATCTAATAAATTGGGCAATCCTCTTGCCACCTTTCAAAAAAAATGTTATCATATTTAAGCAAGGATCCTTTGCAGTGCTGAAGCAAATACAGAGGATCTCGATCCCTCACGAGAAGAAAAAGCGAACAAATTCTTCCTCCCTCGATCGCGCTTGGAGCAGCTACCGATCACAAAGCCACCCCCCTGTCGCATCTACAGTGCCGCACAGGGATACAACAGGGATGTGTACTGTTGGACTTGCCCTAAGAATATCTTCAGCAGTTACCTTAAATTTTCATCCTCAAAAATATTATTACAGTATCCTCTATCATTATTATAATATCTCTTATTTTTTTTATCTTCAATAACTACCCTATTTTCTACCTTCTACTACTCTTTTCTTCCCTCCGAATCCATTATCAGCCTCTAAGAACACTGCTGCTACAATATTTTCCTCCATCCGAGCCAACTGTGAGCCACTATAAACAGTACTACTACAGTGATGCATGCTGCTACAGTATCCGACAAAAATAGAGCTCCATACTCTCTCCACAATACTGTAGAAAATATTGTGCGGTACAGTAGCGCCAGATGGAGTATCTGTTGGAGACCGATTTTTAGCGTTACAGTGCTTTGTGGTGTACTGTAGCATTAGCACATCCGTTGCGCCATTCCAACCCATTTTCTACGTGCATCATGTATCCATTGCTCTGTCACAATTCACAGCTCCTACAACGCAGCAATTACTCACAGATAAGCAATGCGGCCTCTCTCACCCCCCACCTCATTCACTGTGGCTCATTACTCCGAGGACGAGACCGGTCACGGGGCTCGATTCAGGCGAGACGCGCTTGCAACTCGCGCACCTCACGATACACCTGCGCTCCTCTTCACGGACCATCCTGCATTTTCACTCACCGCTCCAGAGCGCGTTGACGCGAACAGACAAAGCGCAGCGCGCGTGCATTGGCAACAGTTGGAGTTAGCCCAGGCGCAGTCCGACGAGGTGTCATCAGATGCTATGCTCATGTCCAAACATGGATCAGAACGGGGCCGAAACTTTTTGACTCGTGATTTGTATCTCTAGACTCCTAGCCGGTTTACGCCGCTACGCCATTGCGGAGGCAGCGGTGTTTGTCAGGCACTCAGGCCGGCAGGCACCGGCAGGTCCGCAGGCGCACCGACGCCACGCACCGCACGGCGCGCGCCTCGACTGGCCAACCAACCAACCCGACGCACCGTCGCCATCATCCAAACAGTGAAAGCTTCACTGAGAAAACCTGCAGCGCCGCACGAGCCGGGTCCCCCTCTGACTCGTCGCTTTCCTCTCTCCCGCCTCGTCACCCCCTCAGCACCGCGACGCGGGAAACCGAGCCGGGCAAAGGCGAGCGAGCGCCCTCGCTTTGCCTTCGAGCGAGATGGCGGCCGCCGGCGCGCCCTTCTCCATCCGGTACGGAACGCCCTGCATCCAACCTCTGCTTGCTGTGCGTTGCGCTGGCTCGAGCTCGCGCGGCGGGTGGTGCCTGGTGCTGTGACCTCACCTTGTGCCATTGTTTCGTTTTGTCGCTGCGACGCAGGGAGTACGCGGCGCGGGCGCGGGCGCGGGCGGGGACCGAGGGCGGGAGCTGGCCGTTCGGCGGGGAGGAGGGGGCGCTGCCGCCGATGGAGGTGCAGCGGTTCAGGTGGTGGGCAGACGAGGCTTTGGCGGTGGAGGAGGAGGAGCGGGAAGTGGAAAGGAGGATGGCGGCCAAGCGGCGGAAGCGGTCCGTTGCCGAGCTCTTCGCCGCCGTACCGCGAGTGGCCGGAGGCCAGCGGGATTGGGGCAGGAGAAGGCTTCAGGCGAAGCAGAGAGAGAAGGGGAAGCTAGTGCTCGGGGTCGGGGTGAAGGCGAGCAAGGGATTCGAGCAGAAGAAGGTCGCGACCGGGATCGATGTGAGAAAAAAAGTATACTTTTTTTGGTCTGGTTTTCTTGGTCAGCTAAGTAGTGCATTGCATTATCTAAAAAAAGTAATTCATTGCATTTTGCCTTTCTTGGGATGCGTCTGTGTTGGAGACAGTAGAACGTCTAGATGTGGCAAATTTTTTCCGCTTCTCATTCACAGGTAAGTACGGGGCTGCCGGAGGTGTCCATGTTTATGCATAAGTGGATCTTATCATTGAGCTAAAGCTTACCATTTTGAGAGTTCATAGTATGTTAGTAGCTGATTGTTTACGGTATTCACCAGAGAGGTGACTGTGCAAGCAGTACAAAGTGCTTCTGCGAACTAAGCTCGTAATGAGGGTTTACAGTTAATAGTTTGCTCTAGATTTATCTTGAATGTGTTCGTTTATCTGGATCTATATGCATAAGGACTCTTGTGTTCATCCATTCTTGATTTTGGTCACTTGCCCAGAATCTACTTACATTATATAGTAGGTATATCCAATGACATAAGAATACACTCCAAGGGTACAATTGATCAATGTAGCAATCAGTTATTATTAAAAGTTTAAACTTATTGACTGTTTCAAAAATTGTCATAAGCTGCGTAAGGTGTGAGAAAAATCCCCAGCAGTTTTTAGCTGTAGAATTTCTGGTCAGTTGTCTTGTTTCCCTTTAATTTTCAACTGCTGTGACTACTGGCCTCTTATGTCTTATCACACTTATCAATCTTAATTTCTAGTGGTTTGAGATAGGCTGTTTTATTCAAAGCTATTTTCTTGTTGTTTATTTCTATGTGTTATTCTGTATACAAGTCTGCAATAGAATGGTTTACTTACTATTTGGATGCAGCACTTGTGACTGTGAATGCTTTACTGTCAACAAAATGATTTTAGCTATATTATTCCAATGTAGCACAGCTATATACTGCATAAAATGGTGAAAGTGATTGAAGCATTCCACTTTGTTGATAAGTTTAATACCTTGAAGGACAATAAGGAGCAGAATATGTCTATTAAACCTTTTGACATATACTTTAAGAGAGGTGATCTGTATTTTTTTTTCAGGAGACAAGCCACGGGGTAAAAGCCGCCTCAATTAGCATTTCCCAGCTGTTTCAAGATTCCATAATAAAGAGGAAGCTCAAGAAATCTCTTAGCAAGAAAAAGAGAATTCAAGGTGTCTCACTTTTACTGGACAAAAAGAGCAAAAAGGGAAACAAAAGGTCGGTTTTGGACAGCCAGAAGAAGGCTATAACAAACAGTGTTCAAGCTCAAAGCATTCTTAAGAAGCAGTCAAAAGCAGGGTTCAGCACATTACTGAATAACACAGATGTTAGGTGTAAATTTAATCCTTCTTGCAAACCAAAGCATGTTACCTTTTCCGATGATGGATGGACCGCGCCTCTACCTGAAGATAATACGGAGCAACCACAATTGGTACAAACATCCCAGCAACCCTCTCACGAATGTCACGATCACCACAATACAGATGAGCCACAGTTGGTTTATCAACAAGCAGATGCTATATCAGTGGCTGTTGATGAGGATACCAGCTCGTTATCTGAAATTGTAGTACCAACTGGTGTTTGCCGTACTGTTCCACTTGCCAAACCAAAAGATAGGACTATACTGGGCAATTCAGTGGATCTGAATCATCGCATTGGAATCTCTAATAGAAGTAACTGTTTGAACTCCATTGGTTTGGCATGCTTATCTAATAAGGTGCCCACTCAAAACTTCGATGGTGTGGACTCTCATCTGGCCGATAACGAATGCTTAAATCTTGATGTTGAGTGTCTTGTAGAAGAAAACCAGATGATACCACAACGATCTTCTAATCTTGTTAGTTTGGCAGTCAAGGCAATATCAGGTGATATTAATAGGAGTCCATTGTCACAACCTTCCAGTTCTTGTTTAAATGATAGGAGCAGAAGCATGCTGCAGGGGAGGCTTGTTGCTAATTGCCACTTTGACAAAGTTCGTGCTAAGCTTCTTAGAACTTGTAATGGCGTGGTGAACAGCATAAGCTCCTCAACAGGATCAAACAAATCAGCAGATGCGCAAGCTGCGGATTGCGTATCTGCATGCAGGAACACATACTTCAGTGATAACTATGTCGGGCTTCCTCTTAATTCACGTGGTGAATTTATCAAGGTTCATCCTGGTGGCACCCCTAATTCTATCGACATTTTTAAGAGGCAGTGTTTGGGGGAGAATTCTTCGTGTCCTTCAGCTCTTCCAACTTTTTTCACTCCTAGGACCTGCACGGATCATGTCAATTTGAGAACCAACCATCACGTGCCACAAATTTATACAGCAGATCAGTTTGTATTTCACCCAGATCCTCATTATGCTCCCACAGCGCCAACAGCATATGGGATGGATTTCAGACAGTTGTCAAGTTCTGAAAGAATGAAAACTCATAACTATCCAATTCTGAGCAACAGGTATCCATGCAACAACCAACAAGAGTTTTCAGTGGAATATTTTTGCACTGGATGCATGGGGCATCATAATCCACAGCAGAAGCTACTTGGGATGCAAAGCTGCTATTTAAGCCTGAATTGTGAGCAAAACACCCAACCCACTGACGAAACAACTATGCGCCTTATGGGCAAAACAGTTACTCTTGGAACCAGTGGCATACAATGCAGAGGTCTGAATAATGAAACTCCATGTTCCAGTAAACAAAGCCTAGCTGAAGATCATTCCTTTCAGGGAGCGTGTACAAAAGCTTTTCCTCGGTTGTTTCAAGGAGGGCTGGTTGATCCCTCTTCTGCATTTAGGATTTCAGACAGTGAGAGACAACCATCTGAAAAGCCATCATATTTTTCTTTTGTTCCAGCAGCTGAGCTAAGGTCTGGGCTTGATACCGATAGTTTCAGAACAAGTGGTCACAACCAGCAACCTGAACTAGCAGCACCAAATAATCTGTATGTCCAACCAGTGAGCTGTTGCAATAAAGGTGGGCTAGGGCATCAGCAGCCATTTATGGCAAATCAAGTTCAGAGTAGCGCTGAAGACATGCTGTTTGGTTCTATGCACTGCAGACAGTCTCAAAGTGCTGCAGCAGTGTCATCTTTTAATAGAATGAACAGCGCCAGAAACTTTGTGGAAAAAAGTCCGGCACCATATCATTCCAGTTGTCTTACCCAACAGCTTAGCAACATGACACAGAGGACACCAATATCCTCTTTTCCGTCAGGTTATGCTGTTCAAAGTACTCCTGGTTTAACAACTCAAACAAAGTTTACCTCCCTCCCACCATTGCCCCCTTCAGTGATCTCTTCCCATTGTCGCAGTGCTGACTATGCGCAGCCTCATGGATCTAGTCCTACCTTTTTCCCATCAATTCCCCTGCCCTATCCAATGAACAAATCTAATGCTCCTGGCGATGCAATCTTCAAAGATGAGAGCATGAAATGGAGTTCGATAGGATCAAAGCTTGAGGGATTCAAACATATGAAGAGAAGCTGCAAAAGACCAGCAGAAAAGGATGATGTGTTCTTGACATTACCAAAGAAACATTGCATAGCAGTTCAGAAGGACCTAAGTCTGTTTCCAATCCCAGAAAAGGGGCTGGAATTCTGTGGACCCGGACCAAATGCACGGCTTCTTGATATGCCTGTTGGCTTCGGCAGCGAACCTGAAGCGGATCTTCGACTCGGAAACAAAGATGCACATTCCACATGGTCAGATCCTGTCAACATGGTGAGACCTGTTAAGTTGAAATCTGGAGCAAGGCATGTACTTCAGCCAAGTGCTAGCAGCATGGGGCAAGAAAACTCAGGGCCCGTTCATTCAGTTACACGATTTGCAGCGGAGAATGATGCTTGTACAGTGTGCACATCTAAGACGCGAGACACAGAAATCTACAAATTCTAACCAGTCCTGGTTGTAAGTGAAAGTACCTGTATTCCTTTTTTAGGTAATGCACGATCCCTATTTTTTGCATTTAGGCCTTGTTGTTCTGAATTTATCCAGATGCTCTATTTTTTGCATAAAAGTACCTCTAAAATTTGAATTTTACATCTATTTTAGCAATTATGCAATAGTTAATTATGTTATTATTATTATTGTTATTTCTATACTATTAATTATTATTGTTACTATTTAAAATGTTTGTTATGTATTTAAATTCAGTAAAATTCGAATAATAGCATAGAAAATATTGAAAATTTTGTAGTAATCCGATTTAGCAACATGATGCAACTTTACTAGTAGTAATACTTGTGTTATTTAAATACGTAGATGACTGGTATTACAAATAAGAAGTTTGTTGAGCTTAGTGCAGATGGTCACAACTATCTCACTTAGACGTTAGATGTTCGGATTGTACTTAGGGTAAAAAGGCTTTGCGCTGCTATTGGTTTTGGAATAAGTAGTGCAATGGTTATCATAGAGGATGAGAATGATCAGCCACTTTATTTTCTTCACCACCATCTCCCCTACTTTGAAGGATGGGTACATAGCAATAATCAATGCTAAGGTACTATGAGACACACTACAGAAGCGTTTTGAGTGTCTTAAATACACCATCAAGCCTCTTGCAGAGCAAGATTAGGCCCGGCTCTGTTTCTGTGACTACAAGCATGTCAGAGAGTATAATTTCACATTGTATCATATTTGCACACTTTTGTGTCTCTGTGGGAAAAATATTACAGAAGAGGAAAAAGTTGAGAAGACTCTCTCCACTTTCTACTCGAATGCGGCAGAATCCGTACGCAATCACCGTCAATCAAAATACAAGAAGTATTCTAAACTGATTTACATGTTGCAGCTTCATGAAGTTCATGACGAATTCATAAACAAGAACTTCTAATCCCAGCTGCAGGGAAAGAGGAGTGACCTAGAAGCACATCACTGCTCTTTCAAAGCACGTAAGAGCGGCAATAAGAAACGAGGGAAGGGAGGAAGAAAAGTGGTGGCAAACAGCATCAAGCCTGGTAATGATAATGGCAAGACAAAGAAAGAAGTTAAACCATCTGGTGAGCAAAACTAGACATGCTATAAGTGCGGTGTTTAGGGCTATTAGTCTCGAATCTGCAAAGCATTAAAGTATGTTGTGAAAACATACCAGAAGAAGAAGTAGCCAGAAGCACACCTCACCATTACAGTGGGGATGTAGGTGGACAATGTAGCCACAGTTGAAAGAGAAGCACCTCACATGGAGGTTGATGATGCTCCCACATTGACAGTAAAAGACTTTCCAATAAAGGATGCAGAAGTCTACTTTACCCTCCCCCACTGCCATAGAAGATTCCATGAAGGATTATGTGAAAAAGAAAGCCATTAAAGACGAAGTGATCGGATATTTTACAGACTCTATCTAGAATTAGAGTAATTAGCTATTTATTTAGTTGCTGAATTTAATATGATTGAATTAATAAATGTAAGCTCTAGAAGAGCAAGCTTTGCTACAAATAGTATTTTTTTTATATTTAATAAAGCATTTAATCTTGTTGCTACTTCCTCGCATGTAATGATTGAATGCTTTATTTATAGAATATGTGTGACGTTCGTATGGAAAAAATATATATTATGAATAGTGAAACCATAAACACCATCTTAAGAGAAAATGTGTATTTTTGGTATTAGAAATAACTAGAAAAGTGACGACTGTCATTTATAGTGATAAGTGCGTAGTAGTTTATGAAAGAACCACAGTCATACTATCTATGAAAACTACTTTGTATATTGAAAAAGCATTGTTGTACCATAATCTATAAGAAATATCTTAAGTTTTAAAGATATTCGCACTAACAATTTTTATTTAGAAACTGATGTAGAAGATAGTAGGGAGCACCTGCTCATCACTAAGCGTGATAGTGAAGAGAGAATACTATAAAAACTTTCGTCTATGAGTAGTGGCTTGTACTCCAAAGCATTTGAAGTGTTCATTATCTTGAAAACTGTATTTCATAGTGCAAACTTATTCTCCATATGAAATGATAGATTATATCACCCTGTTCTTAGAATGATAAGGAACATAATTACTACTCATAATGTTATGAGATAAATGTAAAAAAATTTATGAATCATGAAGATTTTGTACGCCCTGCATGTGCTACTGAGAAATTAATAATAAGATTATCTATCTTGAAGGTACAAGATGAAATCCATGCATTCAGGATCGAATCCAAGGGGATATTTACGGTCTCATTCAGCTGCTATCTGGCCCGTTCTGATACTTTATGGTATTAATAGATGCATCCTCGATGTGATCGCATGTATGTCTATTATCTACTCGTAACCACGCGTTTGCAAAGTTGATGTCGCAGATCATGCAAATTAGGAATAATTTTTTAGACCATTGAGTGATATCTATTAGAATGGAAATGTTGGAGAATTTACTTCTAAAGCGTTCGATGATTATTGTAATAGTATGGTAATTAAAGTTGAACATTCTATATCGTACGTCCACACTCATAATGGACTAGCCAAAGCACTGATAAAAAAATAAAATTTATTATTAAACCTTTGTTGTAGCACTGTAATTTATCTGCTATATGTTGCGGACATACAGTCTTACATGTGGCAGTTTTCATTAATTATAGACTATCCTCCTATACAATCTATTCACCTATGCAAATAGCACGAGAGGTAATTTCGAAAATTTCCTATTTATGCAAATTTGGATGTATGGTTTAGGTGTCAATATCGTCGTCACAGCGAATCGCTATGGGACCTTTCTGAAAATTGGAATATATGTCGGTTATAAGACTACATCCATAATCCAATATTTAGAACCAACAACTAGAAATCTATATACGATCTACTTCGCTGATTGTATTTTTTTAAAAATAGTTTTTCGTCATTAGGGGAAGAAAATATACCCTTAGATGAAAAATATCAGAAAATTATTTAGTAGGCCAAAGGAATTGCGTCTCATGATCTTCACACTAGTGAAGCAAATGATGAAGTACAAAAAATTATCGATTTGTAGTAATTATCAAACGATCTGCATGATCATTTTGTGATATGAAGAGCGTGACTAAGTCACATATGCCTGCACGCAATGCATTGGAGAGGATCGAAGTACCAAAAGAAGGCATCCCTCATCTTGTCTTAGGCGCTCCAAACAATAATAAAAGGACAAGAAATTCGGTTCCTCAAGTCCTAAATAGCCGGAGAAGTCTGGCGAAAGTGGGGAATGAAAGCTTACCACAACTGATCATAAAAATACCCTAAAGAAAAAAAGAAGGGAAGCCAGTTGAGACCTTGTGATGGTATTGAACCTAACGAAGTAGGCATATTAGATTTGAATCTTCCCACGTAGGAAGAAATCAGCGAAAATACACGTACTGAAATTGATGCTGGTAAACTAAAGGACATTACTCATACAGTAAGAAATAATGAAAAGCAAGATATAGAAGCACCTAAAAGTACAACTCATGATGAAATAGTAATAAACTATGTGAATTCAAGGGAATCATGAAAGAGAGCAGCCACAATAGTTGACATATATTTTGCAAATAAAATTAACACAGTAATAGATCATAACACTGAGCCTGCATCGCTCATCAAATGTAGAATGAGGTTAGATTAGGAGGACTAACATAAGGTAATAACAACTGAACTTTTGTCTCTGAATAAAAGAGATGTTTTTGGGCCAGTATACCGCACACCTTTTCACATCAAACTAGTAGGATATTAGTGAGTTTTTGTTCGTAAGAGGAATGAAAGCAATGAAATTGTGAGGTACAAAGCACGAATTGCACAAGGTTTCACTTAACGATCATGCGTTGATTATGAAGAAACATATTCTCCGATCATAGGTGGTATTACCTTTATATATTTGATCTTAATGGCAGTCAAACTAGAGTTAAAAATGAAATTGATGGATGTTATGACCGTATATATTTATGGGAACCTTGATTCGAATATTTATATAAAGATATTTGAAGGAATGTCATTGCCGAATCAGGATAAAATAAATAGACATTTTTATAGCGTACAATTGAACAAGTCGCTATATGGGTTGAAACAGTCAGGTAGAATATGGTACAATTGTTTGAGTGAATTTCTCGAAAAACGAGGCTACACAAATAGCATGGATTGTCCTTTTGTATTTATAAGAAGGTCCCAGGATGGATTTTGCATAAATCTGTATATGTAGATGATTTGAATATCATTGGTACAGAAGAAGAAATAGAGGAAGCAAGCTCGTACTTGAAGTCTAAATTTGAAATGATAGATTTGGATAAAACTAAGTTTTGCTTAGGGCTACAGCTACAACATATAACAAATGAAATTTTCGTACATCGATCAAACTACACTCAGAAGGTGTTATAGCGGTTTGGTTTTAAAAAATCATTTCTCGCTAAAACCCCTATGGTTGGAAGGTCATCAAGAAGATCAAGATCCCTATAGACCTAGAGAAGAGAAGAGAAAGTATTGGGATCGGAATTCTCATACTTAAGTGCAATACGTGCGCTAATATATCTTGCTAATTGCACTATACTAGACATAGTATTTGCAGTGAACCTATTTGCACGATATAGTGCAGAACCTACTAAAAGGTATTAGAATGGTGTGAAGGATATTCTACATTACTTGCAAGGTAGCAATAACCTTGGTTTGTACTATAGAAAGAATCATGACCAAAGTCTGGTTGGATACGTAGATGTTAGGTATCTGTTAGACCCGTATATAGTAAAATCACAGACTGTCTATATTTTTCTATTTGGTGAAACTGTAATATTCTAGAAATCGTCAAAGCAAAGTCTTGTAACCATTTCGACGAACTACTCGAAAATAATAACTTTATTTAAAATCACACGGGAATGTGCTTAGCTTAGAAGAGTGGTCAATCACATCCAGCAGTTATTTGCTTTGAACACTACTAACACTCCTACCATTATCTATGAAGATAATGCTGCATGTGTTACACAAGTACAATCAAAATATGTAAAAGGCAACCTAGCAAAGTATAGTAACCCCAAAGTTCTTTTATGCTCATGAATTGTATAAAATGGATGAAATAAAGGTAATGCATATTAAATCATGTGATAATCTTATAAATTTATTCACTAAGTCTCTCCTTGCATCTAGTTTTGAGAGATGTGTCCATAGTATTGGAATAATGAGCCTTGGAGAGTTAAATATTTTAGGGAAAGAATTTTCACATAATACCGATACGAATGATTAAACCTTAGTCAAAAGATTAATTACTCAAAGTTAATCATGAAGGTTATGTAAAGTATTTAAGTGGATTGTACTCTTTTTTAAAAAATAGTTTTCCTAAAGTTTCTTGTGATAAGGTTTTTAATGAGACAATTTATGTGATCATATTGCGAGCTATGTACTTTTTCCATCAATTTTTCTCAATGGGTTTTTAGGAGTTTTGATGAGACATGTACTTCGTGATAAGTGTCTGAGGGAAGTGTTAGAAAATATGGAGTTTTATAACTGAATATGGACCTATCTCAATCTCTCGAAAGATTTGATTCTATTTTTTATAGGGGTTTTGGCATATAAATACAGGGGCGAAACCATGTTATAGAACACAGATGAATAAAAAAAATTCTTTATATTGTATCTTTATTATATAATTATTTTGATGAGAGATCTCTAAACTACACCAAATGATTCCTCAAATGAAATCACGCGGCGGTGAGCAAATCTGAGATGGCAAAAGGATTTGTATGGGCTAGCCCGTTCAAGCACGGGCCCAACCAACCATCCCAAAGGGCCGTGAACACGCCCCTTAGCCCAGGTGCACGGACTTGACCGATACAGGGAGCAAAGTACCGTGACTGGACTGGATTGATTACTGACGTTACGACTGTACGCTGTCGATTTCTGGCAGAATCATGATGAGCAGGTCTCGAATGTCCCCAAAAGTGAGTGCTACTACTGTATGAGTTAGTGATCTTTCCATTAAGACTAGTTAAGTGTTGTTGGGTCGTAACTTAGATATAATCAATTATAAATTTAAAGTTCGGGGATAGAAATGTACAGTAAAAGTATTATCGAATAAATACGTTAAGAGTAATACCGTAGTTTAATTTTATATAGAATAAAAAGGAAAAAGAAATTATTCGCTTATTTTTCTTTTAATTTTTTTAATTTATTTTTATTAGTAAAACTAGTCACGTATCCGTACCGTTAACGAGATGGCGAGGATGAGGATGGATAAAAAAAATAAGTAAATTATTCAAATTTTAATATTTTTTATTAGACGGGAGGAGAGTATAAAAAGATGTGATAAATGAACCAACTTTGTATTTTATATAGTAGAAGAGATGAGTATGTTTGAAAGCCCAATTATACATGGGTGCCAAGATAATTAAACACTGTGAAAGCATATATAAATTACATTCAGAAGCAAACGTGTCGTCTATATTAGTATATATTAAAGTAGAACGAGTATCTGGCCAGCTAGGGCGTCCACGTTGGCTGAATCGTTTCGCTCCGTCCGATCCAAGATCGTGTGGCCCTGCTGCCGAAATATTCCAAAATAACTGCGTCTCGAAGGCTCGAAAACCTCGGAACCCGTATTGTTGTCCTCGCCTTGTCTCGCCCCATTCACTTGCCTTTCTTTTCTCCTTTCCGTTGCAACCGGCCGTCGACTCCTCGACTTCTCCCCGTCGTGCCTCCACTGTCTGCCACCCTATGGTGGCCGCCATCCCTGATCTGCGCTACCCTTCTTGGTGCCGCGTGGGCAGACGTGACGGCTGCTGCCTCCATCTCCCCACACAAGTCCGCCACCTCTGCCTCTCCTCTCATCCCTCGAATTTGTCACTTCGGCGTGGTGTCGCCCTCCTCTCACCGTGGCCCCATGCCTACTCGCGCGACCGACGATAAGAAACAAACTTGAGGAGGTCGATTTGGCAGGAGGAACGGCGAGCGGGCTTGGCAAGTGGTGGAGGAGCTCGCTGTGGTCTCGGATAGATCTGCGCTAGGTTTAGGACTGGGAGAAGGAGAGCGAAGGCTGCTACTGTGCTTGGCGAGAAACAAGTGAGAGAGCACATCGCAGAGTAAGAAGGCCGGGAGGGGATATGAGAGAAAAGAGATAACAGAGAGTCTTTGATTGAATTGTGTCTAGGCTCCAGGAATATATCTATGTTGTCCAACGATTCAGTGGGTTTGCCTCAAAATACCACTCCTTTTCCCCATTTTTATAAATTCAAAAGGTGAACTTCTAGAGCTCCAAAATCCATGCCAATTTTTGTGCTTGAAGAGCAATTAGCGACGAACCCATTTTAACAGCTTTCAACTCAATAACCCTTACATATTTTACACGTCATACATTATTTGTACCTGCTAATTTATTTGAAGTATATTAGATCTTCCAGTGGTTGTCTAAAAGATCACATATTATATGCAATTAAGCATATTGACACAAAAAGGGATACATTAATATGCTGACAACCTGCAAGTCTGATGGTTTCTTTTTTCTTTTCTTTTTTCTTTTTTGGTGATCTAGGTTATGAGTGATAACATATCATTCTCCATATCAAATTTTAATGTTGGTCATGTGCTCCTATTAGTCCATCCCCCATGTCGGCATTATATTTGGAGAATGATATGGTCGAAGTTGAAGTGGAACTATTTCTTATCCACATGGGAAGTCTCACAATTGTTGGCGAAATTAGAATCATTGTGCAGTGGGTCCCATCATGTACCAAAACTTTTTATTCTACGGCTTTTTCCCCAAAGAAATGTTGGCATATTTGATTGTTTTTTTTTACGCCGGCATATCTGATTGTTGAAAATGAAGCAGAACAGAAAGGTGAAAGCAGAGTATCATTTAGCTAAGATGACAGATATTGGTAGTTTCCTGGGCGTACTTGATATTCTCAATATGGATGGTTCCACATACATACAAAATATGAGTTTTAACAAAAAAAAAAAACAATTGTTATCTGGAATACTTTCTTTTGCATTCATTGTTTGAACCAAGCAAAATTTTGTTTCCTTATTTCTAGTCCAATATTAAATGTCATTGCAGGTTGAAGGTTGTGCCTTATATGTTTGTTTTCAGCTTCTATAGTGGGGTGGATGTTTCCTTTTGTACTTGATCTTTAGACATGAAGTTCGATAGTCTTTTCTGGGACAAAAGAAATGGTTCAACTTCATGGGGTCATGTCTCAAGTAAGAAATCATAAGTGAAGCAAATTTGGATAACATATGTCTTCGTACTTCACAACAAAAGTGACTATTCATTTTCCTATTTCCCTACAAGAAACTGAGCAACATTGGTCCAGTGGTCCTATTAGCACATTGTTCATATCAGCATTAAAGCATTTCAGTTAATTGTTTCAAAATATAGATGTTTAACTTGGCAAATTATATTGTAAGGTGCTCCTTATGTTCGCAATGATAATTCATTTCCAATGACATTGTGGAGAAGCATCACCTTAGATGCAGCTTAGAATTTATACTTTCTATTTATTGGTTATTTATTTTGGTTTAACAATGCTCTCATCATAGCCTTCTGAAATGTTTACCCATGGCTGACTTTTTATGCTGATAATTTTCAATTAGTGCTGGTCTAGTAATACTTAATAGATCAAGAGAGAGGGAGACTGAGTCCACAACCTATTGCTCTTTATGGTTGTTAGTTTGGAAACGACCTGATGGTCCAAGATGATTGTGAATCTTGTTTTCCATAGGTGTATATATAAGGATCTTTCTTCAGGAATTCTAATATTCTAATGTTGTGTTGTTCTTAGGACCACTAAATGACAATAGAATATTATTGGAATGTAGCCACTTCAGCCAAGATTGCATCGATGCCCTAAAAGGTATGTAAGCTTGCCATGTTGTGCTAGTGTTCTTCATAATATTACTACACAGAGTAGTGTTCCACAAATACTTCACAGAGAAGAAATATATAGGTAGAGATATCTATATTTGTGACCTTTTTAATTAATTAGCTAACACTTGCTGATACCTTTTCGTGTGCTGCTGCCACTCTCTCTTGACATGCCATTATATGATTTATATTGAAATCAAATATCTTGCTATAAACAAGCTCTATCGGTGGGACGCACAACATCTTTTCACTCGGCTCATAGCCCGTTTTCACCGAATTCTGCCTGGATCCTCCAATGTGGGAGGGGAAAAAAGACAAACAGGACACAACTAAAAAACAGAAACTGCTTCAAAACCCTACTCCTACTCCTACTCCCTGCATGCACAGATCCTATTTCTTTTCCCCGGTCCAATCAAACACGATGCCCCCACACCATATTTTATTTAATAAAGTACTATTTTTATCTTTGAATATTTTTCTACTTCACACTACAAGCCTTCACATATTGCCAAGCATCATTTTACAAACAAAATACATACTAAACACCAAACCAAAATATTACCGATCAAAATATTTTCACCGCACGCAGGGCACGCGCAAGCCACTAGTATGTTATTATACGCCCAAGGTTCGTAATGCTTATGTTGCTGACACCACGCCCACACAATGTCGGATCTATCGCAATTCACAAAAAAGAACCGAAGCGTATAAGCTAGCTCATGGCCGCTTGCTCAGTTGCTCCGGCACGATCCGTGTAACTAGAGCCGCGCGAGAGTCCGGATGTCCACCGGGTGGACGTCGGACGACAGCTTGGCGATGTACGTCCTCTGGCCGACAAGGATGTTGGCCGCCTCCGTCGGGTGGAAGGCGTCCCAGAAGAGGTACTCGTGCCGGTTGGCGCACGGCGTCTGGAACGGCAGGCACGTCACCTGCCCGTTGTTCCTCCCCACCCCGCAGCATCCTTTGTTCGTCACCTTCAAACCTGAAAAGAGTTTTGAACTGGTCAGTATATGATACTCGAGAGGAAATATAAACATGACGTGCCAAACATTAAAGGTAGCTATAGAGCTTTTTTGTTAAGAATGGATGATGATTTAATAATAGACTATACAATCGATGAATTACATTTATATAGTCCTGTAGTCTACATGTAGCATACATGAAAGCATCCAACCTGTTTGGACCATGTTGCATATCGACTACATGAATACAACATGTGATCTTGTACGTTTCACTTCGTTCTAATATAATAATAAACATGTGATGTTGTATCATCACACAATAAAAAAGCCAGATTTTTGCATTATATAAAAAATGAAACTCAACAGAGTACGCTGTACGCATAGGCCGGAACTGTGTTTCCATTATTGGAAAAAAAAAACTGCACGCTAGTTAAGAGGGCTTGATTGATTCTACCGTGGGCTCCAGGGGTCTTGAGGATGTCGTCGAAGATGCCGTAGATGTTGATGTAGGTGAAGTGCGCGCCGGGCAGCGAGTTGAACTGGTCGACCAGGCCGACGAGCCTCTGGTTGAAGATCCGTACGGCGCTGTTGATGCGCTCGACGCACGTCACGCCGTTGGCGCTCTGCGCCGCCAGCTCGTTGGGGCTGCACCCCACCTGCCCCACGCCGATCAGCGCCACCTTCCTCGCCCCGTAGTTGTACATCACCCGCAGGAGCCGGGAGTACTGCGCGATGAGCACGTCGGCGTACTGCTGCGGGGTGTAGCGGCTGCCGGTGTTGTAGAAGGCCGGCATGAAGTAGTTGTTGAGGTAGTCGTTGCTGCCCATGCCGACGGAGAAGATGCACTTGCTCAGGTGCGCCGCGGCGGAGTCCTCGTCGCCGAGGATGCTGATCAGCTCCTGCACGGCCGACTGGTAGTTCTGTATCTGACCGCTGAAAGTGATACGCCCACCCTGCCATTTACACCACGTATTATACGTGCGTGGACGTTGAATCGAGAGTACGTACGTCAAGCTAGCGGGCGCCCATAGTAACTAGGAATTTACGATGCGTACCAACTGCTGGCCAGTCTCTTCGCGGATGCCGGCGGCGGCGGAGGCGAAGTTGACGCCGGTGAGGAGCTGCTGGCTGCTTGCACCGGCGAACGGGGGGATGAAGCTGTCGAAGCCCAGAAGCCTAGCTGCACGATAGTAGCATGTACGTGAGAATGGGCATGGCCCAGCAGCCTGGTTAGGTCACGTTGTGATCGGTGGGTGCTCATGCAGCCCCCCTCTCATCTAAAATTGTCACTGAATAGGGATGGTAAACAGTAAATGAATAGTAACCATGCATACACCGCTCGATTTGGATCTAGCTTCGTCCCTGCCAGCAGCGAGCTTACTTACTGATGACATCGATGGTGGTGAGGCCGTTGCTGAACCGTCCGGAGGGGCCACCGGCGAAGTCGATCCCGTAGGGCGGGTAGTCCGCCCGCGCCATCGACGCGATGACGTTGTTGTTGCCGTTGTCGACGAGCGAGTCCCCGAACACGAAGTAGCACGGCACCTGCGGCGCCGCCACGGCCGGCCGCGACGCGGCGACCAGAGCCAAGAACACCACCAACGGTCGCCATGCGCGCCGCCCCATTTCTCTCTTGATAACGAGAGCGTGCATGTCAGTCCTTACCGCGCGACGAGATCGATCGACTGCGACACATGACAACCCGCAAAGGATGTTGGTTTTATACTGCCGGATCCTGGATTGGATTGGACAGGGTGGAGACTAGTTGGGCTTTTTCTCCCTGTTAGGTCCGAGATGTGGGCCCGTATTTAATTCCACGCGGCTGGCTGGTACAATGCACGGGCCGGGTAGCTTCGCAAGCGTAAGAACCAGTTTGACAGGGCTCCCGAGTAAAATTAGTTGGAATTTTGTTAAATATTAGATGTTGAGAGCTAAAAATCGGCTTCTTCTAATTCACTTTTCTCACATAATCATTTACTTAGAAAATTTACTCTAAAAAGTTATAAAAAATTAAAGAATTATTTTTTCAAAAAATCATTTACCTCGTAAAATTTGAAGCAGAAAAAACTTTAACTAACAGACTCTATCAAGGAGATGACGCAACGAGGGAAATGGAAACAGTCACTTCTAACAAACAGACTCTATCAAGGAGACGGCGGAATGAGGGAAATGGAAACAGTCACTTCTGGCCATACGATCAGATCTCGCTAGCAGCTGAGGCATCGAATCGAAACCATGTGAACGCGATGCCGGTACTTGCATGTTACATTGGGGTCTGATGTGAACGCATGCACCAAATGCTCGCGTACCGTAAACCGCACTGACCAATTATTGGGATGTGTAGAATTTGTCGTGTACGTAGATGGTACGTGCGTGCGTACGTACATTGAGTACAGGCAGGGTTACAGTGGTTACGACTTTCGAGCAGAGCCGAACTGCAGAAGTACAACTTCTTTCCCATTGCACTGAATGCGCCTTGTTGTACCACAGCGACGGACGCAGTAGGTAGCAGCATTGGCTTCACTGAAACCCGCCGACATTTCGCACTGTTCATTTACCGGATATCTCATCTTTCCCATGCGCGGCCGCGCTTAATTTGTAATACCTCGTTCTAGAGATCTCATCTACCTTTCTGTATTAGTTTTTGATTAAATAGTCGATACAAATATTATAATATTTATGGTATTATAGTCATATATCGTACATAAAAATATTAGGATATAGAGTAACAGAGAATTTCAAATCGTACGATATATTACAAACTTAGCCTACTGACTCTCAAAAGCACAGCAAAACAATAATCTAAAGCCATATGTAGCTAAGGTGCGAATGCGACAACTAATCTACTCCTCATCCACACATTTATCTCTAGCGAAGTTTGTATCTGCTTCCTCATCTGAATAATAACTAGAATGAGTATGAAAGGTACTTCACAAGTGTTATACTATTTAAATGTGTTGATAGATATATAAAGGATATCTCAAAGACAAAGTTTTAAGGTGTAGTTTAAATCTTAAAACAGTTTTATGTGGTGTAGTTTAAATCGTAAAATAGTTTTATATATATATTTATATTCTCTACTAATAGCTTTGAAAATAGGGTAAATAAGGTAACAAGTATATCTGAGGGGTTTCGATTTTAGGAGGGGCTACATCTTACTTTGTAGTTTCTATAATTATATCTGGTATACCTCTAGTATCACATAGCTCCTGACGGATTTAGCGAGCAAGCTCATCCCACGAACATCTAGTCCACACACTCACTCAAAATACACACGCCCTGAGTCTAACCAAGTGAGGTCATTACTTTGCGTGTCTATGACCGTGGACATGACTATCTGAATAAATTTACACTCTACAGATGTTGTACACTATACCCACGTGATATACTCACCCTCCAACTATTGCAAGCGAATGAGCGAATCATATTGGGACACTTCAATCACCTTCCATCGCCGGAGCATACTACATGACATACCAAGTGCTATAGGTCTCTTACTGGGTGCACTCCCCCACTGACTATCGTGGTGTGGCTGGGTTGGTGAACATCGCTGTGAGTACCTATCAGACAGTTGGGATTCTCGTTGCTTACCCAGCTCTCCTAGTAGGATGCCTAGCTTGGTCAGGAGGAAGAAAAACCGAGTCATGTCCATGCAAGATGTATGGTAGCACTGGGGTGGCTCAACATAACGACATAATGATCAGGACTTATACGACCAGGGTAGACATCTTCAGTTGACAATGAATACCACAAAGGTAACTCAAGCCACTATGAGCATTCTCGATCGAAGGACTACTCTACTTGCCCCTGTCAAAACCGTTTTCACCCATTTTACACACCACCCATCATATCCCGTGTGGCATAAAGGATTTCACAACACCAAAGATTCCTGGCATATGAGTTGACTTGATTAAACAGTGAAGCGATATCTCCGAAGAGATATATTACACTAGCGACATCTTCGAAGATAATGTATTCCATCATAAGAATGTTTGATATCACAGCGTCATCCGACGTTAATATAGATAATGATAGGTAGATCATAGGGTAATATGTATTTTTGATAGGACATTTAAGACATAATAATTGTTTGATAGGATGTAACTACTGCACGTAGTTGAAAATAGCACAATACGTAGCACATGCGATGATAAGTCATGTTTTAAGTTGATCAATTAAATTATTGCAAAACATAGACTCAAAATGATCAAGAAGATAGGACTTGCCTTCTCTGAAGTATTCTTATAAACCTTGGTCGAAGTCGGGGTCCTCTGGGTTTTTCACGAAATCTTCCGGTTCTGCAGACACGATTACGATTAACAACGGCCTATACTAGAGAAGAATCAAATAACACCAAATAAACACCAAATATCACACTATAATAGAAAGATAGATATCTTATTTAGATGAATTTAGGCAAAAAAAACCATCAAAATCAGAGTCAGAACGAAGATGTTATGACACTCAGAAGATTTAAAATTAAATTGAGAAATTATAAAATAATACTATTCATAGGTGAGGCCCATAGGTGGGACCCACTGAACAGTAATGTGGGGATATTGTACATTGAAGTGGAGCCCACTTAACAGTGCCCTTTGGGCCCACTGGACATTGCTAGGGTGGACTGGGCCGACTAGACTGGATTGGGCATCAGTCTCTAGGCTACTCGGGTTAATGGGCTGATGTAAGAGGCCGGTTGGTTAGCGGGCTGAGTGGGGTAGGCTGGCTCAAGGAGGAAGTAGGCTCGGCCATTAGGCTGCACAGGAAGGCTGTCCCGTCACAGCTGAGCTGGAGGCTGGCCCAACCGGATAGGCCACGTGACACGATGAGCCACTCGGACGGCGCGCGCTGCTAGTGGGTCCAAGCGGAGCGGAGTGGACAACACACTGGTGATGAGGGTCCACAATGGAGCTTCACCGGGAAATGCCTGAGAGGGGGAGGATGGGTCTATACGCAACTAGAGACTGCCGTCGAGGAACCCTATGGGATGATGGACTCGACCAGGGGTACCTCAGCATCGGCCGAGCACCAGAGTGAGCCTAGCTAGACGGCGGAGAAGACAGCAGCTGTTGGTGAATTAGGAACCGGGGGTCCCCGAATCCCGAGGCTAGGCCAGCAATCCGCCACATGGCGCCATCCCGCGGAGTCTCCTCCGCAAGATAAAAAAGATTAAGTCCCGGGAGAGGGCGCTCGGGGCCACAGTCGGTGGTCCCTAAGTACCCCAGTTCCCCGATGATCCATGAAGTCTAAGTTCCAGGAGAGGGCGCTCGGGGCCACAGTCAGTGGTCCCCAAGTACCCCAGTTCCCCGATGATCCACGAAGTCTAAGTGCCGGGAAGAAAGTGCTCGGGAAGGTGTACGGTGACCCCCGAGCACCCGAGTCCCCCGACGACCAGGAAGCTAAGTACCGGGAAAAGTGTGCCCGGGGCCGCGAGCGGTGGCTCCCTGGGCGCCCAAGTATCCCGAGGACCCACTGAAGGAAGTTCCGGGAGAGAGTGCTCGGGGCTGTGTGCAGCAGCCCCCGAGCACTCGGTCCCCCGAGGATCCGTACAAGTGTGCCCGGGAGAGAGTGCTCGGGGAGGTGAACAGTACCCCCGAGCACTCGGTTCCTCGAGAATCAAGAAAGGGCATTCTCGGGAGAGAGTGCTCGGGGAGGTGTATAGTGACCCCCCGAGCACTCGGTTCCCCGACGACCCAGAGAACCCCCTGACAGTGGCCCCCGAGGGGCCCCACCGATGAGGTGTCAGCCAGTCAAAGGCCTAAGGCCGCATTTAAAGAGCTCGCGTGGCCTGTCACCTCCAACTGCTCCCGTCATGCTCGGTGTCAGTTCCTGCCATATTCTGGCAGAAGGGCATGGGGTCATTGAATGCACGGGTCCCATCCCGTGCCATCCGGCCCGTCTCAGGATAACGTCGTAAGGGCCGAGGCGTTCCATCTGCCGCGCTGTTGTGGCAGGGGAACAAGACAGGGCGGGCACGCCGGGCCGCTCTGCGGCTGCCCGGTGGGCCCTCTCCACGGCACCCGTTGCCAGTGCATTTATGGTGACGGACGACCGGGTGTGGGACGTATTTTCCACCCCCGGTCACTTCGCCCAGAGGTAATGATGACGCCCTTTCCATTTATGGTGTCTCAGAACTCGTGCCCCCCTCCCGTTCGGGGCACGCTGCTGCCGACGGGTATATAAAGCAGCCGGCGGCACAGAAGAAGAAGAGGGTGGGAAAAAAGAAAAGAAAGAAGAAAAGAGGAAACAATTGCTCACAAGTAGAGAAGAGAAGATCGAGAGCACCCAAAGCCGGCGGCTACACACAGACTGAAGAACAAGGAGCCCCAGGCTCTAAGATAGATAAACATTCTTGTAACTAGCAACATCCTTGAGAGACTTTCTCAGGGCATTTATAGTATCCATACCGGAGTAGGGTGTTACGCCCCCGTGCGGCCCGAACCTGTCCAAATGCCGGTGCATTTACTCCGTTCCGTATTAGATCATTCCACCCCCACCGGCCATCGCATTCATACCCATTTATTTCTTTGGCGAACATATTCAGGATCATCCCCCCGGCCGAATCTCTAAAAAGGGGTCCCTCAGGATCCCTGCGATAGGAGTTAATCCTCCGACAGCAGCGGTGCACGAAAATCACACAGCATCTCCCCTGCACAGCGCGCTCCCACCCACACAGCAAAAGGGCCTAACGCCCTTAGGTCCTTGGCACAAAGGCTGGTGTCGGAGTATTGAGTAAGGGGGCTGTCGGGAGTACTGAGTAAGGGGACGTCCTAGCTAACGGACCCCACGAGAGATATGCCGATCAATGGGGGATATTTTCTAAACCCTGGCCCATCGCGTGAGCAGATCCAAGCTCGCATGACTAGTGTAAGGCTTGCGTTACCAGCCTCCTTGGGATATTATAAGATCCCGTGACCAGCCCTTACTGGTCGTGGGGCCGGTCCTTACTGAACCCATCCAATTGCATTTATACCTATCTACTTAAGTGTTTTCCTTCCCTAGGCACCCTATCCAGTGAACAAAGTCATGACCGATGTAGTTGGGCACTGCCCCATCCCGTAGCATTAAATGCTATGGATGGGGCCTGCAGAACGACCAAGCAAGTGGACGGTTTTGCAGGTAGACTCGGGGCCGCAGAGACAGGATGGCTTGGCAGACGATCTTATGGCGCACGTCGATAGGACAGGCCGGGCGGCCAGGGGAGGCAGGTTTGGAGGCGTTCCATGGTTGGGACAGACAATCAAAGCTCTCAGGGTAAGTTGCTCTCACCTGGTTCTCTAGATATGATCCAAGAGTAGAATATTTAGTTAGGCATGGGTCTGCTACTCGGGACCCACTTGTAAGTTCTCCTTATCTCTGGTATATAAAGAGATGAGGATCTAGTTTTGTAAAGAAAGATGGGTAACCGATTCACAAGCACTCATAACAAAATACACATAATGTAGAGCTGTTATCATTCAGGAGGCATGAACCTTGATAACCCTGGTATTCTTGAGTTCAACACACACACACCGACAAATGCACACATTAAGCGTTGTTCACACGCCCTTCAACCGGTACACCACAGAATCATTATTAGGGATTAACCCTCGACAGCTGGCTCATCGCAAAAGGAGGATGTGCGCGCTGACGGCGAGAAGCTCGCCACCACGGCGTGCTTGGCCAATGGACAAAGGTATGGGTGTAATCGGATCGGATATGAACGGGTATCGCTGAACTTATATCCTATCTCATATTTTTCATTGGAATCGAAGCCGCACATGGATGGTGTCGGATAGAGATACGAATGCGAATAGTCTCGGTCACAAACACGAATTGATATGCATCGAATATGTGAGGAGTCAGATGCAGACAATATCAGTCACGAATATTTATTCGGATATTGAGTAAAAGCAACAACCATATATATCACATATGTTATGATTGTTCGACCATTCTATGTATCAAAAACTCAACTACATTAGAGGTCTAACAAACAAATCAATAATATACTCCTATGAAGAGAGTTATGTTAGAGCGAAATCAGAGCAGTTATAAGTGCCCAATATATTGGCTAAAGCTTCGACTAATTATTTGAACATATTAATAACTTTAAATGGAAAAGGTATCAACTACAAACTTGTAGATCTTATCGACAACTACAAATTTCATATAAAGGTATTTGTTGAGAGCTACAAGTTTTAGAAGATAAACTCAGATCCAATTTTATTCTCGAATATTTGATATCTGATGGATACCTTTATATGAAATACGATCGGTTTGGATGATCGAGCTGGTGGGAAAAATCCGATCCATTTTCACACCTAGCCAAAGGCCCCATCTATCCTAGCCTGCTACAGAGGAGGAGGGAGAGAGGACATGGAGGCTCACCGAGCTCAGGGACGATGAAAGGTGATCGGCCGTGAGGGGGTGCAAGTGGCGACGAGGCGGGTAGCACGGCGAGCTTGCTCTCGTATCCCCATGCTTCTCTTGAATCCATGTGCCCCTCTGTCGCTCCTTCGTGCCCCTGGTGACGAGTTGGTGACGATGACTAGCAGAGCAAGGTGGAGGTGTGTTTGTGATGGTTGGTCGATGGCGATGATGAAGAAAATGTGCGGCAACGACGGATTTGGGGGGAATGGGAAAAGATAAAGAGGGGAGGGTAGGCTTCACCTTACAAGGAGAGGGGAGGGAACATAGAGGCGGCGACTCGGTGTACAGGGTGGCGGCGCCTACCAGAAATCACGTAGGTGTGCATGGCAGTGCGGCCACCGGCCAACCGCGCACGGCGGCCAACAAAGTCATGCTTGCGCTGAGAGCATAGAGGGGGGGAGAGGGGGCACGAAAGTCGTCGGCTCATTAATGTGGGAGATGATGGTGCGTCCTTAAACTAGCATGACGGCGAGCTGGAGGAGAGGGAAGGGGCTAGAAGGCAGGACCCGTGTGGCGGTGAGTGAGAGTACGAGCGCGGAGGGAGTGTGGCATCAGATGGCCGGGGAATGGGCTGAGCTTGCGCGCCGGTCGGGGAATGGGCTACAGTCTGCACGCGTGGGGAAGGAGAGCGGGCCGAGTGGCCGTGCTAGCCGGGCTGCACAAGGAGGAGAGAGAGAGAGAGAGAGAGAGAGAGAGAGAGAGAGAGAGAGAGAGATGGCCCGAGAAGAGAAAGGAATTGGCCCGGGAAAGAAAAGAAAAGGAGAAGGTTTTGGAATTAAATTGAAATGGGAAAAATTAAATTTGGATTTGGAAATGGATTTAGATTTGGTATAAATTCAAATAAGAATATTTGAATTGTGATTTGGATTTGAAGCTCTGTCTTTGGAAGAGGATTTGAATTCAATTTGAATTTGAGCTGAAAAGAATCTACGAGTAGAATTGAATTTGAGAGATATTCAAATTCAAATCTCCAATTAAAAAACCATAAAAATAAATAAACAAAAATGCATATGATTCAAATATTGCAAGAGTTAATTTAGAATTATATTTTGGTGCACTTTAAAATATTTAGCCAAAATAATATATTTGAATATATACATACGAGTGTATATATATTCAAATATATATTTGTTTGATTTTATGTTGTTTTAAAATAATTAGATTTAAATAAAATAGTGAATTTTGTTATAATCTATATGCTAAAACCCAGGATGTTACATAGTTAGAATGAGTTTGGGCCAGAATTTGCTCCAATATAAGAAAAGAAACGTATTTAGTTGTCCATACCTAATTCTAGACTAGTTTAGCAGATGTAAATATATGTCTTTAGTCTGATCTGGAGTGAAATTTGATTCGTGTTTGACTCCGTAACCTAGCCCGGTATATACTTGTCCACCGAGCATCTGCTCATGCAGATGAACTCACTTATCCGTGTCATAAAATTATTTTCATACGAACAATCAATCACAATATCAACTCTGACTTCCGCTCATGCTTCTACTTATAGACTAAAATTCAGTTAATCAAATAGAAACTCAACTCAATTTAACTAAATATATACAACCAACTAAATATTTTTTAATAAATATAACTGTGTTTAACCTACGTATATAGTCCACGAGGAAAAGACCCGTGCATGCTACCAATCACAACTTATCGCCTCAATTATCAGCGCGCGCCATCGCCCGTCCGGCTGACAGACTGGAAGCGGCGCTTGGAAGCGTTGGAAAAGGTAGCGACGAAACAGGAAGAGATCGAGCTGCCACCCTGCCATGGCCGGGCCCGACGCAGGACACTCCACGCACATGCGGCCGCGCGGTTGCCGAATCTGATCGCCACCGTCGCGTAGCCCCCCCCCCCCACCCCCCACGACATGCGGCGCGCGCGAGTTCAATGCGCCGCCCTGGTAGAAACTGCCTTTTGGTCCGGTTCCGCTGGAGTAATGCCCCAACAAAGCTGCTGTCCGAGTAACCGATGGCAACGAGCCCAGTTTGACAGCAAGTAAGCCGTGCGCTTCCAGCCTCTGACTACTGTGGCTTCTGTTCTTGCGCTGGAGTGGTGATTAAATGATGAGGTGCGCCACTGCACCGTGTGTTTTGAAGCGACGGTAGTACTGCAATACGGTTTAAAATTCGAGAAGAAGCAGTGGTAGTACTTGATCGCTGCTGTGTGCAAACGCGTAGGCCTTGGTTCCATATGAAACCTGAACGTACCCATCACCACCACGATTTTTTATATTCCAATATTTACAAAAGTATATGTTTATTTTAAAATACTGCAGATTTAGCTATCTAGTTATCACCCTTCTAACAGACCAGAGCTTAGAAAAAATAAAAATGCCACCCTTCCAATAAATGACAGCTTAAAAAATAAAAAACATTAGTTCCATTAATCTCAAAATTCAAAACACTATCTAAATAGTCATAAAAAATTCTAAAAAATATTGTAGATGATACTATAATATATCTCTAAAAAATTAACTCAAACAAATACTTTTACAATGAAAAACAAAAGAGGGAAATTTCATTATACACGGTCTAGATCATAGTGCCCTCTACAAAATACATTTTGTTCATAATTTTTTATGACTATTTTGATAGTATTTTAAATTTTGAGAGTAATAGTACATAATATTTTTTATTTTTTAAGGTGTCATTTGATGGATGTGTAATATTTTAAAATGTGCATGTACTTTTGTAAATATTGAAAAAAAAAAGACACCATCGCCACCAGGAAAACGAGGCTCGATCCATGGGCCGGAAAGGCGACTTCGCCATGTCTATTTCGCGCAGCCCAAGATCCCTCACGAGTGGGCCTCTGGCCTTCGTGATCAACCTAGTGGCTGGGCCGCCGGTATCCGAGTCCATCAGGGCCTTCGCGCACGTCCCTTTTCCATTTTGCACCACTAGTTTTTCTGGAAGAGGAAACGTTCGATCACGATACTGACCAAGTCAAAAAATAACACGACTAGAGTGAGGCATCCACTTTGCAGATCCTAAATATTGATCATTGCACCGACACGTTGTACTCTGTAAGGTAACACACACTCGAGACGCTGTTACGCTGCACGTTATGCACGTTTCCTATGTCGTTTTCGGGTACGCGCGCTCGTCAGTCCACTCCACTTCGCTACGCGCAGTAACGCTTTGGGTGATTTTCTACCGCTGTCGCATCGTGCCATACGGCTCGTCGTTGACCTTGACGGAGCTGGCCGGCTCCTATCAACAACGTAACTTGGGCAAGTCCCCTTCCCCGGAGACCAAAAGCAAGACAGCGATTTTTCGTTGTCTGGACGGCGGCCGCAGTGTCGCTAGCGCGGCCGGTGGCCAGTGCTCGCTCATCACACGCGCGCACCCTGCACCCAGGCCGCGCGCACCGGGGCGGCCGCCGCCTCACGCGGTCATAGTCGCACGTCCGTCGTCGGCGTCGTCTCAGTTTCTCACGGAGCGAGACCGCGCCACATTCCCCGGGACGCAACCACACGTGTTGCTCACGCCATGCGCCCGCTCGCTTTTCCACCGCCAGAGGCCAGAGCTAAAGCGCGGGGAGGGCCAAACGAAAAACGAAGCCCAAGAAATTCCCGACAGATCATTCGATCGGCCAATTCCGCGATCTAGCTACATCTGTAATGTAATACATTAGACTAACTAAGCCGTAAGGATCAACTAGCCTAGCTAACACATGAACACTTAGTTATATGCGGAAAATAGTGACTCTAACCGTTGCTTGGAGAGGCCATCGTGATGATCTCGGTCGCTCGATCGGGGAAGAACAGCGGCAGGCATCGGTACGGTTGATGTAGCCTAGCGTCGGTGTTGGCGATGCAGTGGCGTCGAGTGTGAACGACGGGATGACCATGCCTTAGTGATCGATTTTAGGGTTTAGAAGTGTCGAGGTGGGGCTAATCTTGAGAGCGATCAAAATCACGCAATGAGATGCCCAGTTTCCCATTTTATTTTGCTCTGTGCAACTCAAAGAACGGAACCAAAAACGATTTCACCACCAATAATCATGACGCGATGTGGGTTGCCGGTCCCCTTAGGGCTCGGTTATGTTAGTTAGGTTTAGCCAAGATCAAAACTAATAACATCATATCCGGCACGTCGATCTCCATGGCCTTGACAGGCGCATCGTGGGAGATGTATCCGCCACGCACGTTCCTGACCACGTGGCAGACCAGCATAGGCCCGTGCACGAACCACTTGCATGGCCAGACAACAACGTACACTACCGCACGCCCTCAAGCCAGCCATACACCCGACCTCTGTGCTAGCCGTGCACTATCTAAAATCACATGCTCGATTCTTTACAACGACAGATTTTCGTGAACCTATACGACTTGAGCTACCTGGCTTAACTTTCTGAAGGAAATATGAACTGTCCTCCGAAAAGGAGAGGATAAAAGATCGCTGGGTGCAGAAAAGAAGGGCCAGGCGAGGTACAACATACCCTCATCCTTTTGCAAGTTGGGCGAGGCCAAAGAAAGGGCGATAGATTCGATCGTGATCTCACCACTATGTGACAACCGGCCTGGGCTTGCATGCCTGCGTGCTGGGGCATAGAACAGCTTGTATGGTAGCGTACGTACGTGCAGGGAAAGGCGCGTGTGGCCGGGAGTAAGATCTTGCAAGATCAGAGAAAGCTGGGTGCACGCCAGTGGTGTAGGCCTGTAGGGCGCGCCTGCACGGTTCCCGACGAAGATTTGGTTCCTCGGTAGATTGCAGGGGCACATGCACGCCCCTTTGCGCACCGGTGCTCCGGTAGCAACCGCGCGACGTCGTCACGGCGCGGAGAAAACGATCGGTGGCATCATGCGACGTGGGCGCACCGGATGGGTCGATCACTGCCCGTGGAAGCTGTGAGAAACATGTGGGCTTCGTCTGTGTGCCAATGCTAAACTCAGTTTTTCTATTGACCAAAAATACTGAGAACAAGTACATGGTTTTTGCTTGTTGATAACTTTACTTACTTAGTTTGATGCTCGTAAATTTAGCACTTTGTGTCGACGCTTCCTCTCTCGTCTATACCCTTGCGTAGTCTTAGAGTGGTACATAGTAAGACGCCTGAATAATGAATAAGCGTGTAGTTGTGGATTCTACGTGTCATGTTTTTAGAAGGTGTTACGAAATATAGTGCGGAAATGCACATATATGTATAAACTGATCCATTGTTTTAAGTGGTAATATCTGATGTAGTAAGAATTCAACGAGATAGTAATTAATGGGCTAATCCAACTAGTATGGACGGTGCGAATGGGACATTCCACTATCATGGTGATGTCCCTTTGCTTTAGTTAGATTGCTGTTTTTATGTTCCTTTCAAGGCTTTTCTGTCGCCTCGTTATACGAAGATCAGAAATTTTTCCCATGGCATTGTCATGTGCCTTTTCTTTCCAGAAAACATCGTTTAAACCATATTTTGTAAAAAAAACTTAAATATGCATATGGAAACCCCGAACTTTATAGGTGCCCTTGAAAGTTTCTCATGGTAACTTTGAAACTAGTTCTCTGAACAAGAGACATCATATCTAATTTTCACTGCAACATTTCTGACACTCTTTTTAATTGATTATACTTATATCATTAGAGGTAGTTATCTTCATTATATTGCAATGTTTTCTTCAAGTGCCATCGTTTTGTCAATCAATATTTTGTTGTGAATTTTCTCTAGCCATTGGGAATTGAATTTTTCTAGAAACACTGCCGCCTATAACTATAAGATAAAAAGAATACTAATGTCATATAATAATTGCCGCTCATTCAAGAAACGACGGCAATAATTACATATCTAGTAGCTTTTGCCCAAACAAGGAAAGAAACGGAAAATAGCTACAATATATATAAGAGAAATAACAGCGGCCACTTACATTCTTGGCAGTTATTCTTCTTATCTTTTGATTGCTAAGGCGCACTCAGCTTTGGAAATCTTTAGTCTTTTCTGGTAGAGTCGTTCGGCATCATTCTCACAATTGGATCCTTTTGTTTAGAGGATCCTTAGAGGCCACTCAACAAAAGTAGGCAGCTGGATGTACTGGACGTCCTTCCATCTATTAGAGGCAATAGCTCCTTTTGTTTTCAGAGAATCTGAAGGCCAACACCAATGTCATTTCCAGATATTTGCAGCTAATTTTGAATCGATCCATCGCCAATAATGAACGGCCTATTGTGTAGCTAGCATCAACTATATTTCCCACTATAACTTTCATGGGATCAAATATCTCCGCTGATTTGTCAGTTCTACGCTGATTAAACTAGCATATGGATGAAGAAGAAGAGATGGCACAAGTGGAGCTGCAGATCTTTGGGGTCAAACCCGGCAGGCAGGCACTGACTGGTCGTAGAGCAGCAGCGTTTCTCCTATGAGGTGAAAAAAAATCGAAAGGCGCTGCAAATCTCGGGGAGAGATACATATGTCGGGTTGAAATCCCGGAAAGGACCGACCCAATAACCGATCCATCACCTCACGAGATTGCAATGTGGGTGCGAAGGATCATGCATGTAATAAAGCCTGCGGTCGAGATCTCGTAGCCTCGCACATATATTTTTACCCTAGGCACGGAGAGGAGGTGAAAAAAGTCGAGTGAAATCTTGCTTCTTTTCGGTGAAGATTCATGACAGTGCACCCTTTTTGAAGGGCAATTTGATCTTGCTCGTTGCCTACTGGCTCCTTTTGGCGGGTTATTAGGGGTGCACCATCTTCACAATATATGAACACTGAACAATGCACTCCCTCTTTAGTCAATGTTAATCAGAAAACTGTATGCGTACGTGGAAAGCAAGGTTGGCATGCATGCAACTGATTCAGTGTTTCTGTTCAAGTTTATCACAAGCAGTAGATATTTAGTTTAATTCAAGGTCTCAGCCCCTAGCTAGTTTATAAATTTCATGCAGCTCTAATCTACTACTGCTAGTTCAAGAAATCTGCTGTGTTCAGATGCCAATTGCCCACTACAATAACATATCGTGCTTCAGATGCTTCACCTAGCAATCTACCAGTACAGCTCTATCAGCAAAACATATTTTAGGTAGCAAGAAAGCTTGCCAAGCTAGCCACCACTATACTGCTGATGCCAGTACTACTTGACCCTGATCATGAGTTGAATTAAATGATTATATATATATTGCCGTCGTGAATTCGTTACTTGCATTCAGGTGAAAAGATTGTGTATATATAATCTTAGCGATTAACCAAGTGTGATCGATCATGAATGTTAGCGGTACGTTGACAATGCTTAGAACTACTAACCTTTTCCCCAGAGCAAAAAAAAACAAGTGCTCTAAAAACATGGCCTCTGAATATGACTAAAGCCGAGGGCATCCAATCGCGTAGCACTTCCTCGCCACCTTTTGATGCCCGGTCTGTGGATACTTCCAAAGCTAACGCGCCTTTTTCCCTGTAATCCTATCCAAAAAAAAATCGAAAGCGGGCAACACATCTGGGAAAGAGGATCGTTGTCAGCTCTAATTCCTTGGGAGCTAAGGTTTTGCCCCATGCATGCATGCATGATGCAAATGGCCTATATCCGCACACATGCATGCAAAGAAAACCTAGCTATACCGGCCTGCACATACATGCATGCCATGAACAATATAGTAGGGGCTTATCCATAGGGGGCTGGGTGGACTCAAGCCCACCCTCCCCCTATTGGCTTGAACGCCATTGAAAGAGAGGTAGAGGAAAGGGAAGAAAGAGGAGGTAGAGGAGGAGAAGGAAGAAGATGATAGCTCCTACACTTCGTGCCTCTAGGATATACAAGTATACGGTTGCTCGATCGATCTAGGGAATAATATATGCACGCCGATCGATCTCTAAGGTCGACATACATGTATACGGTTGCTTAGTCACAAGAATCTAAAAAGATTGCAAAAGCCGGTCATCATTGTTGCTTTCCCCTGCTGACCTTTCCACAAAGCCGTTTAATTTGATTCGCGGCCGGGGAGGGCAGGAGCTCGATCTCTCTCGCTCGCTAGCTTTCCAACGTTTTGTTCTCGACTTCACTGGCCGCTTTTGCCAAAAGCCCTGCCCTGGTGTGGTCTCGGCCGGATCCTGAATATCTTATGCGCGCGGCCCTTTAATTTGTTGGGGTTTCCTTTCTTTCTCCCTTCCGATCAGCTGCGCGCCTTTACGCGAGCCCCACCCCTGCCGCGACCGGCGGCTCGGCTGGCATGCCGCGCAGTGCTGCAGGTCATATGGGCACTACACTGGCTGCTGCAGGGTCAGTGGAGTACTGCGATACTCGCAATTAGTGATATCGTTGTTTACAACTAATGCATGCACGTACCACGTACTTTGTTGGCTTGGTGTCATTTGGAACATAGTGCGCTGGCTGAAAGGGTTGGAGCAAGGAGTTATCTGGCGCCTACCCCTACCTAGCTAGCAAAAGCTAGTGGTTCATCGGGCAATCGATCAGTGAAAAAACTACTCTTAATTATTAAGTGTACTATGCTAAAAATGTTTCAGAAAATACATAATAATATAACTTCGTGAAATGTCTATGATTGATGTGCGTATATTGACTATATTTTCTTAGTGTATATTTCTCTACTATATCATGGTCTTGCAAAAAAGTTATTTTTTTTTCTCATATTCACGATATTCATTAATATATGTGTGACCATCTATGGTATAACATTTTCTTTTCCTTTTTAGTTTGTCTCAAGACTTCAGAGAGAGACTTAAATTAATGTTTAGATGAAAAACATATGAAATATTGCAAGACAGTGGCACTATGAGTTAATTTTGTTATAATAGTAGATGCGGATAGTTTAGAAGCATGCATTTAAGTTCTTTTGGTTAATTTTTTTATAATGACAGAGATGGATAATTTAGAATTAGGTATTAGGATATTTGGGTTAATTTTTTCATATTGACAGGGGTGGATAATTTAGAAGCATGTATTGATGGTATTTTGGGTTAATTTTTTATAATAAAAAGGTGGGTAATTTAGAAACATGTTAGATCCAATAGCTATTATTGTCAATGATGATTAGAGTCCACCAAATCAATAATCAGATGTTTTGTTTCTTTTGTGAGAATTTCTAGGATTTCTCTCTCTTTTTAACATGTCTCATCTGAGCATTAACATGTAGGCTCTAAAATGAGTCTCCAATTAGTAATAGTATGATTAGATGCAGCCAAATTAAGGAGGACGTACGTGCTCCCGTGCTGGGTTGATGAGCTCACGGGTGTTTCTGTAATCCATAACCGGGAGTCATGGAGATGTGCACCCCAACAGCTCATGGAACCATCATGCGTAGAGCACTAGATCGCCGGAGCCGATTGTTTTGACTTGAGGACGACTGGCCTACACAGGGGGATGATGGCGTTTCATCGGGAACACTAAAGATGCATGCCTCGACATGTTCATTATCGTGCAGTCATCAGTAGAGACCTTCAGATGCCCTTTGGTCGCTGATCTCCTCACTCCTCGGTCCCCAAATTTGGCAAACGGTCTTGTGGGAGTTGGATTTTTGGATGAGCGGATCCTGGTAGCATCGATGGATTGATATCTGAATTATATATCACTTTCAAGATGACAAGAATAATAATCATATATACATATAAACGAGGATCTGTGAGTGGTAACTGATATATACGGAAAAAAACATATTTGTTGTTTACAGGTCACTTGGTTTTGAGTTTAAGATGTGTTTCGTGACTATTGGACGATTCGAAGGGACATTCATATATGGTTTGATTGGACATTGATCTAATGGGAAAGAAATTGTGATTTGTGACTAAGAAAGACAAGTGAGTCACCTTGCAAATAGATAGTTCCTGGTCTGAGCAATGCGAAAGTTCATCTGGCTGCTAATGCTCTGTTTTTATATTAGCATGTATGAATAGAATTTCTTTCTCGAATACGCTGAAGGACTGCATATCTTTGTATTAGAGAATAATTAAAGAGTTTGAAATATTATAACATGGAGTATCGCCGCACTCAAGCACACACCTCACATAAACGAATTTACACGAAACGAAACAACCCACAGAATATGAATTGTACTACTCTGGATATAGACAACCGAGGACCGAAGCACCGACCAGGGTCCAAAGATCTGCCTTCTGCATGATCTTCGAGAACAACTGATGGACCTACGATGTTTGCTGATTGAAGACCCTAGTGTTTCACTCTTTCCATACGTGCCATACGATCAACATGATTAAAGTGTCGATGCCTTTCTTCTTTAGCAACGGGAGATGAACACGATATTGAAGCTACCAATCCTGCAATGTGACCACCTGAGCATGCTGATGCCAAGAGCGGAGTATATTACTCATCATACTTGCTTGGTGTAGGGGTAGGAGACGAAGATATGGTTGCTAGATTATGACTCTTGGTCGCACAAGATGTAAGTAGCTTGTGCATCAAGGTCATGTCTCAACAGAAGGTCTGCTGTCCACAATCCGAATTGAATTGAACTGTTTGCTATACTTTATACCGCGCTTATTGGGCATACACAGCCTTTTGGCCCATCAGCATTTGTTTTCTAGGTTAGAACAGTACGTGCCACTTCAGTTGAGGCGGATTTTTAGTCACCCAAGCAAACAGTCAACTGCATTTGAATATTTTTTCTGTTAGTTGCATCTGATCATGTCACCTTTTGTATTGATGGAAACACTATGTAAAGGCAACACATGAAGATAAGTTGGGAACCTGGTGCATTCGCCTTTATATCGATTAACTAAAATTCTTGCCACTGCAAGTGGCCATTACAGAGAGTGGATCCGTTCCTAGCTCATTCATGGTTGGCTGTCTTCGCCGTCCGGTTTTATCCGCTCTCTTATCTTGCAAGATGCGTCGAATTTCATCTAAAAGGATATGCATAGGTTTGTTCCTCTTTTTTATTTGGCACACCTCCATTTTCATTTTTCCCACACCTAATATTTCTCTCGAATGAAAGATCAGCTTATTCCCGGGCACGGAGCTCAGCAGCAAAGCATAAGTATGTGACCGAGCCTACCGGATTCGATTCTTAGGTGTCGCACATCCCTAATTTAGACTCCAAGGTAAGCCCCGGGTAAGGGGGCCCGGTATTAAAAAAAGATCAGCTTATTCTTCCAAACAGTACCGAATATATAGATGTAACACAGCAAGATATCACGAGTTGGAATATTGTTGATGGTGAAATGGATTATTTTGAAAGGCAGAACGGCCTTGGAATTGGACCTCATTCTAAGAATTAGGGATGGTCAATCGACGAACGTGTGGGAGCACAATTGGATTCTTGATGTACCAGGCCTAAAGCAGATGTTTCAAAAGCCTGAGGGTGCTGCAGTTAATGTCAGCGATCTCCTGACTCCTGACGGAACTAGGTGGATTGATACAGTCCTTCGTGACAACCTGCTAATGCCGGATGTTGAAGCCATCAAGTGCATTCCGCTTGGAACAATGGAAGAAGACATATGGGCTTAGGCCTATGAGAAACATGATAACTACTCAGTTCGATCAGCATACATTCTGTTAGCTGACACACCAAGGACTGCAGAGCTAGCCGAGTCTGGCATGATTTTGTCATCGTTTGGCGAGGAGCATCCCTTGTGGAAAACTTTGTTGAAAATAAAGATACCTCTAGAGATAAGAGTATTTTGGCGGCGTGTGTTGCTTGATTACATGCCAATCAGAACTAATTTATTTAGGCGACATATTGAGGCATTGGCATTTGTAACGTTTGTGAGACAGCTATGAAAGCTGCTTTCATGTGCTCGTGAACTGCACTGTTGCCAAATCCTTCTGGTCATGAGAAGCACAATGGGTGTCAAATTACCGCAATTATACCAGTTGACTTGGGCCTGGGACCTTCTGGATCATAACTATTGTCGAAGTGATGATGCAGCAGTTATCTTGTGCGGCATGTGGTCTTTATGATCATGTGGTTCGATAGTGTTGAAACCAATGTTTGCATGCCGCTGGGCTCGAGACACGACACTTGATTTGATCCAAGTGTCGAAGGAGCTGAAGCCGAACATAAAAGTTTTTTCACCAACCAAGTGGATCCCTCCACCTTCGGGAGCCTTAAAGGTAAATTTTGACAGAGCATTTCATGGACAGATGCTAAACAGGGTGATTGGTTTTGTGGTACGTACTAACTCAAGTTTCCAGGTGGCATCAGCACACGATGGTGTCCATCGCTCCCCAACACGTTGATTGCGAAAGCTATGCACATAATTGCTGATTGTAGTAACTCAGATGTGATCGTGGAGACAGACTCTCAGATTCTGGTTAATCTTTGGCGAACAAGAGGAGAGCACACAGCGGCCATCTTACCCGTCCTAGTTCAAATCCAAGAGTTCTGCAGGAATTTCAATTCTTTTGATTTAATATTTGTAAAACATGATGCTAATATGGTAGCTCATGTAACCGTTAAACAAGCGTCGCCTGCTTTACTAGGATGTACTTGTTTAAATCAAATGCCACATTTCCTTGTAGGATGCATCCAATACTATTGCTATCTTGCTGAGCTCAAACTCTTGGATATCGGAAAAAAGATCTCAACCGAAAGAAAAGGGGGAAAGAAAAGTAGGGGGCCGAGGTACATATTCTCTCCTCTACGGTGAGGTAACGCGTGCACACCGCACTATGGCCAGCCAGCCACTAGCCCCACATCACGTTTCCTCATCCACGACCACCAAAATCCATCTCTAGTCTTGAAAGGGAATCTATAGCCACACTTACACTTCAAAAGTAAATTATATAAGATCAAATCTCACATGTAAATCTTTATCTCTATATGACATATATTTTTCATCATATCTGCATATACATATACGAATAGTTGAATCCAAAATGTATGGCACAGATAAAAATCTGATCTCAGTCTGCCCCGGCTGCCCCCCCATCCCAAACGCCGGCGCTCCCAAAGCAACGCCGTACGCCCGGCTCTATGCTCTCGGCCTGGCGTGGAATCCGATTCCGTGCGTGCGTGCGTGCATCCCGGCCGTCCCTTTCCCCTGTGCGCCCCCGGATACGAATCGGCCCGCGAGATCGGATAAGGAGGAGGACGCGTACGCCCCCGTGAAACCTGCGCCTTTCCGGGCGGAACACCGCACGGGGGACGCAGCGCGATCGGACAAACGGCGCGGTGCGGAGACGCCATTTTTTTTCCTTCTATTCCAGCACACGCAGATCCGTATTTACAAATCTGAGCACGTTAAATTAGTAATTTCAGATCTGAACACGGGCCATTCTGTTTAACTGGCATAGCATGCATGGCCCAATGGTGGGGATGGCGAACACACACTGTGGAGAAGTCACTTGACCATGAGCTCCATCTTGGCCCGCCGCCGCCGTGGAGGTGGTTAGCGGGACCTTATGCGTTTGGCCGATCCAAGAAAGACCGTAGAAAAAGTGAAGAAACCACCGATGTGGAGGAAGCGATTCTACTTAGGCTGAGCGGCCGATGACCGCCGCCAACGCGTCGGTGCCTGTGCTCGTACGATTGTTCTCCCTGCAGCCATTAGACGTGGTAAACGGTGTAGTTTTTGATTCAGCGGATGCAAGAAAGCAAGCAAGGAATTAAGAAGCTAACGAGCATTCGGTAAGCCAAAGGGGAGCAAATCAACGAGTCGAAGGTTTGACCTTTAGCTCTCAAATATTTACTGTCTGTGTTTCAAATGGAACCAGTCTTTATATAATTTTTAATGAAGATCGGAGCAGTAATAAAAATTAAAATCCTTTTAAAATATAAAAAATAAAAAATAAAAAGCAAGGAATTAAGAAGACGATGGGCACGAAGCAGCCAAATCCAAGCCAGAGAGAAAGTGTGCCAAATCCGAGCCTTCGCCGACTGTTGCTGATGCGCCGGCGCTCTTGCTTGTGCCGCTAGGCCGCTGGACCAGTTAAACAGAATGACCGATGCTCAAATATGGTATTACTGATTTGACGTGCTTAGATTTGAAAATATTGGGTTGCATGTGCTCAAATTGAAAAAAAAATCGGGGAATATTCCGTGGCTGATCGCGTCGCGCGCCGGCCCGTGCGCGCGGCATCGACCGACCGACCGACCGCTTTGCGGGTGGTGTGGGCATGAGGGCGACGGGGTGAGGTGGGGGAATCCGGATCTTTTTTGTGGCTGGGGCGGGGCGCCGGCGCCGGCTCGCCTCCCGCGTCCACGTCGGCGATCTTTGGTCCTCTGGATAAATAGACACGACAATCCATGGACGAACTTGCATACGCGAAAAATATTCTCAAGGCAACTTGTTACACGGATAAGAAGTGCGCGCTGTCGAAGAAAAGCACGACGCTGACGAGCGACCTAAGGGCGGAATGGAATTTTAGCACAGCCGCGCGTCCGAAGAATAATCGAGTCTATTCGAACCAATCTCATGCTCACTGGTCAATCAAATTTGTCAAGTTTTTGGGCATTATCTTCCCACAATTTTCGTTAGGTTTACTATTTGTCAAGCTTACTTGACTTGACTCTACCAATTTTCCAGGTCAAACAGTGGTCAGCATATATACTTGGTTATGAAACGAAGTTGTTTGCGTGCGTCGCAGATTGGTGAATATATATTTGGGCTGCCTTAAACGCATCAGAGACCATGACTTTGGCTGTCCCGTGAAAAGGCTAATTCTGTGCATTAGTGGCGTCAGATCCGATTTTGGAGAGGTTCACATCATGCATCCGCGTGTGCTGCACGCACCTATCTCATCTTTTGTTTCTTCTAATCTTCTTGTTCTTCTTTTGGTCGTCCTCTAAACAACTAGGTTTAAACAGATAGCTATAACATCACATAGGTAGAGATCTTTTGCGCGCGCACACACACTCAACTTGCTCTTATATATATATGGTTGTGCCATTTCATAGCTGCCTCAACAAAGTGGGTAGAAAGACAATCAAGCCTAGTTTTGGAGACCACAAGCAGAATCTGATATGAGAGCAAGTTCATAACGCAAGTTCTACGAGTGCATAACACGTAGAGTGCTTAATTTAACGATAACAGAAAACTTACATGCATATTTTTGTGCTTCACCACTGACAAGAAATAAACATATTCCTCCACATAATAATCAGTGGATATTATCTATTCATTACCCTAAAAAATTTAGACCAACATTTATCAGGAAAAAATCCAGATGATCACGACGTGTCGGCCCTTTTTCAACTGAGGAAATTGTTCTTTCAGATTTTTGTTCTTGCTCACGACAGGTAGCCTAGAAGAGAAAGATGAGTACCCACCTTATGTTGCTTTATGTGGTTAAAATTTGGATAAGGAAGAACATGCATTGCAACTTTTTGCTGAGCGATATTTTTCACAAAAGGCTGCTATAACAACGTAAATCTCACCAACACAAGTATTCTAAGATCTTTCATCATACTAAATGGAAAAAACAAATACAAGTAATATTTTCACAAAATATCGAATCCACTTCACAAACAGTCACATGTAAATTGCTTTATTTTTTTGTTAAGCATAAATCGGTTGTCACCATTGGATTAGCTTTATAATGTACCGTGTGTGCGTCCGTGATAGACTTCAACTGTAATCCAATAGTTCAGTAGTGTGTGCCGAGTTTTTGCTACTATAATCTAAACCTATGTTTATTTTTTTTAAACGATTAAAAAACTGAATTTTATTTTTGAAAAAAACTGAATTTTAATCTTCTCCATCTTGCTACTACTATAGAGCAGTAAAAAGCTCTTGCCGTCTTGGTAAGGAAATAATTAAAGTGTAACTTATACTCTCTCCGTCTCAAAATATATGACGTATTAGAATTTAAAAAGTCTTTGAAAGTATACTTTAATCATTAATTTGTTTTGCAACATATTATCAATTGCTACAAATCAATATTATATTAAAAGATATATAAAATACGAATTTATTGATATAACTTTTATACATCAAAATATGTGTATAATTTGACTAAATGGTAGTCAAAATTTACAAAATTTGATTTTTTAATTCTTAATAAACTCTATATTTTGAGACGGAGTGATTACTTTGGTGATGCCAGTAATCACCTACAAATCGGCACCTTATATCTCCGAGTGGTTTAATTTTAAAAGTGTGACAGCTACTATACTACTAATTTTTTTACTGTTATCGTTCAGTACAACAGAACGACACATGCCATCATTTTACTGCTCACGTGTAGCTGCACCTGGGCGTGGAACGGTATTGACAAAACCGTGGTTGAACACCCCAATTACCTACGTGTGATACAGTGCAAAGAAAGATCGATTCACATGTGAAACAGTGCAAAAAAATATTGGAATTGCTAAAGGGTGCTTTTTGCCTGAGCTAACAAAAGCATGCATGCGCTGCCACCGTATGCGCCCCAACATGTATCTTTCCTCGGCAGCTGAGATCGAGGTGTTGGCTTCCCTCACGGGAACTGCATGCCTCCGTGGACCATCCCTGCTCGATGTCCTGACACCTCAGTGTTGAGAATCATCAAGGACATCACATGAGGACATGAGGCGATCAATAATATCTCTCTCCCAGCTGTCGAAAGAAACGATACGATCGAACTAGTGTCCCAAGCTCCCGATGTGAGTTGAGCATCGTGCGACAGATGTATGGTTTCCCCTAAAGCTTGCATGCATGCGTGGTAGGTCCTGCACTTCAGTACTTGCGGTACAGGACAGACGTGAGCGTATATCGATGCCACGCACTCTCACGCAACTCGAGTCCGTTAACGCAATCTTTCGTTCGCACCTCGGTGCAAAGCTCCGTGCGTGGGAGAATGCGGTGGAGCGTGCCGATCGGGTACGAGCATGCATACATGCATGGCGCCCTTGGAGCCATCCGTCGGTCCATGCATGCTCCTCTATGGCTCTATGCCTCTATGTATGTGCATGATGCTCCAGCTAGGCGCTAGACGTCCCAACCTCGCGCCATGTTGTCGTACTAGCTAATAGTACCGACCACACGAATGCATGGGTCGCGTGCTGCTTTAATTTGCCTGCTCGCTTCCGATATGGGTCGTTCACGAATGCGTATACCAGAGGTAAGCAACGCTTAGGTTAATTAAGCTTTATTTCTCTGCCTTTCTATATCCGTTATTGTCATCATCCCCGCGGTCTCGCTGACTCGTTTACGTTACCGACCGTTCCTTGACGTAAAAAGCGGAAGACGAGGCCCCCGTTTTCTTGGCAAGAAAAAGACCGTGAGCCTGTGACGCGGTGGTGCATTTGGTGACGCGTCAAGAAAGTTCTCTTGCGGAGCACGGCCCAATCACTCCCGCTCCCTGGAACGGACGGCTGCGCGCTTGTCTTGGCTGCACGCAGCCGGGCTCGATCCTTCTTCCGACGTCCCCATCGATCCCAGCTCGCTCTTTGGATGTTTTCTTGCCCTTTTCACGTCCCCATCCGCAGTACGCTGATATTTTGGCAGCCGTGATTCGGCGGGCGTTCGCTCGCCGGGGAGCAAGCTGGTTTAACAAAAGTCGTGTCCGGCCTTACTTGCACGCGGACTTCTATGCCTTCCTCTCTTAATCTCTCGTAATCTCGTGAGTCACAAGGCGGCTCAAATTTTTAATCATTTTTCTATTTAATATTGTGTCTGTGCAAAAGGTGAGGTCATTACGATATGATCTTTGTTGCGTGGAGAGATACATGAACGCCATCACCCCACCTAGAGAAGTTTCTCATAATGCCATGTTATCTTTACGATATAAATTCACATATCATTTTTTTTCTAATCACCTCTTATCTACTGTAATAAAAAATTAAAATTTGAATAATTTATCTTTTTTTTTATCTATCATGATCCTTCAGCTTCCCATCTCATTACCGGCTACAGATATAAAACTCGTTTTACTAATAAAAATAAATGAAGAATTTAGAAGAAAATTTAGTGGATAGTCTCATTCTCTCTTTTTTTAATCTTATCTGAACTCAAATTACAGCATTGCTCTTGACATATTCATTTGGTGGTGCTCTCATAACGCATCTACATCTTTTTATATTGAATTTATACTTGATGTTACATCGTCTAATATTTATATTTTTGCTACAACACATTGACACTTAGTTAATGATGGTTATTACTTCTGTTCAGCCAATCATACACACAAATCCTGAGTATGGTACTGCACATTTCGTTGGTTTACTGAGTAATGTCACGATTGTAAGAGCTAGATATTCTTCTAGAATATGATGGAACAGACATTCCAACAACATTCATTGTTAAACACAGAATAGTTACTTTCGCATCTTTCTTTTTTTTCATTAGTAAAAGGTGCTTCTAGAGCTAAGATATATATGCACAGTATTAGGGTGTTGAGATGTTGCCACATGGTAGCAATGTAATCACATAAATATGAATGTGTTCCACAACAAACAGAGTCATTGTTTACGCATGCCAAGTTGAAATAATGTTTGAGAGAGTAGGCTCTGTTTGGTCAAACTTGGGATGGTGTTTTTCTCTTTTGGTTTGGTTTCTAGCTCTGGTTTTTCGATAAACAGAAGGATTAGGCCATGAGGGCACTTGATGGTGGTAGTGTACGTATCAAATTTAATGATGATACATTTTCTTATTTAAAACCTACAAATGTGGTAGAGAGGGTGATCGAATGTCAATGTTTATTCGATATTACAGTTGATGTGGCTTACTTGCTTGATCTAAAATTCGCTCAAATTAACATTACTTCAATATACAGATAATACTATATTTCTCATAAATTATCGTGAGGAAATTAGACAAAAAAATGGACCTTATTTGTGTCTTTTTGAAACAATCCCCGGTCTTAAAATAAATTTCCATAAATTTAAGGATTCATGCTTTGACAATGCTAAACAAACATTTTATATATGAGGCAATTTGTACGAGTAAACAAATAAATCTTCCTTTTGGTTTTTTTGGGCCTGAAAAAGTTTAGAAAATAGGATGGAATGCAAATTGGGGTATTGACAAGGTATGGTCTTACGTAGACCTGAACATTTTGCGGGTTAGGTAGGGCCTGCAAAAAGTCTGATTTTTTTAGTATGAAATTCATGTTCAAACCTGTCAAGTAAATCCATTGGGCTAACAAAATTCAGCCCCAAGTCAGGCCAAGTGGGGCCACCCGATCAATTTTACACACAAAACGCTATTCTGGGTTGGGGATGAGGTTTTTGGGGTTTGTTGTGCTCTGCCCAAACCCGCCTAGTAAGCATTGTCAGCCTCTATGAGAGGGCTTTTTTGGTAGTGTTCGAGGTGGATTGGGCAAAAATGCTCAATCTTATACATAGAAGTTAGAACTACTTTATTATATTTTTGTTGAAGTAATATACAATCTCCGTCCTAAAATATAGGGCGTATTAGGATTTGAAAAAGTCGAACTCCGTAAATTTTGATTAATAATTAGTTAAATTATACGCATGGCTTTAATGTACAGAAGCTATATCAATAGATTCGTATCTCATAGATCTTTTAATATGATATTGGTTTTGTAGAAATTGATAATATATTGCAAAATAAGTTAATAGTCAAAATATACTTTCAAAGACTTTTCCAAATCCTAATACACCCTTTATTTCGGAACAGAGAGATGTACTTCTTTTTGGCAATATACTTCTAGTCTTACATTTGTATTCCCTCTTGCAATATATGTTAAGAATGAAATAAATGTGTGTTTGGTTTTTATTTCATTCCTTAGGATTTGCGACAACTCTTGTGTGAGTTGTTTATGCAATTTCAATTAAATTAATTGACAGCTGGTTGTTGCTGGTCAATGTGGAAAAAGTGAAACAAGTTGTTCTTTCAACACATCTTACTGGTGGATCCTTCCTTAGTTATCTTTCATGTATGCAGTTGGATAACACAATGGCTCGTGTTGTAGAAAAATATGGGCAAAATGGATTCTGATGCAGATGGTCAAGCATCAATCATGGGTGAGCACAGAAGCCTTCAGTGTTAGGTGCCATTTCTAACAAAAATATGAGGTTGTAGATCTAAGTTCAATTGTCATTGAGAATCACATGTAGCTTTTGTCGTTTTGGCTAATGTTCATTATTGCTGCCTAGTGAAAACATCAAGCTTTGAATATGGTAGCAAATGTTATGTTCTCTTAATGGAATTGTGGTTACCCTTGTCTTAAAAGAAGAAGAAGATCACTCTTGGACCGAAAACTCTGGGTGTTCGGCTGTATTCATGGCTTCTCGAGGAACTTACTATTTCTCTCCTCATTCCCCGTTTCTCTTTCTAACTCGTCACAAGCCAATTGTAGGCGTTGAAGCTAATTTTCTTTTCTTTTATCTAGTACAATTTGGGCTCATTCCAAGCTGGGATCTAGAGCAAGTGTTTAGCCACGCTCCTAAGCTTTTCCTTAAAAATTAGACTCTGGAGCTTTCCGAAACAACGCCCTCTATATAAGCTGCTTGAGAGTTGAGAGGTTGCAACTAAGACTGTTATTGGAAGTGAAGAAGGGTACTACACCTGTTTTGTATTACTTCTCGGTGATTGGTATCTGAGCCCCTGATACCAGTTATCAACTAATTAAAGTCATTAAGTTGTGAAATGGACTAATAAATATATATTACTACCCAATTAATCTCGACTAACCCATGCAATAGCAGTGCCAGTTGTTAGCAGAAAATAAATAGAATCTAAAAATATCGGTTTTATGTGGCATCAAGCCATAGTTCACTCTGCACACAGCCTATAGTGCTTGAGAACATAAGAAAAATGTGAACTAAACAAATCAAACGATCCTTCTGCAACATCAAAATAATATGGGCGATGATTTTACTGTGTTAAGCGATTCATTTCCTCCAAATAACTTTGATAATTTATTTACTTTTCTAACCATGCATTAGAAGGTAGGCTACTACTGTAGGTGAGCTTAGGTTATCTCCAACTATTTTCTCTTTATTTTATTCTCTTTATTTTTTTTTGTTTTTCTTCTTTTTATTTTTCTCATCTTCAATCTCTTCTCTTCGAAAAGATTGGTAAAGAAAAATGAGAGAATTTCGGAGTGAAGAAAATGATTTTAATAATCCTTTTATGACGAAAATCATAAAACAATATTGGAGTATAAAAAAACCGTTTGTAAATAAAATAGAACTCACAAATAAAACCGTTAAAAGATGATCTTAGCTGGACTCCATCCTTCCCTCCCATTAAAAAGCCCAAGCCCTGCAACCTACCTGCACATAACGCTCGTGCTCGCAAACAAGCTTGCGAGTTCGAGGCGTGACGACTCCTTTTGCATGTTGCATGCCGTAGGTCTGGTGTTGTAATCCTCTTCCTCCTCCCCACCCCGTCGCCTCCTCTCCATCTCGCGATTCGAACCAGTGCCCCATTGCGGGCGAGCGCCACAGCCGTTGCTAGGCTCGAAGGAAGGGATCGGGCGTCCGGGGCTCGGGTTCCCAGGAGGAAGAGGAAGGAAGCGGCGGGCGATCGATCGGAGAGGCCACTCGGGATCGGGTGAGTCGTCGTTTGCTCTTCGTTCGAATAACCCCTCCCTGGGTGGTGGGGGCCTGCTTGCGTCCGCCTGTCGCCGCCGCGCCGCGCCGCGCCGTTGTCATCACTCACCACGAGCGTCCCGCCTAATGCTGCAGGACGGGGCCGGGGGCGGGGGCGGCGTCTCGCGGCGGGTGTGCCGCGGCGGCGCATGAACTCTGACACCGCGGGCGGCCAGCGCAGCAGCAGAAACCGCACAAGGGGCGACGCGGCGATGCCTACCTCCTCGCCCTTCACCGGCCACGGCGGCGGCGCGGGCTCCCCGAACTGCATCGAGCGCAGGCTCCGGGAGCACAGCCGCCGCCACCTCTTCTCGTCGGCATCGCCGGACGAGATGGACACCGACGCCGCCGAGCCCGCCTCCACTGGGGCCTTCGCCGCGGACGGAGTCCAATCGCCCGGGGCCGCCGAGCCCGCCAACATGGAGGACGCTGGCGGCGCGGCCGCGGGGCACGCTGCGCGGCCACCGCTCGCTGGCTCCCGCAGCGGGTTCCGCCGCCTCGGCCTCCGCGGCATGAAGCAGCGCCTCCTCGTCGTCGCTAATCGCCTACCTGTCTCCGCCAACCGCCGCGGCGAGGACCAGTGGTCACTGGAGATCAGCGCCGGCGGCCTCGTGAGCGCCCTCCTCGGTAATTCCAAAATTTAGTCCTCCTCCTAAATGCGACGTGATGGAGCGATGCATGCATCAGAATTCTGCACTAACACCTACCAAAGCTCATACGAAAATTTTCTGATGCTGAAGGAGTGAAGGACGTCGACGCCAAGTGGATCGGCTGGGCGGGCGTCAACGTCCCCGACGAGGTTGGCCAGCGAGCTCTCACCAGAGCACTCGCCGAGAAGGTTGGTTGCAATTTGGGACAAATTTGATGCTGTCTGGACCAATAGAACAGTGATTTTTTAGTCACTCTAATAATTTGAGACATTTTTGTGGATTGATTGAACAAAGCAGAGATGCATACCAGTGTTCCTGGATGAGGAGATTGTGCACCAGTACTACAATGGGTACTGCAACAACATCCTGTGGCCGCTGTTCCACTACCTTGGACTACCACAGGAGGACAGGCTGGCAACCACAAGGAACTTCGAGTCACAGTTTGACGCGTACAAGCGTGCAAACCAGATGTTCGCTGATGTTGTCTATCAGCACTACCAGGAGGGGGATGTAATCTGGTGCCATGACTACCACCTCATGTTCCTGCCCAAGTGCCTCAAGGACCATGACATCAACATGAAGGTCGGGTGGTTCCTGCACACGCCATTCCCGTCATCAGAGATTTACCGGACGCTGCCATCCCGTTTGGAGCTGCTTCGCTCCGTGCTATGTGCTGATTTAGTCGGGTGAGCATACCAATCGATTTTGTGTCTGTTGTGCCTCCTGTTGAATTTGATTGTCAAAGCTGAAAAGCTTAACTGAGTACCCTTTTTTCATGCTTGATTTATGTTAAGCAACTTTATGACTTTGACTATGCTTTTTGTGCATGCAAGTCCTAATGAGTCGAAAAAAATCGTGTGGAATTGGTTGTTTTCCTTGTCCATAATAAAGTTATTTTAGAGCAGTGTAGAATTTTTAAATTGATTATTTTTTTGCTTCAGACAGTCAAAGTGCCTAGGTCTAAAAGCAGGTGAAAATGAATGCTCTAATTTGACAGCCATGACATGGATTGCTTGCCAGTTCATTGATTTTATAACAGACAGAAAGCAGTGCTATAGATTGCGATACTTTTGTGATATCTTGCTATCATGGTAGGGATATATCAGTGCCACAATGTTGACGATGTATATTTTTTACTGGTCTAGTTGTTTTTGCTTTCAACTGATCTGAGCAGTCATCCATGAAGTTTATATGCAAAACTGTTACAACAACAACAACAACAACAAAGCCGTTGTCCCAAGCAAGTTGGAATAGGCTAGAGATGAAACCCACAAGATCCAACTAAAAAGATGATGAGAATATATGCAAAACTGTTACCTTCTAATTTTTATTTATAGCTGAACTTCCAAGGAATTTATTCCAGAAAGGCTAAAATAAACAATACAGGAAAATGCATATAAAGTGGTCTCTGTAGATGAAGTTATCAGATTGCAATTACTCCATGAGTTATTTCATGGTGTTCTTACTTATTTTCTTCTTCAGGTTTCATACATATGATTATGCAAGACATTTTGTGAGTGCATGCACTAGAATACTTGGACTCGAGGGTACCCCTGAGGGTGTGGAAGACCAAGGAATACTAACCAGGGTTGCAGCGGTAAACATCGAGGCTTAATGTTTTTTTATCAGCTGTTTTATATATGTGCTTAAAATGTCTTGTAATCCTATTTCCACTCTCATGATAGTTTCTCCTCTGTTTTATTTGCTACCTGTACAAATTATAGGTTTTGTATGCATCTCTCTCTCATTTTGATTATTTATGTGTTATCCAAAACATATTTGCGAAATGAATGATTCTTTTCACTCATTTGGCTGAAATCTTCAGTTTCCTATTGGGATAGACTCTGATCGTTTCAAGCGAGCATTGGAGCTTCCAGCAGTTAAAAGGCACATTAATGAATTAACACACCGTTTTGCTGGTCGAAAGGTATGAAAACACTCGTCCTTTACTTACTCTTGGACAAACTTAAAATTCATTATAAAAATTAGATGTGGTCATGTGGAAATTCGTTCATCAAAATATTAGGTTCCATCTGATTAACTTGACAAAATACGTACTGCAAGATCCGTCTTCCAATTTTTTATTTATAGAATTGTGAATATGATCTTTCTCTTTATGTGAGCTCCTTTGAAACTGTTTGCTTTGCAGCAGGGCCACCGTTCCCTGTGCTCTCTGCATGACAAGTAGTTTTCTAACTCCTTCAATTCTATGTGACTTCTTTCTAAGTTAGAATAGACTTTATGACTTTTCAGTGTGTAATATTGTTAGCTAGCATGAGCAATCAACAGTAGTCCTATGCCAATTGTAGAATAGATGCATCTCTTGTTATGGCTTGTCATAAGGATAAGAATTTATATGCACATAGCACAATAATACAAGAATAAGAGAGCTTGTAGTACATGTTGTGCTAAATTGTCTGAACTTTTGAATTGTTGAAGTTTGCTTCTAGGTGATTACCTTCTTGATGAAAACTCAAAACTCTTCACTCTGAAGAATAAATTCCAATCATTGTGTCTGAAACTTATATTGAAATGACAGAAGAAATTGGGTTACATTTGTCTGTCAATTACATCACTTACGGAACAATGGCTGGTCAAGGATCTGTGGTTCTAGTTGAGTGGCGCTACAATTCCCTTAATTTTATCATTATAAATTTTATAAGCAGGGCAGTATTTCTGTTGTGCTCATCAAAACATGTATTATGCATTCATTGGTTGGACATACCATGCACTTCAATAAATAAGAGGCTACAATACTTTGGCGCCGAATGCCCTGAAAGTCGCAGTTTTTCTTTTCTAATGTTAGCTGAGCGCCACCGTGTCTTGATCATAGGATACTGTTACCGAATTTTTCCAGTTTTGCTTCAGTTCTACCTGGTACTTTTGGTAGTTTTAATTAATCACCAGTTGCTATCACTGAGTTTCCATTTTTTTTCTTTTCTTTTTTACTGATGTACCTTACTCTGTTTATCTCTATAACTACCTTTAATTTGGATTTTGTTGTTCTTGCTAACATTAAATGATGTATTGATGTTCCTTAAATAGTTTTGTGTTGTTTGCTGATGTGATAGGTAATGCTTGGTGTTGATCGACTTGACATGATCAAGGGAATTCCACAAAAGATTTTGGCCTTTGAAAAGTTTCTTGAGGAAAACCCGGACTGGAATGATAAAGTTGTTCTACTGCAGATTGCTGTGCCAACAAGGACCGACGTCCCTGAGTGTATGAGTCCTTTCTGTGTTTTCCCTTATTTATTTATACTTAATGCAACTCTGCAAGCCTGTATGCAGTATATAAGTTAATTTACCAGTTTGATATCTTCTTTGATAAATAGAATTCCTTTTGCAAGTTATCCGAAATGGTGTAGTTTAAGTAACATGTTCGTGTTCGGCATAGGAGGCTTTATTAGTTTCTTTTAATGGTTTTTTCTAACATTTTCTAACAATATTGCGAATGTCTCTGTCCCCTTATTGTTTGTGATGGTAGATGTTTTATAGTGTTGGGTGTAAAATATCCACGTTTTGGACCCTTTTAGTCTTCTAAATTATGAGACAGATAATCCTACTGCATTTTTGTTAATTTTGTAAAGCACTTAACATTTCTCATATTGAATTGTAAGCTCCAGTGACTAAATTAGTGCAAACAGTAGAGTTCTGAAAGTTTCTGTATGTTAAAATATTTGATGATTTTTGTGGATGCTGTATAATTCTCAACAAGGGTTTTTGTTCAGTAACTTTAATCATACCGATAGACAAGTGTTCCAAGTACATCTTGTTACATGCATAATGATTTATTCCCTCCAGTAAAAGAAAATTAATTCTTGTCCTAGAGCATGTGCAGTTGTTAGTATAGTTGTCTCAAAAAACATTTTCATAATATTACATATTTATTAGCTTTTATAGATATATTACCATAGAAATTAGTGGCGAAGTTATGTTTTGGTGACCTTGAGGATGTCCAAAACAACACTTGTTTGTGACCGGTGAGAGCAGTTTGTATGCTTGTGCGTGCAAAAAAAAAACCCTTTTATTGTTTGATTTAGAACACTCAGTGAGTGTTACTACAGTTTGTATCTTATGCGTACTTGTCAGGCTTCTAGGTTCTCTATATCTTAACAAGCCCATATGTTTGTTTCCAGTTGATTATTATTGATAAGAAATAAGTCATATTAGTAATCATTAGTCTCTTGTTACTCAGAATTTGCTAGAGAGTATACCTTTCATGAATGACTCATAGCACCCACTTGTTCGTTTGAAATTGTGTTTAACGTTCTTATGGGGGCCTTACTTTTGGACAAATAGATGAAACAAATTGTTTTAAACCTTATTTGCTGGTTTTGGGACCATACTTCCACATATCTGTTCTGCAAGTCTAACCTGATTGTTTCTGGTCACTGACTAGTTTACTATGATTTGCAGATCAAAAGCTTACAAGCCAAGTACATGAAATTGTCGGGCGCATAAACGGTCGATTTGGAACATTGACTGCTGTCCCTATTCATCATCTGGTATTTTTCACACTTTCCATTGCTACCTCTATTTCTGTCTTATGACCTAACTTTACCTTAAGCATTATCTTCTGTTGAGTAGGTAGTAGGCACTAGCACTAGCCATTAGCACAAATTACCAACATTTTCTAATTTCATAAAACTAACACTATCTATTTGGCTGTCAAAGGTATTACAAATACAGCATCAAGATTTAAGCACCTTACATCAGAAAGGCTTCAATGCAGTTCTTTTTTAATCTGAAATTATGTGTTCCTTGCAGGACCGATCTCTTGATTTCTATGCCTTGTGTGCTCTTTATGCAGTTACTGGTAACTGTTACAAACAATTCTCTTGATACTGACATTTTGACCGATAGTTGCCCGATTTGTACTTTCCATCAGTATTTTAGTGGCTTTTCTCATACTTGTGAAATTTTCTCTGTTTTTGTTCAGATGTAGCTCTTGTAACATCACTGAGAGATGGCATGAATCTTGTAAGCTATGAGTATGTTGCATGCCAAGGATCAAAGAAAGGAGTTCTGATATTGAGTGAGGTAGCTGATCAATTACGCATGCATTGTATTGTTTTTAAGGGATTTTTTTATATTCCATAAATGTGTTTCTATTACTGTGATTTCAGTTTGCTGGGGCAGCACAATCACTTGGAGCCGGTGCCATTCTAGTAAACCCTTGGAACATTACAGAAGTCGCAAACTCAATACATCATGCTTTGACAATGAAACCTGATGAGAGAGAGAAACGACACAGGCATAACTATGCTCATGTGACAAGTCACACAGCTCAAGATTGGTCTGAAACTTTTGTATGGTGAGGTGCTCGTTTCCAATAGCTCGGCTTGTAGTTTGGTGGACCAAATCTCTTTTGTTATAGACTTTGTTTGCAAGACTTTCTGATGATTATCCTTTCCTTGTTCATGTAGTGAGCTAAACGATACGGTTGCTGAAGCACAACTGAGAACAAGACAAGTTCCTCCCAGTCTCCCTAGTCAAACAGCAATCCAACAATATTTGTGTTCTAAAAATCGTCTGCTCATATTGGTATTCTTCTTTCCTACTTGATATTTTGCGGAGAAATTGTTCATTCTGGTGCTAACAGGGTGTTCTAATTCAAAAACTGCTCCTTTGTTATCTGATAGCAATTTCTCTCCATAGAGTCACTTTGGGTTTTAGCCTTACATTTTCTGCTAGACTAGATCATCATGACACATTTGTGACATATTCAATTGTCCAGTGATTTTTTTAGGAAGTCCAGTGAATTTTTACTTCCCGTAAAAAGGCTTTCAGCACCCTTGCACTTTCAATGACTTTATGAATCGCATACGCGAATGATGGATAATGTTCTTAGTTGTAATTTAATGACCTTAATTGCATCTTAACAATAACAATCCGTATTCCTGTTATTTATATATATGAATGAATGTAGGGTTTCAATTCAACATTGACTGAGCCAGTCGAATCCTCTGGGAGAAGGGGTGGTGACCAAATTAAGGAAATGGAGCTCAAGTTGCATCCAGACTTAAAGGGTCCTTTGAAAGCCCTATGCGAGGATGAGCGTACTACAGTTATTGTTCTCAGTGGAAGTGACAGGAGTGTTCTTGATGAAGTAATACTCAGACCAGACCTGTCTCTTATTCTAGATGTGATTGATTGAACACTATATCTCCCATCAGAACCAACATACCGCTCCCTGTGTGCAGAATTTTGGAGAATTTAACATGTGGTTGGCAGCAGAGCATGGGATGTTTTTACGCCCGACTGATGGACAATGGATGACAACAATGCCTGAACATCTGAACATGGACTGGGTTGACAGCGTAAAGGTCCGCCTATTTCCTGAGTAATGTCCTGTCGTAACCATTTAATATATACCTTCTGACATCATTTATATTTTCCCCAGCATGTTTTTGAATACTTTACAGAAAGAACCCCAAGATCTCATTTCGAACACCGTGAAACGTCATTTGTGTGGAATTACAAGTATGCTGGTAAGTGTTTTGCTTCCATGTGTATCTTTTTAAAAATAAAAAATAGCATAACATATTTACATTTAACATTATTCCACTTTCCTATTAAAAAGATGTTGAATTTGGAAGACTACAAGCAAGAGATATGCTGCAGCACTTGTGGACAGGTCCAATCTCAAATGCAGCTGTTGATGTTGTTCAAGGGAGCCGATCGGTTGAAGTTCGGTCTGTTGGAGTCACAAAGGTCAGTGGTTCAGTATGATGATTCATGATGGCGGATAGTTTTCTCCATATTTAGCTAGTTGAGGTTTTACACACAATTTGTTTTCTTTCTATAGGGTGCTGCAATTGATCGTATTCTAGGGGAGATAGTTCATAGCGAAAGCATGGTTACTCCAATTGACTATGTCCTATGTATAGGACACTTCCTCGGAAAGGTAGTTCTGCAGCAAGTTCATGTTCGTGTTCCCTTTTTTTAGTTCAGTGGATAGGATAATGAAAACATTAGAAACTTTGAATGAATAAATGAAAGATATAGGACTTTCAAAATGCCATTTTTTTTCATATGCCAGCATTTTCAGTATCGTGTTTTTTCTAAGAAATTTACACTTATCTTGCAAGGCGAAATGAAGGAAAATCAAAGGAATTTTGTATTGAATGTATTTAAATACAATGTTGTTGTGTCCATTGTTTGGAAAAATGTGATAAGAGGAGAAAGAGGGGAACACGAGAATACATGGGAGGAACTTGTATATTTAATTTCAAGGAGTCGAATGTGGACTTATGCGGTTTAGACCACTACCTAAACACCACTTATGGAAATCAGTATTTTATCTTGCAATTTTTTTATAAAGAAAATGAGATGGGAGTATGCCAAAGTCAAACTGCCAAAGGGGAATAAATCTTCCTTTCTTTAACCTACTGCAACAACGGTAAAATCATGAATGTTCATCAAAATATTGATTCCCAAAGAAACATGCTTGTCAATGTGCTGATGCAACAATACAGAATGGGTAGCAATGCAAAAGTCAAATCAATAAACAATGTCCTTATAAATATGCTTCAGACCAATATAGTTTTGCAAAGCTACCAATTTGCAATTGCATGAGCTATTTATTAACTGTTTGGATATGTATGCAAAATTGCAAATAGCAACCCTGAGAAACGGAGCAACTTCCTGCATAGATCCTGCATGTTTCCTACCGTTCCTTTGAGAAGCTTACTTCGGACAATTTCCATGATTTAAATGTACTGTAGGAATTAACCTATTTTTAGTTCTTTCATGGACTATCCTGGTTCTTGATTAGTTTCTACTTAGGTTGAGGGGTGCCTATTCTATCAAATTTTGGCTTCGTTCGGTAACATCTGCTTCTTCTTCCTCCTCTTTTCAGGATGAGGACATTTATGTCTTTTTCGATCCTGAGTATCCTTCTGAATCGAAAGTAAAACCAGATGGCGGCTCAGCATCTGTTGACACGAGGCCGAACGGAAGACCGTCAAATGGCAAGAGCTATTCCAGGAATTCTCAGTCCAGGATACAGAAGGCACAGGCTGCATCTGAGAGGTCATCTTCATCAAGTCACAGCACCACAAGTAGTAATCACGACTGGCGCGAAGGGTCTTCGGTTCTAGATCTGAAGGGTGAGAATTACTTCTCCTGCGCTGTTGGAAGGAAGCGCTCGAACGCCCGTTACCTGCTTAACTCGTCAGAAGAGGTTGTCTCCTTCCTCAAAGAATTGGCAACAGCAACAGCTGGCTTCCAGTCTAGCACTGCTGATTACATGTTCTTGGATAGACAGTAAATACCTCTAGCCTCCAGGCTTCACCAGAGAAGTATTAACCTAAAAAATATTCATTTCATATATGCGCGACAGAGTTACACCCGTAGCTGGTCAGCATGTTGTACAATTCTGTACAAAATCTAAGCTCGTGATAAAACTGCGAGAGGAGAGCCAATGAAAAAGATAAAAGGGTTTAGAGAGTTTATTCGCTTCTGGTATGATCTGCAATCGGCAGGATCCTTTTTATCGACGCATGCTTACACTGAATGCTCTGTCAAACATGAAGGTGCAGCTGCTGAAAACCAAACCTTTTTTTTTTGTTACATCTCAACCTGCTGGTTTCTACTTCTGCAAGCTTGTGAATGCGCTGGTGCTTTCGGTTTTTCCTCGTCCATTTTTTAGATTTCACTTTTGAACTATTTGATTTGTGGTGTTGCCAATTGACTTCATCTTGCAATACACTTGCACCATGAGACCACATTCATATTCTTCACCATGAGGCTGAGGGGAGCGAGATTTGTAGAAGGTGAGAGAGACTGCGCGTGTGAGGTTCGTTGAAGCACTGTGCAGCACTGCAGCCCCTGACGGAATCAACTTGCATCGGAGGAGAAAGCCACTTGTATATCAATGCAGCTTATTCAAGCAATCAGCCATCCCCGTCCGGGGAGCTCACGCTGGGATGACTTGATCTGTGGGGCTCCTCCCTAATCCTAACCACATTCCTGCACTACTCGGTCAAGCAACGAGTAACCTTCATGATTGCTTATCCATTTGAGTAATGCAGTTTTGGCATTTGTTATGCCCATGCTTTTGTCACTCGATAATCTCCACTCCGACGCCTCCAATCAAGCGCTTCCCCTAAAATACGGGGGTAAATCGATCCTTGCAAACAAAGAACTCCCTAAGTTAAATTTCAGGTAAAAGTATGTTTGGCAGAGCTCTATTTCTAATAATCTAGCTCTAGAAATTTATTGGGCTAGAGTTGTGGATACACCGAGTATGTTTGGATGAGTTATTTTATTTTTATTTTAGTCTAAAATTAAGATTTAAATAATTTTAGCTTAGTTTACAAACTCAAAATTTAACGTGTAGCTAGGAGCTGAAAGTCTGTCAAACAAGATCTAATTTATTGTGTTCCTAGAAAAACCAAAGAAATTCTCCGTGACACTGATATTTCCGAGTTGGCACAAACTGCACATAACTAAATGGACCAAATCACGCCAATCGCCAGTGATCATCAGACAATTTGCAATTTTGCAAGCATTTCGAATTCAGTTGGGTTGAAATGAAATGATTCGAAATGAAGAGTGCTCCGTACGTCACGTCAGGGGCCCCAAGCAAGCGACCTCCGTGACGCAGTTCTCTTACGACAAAAAATGCTCCGCTATTGGCGTGACTAGATTCCCAAGCTACCGAAGTCGATGGAGGAGTTCCAAGAAGCCGACGTCCTGTGGCCGTGGCCGGAGACGCCGCCTCCGTCGCTGGAGGACGAGGAGGGGGACTACTCGCCGGCTCCCGAGCTGTACGAGTACGATGCCGCCGTCGACTTCTCGTGCGAACCGTTCAGTGAGCCAGCTGCCTCGTCGAGCTCGACCTTGACGATGAGCGCCCTGCTGTCTGACTGGTCGTCTGATGGCTTCTTCCTGTCCGGCCCGTCCACCGTTTCTGCCGGGCTTGAGATCGACGCGGCGGAGGAGTTCCTGGAGGCGGACGTGCTGTGGCCGGACGAAGATGACTCGGTGCAAGACGACGTGGCGGAGTTCTGGTGGCGTTGCTGCCGCCGCGTAGAGGGCCTAGAGGCTGCGGCTGCTGCTTGTGGTGGACGAGAAGGGTGGAGGCCGTTGATGTCGTCACCGATCGATATATCCATGGCCACCAGAGTTGCCGCCGGGCGTCGCCGCCCCTCGCCGTCGGCCGTGTTAGCGCATCGTCGTCGGTAGCACGCGTTCAGCGCGTTGGCGTGTTCGTGTGTTTCCATCGTGAAATGGGACATTGTTGTGATCTTTTTGCCCGCGCGTAGCTTGCTTCGTTTTTGCTGTGTAGGAATGTTTTGGGGATGCTTTTGAAGTTGTTGAGCAATTATATTACTAGCATGAGTCAGGGGCACAGTAAGTTTTTTTCCGACGACCAAAAAGGTTGTCCCCTTGAGTTCTTTTTCCATTTCATTTTGAGAATAAAGACATATACAACGACGATGAACTTTTGAGTAGGGAAATGCAATCGAGTTCTTACTAAAGATTCGAAGAACTAAGTTTGTGATGATATGAAATAAATGCATGCTATTGTTGTGTTCCTTAGATCAAAAGCATAAGATGCTCCTTGGCAAGTACATGGTGCAATAGTCGCATTCGCATGCATGCTTGGCATTTGCTGACTTTTCCCAAGTAATGACCTGCAGTGTCAACGCTTTTCTTTTTATCGTAGTATCAACGCATTAGGCATGAGGAACATATGACGACGTCATGTATGTATGCGTGCAATTGCTTGAAGATGAACGAGAGATACACCAACATAGATGTAATGCAGGTTAGGTTAGGTTAGGCGAACTGAAAACTTCCTACCTTCCACACGAGTGTTCCTTAGGATTTGCTTAGACAGGTGAAGGGAAATTTTATTCCCTAGGACAAGATTTTAAAATTGTAGGGGAATTAACAGTGTCATTGGTTAGGTGACTTCGCACGGATCAACTGGTGCATCCTCCACATGTTTGGTTCACAGCCAGGGCCAGCTCAAGCAAGATTCGCTCCAGGGCTAAGGCCTGATGAGAACAAAAGTGGTTTCCCTGACATAAATGCATAGTGGAACTTTGTCGCTAACACATGGGATCCTACTAAGAGTTGGCTCACGTGTCAGCGGTTACGCCACGGTACATGATGCAGTTATGTCCTTCGGAATGGAGCTTCGCTCCCGAGACAGACTAGGGCGATGCGGCATGAGGTCCACGTGGGCACCCCTTCGAGGCACCGCTTTCCTCCCAGTATGCCTACCCCACCGCCCTTGTGCTCAAGCCCTCAATGTCCTCGTCCTAGTCTCTCCTCCATCCACTTCAACCCTGTCGCTGGAGAGGTCACGCCGGAGCGCATCTGTCGGCGTTCGTTGCAGCTCACAGCGCGGAGAGGCACATCCATGGCATGGTGGCGAAGGCAATGAGATGTTGAAGAAGTCAGCGATAGAGGGAAGGTCTTCCCTGGTCTCCAGAAGGCTGCGCATCCGGATTGATTCAATTTTGATTATGTTTTTTTAGCATTGCATTGAGTTTGCTATGAATTATCCTTTCGATTTTCTTGATCAAAGTTGCGACAAGTTGATTTTCCTGGTCTGACTCACTAACTCAGGCCATTAGATTGATTAATTAGTAGATTTGCATGTTAGAAGAATCAGACATGAACTGGTGCTCTGTTATGATATGCCCTAGAGGCGATCGTGTATTCAGATTGTATCTGCAAGTGAGATTTAATATGATTAAAGGTCTGTTAGGGTTTAGAGTTATAATGGGCTTTAATATGATTAAAGTTAGCGTACTATATATAAGAGGAGGCAGGGGCTATTGGCGCATGAGTTGATTCTGGCACCAAAACCCTGGCCGCCACCTCTTTCCGAACGCCCGATGAAACTCTAGTCGAACGTGCGGTGCTAGCACACCGGCGTATGATGTTCCATCCTTGTGTGTGTGGATATCGTAGAGGCACTACTGCTATTACAGCGTTGATCTCCTCAGCGTGAAGATCTCGGTGTTGATTGTCATGTCCTAAAAATCCTAATCTAGTCATTTAGCGTGCATGAGCATCATGACGTCTTAAATATGGTTTTAAGTGTTAAAAAATGTTTCAAAAATGTATGGCTTTAGTTTATGTGTGTTTCCACCATATTTACTTTGGGTGGTAATAGTTTGGCGGTGGCTCGGAAGACCCAAAACCCTTAGGAAGAAACCAGGAAAAAGACCTTCCTCGGTGGTCCAACCGCGCACCTGTCAGTCTGACTGTTAGAGGCGTGCAGAAGCCCCAGAGCCTCTGTTCTCGGGCAGTATGACCGAGACTTTTTGCGGTATGACTGCCAAAACCTAGAATGTCCACTTAAAGCCATCGACCAACTCTTATCCACTCACCCACTCATTTGTTCTTCCCCAACCTGAGAGAGAGAGAGAGAGAGAGAGAGAGAGAGAGAGGAGAAGAGAAGAGGTAAGATCCCCCACCTCAAGCTCAGTAGAGGCCGAAGATCAAAGGAGATGGTCGTCCACAAGTCCCCCACATCACCCCCGAGGTTGTCCCCAAGTTTTCCCATTGCCAGAACACGACACAAGCGGGAGGAGAGAGAGAAGAGCTCTACCTCGACTACCACGACGCTTGGAAATCGACGTAGATGGCTTCCCCAAGCTCCTCTAGGATTTCCCTAAGCTCATCCCATTCATCCTCTTTGTCGGAGACATTTTTATGTTGGTTCCACCCCAAGCCCGTACACCACCCCAAAGCCTGATCTCTAAATCGGAGCTTTCTCAGAGTGATTCCCTCTAATAGAAAGATTTCCTACGCTAAGGTGAGATATCTCCTACCATTTTCCTGTCATTCCCAAGCCCTAATCAGTCCTCATTCCATTTAGACTCGAGCTCCACCCTAGCCTAGATCCCATCCATGGAGCTTTCCAAGTTTAGCTCAGTAAATGTTGTAAAACCCATCCTAGAAGCACTCCACTAGTCTCCTAGAGCATCTTGGTACCCTTCATGTTTAAAGGCGTCGTCGGAGCCTTCGTTGGCGGCCTCATGGAGGCGCTATCGGCCAGGCCCAACGATTTGATCGTCATTATGGCTGGTTAGACCACCGGGATGGAAACTTAGCTGGTTAGTTTCAAGTTAGACTCCATAGTCAGGAGTTAGACCGCCATTTGGCCGGTCTGACTGCCAACCCTCCCGGTCTGACCACTAGACCCACTTCGAGCCGTTTCTCCTCTCTGTCCACCCGAGGTCTGACCGCCACCCTGCCCCCGGTCTGATCGCCAACCACCCAGATCATAGTACCATTAGGCTGTCTTATCTGATGTTTAAACCTCTTCTAGCCCAATCATCTGAGTGTTCTTTTACAAATATTTCCATAATCATGCATCATATAAATTATTTTGTGGCATTTCATCATGCTTATTGCGATACATTCTCCTCTTTTAGTGATCATCGAGCCGGAGAGTAGCGGGTTTTCACGAGAAGGTTTTGTGGGTCGATCTCGTTTTGAAGCAGAGCAGCAAGACAAATATCTAAGAATATTTCACCTTATAATTTGGATCATGTGGAGTCTAAACTAATAAGTTATTGCTTAGGTAAGTTATACATGTTAGCATTCCAATGTCAGGTTATATTGATAGAGCCTATTTTGCTGCATTATTTCTACCTTGATCTTGTTGATTATCCTTATTCTTGTAATCTGGGTAGAATATTGTTGATGTCTAGCTTAAAATGTTGACCGAAATCCTTAGCAACGCATAAGTCCTCAGTAGAAGTCGAATAGTGGTTCAACCATTGTTCGTGAGTTTAGAGCTTATTTTATTGTTCATCAAGATAATTATGATATTGGGAAGTATCCGTTATGAGAATGAGGTGATATATGGGCGGTGCTAAGGGTAGGTTGAGAGAGGAACCCAGATGTCATAGACCACTTGCATCATTTAAGCATCTACTGTTGTTGCAGTTAGCTCTAGCACTATATGTACTAACCACATATCTGATTATGGGAAGGATGAGCCGAATACCTCATGTATCTGTGAATCTTTGGCTTGCACATATCAGGTGTTGTGGGTATAATAGACTTGTAGAGGTATCTAGTTTGCTCTGAGAGTAGTCCTAGATGACCCCCACACCTAGATGCACCTGTTCAAACGGTTATAGCTTACTTGGGAAAGGTTGACACGAGTACCCTCTTGTGTGGGCCTGTGTGGCCACGCAAGCTAAATGGTCCTTGAGTCGTGTGTGTAAAGATGTACCCCCTGCAGGGTGTAAGAACAATTCGAATTGTCACGCTCTCGGTCATAAGCATGCTTATGTCCATTTGCAGCAGTCGTAAAGTTCCGATGTGGGATGATGTTATGGTATGTTGAAAAATAGTTGGTGATGTTTATTGTTGAGATAGAATGTTTTTTTTATAGATTTGTTCATGATGTTGATATCAGGATAGCATGGTACATGCGGTTAACTGTATATGCTAACATATTTGTGTTAAAACTGTTTTTTCATATGACTTTACTTAACCTTATGGCCGATTCCTTACTAATCGATCCAAATGTATAATCCTTGGAGTCGGGTTATTATATGTACCAATTATGGATTAAGTCTTATGAGTACCTTCGTACCCACGCTGCTTATTTTCTTTTCAGGTGAAGTTCGATGCCAGCTACTTGTCTCCCACTGAGAGCGGTGTGGTGGCGAGCAACAGCTATGCTACTCTAATCCCGGTTTTTAGCCTTGTGGGCAAATAGTGCCACTGGTTTTATTTCTTTAGTTGTGTTTTCCGCTACGATGTATATATGTTTACGCTAGATGAAACCTTGTCTTTTGGTAAATGTATCAACTTGTAATCTTTTGAATCCTGGTAAATCTTGATGTTGTGATATTCATGTTGTTAAAGATATGTGTGGGTAATAGCTTTCTTGAAAGTTACCAACGCACACATACAAGGACTGCCATAATTGGATTTGGGCTAATCATTGGTGGTTACGATCTTTGTGATGAGATGTGGGTTAGCATGCGACGCGTCGGAAGCATATGTGGGCTAGCTGTCATCTTATAAAATGATCGCCCAAGTGATTAATTCGAATACAATTTGGACGGGTCCTCACAACTTGATATCAGAGCATGGTTGACCGTAGGCTGGGGTAGTATGGTGGTTCTAAGTAAAATATGCCCACCTCACTAACTAAACTATTTAACGTTTAATTTCATGCTCTAAGGATGTGATCCCTTTATTGCTTACCTTTTCTTAGAGCTCTCTCTTGTCTTGTGCTTGTTAATATGGCTCAACTTGTTCTCTAACTCACCTTATTCTCTCATGGGTTGAAGGCGAGTTGGAAATGCTCTTAGTTTTGGTGTAATGGCGGGAGCTATCGACAAGGAGAAGACACGATGGAGATGTACAAGGAGTAGATCTTCTGTGTCGAGGTTTTAGGCTAAGCAAGTGCGTAGGAAATAGGGTTAGTTCGCTAGAGTTAGTCTAGCTTAAGTAACGTATGGTTATGGCGCAGCTATTGTTCACGGTAAATATAACATTTTTAGCTATATTATTGTCCCTAAGTGTAAAGCAATCGTGTGTGTTAGATTGTTTTGGTGTTCCCGATTAAGGCATGTGAGGTGTGCTGGCAGTCTAACTGCTGACTTTTGCGTGGAATATGTTGCCTAGCTTAATGTGCATGCCCATGCGACACTTTATCCTTGAACATGCAATTTTCCTCTTAGACGTCTTGCTACTAAAAATGTCCATCCCTCACTTTGTGGCGATGTTTGACCTATCGCCCTCTTCCCTAAGTTTGTTGAATCTCGAGATGAGATTCTTTTTAAGGGGGGAAGGATTGTCACGTCCCAAAAATCCTAATCTAGTCATTTAGTATGCATGATCAATATAACGTCTTAAAATCATATTTTAAGTGTTAAAAAATGTTTCTAAAATTTATGTCTTTAGTTTATGTGTGTTTCCACCATATTTACTTTGGGTGGTGTCGGAGGATGAACTCCACAAGCGGGGATCCGGAGGGATCCCCTTTGAAATTCGGCCAGGGGAGATGATTCTGAATCTGCCTCGTACGTGAAATAAATGGGAGTAAATGAGATGCAGGTGGATTGGATGATCAGATGCAGGAGGAAATAAATGCTCAGGGGATTTTAGACAGGTTCAGGTCGCACGGAGCGTAATATCCTACTCCTGTGTGTATGCTATAAATGCTCAGGGAATGCCTCTCTTAGGATCTCTCGTGCTACAAGGATGTTTGTCTAAGTCTAGAGCTTCGTTAGCTTGTCTGCGTCTGTTGAGCTTCTTGAACTTATCTTTGTCTTCTCCAACTTCTCTGTCTTGAGCTCGAACTGAAGGACCCGATCGATCCAAGTTGTTCGTCCTTCTTCTCCGGGGAGCCCGCCCTCCTTTTATACCTCATCGGGGTGGGTAGCGTGCCCAGAAAGGATGGCGCGAGTTTCAAGTCATCAGAAATGGAAAGCAACCATCATGGGCTGCAGCTTGATGTTACGGGGAGGGTTGAAAACGCGCCCCCGTCCGGTCTTGTCGTCATCATCCTGCTTTTCGGCGGGTGCTGCGGGGAGGACCCACCGGGCAGCCACCGAGCAGCCCCGCGTGCCCGTCCTGTCAGAGCGAGCCTGACACAGCAGGGTGGCAGGCGATATGCCTCGAGCCCTGCGACATTATCCCGAGGCGCGCCGGATGACGCGCGATGGGACCCGCGTATTAAATGTCCCCACGCCTCCCTGCTAGACCGTGGCAAGGACTGACAGCAGGTGTAGGGGGAGTGGTTGGAAGTGACAAGCCACGCGCCCTCTTAAATGCAGCATCGGGCCTCTCACCAATTGACACCTTACCGTTGAGCCCCTGTGGGGACCACAGGTGAAGGACTTCTCAGGTCCTCGGGGAACTGTGAGTGCTCGGGGACTACTGTTTACAGTCCCGAGCACTCTCTCCCGGATATGCTCTTCCTTGGTCCTCGGGGAACTCGGGTGCTCGGGGACCACTGTTCATGGCCCCGAGCGCCCTCTCCCAGAACTTGACTGCTCGGGTCCTCAGGGAACTCAGGTTTTCGGGGGCCACTGTTCATGACCCCGAGCACCCTCTCCCGGAATTGTGACTTCTCTTGTCATCGGAGAACTCGGGTGCTCGGGGACCACTGTTCGTGGTCTCGAGCACCCTCTCCTGGAACTTGGCCTTCTCGGGTCATCGGGGAACTTGGGTACTCGGGGACCACTGTTCATGACCCCGAGCACCCTCTCCCGGAACTTGGTCTTCTCGAACCTCGGGGAGATAATCCCCGAGGGAGGGCGCCACGTGGCACTCTGCTGTCCTGGCCCCGGGACTCGGGGACCCCTGGTTCCCATGTCACCGACAGGTGGAAATGGTTGGAGGTGGCTAGGAAGACTCAAAACCCTTTAGGAAGAAACCGGGAAAAGACCCCCCCCCCCCCAGTGGTCCAACCGCGCACTTGCCAGTCTGATCGCCAGAGATGTGCAGAACCCCCATAGCCTCTGTTCCCAGGCAGTCTGACTGAGACTTCGCACGGTCTGACCGGGCATTGGTAATAGTCATGTTCTTTCGTATGGAATGTGAGTATAGTACCAGCGCTATGTCTTTTGGTGCCTCTCCATCCAACCATTAAGAGCACCAAAACAGTGCTTTCCGGCCATTACCAAGCATACTCTTGGTGCATGAGTGGAAGAGAGCCATATCTTCATTGTTGCATGTCAAGGGGTAACCTATCCAAGGGCTCTCTGGCTTCGCCCACTCAAACCACATCCAATGATGTCAAAGCGCCCAGCTGAATTGGTGGAGCTCTATAATTCCAAGGTCTTCGTCTTCTATCAGTCTACATACTTTACTCCATGCAACTTTGAAAGCTCCCCTACCACACTCTTCATTTCCGGTCCATAGGAAGCCATGACGAAAACGGTCAAGAGATTTGTAGAATTTTTTGGACGGCTTGATGAAGGTGAGGAGATATGTTGGCAGGGCGGAGAGAACCAACGTCACCAAGACTTGTCTACCAGTCGCAGGTAGAAGCCTCGATTTCCAACCGGATAGGCGACGGGCAGCCTTATCTAGGATAGTTTGCAGATGTATTAGGCGCAGGCATCCTAATGTCAATGGAAGTCCGGGATATTGCTTGGGGAAATTTGCAACTATCCCAGGGAAGATTCCTAGGACCTCATCTAAGTCCATTTGTTGGCACCTAATAGGAGCAATTGAGCTCTTTTATAAATTTACATGCAACCAGGTGGAGTCTCCAAAATCCTTTAGGATAGCCAGTAGGGTCATGAGCTCATGCCTCGTTGGGTTGAGGAAAACAACGACATCATCAGCATATAAAGAGAGGCGTAGGCAAGTTGAGCGTCCTCAGAGGTAAGACAATCTTCCCGTCTCGGTCACTAAGTCCAAGATGCATTGCAGTGGGTCAATTGCCAGGATGCACAGATATGGTGATAGCGAATCGCCTTGTCTCAGACCTCGTCAATGCAGTAGCTATTTTCTGAGACGCCATTGAGGAGTATGAAGGACGACGACAAGACTAGCGTGCTGGCTATGTAGTCATGCCACACGCACCAAACCCCCTAGCCTGGAGTAGTTCTAAGAGGTACTCTCAAGAAACCAAGTTGAAGGCTTTTGCAATGTCTAGTTTTATTATTAAGGATTGGGTCATACTTCGATGATATACCTTGGCTCGGTTCCGCACCAACATGAAGTTATCCTATATACACCAGGCCTTAATGAAGGCACTCTATGAGCAAGAGATGAGGGCGTCTATGTGCTTGGAGAGTCTGATGGCCAGAACTTTCGCAAGCAGTTTTGCAAAAGAGTGGATCAAGCTAATTGGCATGTACTCATTTGCAGTGGTAGGAGCCTCCTTATTTGGGAACAAGGTGATTCTAGTGGTGTTGAGTGTTCCAAAAGCCTGCATCGAACAATTGTGTATACATTGGAATACCGTCATCACGTTCGCATGTATGATAGACCAACACGTCCTGTAGAAAGTCCCAGTGAAGCCATCAGGTCCATGGGCCTTTTTAGCCGACATTTCACAAATAGCATGCCAGACTTCTTCTTGAGTGAACAGTGTCTCCAAATCTCGGTCACCAACTCGCGGCAACTGAAGGATGTCCCAATTAAAGGAGCGAGTTCTGCTCCTCTTAGTGCCTAGAAGTTCCTCGTAGTTGTTATAGATAGCTGTTGCTTTTGCCTCATGGGACGAGGCAATCCCATCTGTAGTGTACATCGAGTGAATGTAATTCTTACACCTATGGCCATTCATTTTAAGATGGAAGAAGCAGGTGCTAGCATTCCCCACGTGGAGGTAGGTAATCCTAGATGCCTGCCACTTGCGCGCCTTTTCTATAGCTGTTAGACCTAAGACTCTAAGCTTCAGGTTTTGCGTAGGGATATCTTGTCCACCATGAGTGTCAGGCTCTCTTGTGCTATATCTAACTAATGAGCTCTTTGCTCCAAGCTCGAAGGGCCTTTGCCATTGCATGAAGGCAAGCGGCCAAGCGATGCATTGGATTTGTGTGTTGCTGTTAAGTCCCTCAAGCTGTCTGGACTACATATTTGGCCAGAAGTTGTCGAAGCAAAAGGATGGCTCTGTGTGGCCCATTTTCACTAGCTAGCAAGAGCGGACAATGGTCCGACATGGAAGAACAGAGGACTTGAAGGTGCTGGGAGGAGAAAAATGCATCCGCTCTAATTGTAGAGGAAATGATCCAGCCTGACTACAGTGGGATCCACTATTTCATTGCTCCCACATGAAATTTCTATTTTGTAAGCAAAGTTCTTTGAGCTCACAGCAGTTTAGGACCGATTTGAACTGTCCCATCAGATGATGATTCAAGTTACTATTGCTTTTATCCCTCGCTTCATAAATCAAGTTGAAATCCCCTAGATGAGACAGGGATTGTCGTCACCTGGGTTAGCTCCCAAAATCTCCAGCAAGAACGCCGGCTTCTATCTATCTTCACTAGGGTCATAGACAACAGATAGCTTATACATCAAATTGCTTTGTCGTAGCTAGACCTAAGTTAATAGGATGTGATCTCCATAGATTGGATTTTCTAGGATTACCAACATGTCATCCCAGAGCACCAGCCCCCCCCCCCCTTGATAACTTCAGTTAGGAAGTAAGAATTACAAGCTAAAAAGGCTCCGGCAATTTGATGCAAGTGGCTAGGAGAGATGATGTTCAACTTTGTTTCTTGAATGCATACAATTACACATCTCGAGGAGTATAACATGTCCTAAGAACGTCTCGTCGAGCCCCACCATTTAAACCCCTCACATTCCAACAAATATTGAGATGGACTAATTATTCATTAGACATTAAAGCTACAATGATAGCATGGTTACAAGGGGATGTTTTGGCATTCCCTCACCTAGCTACAACTACTCGGACAGTTTGCCTAGCGTAGGGTAGCACTTTAGGGAATTAAAGGAGGAGATAACACGAAGACAACAATAGCCAAAGCAATGATGAGATGCATGGCCATCCATGCCTACTGTAGGGTGGTGTCTTAGGGTAAGTAGAGAGGTAAATCATAGCCTAGTACAAGAGCTCCCAGCTGACACAACAGAAGCTAGTGCATGTGCTACATTGAGGCAACACAAACTAACACAACAGACACTAGTGCTTAACAGCCTGAAACAGGTGAAGCTAAAGCTTGACATGGCAGAAGGTGACACCACGAGGAGCTTCCTAATGCTCAGCTACAAAACATCACCGGCGGCAAGGTTGTGTCAATGTGGTAGATTGCATTCAAGGCATTGGTGACATTGGCTAGTAGTGGTTTCTTGTACATGCTCTTGTAGCCTGCCACAACATTCATCATGCCCAGATTACTGAAACCTAGCTGGCGGATGACCAATTCCTCGGCCATCTGGGCCACCAGCACACCACGGAGCTTCAGGGTGAGGCTGGTGCTGACGCACCTCCCTGCTGCAGCCACTTGTTTCGTAGCTGGGGTAGGAGGGGTTGAGGGGAGTAACGCTGGTTCCGGGCTTGTGAAGAGGAGCTTGAGGAAGCTTGCATCCTCCTCATCAAGCTGAAGGTTAGGAAGCTCTATACCATCCGATAGCTTGGCTTGGGGTGTCGGTGTAGTAAGCTCCATAGTTGACACATCAAGCTCCTCCGAGCTAGCCCATGGAACAGCAAGAAAGGTAGGCGGCCTGTCCGAGCGAGCCTAGCCTAGTCGCTCTCTTGTGGCTCCACAGGTCCAAGAGCCACAGCAGAACCAAGACTTGGCATCTTGTGTGCTAGCAGCTCATCTAGCATGGGGTCTAAAGGTGTTGTCATAGACCCTTGGAGCAGGGGTGTGGGGTGCATTGAGCTGCAGGACGATAGAGGAATCAAGCAGATTTGGGAAAAGCATCATGAGTGGAGTAGCGCACCTAAGCTCTGGTGAGGAAATGTCCATGGCGATGTGGTTCTCCCCCATAGCAGGACCCATGACCATGCCACCAAGCATTGTGATAGGCACAGTATCCCCCTTTACGTGCACCAAGCTGATAACAGTGGCCCCATTTTTGCTTCATGAGGAGTGAACTTTTGGCACCCAATGGTGTGGGTCAAATCGGTTGACCCGGCGGTTGTCCCGCCAGCGAGGGCTACCGGAGCACTAGCCGATCTTGTGTAATGAGCTTCTACCGTGGCTGCCCACGTTAGATCCATACGGCGCATGACATCAGTGGTGTGAAGAGCAGGTTTGCTCGCCATAGTCACCATCACTTGTCTGTTCGCCTGCAACGCGCCTTCCACGGCCGACCAGTGCCACAAGGTAGTGGAGGCCGTGGCTTCGCATATGTGGGTGGTGTTCATCCTCTGATTTGTCATCGTCATTTTGGGTTGGGTGAAGGCCACCGAGGCGGCAGTGAACGGTGGCGCACGATAGCAATGGACACGCTACTGGGGGAGACCCATCCACCATGCCCAGCACCCAAGCATAGGCATGAGTCTCAGGCCACTCCTGACGATCACCTCTTCTGGCAAGGGGGAGCAGTCCTCCGTAAGCTCCAAATGCAGCAAGAGACTGTGCATGACCCCATCCAGCGCCACATCGCAAGGTGGCAAGGTCGGCACACCAGGCCAATATCTCGATGCCTGACAACACTTGCCCTTCGGGAAGAAGGTGCACGCCATCTCACTTGGAATGTCCTCAGGAGAGCAAGCCCATCCCAGACATCCATCTCTTTCAAAAAGTTCTAAAGGCCTACTACTACAGGGTGCGTGCGCTGGGACTGATTGGGACGACCTCGTCAAACAAATATGAGTAGACTAGATCTAGTGTGGTGGTACCAAATACGAAGTTCTCCTTCTCATTGCGGTGACGGGAACAAATAGCATAAAGAAATGTAACCAACGTTTATTGGAAAAAGCAACACCAAAGATTTGGGACCAAAAGCGGTTAGCAGTGACCATTGAATAAGTTTCTTCAGCTTGAATTGGGTTAAAAGCGCGGAAGGTATTTGCACCACGCTCATTCTTCAGCCTAGAGAGACTTTTGAATTGTGAGGTACCATTACGAGCTCAATATATACAAGTGTTATTCTGTGAACTAACTTGAATTTCAAATCATTCACTTGCGACCCATACCCAAAAGAAGTTTGAGTGCTCTCTAAGGTTGTAGAGGAGGAGAGAGCAGCGGTCAATCCTATCGAGCCAGCAAAAATCGCTGAGGATTCCCTCCACCATGTCAGCATCCCAGGAGAAGAGCGGCATGTTTTCAAGGGCGACGTAGCAGCGGAACTACCAGGTGCGATGGATCCTAGCCTTGGCCTCATTCCAGTGTTGGATATGTTGTACATAGTGCCTTCATGTTCCATCAAGTGAGCTTCGAGCACTATGTCATGCTGGCCAGGGAACAACAAGTCAAGGAAATCTTTGGGGTAGTGGTGAGTGACGCGCATGTCCTCCCATGGAATGTCGAGCTAGATTTCCATAGCCTTGGCCGCCTTGTAGGTACTGGTGGTGACTGTCGGGGTACGATCCCCCACGACGGAGAGGAGGATGACATGGTCGTGGAGATGGTCCGCGATCTCCCTCATGTGTGGCTTGAGGATGATGGTGCATTCATTGCACTGGCGTGTGAAGGTGAGTTCAGCTCCATGGAGGAAGGGCTGTGGAGCAGTGGGCAAAGGCGTCGACGGTGCCCTGGGCAGGCATAGTGCAAACACCGGAGGAGACTTCTATAGCTCGCGATCTTGTGGTCCGCATAGAGGCACTTGAAGCATTTGCCCTGGAACCAAGATTTATAGCTGGACGGAGCCTGTCTCGCCATGAATCCGGTAGGTGGATGGGAGGCACGTCGTGTTGAGTGGGATTGCAAAGGGGGCAAGGTTTGCTTCTGTAGTGAATTTTGTGAATGGGTCATCTGGTTAGCAATGGATATTATGCTAATCTTGCATCAGACAAATTATTTTGAAACTTCCCCTCCATGATCAAATCTTTCAGGTCTCAATATGCACACCAAATCTGATATATACAATGCATAAACATACCATAAAAGCATCGGCACTTATAATATTAATAATTTATCATTCCACAAGAGCTACAATTCAGCAAAGGTTTCAGCGATCAAACCAGAGTTCCCTCAACGGGCACTGCAATCTGTTGACCTGCGATGCCCCGCAACCTCAATATAATCAGAAACTAATCAAATTGCAAGAAAAATCATAATGAGGTTCAACATTTAGTAAAAATCCTTGTACCGCCGTACGTCGCTGTCTACCAGAATGAGGACCAAATAATGACCAGGATTTTTTAGTAAGAAGAAGACTTGACTAGTGTAAGGAGTAATGTTCAACATAGTTACTCCATCATGGCCTCAACTCAATACTAGTATCACTTGCCTCAGCTTAAATCTCTACTAGTTACCTCACTTTGTTTCAAATGGAGACACGGGCATTTGTGCAGCTTGAGTCCACGGTGCCAATTTCGCGTAGCTTCAAGCCTTCAAGCCTAGCCAGAAACCCACACGGGTGACGCCATTGTTACTCGCCGGTGTGCTCACTATCATACCATATCATCAACCTCTTCGGTTCTCGCACTTCCACTATATATGCGTACGTCGCCGCGCGCACATCGATCGAACCCCAGCCAGCAACCCAACAACTCGATCATCGCATGCATGCAGATGCTCTCAGCTCCGGCGGACATGGAGCGGTTCCAAGAAGCCGACGTCTTGTGGCCGGACCACAGCCAAGACAACGGACACGGCCACCGGCACCCGCAACAGCGGCGGCGGCGCGGCAGGAAGCCCGACGGTGACGATGCTTCGCGCGGAGGTGAAGTGCGTCGCCCGGTCTCCTCAGCGCCCGTGGGCATCCCCGTGGCGAGGTCCACAGCGCCGGCCTGGTGGGCGCCGAGCTACGACGGCGATGACGGCGGCGATGGGGCGGCATTCGTGCCGCCGCACGTGCTGGTGGCGGCTCGGCGGTGCTCGGAGGAGAGAGCGGCCTCCTCCATGTGCGAGGGGCACGGGCGCACGCTCAAGGGCCGCGATCTCCGGTGCGTGCGCACCGCCGTGCTCCGCATGACCGGCTTCCTCGAGAGCTGAACTCTACACCACCAGCTAGTCGTCCATCCTGCGGCTAGAATCGCGAGCAGCAGAGCCATAAAAATTTGCGTGCCAAATAAATCTCGGTAGGCTTTGCATTTGAAATTGAAAACTGAGCTTGTGATATGAAATTCTGAACGAAATCGATCGATTCGAGATTTCTTTACACGTCTTCACGCCGAGAATGGCAGAAAGGACACGGTAATTTGGTTGGCCAGTTCAGTCCACGCTTCATTCTCTCTCTCTCTCTCTCTCTCTCTCTCTCTCTCTCTCTCTCTCTCTCTCTCTCTCTCTCTCTCTCTCTCTCTCTATTGCAATGGTAACTGTACATACACGGAGGAGATCGACAGAGACGTTGTTGTCATGCTTGGACTTCGGGTTTTGCACCGACGTGGATCGCTCACCGAAGTGCATGCTCGTCGACTGCGACGTAACCTAATAGTCCAGGCGCCACGTCGGATGGAGTGGAAGCTTGGAATCGAGCGAAGCAAAAACAAGTGACATATTAATTAACTAATTTGGAATTGGATAATTCGGGCACCTTGTACTAGTATATAATCGGAGTATTGTTTTCTTATCCAACCTAGTTAGAATATGTTTGAAACACGAATGTTCTGCAAGAATCACACCATTTTTCAACTAAAAATCAATGCCTGTCAAACAGGGCCTAAAGGGCGAATATGTTTGAAACACGAATTTTATCATCAGGCTCGCCTCCAACCTGTGAAAGACGCATATATTATTGAATTGCACGAACGACCAGCACAAGTTACGTGTTTATTGGGGATCGTATACGTATAGCCGCAGTAGCTTTCCAAGATGGCGATTTTTTGGCGATAGATACTCTCTAGACAGGGAGAGAGTGACGTGGAAAAAACAGAGAGCTAGACTACTCCGGTGATCAGCACCAGGTGCCAAATCAGACTATGTGCTGATTAGCTCTTAATCTGTGGGCAGAACTGATGTAGCACTGCATTGTGGAAAATCATATGCATCATGTCCGATTCTTCCGGGGCTGGTCCTGGGATTCTGGAGACCGAGGTGAAACTAAAAACAGGACTAATTAAATTGAAACAACAAAAAATAATTAATATATATATTGTAAAGATAATATTTAATACATTAAAAATATTTTAGATAAACACTTAAAGTATATATACAAAACAACGCGCACCTCAAACATTTTGTAGAGGTCATCTTAAACAATTTCTTCTAACATATGCTGAAAATAAAAAAAAAATTAACGGTTGAAAACTAGTACAAAGCTATAAAAAGCACATAATCAACCTAAAAGAAATCTTACCAATTAGCAGGTGGTAATGTAAAACTCCCAAAAATTATATCCCCAATACTCCAACTCATGCCATCAATTGATGGCTTACAACTTGCTGCAAAAGTACAAATCTTACCAATTAGGCTAAGTCACATACATAGATAATATAATTACTTCAAAAGTACAATTGATCAAGTCATAGTGTGATGAGTGCTGACGTGCTAATTGTTAAATTGTACAAGCGGGAAATCTGAAAGAACAGGTTGCATGCCTGCTACTTTGCTTGTATGTTTGATGTTGCATGGATCATGTCATCGTTCATCAAGAACAGGTTCCGATGTTGCTTGCGTGAGAATTGAGATGAGAATTTCTTTTACCTTGAGACTTCAATTTTTAGGCTGAGCGGCAATCCAAGATGGCTAGATTCCCGGGCACTCAACGACAATCTTAGATGGCCTGAAGTTGAGACTGACTTGATCGATTGCACTCAGCACGTGAATACGTGATGACTTGCTCGATTTTCCAGTAGAGCGGTCTGTGGTCAGGCCGTCAGGGTCACCGCCATCAGCGCCTTAGTGGCGCTGTAGCCGCGGCCCAATGCTTGCGGCGACACTCGACAAACGCCAAGCAATAAGATGAGCCGACGAGGAGACAAGAAGACACGAGAATACGAGATCAGATCGGCTACATCAGCACTTCAGCAATCGGCAGACGTGTGGAAGCGACGTGCTATTGCTAAGTGCTAACCACAGGATATAGGCCATATGGGATGCTAATAATATGGCCCTCACAATATGGGTCTACCTGACCAATATGGGCCAAGATTTGGTACAAAATAAAAAATACACTATATGTATATTTGAGAGGCCCTTGGGTTTTGAGGGCCTTGGGTGGCCATCCCGCTTACCCTGTCCCAGGGCCGGCCCTAATTACTTCTGATATCAACTCTTCTTATCCATCCCAACCCCTCCTAAGAAAACTCTTTTTTAGGAAAAAAACTCTTCTTATCCATGATTTTTTATATTTTGAAAATAAAAAATTGTAATATAGGCGTTAGTTTGAAAAAATTGTATAACTATGCTACTGTCGCATGTTTAAAATAATTACTTGTATAATAAGAAACAAAAAAAATACAATTTTCAGCTATATTATAGTATCATCTACACCAACAAATATTTTCAAAAAAAATCATGACTCTAGTTCTGCAATTTTTTGAAATAGATGCCTATTTTTACAGTTTTTTATTTTCGAAAATATAAATAAAAAGCTCTCTTATCCATGGGGTTAAAATTACTTGTTGGGCCTAGCCTGTAGGCGAAACAGCCATCTGGTGTGGGCTGCGCGGCAAGCCCGTCCGTGCCACTAGCCCAACCCCAATGCTCCACTCCATGGGTGATTCGCTACCGGCCGAACAGGCCGCGCCGCAACTTCGGCCCATGCGGGGCGGACGAGCTCTTCTCGGCCCAACAGCTGCCACCCAAAGTCAATGTGGGTCGCGAGGAAGTCTTCGTGTACCAAAAGGCCCGCCCCACCCGCCCACCGACCAAGCGGGGAGCCCGTCTTTGCTCTCGAGCCGAGCGGGCGCGTCGCACGCCTTTTTTTTTGTTAAGGGATTTTTTTTTCTGGGATACTAATAAAATGTGGTTTGGTTCCTGTAACATTTACTCTTCAATTTTACATGATGTACACTACAATTATTTTATGGTTTAATCTGTAAGACATTGTACCGTATAAAATTATCATTTAGAAGAGAGGGGATGAAGGAAAAGACTTTATTACTCTTGTCTTTCTTCTTCCTCTGGCTCACTCCCTCTGACTTAATCGAGAGCATCGCGATGAGCTCCTCCACCACTTGCCCATGACCATACACCATCCGCGTGTAGCAGAATTGGTCCTGATAGATCTCTTTAGGCATGAGCGGAGTTGGCCCCTAGGCGCAAGCAGCATAGATAGTGCGATGTTAACAAGTCAAACCCGCCACAGTGCTAGGCCACCACCTGCATGCATCGTTCCTGCGTGCACCTGCCACTCGCGTGCATGCTATCGACGAGCATGACGCACATGTCGCGTTGTCGCCGTACTCATCACGCCACTGACCCAAGCCCTTTGCCGCCCGCGCGTGCATCGTCCTGGCCGCACCGCGCATCCTTCCGCCGTCGTGAGGGCTCCTGACCCGTAGCTCCACCGCATCGCCTGCAGCTCGCACCTCAAGACGTCACCAAAGATCTCTCTGTCCCGACCGACTTTGCACACCCTCACGATTCCGATGAGTCTCATCTCCGCCAACCATCTTCCCGGCTCACTCCCTCCCTCTGGCTCACTCTCTCCGACTTTGCCCCTCTTCAACACCTCTCTCCCCTTCGAAGATGTTGATAAGAGGGGAAATAGGTGAGACTGGAGGCTAAGGATAGAAATATCTTTTCACCACCTCTCTACTCTTAGGTTAGAAAATATTATTTTAATCTAGATAGTGTGTTATAAAATAAATTATATTTTTACAGAGTGATTGTGATAAAAACGAAGTATGGTATGAATTAAATCACGCTTTATCAATATCCTAATACAAAATCCTTTTTTTGTTCCGCTCGCCGCATTCGCACACGCCGTTCCGTCATCCGCCCCGCCCCCGCGGAACAGGAGAGCCGCCGGCCCGGGAAGGCGAAGCTTCTTCGCGGCGTTGCGTCGCCTGCTCGCGCGGTAAGTACCCTCTCGCCTTACTTCGCTACCTGTCCCCGTCGCCCCCCGCGCGCGCCCCTCTCGTTCCTCCAGCTGTAGCCAAATCCCGACGCTCGGATAGTGGATTCCCGTGGCTGTCTTCTGCGATTTAGTCTCGCTGGGGGTGGGGGGGGGGGGGGTTCTCGGCGGGCTGTTCTGCGCGGGGAGCGCGGGGCAGTGGCGTGGGACGATGAGATTTTTGTCGGGTTCGAGGTTTGACCTGTGTTTGTGCACGAACTCGGAGGGTGGCATGGTTAGGTGTTGTGGCGTTCGAAGGTCGGGTCACATTGAGGCGTCTGGTTTTTAGGGTTCCGTTGGTTTGTTTGGTCTACAGCATCGGACATACGGTGGAATAGTTTGGACTTCGGAGCTTGTTGGTCTGGCTGGTCGTCAAACAGGAAAATCACTAGCTCAGATCATCGCTGATTGCAATTTGCATCTCCTATTCCCCTTAGCTTAGGAAAAAAAAAAGGAGCTTGCGGGTGAATTAAGGGGTCATCGTGGATAGCTGTGCACTGTGGAAGTAGATGAACCCGTAGCACATCCCGGGAATGTATAGCAGCTAAACAATTCAAGTTGATTTTGGACCAGTTGGTTGGTTATGCAAATGGTTGACGTTAAGACTAAGTGACCTATCTTGGCAGTAGGGAAAAAATTCCAGCACCTTGGTGAAATACTGCTACAGGGTTATGTGCAAATTGCTACTAGGCTTCACGCCATGTTCAAGATAACTCAGTACTTGTAGGAGATCACATTGGTGTGTGGAATGGATATGCTGTACTTGCTGACATTTTTCCCTTCCAAACTAGATGCACTCGGTTGTGCTCTTTTATTTTTCAAATAGAAAAGATCATTGACGAGTTTAATTTTGAATCATAGGTTACAAATCAAATCTGGTTCAAATCATGGGTTTAGAGGACTTTAATAGGTTATATATCCCTTGACTCTTGAGTCCATGCAATCATCATTCGTGCTTCGTCTTTATTTACTTGCTGTAGGTTGCCAGGTGCTGGCTCAGCTATATAGAGCTTCCTGTTTCATTGTGCTCCTCAGGAATACAGTTTTCAGAGGCTGAGTTTTTAGTCGAACTGACAAATTTTTGGCGACCATACTATGGACAAAACTACAGATCCCTGTCCCATTGAGGGCAATGGTGATATTGGAAATGATGCGAACTCTAGTCAGAATCCTGAGATCCTTGAGCATCAAGTTTTGCCGTCTACATCTCAAACATTGCAAAATTCCATGGGAATAAGGAAAAATTATAAGAGGGCAGCAAACAGGGGTAAAAAAGGCTCCCAAGTACTAACAGGTAAAAGATATACTTTGAGGTCATCTGATAATAATGTCAGGGTGCTTCGGTTGTCAAGTTCAAAGACGACACCTACCGAACCTGTACAGGCTCCAGAACAACCGGCTGCCAAAAGAAGAAAAAGGGGCAGACCCTCAAAGAAAAATCAGACAGATGAGTTCTCACAAATTCGTAAACGGGTTAGGTACATTTTGAATCGAATGAACTATGAACAAAGCCTGATTGAAGTTTATGCTAGCGAAGGCTGGAAAAATCAAAGGTTTGTCACCTCTAAATTGTTGTGTTGAATTTGATTTGCTGGCATATTTGGAAATTGAGTTTCTCTCTCTCTCTCTCTCTCTCTCTTGTAGTATTAGTAACTAATGTTTCATAGGATTTCCATTTTTCTTTACCTGAAGTATTGATTTCTTCACTCTCTATGTGTAGTCAGGAGTACTGAATATTGGTGCAAGGCTGTGTATTACGTCCTAACCAAAATACTAAAGTTGTTTGTTCTTCATGTGTAATTAATCAACCACAATAGTGCTACATGCTACATAATTGACTTGTAGGTTTCACTGCCTGGACTTTTAAGTTTGCAAAATACACTTGTCAGGTGGATGACATTCCTTAGTTTCCCCTCCACATGTTCCTTTGTTTTTCTTTTGATGAAGAGGCTAATGTGCTCAAAAACAGTCTAGAAGTAACCTAACCTAGTGTACCCCTTTATCAAAAGAGAATTCATTTGGCAGCCGGTCTTTGACTATGCGTATGACTGAATCGAATGACCGGGCCCACATGGACAGCACGGTGATGCATCGTACGCCGGTCATACGAATGCGTCATACGCATAGCATTACTCTTATCAAAATTCACACATTTTCCGCAATGAAATTATTATGGTTTCACCCTTTTCTGACATCTTCCTGCCTTTACTGGTTATGTTCCTTTTATATACAATTAGTATTATTGCCTCTTCTCACTGCTAACTATGATAGACTTGTTTGGATCAATCAAAACTATGTGTCCTATCTGACTCAGTAGTCGATCAGATGTACATGAGTTGTATTTCTTCCTTGAGCTTTGCATTGAACAGAAAGCACCCGCTATGATTCTTCTTTAGCTGTTGAATTCATTGCGGTTTCAGTTGTCATATAAAATATCTGTCACTCATATACAAGCATGCAGTTTGGATAAGATAAGACCTGAGAAGGAGCTTGAACGAGCCAAGGCGGAAATCTTGCGGTGCAAGTTGAGAATACGGGAAGTCTTCCAGAATCTTGATTCTCTCCTCTCTAAGGGGAAGATCAACGAATGTTTATTTGATTCGGAAGGAGAGATATCTTCTGAAGATGTACGGCAGCATGTTATTCTAATTCCATCAATGTATCTATATTCTCTAATAATTGTGTTCTGTTATGCTCAACATTTTAATCAGTGACAATGTTTCCTACATTGCAGATTTTTTGTGCCACTTGTGGTAAGAAGGATGTTACATTGGATAACGACATAATTCTCTGTGATGGAGCTTGCGACAGAGGGTTCCACCAGAACTGTTTAAATCCTCCTTTGCATACTGAAGATAGTAATATCCATTTTCGTCTATTTTTCATGGTATCTAGATCATGTTTGTGTGTTTGTTCATGAGCACTATTCCTTTGTAGTCCCTGAGGGAGATGAAGGATGGATCTGCCCTGCATGTGATTGCAAGATAGATTGTGCAGATGTTATAAATGAACTTCAGGGGACTGATCTCTCCATTGGCGACTCTTGGGAGGTAACAACTCCCTTTAAGTGATAGTAACAATTTGCTGTCTTCAACACCAGTGAATCTTAATTATATCCCACCTCAGTACTACATTTATGTTTGCAGAAAGTTTTTCCAGAGGCAGCTGCTTTCGCTAATGGCCCTAAGCAAGGCGACGCTTTTGATCTTCCATCAGATGATTCAGAAGACGATGACTTTGACCCCAATATGGCCGAAGAGCATGTATCTAGTAAGGAAGAAGAATCATCCGAAGAGGATGAGGATGGAGGATCAGACTCTGATGACTCTAACTTTGTGACCTCTTCTGATGATTCAGAACCTTTAGTGGACAATAAGAAGGTTGATGACCTGGGATTACCTTCTGAGGACTCGGAGGATGATGACTATGATCCAGCAGGTCCTGATTCTGATAAAGATATCCAAAAGAAGCAATCAAGTTCAGATGAGTCAGACTTCACATCTGATTCTGATGATTTCTGTGTGGAAATTGCAAAATCTGGTGGCCATGATGAAGTTTCCACACTTACATCACCTGATGCTAAGTCTGGAAACGCTGCCTTTGACATGGAAGGAATCACTGCTCAGACTAACACCACAAATTCCAATCTCAACACTACGGAGACTGAAATGGAGCAGAATGTTGTTTTACCAGTTTCAGGGAGACGGCAGGCTGAACAGTTGGACTACAAAAAACTGTATGATGTATGTCCTCAACCTGCATGCGTGCATATTTAACACATTTTTTAATGTTTTTAGCCTTGAAGAAAGCTATGTGATGTTTGTTTGTCATCCAAGTGTGCTTTAGTTTAATGCAGGAAACCTAGGAAAATTCAAAAGTTCAATTGTAGATTAAAAATGTAGTCATGGGGACAAACAACATTATTAAAATGTGATGTTAGAAATGCATGCATAACCTTGTCACTGATATATGGCAAGAGATGAGCAACTTGTCTGTTGTGTCTTGAATTTAGCTCCTTCCATAGTGCGCATGCCTAAGCCACTGTAGCTGTTGAACAGATGATAAACTGCTGCGTTCAGTCTTGATGCTGATTTGTGTATCTATACCAAGTAGCCTTTTAGTAACTCAGCTGTATGGTAATGTTGCATGAGATTATACATTGTTTGCTAGGGTCTATACTCATGTGTGCATGGTTGTGTGTAAGTGTACATGTATGTGTTTGAATCTTTTGCGACCTTGACATGTTTCCTATTCTTGCTGGAATTGAAAGGAGGCTTATGGTAAAGCATCATCTGGTTCAAGTGATGATGAAGAATGGTCTGGGAAGAGCACACCAGAGAAAGGCAATGAAGAGCAGAGCGAAGCAGATTCATCTGCAGGGAAAAGCTCTAGAAGAAGGATTGTGCACCGTGGTGATGAACTCACTCCACAGAGTGCTCAGAAAAGCTTGCATCCTGATTCTCTTCATGGTTCAGTAGATCAGAAACATGGAGGAGACCTTACCTCTAAGGGGAGCAATAGCATGACAAGGAAAGGACAGTTTGGTCCAGCAATTAATCAGGTACAGTGAAAAATATTATGTCCATTCATGTATCATCTTTATTCAACAGAATCAGCTGAATGAAGTTCAGCAGTTTAGATCGCTATATCTCATCGATTAAGTTGCTAGTACATCATTTTTGTTGCAGAGGCTACATGAACATTTTAAGACAGAACCGTACCCAAGCCGCGCTGTTAAAGAAAGCTTGGCACAAGAACTAGGGCTAACATTCCGTCAGGTCTGTTCCTCTTTGTCATGCTTTTCTAATTCCATGCTTGTCATGGTTATTGGCATGGGATCTAAACCTTGCTGTGCAATGGGTCTAACCCTCACTGTGCATTCTGGTGACAGGTTAGCAGATGGTTCGAAAGTAGGCGTCATTTCACAAAAGCAGCTTCTGCCAAGAAATGCATCCATCTAGATTATCATAGCACTGAGAAAATTAATAGCCCAGTCCTAGCTAGAATGCCGGTTAAAGACCCTGAGGGGGCGGTGATGGAAAAACCCAATGGATGTAGAAACGATGCTACGAGTGAGGAGATGACGTCTGGTAATCTAAATGAAGGCTGCAAACGAGATAGTGAAGTGAAAAACGGAATTAACTCTGGGCAGAGAATGTCTGTTGCTCCAGAAAGCAACCAGGGTTTTGCTACCATCTCGAAAAAAGTGGGCTCTCCAAAAGACGGATCTAGAAAGAATCATCACAAGAATGCCTCTGTAAGTGATGTTATAGGGTCAAAAGGTACTTCTGCACGGGATCAGATTCCAGGGCCCAACCTTGTAGACGAGGCAAGGAAAAAAGCAATACAGCGGGAGATGAAGAAGAAGAAAATGGGCAGATGAAGTTCGTAGCTAAAGATGGGAGCTACAATTTGTACTGCTCTAGAAATTAGCAACTCGGTTCATGGTTACGGTGCCACACTACTGCTTGAAACTTTGGGTTTGTATGGCTCTACATTTGGGGCAAAAAAAGAAAAAACATCGCTAGAACATTGCAAGTCAGCTAGCTCTCATTAGATCATGCTAGTCAACTAGCAAGTGAAACATTCATTTTTTTTGGGCTATCGATTCCTGTTCTTAGCCCACGGAGAACTTTGATTTCTGGTGCTCTCTAGGAATTCGTTATCCTTCAGTTCATTTGTACCGAGTAGGGAGTACTGACATTGCTGGGAGGGTTCAGTCACAAAACTGAAGGCTCCGAAACAACAGCAGTGTACTGTTATGTCAGAATGGAAAAAGATACACACACTGTATTCATCGTTGTTGATGTTCTTGTGAGATGGGACGTAGTACCAAACCTTCTGTAATGTGAACTTAGAACTTTGTTCTGTTTCGGTGTTACAGCCATGAGTCTTTGTGCTTGTCCTAAGCATTGTCATCCACATTGAAGAAGTACTTGATTCTGATAGAACAAGATTGTTGCGCTTTTCATGCAAACGCATTTTCGGTAACGGCAGTATCCTGGCCCTCCTTGATATGCATGTTCATGAGTTGTATGTTACTTTTTTCTTGCTACCCTTTCTTTGTCGTGCTTTCCACTTGTCCCTTAATAATTTTCACTTGCGATGTAAGCTATGTTAGCTCTAACATCTTCTCCGATATACATAATATCTTCGTTGAACGATGAGCATATATGTAGCATAATCTTTTGGCAACTGCATTTCTGTATGGTTGGCTTCATGTAATGGGATAGCACACTTCGAAGAATCTGATAGGACCGCACTATTTGGATTGGAAGGCCTGCAAATACGATCCACGCTGCTACTCCAATTGAGTCTTGCTTGCTCATGGAATGCCTGCTTCAGGTAACTGATGCCTTATTCAGCCAGTAACGTAACCCTTTTTAGAACTTAATCACTTATTGGTCCCGTGTTCTAACGATGCTTTCTTTCTCGATGGCCTGTTGCTTTTTGTCAATGGGTGGTGGTGAGTCCTATTCCACAAATGTCAGTATCTCACGAGACATGGGCTTCACTTGGCCAAGTCACTTCGTGAAGGAGAAAACACCAGAAGTCTCAACGAAAAGCCGTCGATTCCGACACTGCAATTGCTACATCTTAACGCCGGTCAAGCGCTTACGCGTGTCGGCGTGCGGTCATCAAGGCTCAGGTTTCTTTCAAGGATTCGAGCCATCCATTACAGTCTCAGGCGAAGCACCAAGGACACGCTGCTCAGTTACCATGGCTGCACGGGGGAGTCGAGTGCTGTTTTACTGCCGTCCCTTGTTACGTAAGCGCATTGGATTCTTCCGTCTGATGGGACGAGAGGCAGTCAAGTCACGGTCCATGAGCAGCAGTTGTTGGGCGAGCGAGATCGAGATCGCAGCTAGGAGACGAACAGGGCGCTGGATTTCTGCACAAGCCTGTGGCCATCATCGAAAGCGCATGCATCCTGGTCTGGTCCTCCGCCTGCTTGGTCCACTCCGAGCACGGGAGGAACAGGCCAACAAAAATACATAGCTGCGTGATGAGAAGAACACATCAATGAGACGCAAGAAAGTGAAAGACGAAAGAACTGGATGAAATGAGGAATTGCTGGTGTAGTAAGTCTGATGAGCAGTGAACAACTGAGCACGCCCTAGACGTGGTTCGGAGGACGTAGCCAATGAAATTAAGCAGCCCAGGTAGACTATCTAAGGCCACTCCTAAAACTTTTTTTTAAATGATATCTAAGAGAAGATAGAATAAAAAATTAATAATAAGAAACAAATTTTCAATGTATACATATGTCTTTCTAGTTTTTTGAGTGTCATAAAGCAATTTATTATTTCACAATTATCTAGGATTGTTTAAAGAGCTACTCCCTCTGTTTAGAAATAGTATTCGTATTTTTTTTAAGAAAAAGTCAAATTTTATATACTTGACTAATATTTAATCAAATTATAAAGATGTATAGTATATAAAAATTATATAACTAGATTTATAATTCAAAATGATTTTACACTATATATGTTTTATAGCTATAAATAATATATTTTGTGAGAAAATCTTAGTTAAAATCCAACTTTAAAGATCGAGCTTAAATAAAATACGTCTACTATTTTTTAAAAATAGTTTTTTCCAAAAAAAATAAGATTTTTTTTCCTTTCATCTTTAAATTATTTGTCACATCATCTTTTTTGCTTATATAAATACATAATTAATAAAAAAAACTAGCATTGGGAGGACCGGACCGACCCTGCACGGCTGCCGTCTAAATGAGGAGTGGGGAGTGAACCAAGTGTGGACAGCATGAGTGGTCCAGAGAGAGGGCCTCATCACGGTCGAGGTTAGATGCCGAAATGGCTGGATTTGGTTGTGCAATCGTTTTCCCGGAGGTCAAAGAAAGGTTTAGGTCATGGCCGCAAACTCGCCAAAAAGGCATTAGGTTTAGGTATTTATCAAGAGAGAGAAAAAGGGAGCGAGAGAAAGGCTAGGCTAACGCCACTGCCTGCCTTCAGCTTACTAGTACAGCGTTCGGGGATCTGGAACTGGAACTGGAACTGAACTGCTTACAGGAATGTAGCTTGGGCCCGCCACACATGAATGCAGCAGCTAAAGTTGACCCAATCCTTCGACATGGTGACCGTGAACAGCAGACCAGAGCGAGTGGATCCAGCGATTCGCACGGTTGGCTTGTAGGCCACACGGCCGGACGGCCCACCGCGCAAGCGCGCGGAAGACTGAACTCAACCGCACTGCACTCCACACAAAGTGTGCGAGCAGTACGGGAGGCGCCGCGCTTGACCATCTCTCCGGGCGCGGCAATGATGAGCCCCGGGAAAGCGAACCCTCTCGGTGGCGACCGCGCGCTGGATGGAAAACGCAGCTCGCCGCGGGGCCCGGGTGGGATTCGGCGATCTCTCTCGCCCCCGCCCCCGCCCCGGTTCGATGCCCACCGGGGCGCGCGACCGACTCGGCAGGGCACCCGGTGGTGGCTCGTGATGTGCCGCACGAAACCGCGCTTCGGTCATGCGCGTCTGCCACGGAAACGTCCCGGGGAGGGAGATCGCGGCGCGGCGTTGGCTGCTGCCGATTTCTGACGCTTACGCGTTCCCTTTCCTGGCGTGCCGTGCCGTCACGGATTCACCGTACCGTACCGGGTGGTGAAAGCGCTGATGGTATCCGCCTAGCTCATGAGCGAATTGCCGTGCGCTTCATGGAATTTCTCACGCACCTGCACGTTCAAGCGCTGCTACTATACGTACGTACAAAGGACGATCTGCTTAAGTCTCGTAAGCAAACATTGACTCGTTGATTCGTTGAACGGCCAGATCCACGCACCGATCGTGCTGAGCCCGGAGACACCGGGAAATATATTTTCCTTTCCCGCTGTGGCCAACATCATCATTTTCGTTCTCCTTTTTTTCCTTCTTTTGGGCCGCACGCGATTGGTGCGCCCCTTTCGTGTACCGTGAACCGAAGATACTAAAGCTTCCCAGGTCAGGTTCGTTGAACCGGCCGGCCGACCGAGTAGGCGCCCATCTTGCTCTCGTGTCGTGAGAGCCATGGCCGCTGAAACGGGAACTGGATGCCCGCTCTCTGTGTTCATCTTTCCATCCTGCATCTAGAATCCGGAGCTGGCATATATGACTAGGGCGATCTTCCTTTTCTCACAGCTCCTTCTGTGCTGGTCGTGAATGCTTCGAGACGAGTTCCTGCGGTGCAATTTTCCCTTTCAGAATAGTCTCTTCAAGTTTAGCAGTAGTTCAGACTTCAGAGCCACTTACTAGATTCATTTCAGGGAGGTGAAAGGCTACAGGGTTTGAATTGATGACATTTTTGCATCGCGAGCATAACCTGAACGGAAAATTGGAGGTTCAAAGTTCAACATCAACAGTGGCACTGTCACACATCGAACGTTGTAGTGCACCAGTGCTCTGTATTACTTGCATTTATGCTGTTGTTATGGTACGGGCTGTCCTCACTAGAGCACTAAAGAAGAAATTTACGATGAACTTAATCCGGGAACGACGTCCTGGGAAGGCAATCAATACGACTGTCACTACTACTGGCCTCGCAGTAGGGTTTTGCAACGACAAAGGGACAATACTGAATAGAGTGTTACTGAATATCTGAATCTGAACCGAATTAGTAGTATCCCACACTAACCATTTGCATTGTGCCTGCATATGGCAGTATACTGGAGGAATTTTCACTCCGCAGAGTACACCTGATAGGCCTTTGGATAGTTCAGCCCTGTTAATTGAGTTCTGATGCTGTGCGACGGCACATATCAACTGAGCAGAATCGATTCAAGCACTGTAAATTGAGTTTGCCTCCCAAAAGGGTCAGATCAGCTTATCAGGAAGCCCCAGGTGGGCAAATTGAGCCACAAAAGTAGAAACACACGCGCTCGGAACGACACGTAAAAGAGAAGGCATACATAGTGCAGGATTTTTACTCCAACCAACAACGATCTAGCTTTGTTGATTTAATTCCAATTAATATGATAGTATAATCGCATTGCAAATTTAGATAAACGATTTATAATATGATATCATTTAAAATATACTAATAAAAATATTTACTCTAATCATCCGAGTATGTTATATCGATAGAGATAAAACTATTTTAAAATATAAATAGTTTCGTCTAGTATTTTTTTACGGATGGATTTATTCAGCATCTTAAAAAATATTTCTTAAAACTGAAGACGCCTTACAAATTATTCCCAAACGTTCTAAAAATCTGGATAGGCGTATCGGGATATCCATGAACAAGCCCACCCTTAGAAAAGAGAGAAGGCATTGACTTGCACAGAGACAGAGTCGTTCCTTTTAACAAAGTCCCGTGATGAGAGCGAGGGTGAGAAAAAGCATCAGCGCACCACCGCGGCGGCGGCCCGCATCCACCACTTTCTAACGTTCACGCACCTACGAGTAGTACTTGTTCGACACTTCTACTACTACTGGCAGCAGCACGGATTTGCCTAGGTACCTGACCATGTCAGTGGTGCACTGGTCAATGCCTGCCACATTTTTTTTTCTCAGAAAAGAATAGTTGGACTCTTCCAACCTTGTGAGCCGTGACCAAATGAACTTTTTACAGTTTTTTTCCTTCTTGGTTTATTATTCTCCCGTTGTATTTCAGGAGAAGCGAAATTTTGACATTTTCTGATAGAGTAGACGAGGTTGTGCAGGATAGAGCTGTAATCGGGAAACTGCATCCTAGAGAGAGACTGAAAACCACCATCCACAACAAAGAAACCAGATGAAAGTGCAAATACTAGAATAGTGCAGAAAAAGCCAGTCAGTCATGAGAGAGAAACTGTAAACTGAAAACAAGCAAGAAAATCTGTGAGAGAAAGAAATTGCTTTCTAGAGAGAGAAACAGAGAGCATCCACCAAGCCCCACGCCAACAGGCAACTATACATTCACCTCTAACCTCCCTCTTCTTATTCCCACTCCCTCTCCTCTCTTCACCGGTCCCCTCTCCATCTCCGTGAAACCAACGCCCAACACGCACACGAGAGATACCGCAATCCGCAATGGAAGTTGCTGCGGCCAAGCAACTCCCCATGGCGCGGGACCCCAACTCGCCGTCCTCCTCCACCTCCTCCTCCCCTCCCTCCTCCGCCGCCTCACCATCTCGCCAGCAGCCGCAGCCGTCGCCGAAGCCCGTGCCGCGCGTCATCGAGACCACGCCCTTCCCCACCACCTTCGTCCAGGCCGACACCGCCTCCTTCAAGCAGGTCGTCCAGATGCTCACCGGCGCCGACATGCCGCCACCCTCGTCCCAGAAGCCCGTCAAGAACCACCACCACGGTGGCAGCGGCCTCGCCGGCGGGCAATCAGGCGTGCCGTGCCGGCCCAAGAAGCCGGCTTTCAAGCTGTACGAGCGCCGGAGCGGCCTCAAGAACCTCAAGATGATCGCGCCGCTGGCGACAGCGGCGGCCGCGGCCGCGGGGGCGTCGTCGAGGAAGACGCCGGAGGTGCTGTCGCCGAGCGTGCTCGACTTCCCGTCCCTGGGGCTCGGGAGCCCCGTCACGCCGCTGGTGATCGACCCCTTCAACCGGTCGCCGGCGTCCGCGTCCCCGGGGGAGAAGGACGAAGCCGCCGAGCGCACGGCGATCGCGCGGAAGGGGTTCTTCCTGCACCCCTCCCCGAGGGGCGCCGACCCGCCGCGGCTTCTGCCGCTGTTCCCCGTCACGTCCCCCAGGATGGCCTCCGCCGGCGCCGCTGCGGCGCCGTCTTTCCAGTGATCAGGCTTTGCGCGCCGCGCTGCCGGAGTATTTTTAGTACCGTGAGATACTACTAGTTGTTTAACTCGTTCTTGGTGCGTGATGTAATTTTTGCTCATGTCCTGAGCGATCGCGAAGAAATAGAAAGAAGAATCACACTCTTGAGCTTCTTGTTCCGGTGCTCTGTTCTAATCCTGCCTAATTTAGGTCCTGTTTTTCCGCCATTGACACTGTTCATTTCTTTCGGTTACTACTTCGCAAAAAAAAACCTTTTTTAAGGGAAAAACAACGCAACGCGTCACTGATCTCGCTCCACTTCTTACGGTATCCTCGCTTCGGTTATGAATATTTATCGTTTTAATTAAGTATGATTAAAATCAATAATTCTTAAAATATTTAGTTTAGAAATATAAATATAACATTTATAGATTTATTTTTAAAAATACTTTTATATATTATATTATTACTAAATATTATAAAAATATTTTAATAAAAAATAATGATCAAAGTTACATGTCAAATATCATAAAAATCTAAAAAATTAAAAATGATATATATTTATAATTAAAAGGAGTATATTATAGAGCCAAGGCCAATTATGGTTTGGGATCCCATCAAATTCTTGCTGTTTTTAGACGTTTCCCTGTTCTAGCAGGCTGACACAAGAAGGGACCGTTAACTTTGATGTGACTACAAGCAGTATCCACAGGGATGAAGTTTCTGCAAAGTAACTGTAATTTTTGGAGCTGAAAAAGACACCGGTGGACACAAATGTTCTTAAAAGAGTTTACAGAATTACATGTTGTTTTTATAAGATGCGGTCTCTTATACATATTTTTAACTACTATTTTTTATTATAATATATTTATAAAATCTATTAAATTTAAGATATTATAAAAACATTTATTATGATAAATCTATACATATGATTTTTAATGTTTTCAAACTTAATATATTGAAAGGCACCCATATAAATGAAAAGGGTACCCGTATAACATGTATTTAAAATTTTGGTCAAATCGTTTTTTAAATAACATGTATTTAAAATGGAAGTTGTACCGATATAAATCAAAGGCTCAAAGCGTTGATCTGCGTCAGGAAATCACATTTCCACCTAGCACCATCAGGCAACAGCAGTTGGACGGTCCAGTTGACCATCTTGTCTTGGGAGGTGCGCTGCGCGCGGCCGGCTCGCGACCGATGGCTCATGGCCGGCACTCCAACCACCTGTCACTTTAGTGGAACAGTCGCTCGGCGGTGTGTGGAGACTCTTTTTTTTATATATATATATGGCCATGGTCTCTCTGAATTCTGATACACCAGTTTTTTTTAAAGAGATGGAGACTATTCCTGTAAGATTGAGGGCCGTGGGGCCCACTTGGTGGATCGTTTAGACGAGCTGTCCGGAGTAGAATGGACGCCAAGGAGAGTGGCAGGAATACGACCATCGAGTCCACACTTTCTCACACCTCGTTTTCGCTGGCTTCGCTTTCTTCTTCACCTCTTCCCCACCCTCCTTCCTTCTCTTCCCAACGACCCGTCACCACCGCAAGCGGAGCCCTCCTCTGCCATGGGGGCCGATTCGCAGTTTGCAATCGCCGGATGCAGACCTGCAGTGGCGGTAGCAGCTGGTAGACCGGCGGGCGTACTCCATCCTGTTTCATCTCGCTGCCCCGTGCATGACTGTATTATCATCGTCTCGATCTCCGTCTCAACTCATTCCTTTGGGCACATTAGGAGCGTCGTTTTCAGAAGGAACAGACGGGAAACTCCGCCTGGCTTTCACCGTTTCACGTTCGTGCTGGTCAGTCAATATGGTAAACTGGAAGCAGTGGAAGTTTCTGTAAACGTCTGAAGATGCTCGAGCTGCTTCTGTCGTTTCGAGCACTTGCTCGACCTATCTATCACCCATGGTAGACTATTTTTTTTTCTTCTTCCAGAATACATATAAGGACTAGGTAGCTATTGAGGGATGGTTTTTGCAGGCCCACAAGGAAAAGGACCAAAGGCCTTTGCCATCACCGTTTACTAACAGTTTATAATTATGATGAGTTTGATATGCTGTAGAACTCTTCGAAAATGTCGAAAGTACTTTTGCGGATGCTTGATACCACCGAAGTGTGTCTAGATGTCGGTATCAACGAAGTTATTGGTGGGCCTTCAAAGTTGACCGAATATCTTCGATGAGTTTTGCGAGGAGTCGACTGAAGTGAGGTTGAAGGTGTCGTCACGGGCGAAGCTCTCGTAGAACCTTCAAAGGCAAGGCGAAGATCATTGCATGGTGTTGTAAGAAAGACGACTGAGGGTATTCTAAAGGTGTCATCGGTTGTAGACCTCTGGAGTACGGTGGAGGTAAAACCAATACTGACAACCGAAGACATATAAAGATATTATTGTAAATAGTGCAGATATACTTAGAAATAATATCGCATACCCTTAAATATACTGTGAATGTAGCATTTAGATGGGTATAATTGTACATTATAACATAGAGAGATTAGGTATAACATATAAATAGGATGATATGGTAATATTAATTACATGACATAGTTTTTCATTCAGTGAGTGTTTCTCACCTTAGCCTTCTAACCGTTACAATGGTCCGAAGGCCTCTTCAGACTATTACGAGAGTTTCTAACGGTACCTTTACATTAAGACGAAGGAAGATACCTAAATTGCAGGCGGAGAGGACTAAAAACCCCCCACGTTAATTAGATTGTTAGTAACGTCTTAAGACTGTTCCTTTCGTAAGCCAGTCATTCAAGAAATCAGCCAGTAAGCTGAGTTTAAAGGTTAAGGTAGGTAAGATGTCTTGCCATCAACTCAGTCGAAACCACGTTGATTTCGTAGAAGTGAAGAGAGTTACATTTGCATCCATCTATTTGACTTTTGTACGCCATCTGCTTTTGTACAACTAGTCCATCAACACGTACGCTTGCACGGGCTAGAGATATTCTAGAAAATACATGATAATGAAAACTTGTAAAATACCTATGATTTAGAATTTAGATGTGACTGATGTACGTATATTAACTATATTTTCTTATTATATTCCTCTATTGAATCTGAATCTTTTGTAAAATTATTTTTCTTTTTTTCACGCTCATGATATTCATTAATATATGTGGTGCCATCCATAGTATAATATTTTATTTTATTTTTTAGTTTGTCTCTGAACTCTAGAGAAACCTAAATTAATATTTAGGTAAAAATCATATGAAACATTGCAAGACAACGGCATTTTGGATTCATTTTTGTTATAATGTTAGATGTGGGTAATTTAAAAACATGTATCTGGGTTCTTTTGGTTGGTTTTTTTATAATGAGATATGTGGAAAATTTAGAATTAGATATTGGGTACATGGGCAGACAGTTGCCTAGTAGCAAATCTGCCCCTGTTAGGGTACTTTGTGTTATTTTTTTTCATAATGGCGGAGGAGTGTAATTTAGAAATATATATTGGGGTACTTTGGGTTATTTTTTTTTATAATGACAAAGGTGAATAATTTAGAAACATGTTATATCTAATGTCTATTGTTATCAATGATGATTAGAGTCAATCAAATCAATTGTCAGTGTTTTACTTTTTTTTATAATTTTTACCCTTTTTTTCTATCACGTCACATGTGAGGATCAACCTCAAAGCTCTAGCAGGAGTCTCCAATTAGTAATAGTAAAATTGCACTACTTCTCTTGTCGCATTTGATCCATCGTCGTCATCGACTGTAAGTTTGTAATTCCTAGCTCCAGTGAATTTATAAGGAAATTACTCGATCGCAACTGGCTGGCTTCTTCATAGACAGTGACGCCCACGACGAGTCGACGATGGATCATAATCTCAGTCGAGAGATGACCAATGAATCCAAGGAGTGTTCCTCGTGTTTGGTTTGTTAGGCAAAATTCTGGACGTTCTTGTAGTGAACTGAAAGGTTAGCAAAGGCTGCACGCACGCCATGGACCAACGTCAGGAATAAAGATAAGGAAGGAATCCTGCTTACAATTATGATGATCTGATAGTGACATATACAGTGTGGAACTTGGATATTGGTTGCCAATCCAATGGCAATGCCAAGGCAATAATCTTGAAGGCTGCATTGGTGCCATTGACTTTGAGCTAGCCAGGGTTCAGCAACCGGGCTGGCATATAAAAAAGAATGCATCACCGCCAGCGAGCTCGTCGAAATATCAGGCGGCAGCTGATTATATCATCATATATGCTGGAAGGTCAAATTATTCTGCACGCGTACGTATAATATCAGATATGAATATGTGATCTTGGTACGGTCGCTCTGAATTGTTCAGTGATGCGTCAGGTGCAATGTACTAAGTCTTTATTGAATTGGTGTACAACTCGGAGGCAACTACGCACAGCCGAGATTATTTCAAAATCAGACGTACGGTGGTGTGGTATGCGTCTGTATTGAATTGGTGTGATATTTCAGAGTCAACTGAACATGGCAAAGATTATAAGTAGCAAATTCTGCGTTTAAATAAGTTTCTTCTTGTTTCGACAGCGGCCTGTCCGAAGAAGGTAAGCTCTTTCGTTTTTGTCACGTCGTTTTTTACCAGGGAAAATTGGCAGGCAATCACTACATCAATTGTCCAATGATCTTTAACCCTATGTTTTTTTGGGGGTAACTAATACTTCGAATCGGTCAAGTCTTCCTCGGGGAACATGGAGCAAGGCAATGCAAGTTTCGTATCCGACCAGCAATGAAAACAAAAACGTAAACGTCTGGTGCTTTGCCTTTCTAGTTCTCGGGAGCGTATATCGCAAGATCACTTTGAGCGTAATCTAGACCGTGAGTAGTCAATACGTTCACAACGATTCTCATCGTATCGAACTGGCAAGCAGTACGTCTCAATCAGCAAACTGTTTGCATTCTGAACTGCACGATTTAAAAAAGAAAAAGATAAAATAAATTATAGTTTCCGTGACAGACAACAGCTAAGAGAAACTTGCAAATATTGGAGGTCCTATCTATTCCCTCCGTCCAAAATGATATATTTTGATCTTGTAAGTATAAATGATATATTTTGTGAATAAACAATGGCCAAAGTTTAATTTTGAAAACCGAGCCGCAATAAAATACTTCTTGTATTCTTGGACGGAGAGAGTAGTCGTTAATCTTTCAGCTTCTATTCCTGCAGACAAACCAGCGTTAACTAAAGCAGTGCTGCTATTAATTGTCGAGTGCAAAACTGCAAATGGATCAGTTCTTCGTCAGTTGCAAACTACCAGCAGCTAGCTCCTCCATCAGTTTATCTACAGTCTACTGACTACTACCCAATAAAATTATAAATCACAGCTAGGATCAGACCAGACCAGACCAGATGAAATTCAGTAGCAGGTTGCATGGAAGGTGGAGGGAGCTTCCTGCCACGATCTTTGGCGTCTCCTCCGAGAGAAGTTGCAGGGAAGGTGACAACAGCTCCAGGGGTCGCATCAAGAAAACGTTCTGAGGAGACGCATGCATGTGTTCTTCTCACATGATTACCTGGACGGAGGTGTTCAGACTTCAGAACCTGCATCAAAGTGGTGAAGGCGAAGAACACTACTCGTTCAAAAAGAAAAGAATAAGCTGAATAGCCACCTGCAAATTCAGTCAGAGCCATAGTGGGGAAGACCAGCTTAGCCCATTAGAAAATGTACATGTGGTCTCATTCTGCCCAACATGCGGCCCATCACTGCGGCCTAGTACGAGAGCCCATATGTCGCACTGGCGCGCAGGCCACCTGCCAGTCAATTGATCGGGATGGCGCACATTTATCTCTTGGCCAAAGCGGGCTGGCACGCGACCCGCGCACACGGCTCAGCCCATCACACGTCCGTTCCGCGATTTTTTATTTTTATATTAAAAATTATAAATATATACGTCTATTTTGAAAAATTATAAATCTAAACTCTTGAAATTTATCAAAACGAACATATATATATTCACAATTTTTTAATTTAAAAAATATAAAATTTTCCGTCGCCTCTTGTTGCAAAACGCAACGCAAACGCGCGGCCCACACCACCCAAGGCTCAACTCCGGCGCGGGCTCCGTGAACCACCACGGCACCACCGCACATGGACCCATGCGCGCGAGGCGGGCGTCGTCAATGGGAAGGAGTCCGTCGCGAGCACGTGAGATGGAGCCGGCCGGTTTGTCGCGTAGCTGTTGGGTCAAACGCGCGAGGTCACTCGCGCCTCCCTGGCTGGCTGGCTGGCCGGGCCTCTCGCCGACGAGACGTGCCACTTGACGCCGGGAGGCCCACGACGGGCACGTACCAACAACGGGAGGCGCCCGACGCAACTCAATGAATAAAATATCGAGCGCATGTCCCGTTCGCCCACCAAACCCGGGTTGGGATCATCCGAACCATTTGATCCGGTACTGCCGAGAGCTGAGTAATGATTCATAATTATTACTACCTCCATTTTCATATATTTATAACTAGTTTTTTATTATAGCAATTTTAATCTTATATTTTTTCTATAAAAAATTTATAGATATCTAAAATTTTCGTATTATTAGGTTCATTGTTAAATATACTTCATTAATATTATATATTTTTAAGTATTTATAAATTTTTCGTAGAGAAAACGCAATGTTAAAATTATTACAGTAAAAAACTAGTGACAATTAAACGAAAATGGATGTTATAATTTAGATGTTCTATATATTTATTAATATGAATGATATTATAATTAAAATAACAATTTTTAAATAGTAAAGCATCAATTTATTAGCCCGGCTAACTAAGTCGTCGCAAATAATTTAGCGAGTATACAAAAGAGGCGGTGGGCCCCACATGGCTCTTCACCGTACAACCTGCACGTATACGTCCATACTTGCTTCTACGGACAACCGAAGAGGCGCATTTGCACGTGATCACGCGACGAGGATGTGCGTCTGCGCCCGGCGACGACTGACGAGGGAGGACTTCCCCATCTGGGCGACGACTGACGAGGGAGGACTTCCCCATCTGGCAAAGCGATCAAACAGCCCGGCTCCGAGTCCAACCCCCGCAATTCCATTCCCACCGCGCGGCGTCACCTCACCTGCCTCCCCCGTCCCCGTGCCCGTGCTATTTAAAAAAAACATCTCAACAGAGGAGCTATTTAATTCGGCTTATTCTGGCTTTGGCTTCTCGAAAGCCAGAGGCCGAACCAAAGCTGTTTGAGCTGCTTTGCTCTTGATTTGGCTCGCAGTACAGCGCTTGTTCTAGTTTCTCGGTTTGATTGGGAGGTATAATTCCTCGTATCATTTGGATTCCATTCGATTTGATTTGGGTATTGGTTGTTACTGCGTCACACACACACACACACACACACACACACACAGAGAGAGAGAGAGAGAGAGAGAGAGAGAGAGAGAGAGAGAGAGAGAGAGCGTGGAATGAGCTTTGAATCCCGGGCGGTAGCCGCCAGAAAAGATTGCGTCTGCTTGGGGCGACGCCTCATGCCCTCATGCTTTCCCTCTCTTGTGTGCTGTGACGGTCTCCGCATTCTCTTCTCACCGGCCACCTCCCCGGTTGCTCAAGCATGTACGACTCATTGTTTGGTCCACACTTCTTCCATCCCCGAACCAAACCGATTGCGCTGAGCGATTAGACTCTAGTTCTTTTTTTTCGGTGGAGAGCATGGTGAGCTCGCAAGGCGAAAGCGGCGATTTTTATGTTTCTTTCGTGTTCAGTTATATCGATTGATTTGGAGTGATTTCTTGTCTATTGATTGATTCAGGAGGAGGAGGAGGCAACTGACGGGCTCTGATTGGATGGCGCAGCAGATTGGGGCAGTCGAGCTTGAGGGATTTCGAGTCCCCCTGGAAGGGGTCAAATGCGGCGGCCGCTCAATGGTTTGTGTGGAGCTCTAGTGTCAGCCAGTGGCCTTGGCGCCTGCCTCATCTAGGTTCCTTTGATCCAATCCTTGTTGCAAATTGCTGTGTTCTTGGATCAATTTGACCTGATAAGATTTTGAGGAGATGGATGAGGAGGACTACTCGTGGGTGCGGCGCACCAGGTTCTCGCACTCCGTCGTCAGGTCCAGCTCCGGCAGGGAGCAGTATGGTGCGTTCGTTGATCAGTTCAGTCGCGGCACTGCACTGAAGCAAAATGGGTTCGATTCAGGGCGCAAACTTCCTCGTCAGAATTTACAAACCATGGAGAAAGGTGCCGCGATCTCGGACTCGGCAAGGCCGTCGATTCCGCGGGCGAGATCGGCAGTTTCTCAGTCAGAACGGAACCTGAAGCATACGTATTCGGATGATCAACTGAACCAAGAGAGGAGAACTAGTGATCGCTCATTGCAAGAAGCATCGGTGAAGCAGGATCGGAAAGGGAACAGCCTCAGCTTGGACATTCCCCAGCTGCATGTGGTCCGGAAACCCAAGGATGAGGGCTCAGACGCGCTGGAATTCTCTTTCCACTCCGAGGAGCAGAGCTTGCAGCTGCAGAGAGTGTGCTCTAGCCCAGCTCCTTTCATTTTGCAGGATTCAACAGCGCCAATTGATGATTCAAGAGTGCGAAGTGCATCTGTTAAGATCATCGGAGAGCGGCAGGGGCAAGAGCCGAAGCCGAAGCCTAAGCGGAGAGCTAAATCCCCTATCCCCACGCGTGTCATCTCCGACGTGTTCAAGGAGGCGAAGGCTGCCACCAAGAGGTTCTCCAGTCCGCAGCGGCAGAGGAAGTCCAGCTCTCCACGGTCACCGGATGTCAGCCCCCCATTCGGCTTCGCTTCGCTGAGAACACCGAGCAAACTGAAGAATACTAGGAGGGCCTCCTCATGGCCAACAAGGAACCTTGACAGTGGATCGGCAAAGATTGCTGCACTGGAGATCCTTGAGAGATGGACGGTCGACCGCTCGCAGTTGCTTATCGGCTATAGATTTGCGTCTGGGGCGTATAGTCGTTTGTTCCATGGGATCTACCAGGAGCGGCCTGTTGCTGTGAAGTTTATCAGGCAGCCTAACGAGGGTGAGGATGAAGAGTTGTCTGCTCGGCTTGAGAGGCAGTTCACTGCCGAAGTTACCCTTCTTGCAAGGCTCCAACATCGTAATGTGATTAAGGTAACGACATGAATTTCCATGTAACATTTTTGTTTTGATGCTTACCCTCTGCACTGGCTTGGCAGTGAATTAGTGCCTGTTTCTTTCGTAAATGCAATCCCAATAATTGCTTCCTTTGCTTGGCAGTGAATTAGTGCCTTTTCTTTTCGTAAATGCCATTGCGATAGTTGATTCTTCGTTGTGAGTTATGCTTGTCTATCCGTTCATGGAACAAATCCAATATCCATATATAGTACTAGGACCTTCCTATTTTATGGTTGTTGAGTCAGTATGAAGCACACCTGAAATAATTAACAGGCACAACATGCATCAGCATTACATTGTATTGGCGCATCATTAGAAGAGCAATCATGTGAGCCATAACACTTTTCTGTTTCTTTTTGTTGTACAAACATGATTTTTTTTTCTGCCACTAGATCTTGATTGTTTTTCCCAGAGGAATAAGGAGTACGCTTTGTACAATGCAAGCATCTTCCCGTAGATATAAGTATATTAGAGGAATATTCTTGTCGATTGGTTGACTTTGACTCGTTTGTCCAACACTCCAACTACTCCTATTCAGTTTAATCATGGTTGTCATATTTGAGAGATCAAAAAACAAGGTTGTCATATTTGTCAATCATATGGCATACGGAGGTAGAGAATGTTGATTTGCATGTTTCCTCAAATTATTTCAGAAAAAGTAAGCCAAAACATTTTCAGTGCTTGCAATCAGAATATCTAACAAAGGCAGAAGCAAAATTTCAGTGCATTGCTTCTATAGATATCTTCCAACATATTACAACAAAAGCTATTTTTAAATTCATTTCCATTGTTTTGTTTAGCTTGTTGGAGCCTGTAATTGTCCACCGGCATTTTGTGTCATCACCGAGTTCCTCTCTGGGGGTTCCTTGAGGGCTTTCTTACGCAAGCTGGAGCGTAAAACTCTACCCTTGGAGAAGGTCATTTCTATTGCTCTGGATATCGCGCGTGGCCTAGAATACATTCACTTGCAAGGAGTTGTTCACCGTGATGTGAAATCCGAGAACATTTTATTTGATGGAGAATTCTGTGCAAAGATCGTTGATTTTGGAGTAGCTTGTGAAGAAGCATACTGCAATGTATTAGAGGATGACCCGGGTACTTATAGATGGATGGCACCAGAGATGTATAAGCACAAGCCATATGGTCGGAAGGTTGATGTTTATAGCTTTGGACTTCTCTTGTGGGAATTGGTCACCGGTTCAATCCCTTATGAAGATATGACTCCGCTCCAAGCAGCATTTGCAGTTGTTAATAAGGTGTGTGCTCTTCTAACGCCACATCTTCCCTATAAAGGTTACATCAATTTTTTTTTCATATATATAGCGTGGAGTTCCTCTGTAAGAACTAAGAAACAATCAGTTCACTCTTTGCTATTTTAGACTTTATTTAGCTTGTGATGTCCCAGTTTGATATCCATCCCTGCTTCTCTTGTTTTGATGAACTGTTTGGAAAGGAAAATGACAAATATTAGTTCCCATTTCAGAACTTGAGGCCGGTTATTCCTTCGACCTGCCCGGTACCATTACGACTTCTGATCTCACAATGTTGGTCCTGCCAACCTGAGAAGAGGCCTGAGTTTCGGCAGATAGTCCAAATCCTTGAAAATCTTAAGATAGTTCTTGACAGAGATGGAACATTTGACAAGATCCCAAGCTCCATCCGCCAGGCCCAGGAATGCAACGATCAGAACAAGAAGAAGCTTGCCAACTGGATCCAGAAGCTCTCATACAGTCAACCTGATTTCTCCGGACCGCCACCACCAAAGTTATTGTAATTTTGTGTCTTGTTCTTTTCAATAGTGAGTTATCCGGTAGATAGCAACTCTGTAAATTGAATTTTTCTTCTTTTTATTTTTCTGTTGAGAGATCAGAAGTTTCTTCGTGGTATATACTCGACATACAGTACAGTCATTTTTAGGGAACAATTGATTGGCTAGCTTAACATATTTTGTCTTGATGATACTGTTTTTAGGGAATTGTCTTAATGATACTTGGGGGCAATAGTGGAGAAAACTTGGAAGTATTTGGTTTTCAATTGGGCCATGCTATGGAATAATGAGAAGGCAACCATTTTTAGGCTCATGTCTCTAGGCCCAGCTCAGTAAGGATGTGTTTGGTTGGATGGACGAGTCTATCTGAGAGATGGTTATCCGATTTTTATGGTGTTTAATTTAAAGAATGAGTGGATAAGATAGACATGATGAGAGAGTATTTCCTTAGATGCCCGCACATAGCGACCCTAGCAAAAACCGGTGGACCGAGCATCCTGGTTCTCATCTGTGCGTTCGTGCTGTTTTTTTATTTAACTCTTGATTTTATCTGAGAGTATATTAGTGATCTAAAAATTCTAAATGTTTTTATGAGCAAACTAGAGTTCATTATCAATCAGTTTTAATTAGTTTGATCTAAAAAATCTGAGCTAATATTTAATTGAAATTCTTCAAAAAAAAACCTACTTTTATAACTTCTAGTAATTTTTAATGCCTAAAATAAATTCCTAAAAATCTGAAAAAAAATCACTAATATTCTTCTCATGTGATGTACTAATCTATAAATATATTTCCAACCATAGATTATTTGGTGAAAAAGTGAGTTACTTTGTAATACTCTATTTATATGTATTTTATCATTTCATATGATATTCTCTTTTTAATTCAATTTGAATTCTAACCATTTAAACATGAACAAATTTATCCAAATGTTATGTAATGCATATAGAACAAAAAATTGACTTATCCTATCAACTCTAATCTCATAAAATATAAAAAAACTACTTCATCCTATATATCCTAACCAAACAGAAAATTAGATGTTCCATCCTAAAAAAATATGTATGACCCTATACTATCCAACATCAACCTCCAACCAAACACATCTAAGTGTTTGCCTCACGCCCCTCCACTGCATTGAGATATGAACGTGTTTGATTCTCATTTTGAGCCAATAGTTAATATGACATATATTTAAGAATTGGTAGGTTAAATTATGAATAGACAACTCTACTTTTTTAAATAAAACTTTATTAACTTTTAACTGATACAACCACGTAAACGTATATCCTAACCTCTGCATAACACAATACACATAGCCACGGACAACTCTTATCTGTAATCACTTCTCTCCAGCTTTTTCAGTACCAATAGTATACACCGTGGCATTCGCGCCGCTTGATCCTTGTATAATGCATGCCTGAATCTTGATGCTGCCTTGAAAAATCACATGTATCATGCCTTGGAATTAAAGTAGAAAACTATTGTATCGTTACTCAGCTGTACACTATGTCATGGAACCGTAGCTCGTTCGACCGTCTCGGTACAGTCCGTCTGGCACACGTTCGAGTGTGAGACCGGACAGCATGGAACCTTCAGTCGCTTGATCCACGACCGCACTATGCATCTACATCTACAGCAGCGTCTCATAGCCTCGCGCTGTGACATCTTCGTAATCACTCCACACCAGATGCTCCTCGTGGTTAGAATTAGAAGCCGCGAAAGTAACACATGCACACACTCCACCGGGGTCCCTTTCTCACGGTGAACTCATCGTCAGCAGTCTCATACATCACACGACCTCCACCGCGGCCCGGCCACCGAAGTCGAGCGTGAGCATGGAAGCCCTGAACTTGGGCTGCTTCTCCGGCGGGCCGACCGCCACCGCGGCGCCTGCTCCGGTACCCGGCGCGACCCGCTCCGACGTGCCGAGCCACTTGGCCTCCATGTACCGGTGCTTCCTCCAGGGGGCCATGTGCATGTTGTTCTCGCGCGCGCACTGCTTCGCCGCGGCGCACATGACCTTGATCACGTTCCTCAACTTCTCTGACCGGCCGACGAATACCTCCGGCAGGGACGCCACCAGCGCCTTGTACTCCGCGCCGCCCCGCGCCATCTCGAACTCCGCGCGGAAGTTGAGCTCGATCACCACCCGCACCGCCTTGCCGCTCCTCGTCGGCACGACCACGTCCACGTACGTGTGCTCACCTGTGCACACAGATCATCAGAGAATCAGAAACAGATATCCATGATCAAATTTGTTCTGCACGATATCTATGTATCTATTATATTATTATTTAACAGGAAAAAAAGCTACATTCACTTTTAAGGTCATGAAATTATTACGTTAATCGGAAAAAAATCTAAACCACTCATTATTACAAACATCTAAAAGCCTAGATTAAATCAAAGAGCTCATATAAAATATAATTAATAAATAGCTAAATTCGGAAACCAAGAGTCCATATCAAATACGATTAATAAATACCTAAATTCGAAACTAAAAATTATGAAAAATTAGCAGTTGGATTTCCATACAGTTTGAGAAGCAAAATATATAAATAAAGAGTCTAAATAAAATAAATTAATAATAATTAAAATTGGGGTTAGAATAGAAAAATATAAGGACTCATATCAAATATAGTATTATACAAAATAAATTATTATAAAAATCAAATACCTAAATAAAGAGTCCATGTAAAATAAAATTAATCAATAGCTAAAATTTGTAATAAAAAATTCAAAATTATTACTAAGATAATAGATTAACAAGCATCGTGTAGCTCAAGGTCGTCATGCTGTCATCACATCAAGTATGCAGCAGGCAAGACATAGCACGTAGGCAATGCAAGTCTATTATGATTTTGGTGTTAGGTTGACTACACTGATGTACGATTTTTACAGTTGATCAAAACATATATGAATCAAACAAATACGTGTATACGATTTAAATACAAGTTTAGAGCATAAAAATTTTTCTTTTTCAGCAACATAATTTTTATTTCTTCTAATTTATACTATTTGTAACTAAATGACACTAGCATCGTAAAAAACTAAAGAGACTAATTTTTAATCAAATATTATCGCGATAAAATATTATAGTAAGGCTAATCACGTTATTAACACGAACAACCTTACTAGCTGGGATTACATTTTGCAATATCTTGTCCAGATTTTGACATTCTGAGGAGCTAGCTGTGAAGTGGCTCATCATTTAATCCGAGAAATAATTGACATGCGTGTAGTATCATGTGAGTTTGCACGGTCACAACGTTACAGTTTAGAGACAAAAATTCTTATTACAGCCTGGGATCCTATTTGGAATATGCTAATCTTATTCTCAACTCTTTACACAAAAAATTCCTTGTGGGGCATGAAACTGGTGGATCTAGTAAAGCCCACCAGCACCAAGTGATTCAACCAAACACAAAAGAACAGATGGACCATGCCACTTGCAGCCTGTAACTGAAAAGTGCTGCAAGAACAAATCTGAACTAAAAGTTCTCCACTCGTACTAGAAGTTCACAACTTGTTTGCCCTGTTTGGAGTTTGGATTCCAGACTTTTTGTGCTATGCATGCACTGCAAGACGCAGAATAATGATCATTACCTGGGGGGATGTCTGACGAGCGCGACCATTTGGACCTGCAGGTCGCGCTGTTGTACCCCGCGTCGCGCAGCCGCTCGGTGACAAACCGGAGCGCGCAGCCCCGGCAGCCGGCCGCCGCGCGGCCCGCGCAGGAGCAGACGCCGGCCGCGGCGCGCATCTGCCTGACGGCTTCCTCCGTGTCCGCTTGGATCCTGCTCTCAGCTGAGCTTGTCTTGGCCAGTGCTTCCTACACGTATGCATTTGTCACGGCTAGATACTAATAATATGGCGCGCGAGTCCAAATGCAACAAGAACGTACAAATTAATTGGCGCGACGAAGAGATACGATCGAAGCTCGAAACAAAACTAACTTCTATGCGTTATGTACCAAGAAAAATCGGCTCTATATGATATGATTTTACTCAAATGACAAGCAGAAGTACGCGATACATCAGACTCGTTCAACAATAAGCACGTATGAACTGTACTAAACGAAGACTCCGTTTTGGATCGACAAGAAGGGAGGCAACTTACATGCAACTGCGAGCGCTGCTCCTGCCAGAACGCCCTGCTCTCGGCGCCGCCGCTGGACATCTCGTCGTCGCTGCCATCGGCGGCAGGGTCCTCCGGCCACCTCTCCCTCTCGGCATCCTCGTAGAACCCCAGCACCATGTTCGACAGGCTCATCTCGTTGCCTGCAGCGGCCTCCCCAACAACCATTTTCCGCCTTCGCTTTGTTTTTTCTGCTTTGCTCGTCGGCTCCTCGCCGCTTCTGTGGCTGCAGCTCTTTGCTTCCCGCCGGGTTATATACCCGGAGATGTGGGGGGCGTGGCGAGCCGGCACTGGTTGGTACGGTAGTTGTGGGGCCCGCTTGGAATGGATGAGGCGACTTCAGAGATGGAGACGGTCCCATGTTGGTTGGGACAAGATTGAACAGCAAGGATGCACGTCGGGTGATGGCCCTGATCGCCTGCGGATTGCTGTTTTGGTGGCTTGGTGTGTATGTCGATGATCGACATGGAGCATCACTCGGGAGTTCCCTAAGCATAACATAGATCTTTCAATACGCTAGATGCTGATAGGCAGTAGTAGTGATGAAGTATTTTTAAGGTTACACTATTGTCCATGTCCTCACCACTCAGAGATAGAAAATGGAGTTGTATTTGATCAGCTATGCTTTAACGACAGTGCTCATGCTAATTCTCATTGTAAATCTATACTCTTATAATATTTATTCGAAACATCTTTATTGTACATCTTACATAATTAAACAATTCATAATCAAAATTAATCTCCCGTCTTCTCCCTCTTATTATTTAGAAATATCCCATCAATTTAGAAACCTACAATTAATATACGCTAATAACATTAAAAGATATTAATACATCATTATTTTTTTCATCTATATCCAATAAATAAAATCAATCTATATTTTTTATAGTAATTAGATATAGAATGCAAGAGTTTATAATATCTACTGTTTATAAGTCTTAATCGCATAGCTTAAATTTATATTTAGACCCTCCTAATTATGGAACGTAATCAAATTCCTTCATCCCTCCCCAAGGCAACAATCAGCATCCAACTCTAAGCACACTTTGTCATATTGCACGTTTAGCTCGACCTCATGTTCTTTCCTTTAATTTCTATGCTATATATTTCCCTATGCAAAGATGTATATATTTTTGTTATCTTTGAGTTGAGAAGCTTTAGGGATATATCCTTAATCTTTTGATTTTCAATTATTGTTTTTTAAATTTTTTATGCCATCACAGCATTATTGATTTCACGCTACTGGTGTAAGACGTACCAGCCGCAGCAGCGTATGCAGCAAGTGCGACAGAATCCCCAGCCGAAGCGAATCCGTCGCCCACGTCAATCCCCGCGTCCCACGGCCCCAATAATTCCACTGGGCCCAGCCCCACGCTGTCCGTGCTTAGCCTCTCCCGTCCCGTGCTGCGCCCGCCCACCGGCAACGCGATGCTCCAGAACATACGCGAGCGAGGCGGCGATCAGATCAGATGCTTCCACCGTGTTCCCGCCCTGTAACCGCACGCGCTGCGCCAAGCGCCCGCGCCGCGGATATGCTCGGCACCCGCCGGTCGCGCACGGCGCGTTTGCTGATCCAACGTACATGTGTATACGTGCACGGTGATCAACCGGTGGTGCTCGTGCTGGTGCTGGCAGCTGTGTGAACTAGCGTCGTCTTGCCGGGAGAGTATTTTGTTTTTCTCCTAGTGGTTTTTATTTTTATTTCTCTGACTGTAGCCTCCCAAGGCCCCTGCTGGTAAAACTTCTGTTTATTAAATAAAATAGCTAAGTGCTGTACATTATAAAAAATATAAATATTGGATATGGTGATACCAATCATAAACTATAAACGTGGATGCGTTATATGAGCGTCGCCGTATAAATACGTTATGAGCGATATCGTGATTCGATTTCAGATGGGATTAAAAAAAGATGCAATTATCCACTAATTTTTCTCTTAATTTATCTATTTATTTTTATTAGTAAAAATGATCACATACCCTTAGCTAGTAACAAGTCAGAGAGGCTAGAGGATGAGGGTGGATAGTTAAAGTGGGTAAATTATTTGAATTTTATATTTTTTATTAGATGAGAGGAGAGTATGGAAGATATGATATGAGAATAACTCATATTTTATATGGTAGAGATAGGCACAATCTTCACTCAAAAGAAAAGATAGATGTGTGAATGAAACAGACTGAAAATGCTTGAGAAATAGAGAGGGCACAAGAGGGCATCCTTCACCTAATACTATTATAGAAACCCTCTTTACTGTCGGTTCCAAAACTTTCTTCATTGCCAGTTTTAGAGCATCAGACAATGATAGTCGAGGACTATCACTGTCAACTCAGTGGACCGGCAGTGAAAGGCATCAGTGCTTTGTTAAGCCTTCAGCCTTTCAGTCAGCAGTGTTTTCTCTCTCCTCCCTCCTCGGTCCTCTCTGTCCTCTCTGTACTCTCTCCTTAATCTCTTCATCTCTCTCTTAATACATGCATATAATGATACATATATTTATTGTAAGTATATAATAAAACCACATTCATTAATACATAATAATGAATACATATTACAAGTCAAGCATTGACAAACACACACACATATATAATAGTTCTCATAGGTTGACGTCTAAATGCCTCTATGGTTTGAGCCTTCGGTCTCCTCCGCAGCACACTGACGGACCACCCTCTTGTCCTCCTCCTCCTGGGTACGCTTACGGGACGCTGTTTCTTACTCCTCCGCAGTGCACAGCTGATGGGCCAGCCTCTCATCCTCCTCCTTCTAGGTACACTCATGAGACACTGCTTCTTGTCCTCCTTCGCATCATTTTTGGAAGGCCATTCTATCGACGAGTCGTCCTACGATACCAACTTCGCACCATACATAGTAATTCATATCATTCATTAATAAATAAAAATTAATATCATTAATTAATATTGTGTCAATTGGCAAAATATAATATGTTGTCAAGCCCCTTAGTAGCATTCCTCCTTGTCGCATACTCTCTACTAGAAGGTAGAGTGTCATATGAAGGTCGCTCATGTGTGGATGTCATGATCGGTTCATGAAACTCGTTATTTGGATTGATAACATGTTCCAAGAAGAACCCATCCATCTGTTATTGAAGGATATATATTTCTGCATGTTATAACACACTTATGCGTAGTTTGGAGCGTTGCGTTTGAAGAATAGAAAGAATTAGTTCTTGAACATGTGTAGAAATTGAAAAGAAGGCATTGATATGTCATTTCATACCTCAAGATCATTAACCTAACAGTGTCTCCATCTGTGCTGAATGCGTGCATGAAAGTAAGAATATAAAACGCGTAGATATTATTGTCAGATGGCTGTCTCATATACTTTAAGAGGAAAGAATTTATCAGTGGAATGAATTAAGCCTTTTTATTCAATAGGAAATGCAAGACATAAATATAGATTGTGCACTAGAAAGTTGGTTTTTATAGAGTACTGCTTCCTGAATGGAAAGTGGATAACACTCATTTTTGCGGTATCTTGTGTACACCCTGCATGTGAATATAAATACTAATTTAACTTAGATGCAATCATCGAGAAGATTAAATGAACGAGTTAACCTTAGCATGTCGATGGGGTGTTGGTAAGTCGTTTTATCTCTCTTTTATGAGTACAAGACAATGATCTTGCTCAAGTCTGGGTGGATGACAAAGAAGATCAATAAAAACTGTAGAATATATCACCATAGCAAATTAGTACTAGAGTTGAGTTGCCCATAAAATGATGATGCCCTGGCGCGCAAACACGTACTCATAGTTATAGGGTAAGAGTATGAATTTCTTGTATTGGTGGTGAAGCAGACACTTCAATAAATAGTCATCGTTGAAGTCTGGATTACTCATTACAAGTTTTTGGTTCACAAGACTAGGATCGATGAATCCTACTTTCTTATCTAAGTCCTGTTCATATACTTGGATCTTCATTCTACGAAAGAGAAAAGTTAGCTATGCAATTTTAAGGTATAAGATCATATAACGTGAATTATATGCATAAGTCACTTACAGAGTCTACGCTCATACTATAGCCACATCGAGGGCATCTTCATTGTATAGTTCATACAAGTGCAAGAATTTTAACCAAAAGAAGTCGTCTCCATTGAGGAAATATTTATCCCTGTATCTTACGGGGAACACCTGAAAACCCTGCCTGAACTGCTCCAAGTATCATTGATGCAATCGGTGCATTTAAGTTGTAAGGTTTCTTTCTATATTTGGTTTGACCAAAGGTTTTCTTAACTCATACGGCCATGTAACATCCAACTTTGATATATCCACTCTCACAGTAAGTTGTACTAGTTCCTCTGCTGTTATTCTTGAATCATCTAGAAAGTCTGCAATGCTTGGAGCATCCTCAATGATTGAGCTTAGTTTGCTCTTGGCCTGTTTCTTGCTAATGCGTTCATAATCAGTCAGCTGCTTACTTGAAGCCACCTCCGTTTGTTTAGCTTTGACCATTTTCATGAAAAATTTCAAGGCATCTTCAGGCACAACAGTCTTCGATGGAGGCGGTGAAGGATGTAAATGAGACGTGACACTGGTGTTCACAATCTTTTTGGTTTCCTCATCAGTGAGTAAATAGATATCCTTGGGTTTCGCCAACTTCTTAGATACCACCAACTTCTTAGATAATATCGTCTACTTGGATATCGCAGAACCTGATCTTGTTTTTTAGCTAATGGTGGCTCCTTGATGGTGCTAGCTTCTTGAGAGATGAACTTCTTCGAGGCGATGGCTGAGGAGGTGGACTTATTTTGGAAGATGGCTGAGGAAAGGGAGATCTTTGAGGCTAGAGTGGCATGGGGTGTAGTGGAGAGTAGAGATTCTTGAGAGTAGTCCCTGGTGGAAACACTATGTAGACCTTCTCCTACACGATGAATGTGTGCTCGTTTTTTCCTATAGTGTTCGCCCCCTCCTCTGCGGGGTAGTCCACCTCAACATGGTGGTACTGGTCAACTGCCTCGTCTACTTCGAACATGGTGTAGCCCTCCGGTATCAGACGTCCGTGCAAATATTCATGGGAGCCACGGGGATAGGCCATGTCGAAATCCATCTTGATGGTAATGTTCCTACTAGCACCAATGTGTAGTTCACACGGTGTCCGTGTTGTGAAGAGGTCCACAACATAAGTGATGGAGTCAGCTCCCGAAACTCCTGTGGACTCAAAGCTACTCCGACGACCACCGGTGCTGGAGCGCACAACATTAAAAGATGCTGTCGGCCATTCCTGTTCGCTCATAATGGCACCCTGTTCATGCATGAGGGCTTATCGTACTTCTTATGCTATTTTTTTCTTTTGTATGTTCCATCTTGAGATCTCTTTCGACTCTTGTAACTATCGACGTCGCCTGGGAATCCATATTTCGAACCCATCACCCCAACGCCTCGTATGCGACCAGCGCGCTCTTTATTTCCCAGGGCCAAGATGAGCTCGTCTCTATCCCTATTTAGCTCAAAAGAGCCTTGTGCAGACTGCTCGTGGTCTTCCGCAAGCTTTTTTGCAAGATCTTGCGTCACTTTCGGGTCTTTGGAGGTCGTAAAGGATAAGCTTCCATCATACGAGTAAGAAGCACCCCTCCTAAGAAGGAAGTGTGTCGACCATTCGCTCTAGCCCTTTTTCTCAGGTGTGACACCTCTCTCTTGCAATTCATCTAGCAGTTGCTGCCACCGCCTTTCTTTCCTCACGTACCCATGACTGCCGACTTTGTGGGGGTACAGGTTCTTCTTTGAGTTTGCTTTTTTCACCTCACTCAACCTCTGTGCTTCTTTCGATAACTTACACTCCGCAAAGGCTTATCAATGATCTTCCAGTTGCGAGCATTTGCGTAAATCTGGCATTATACCTTTCTGCATATACGTTCTGTTCAGTGTCCCCTTCTAGTTCTTAAATGAAAGATCCATAATCATTAGCGTCTTATGCTTAACTACTTCCATATCTGTCTCTTCTGGGAAGTCAAATTTCTTTAATATATTGGGCCACAAGATATCGTTCTTAATCGGATCAGGAACCACGTGCGGATCACCTCGTTCGCCAGTCCATAATCTGTAGCCGATGGGCACGTGATCCTTAATAGCAATCCCACAGACTGACTTGTATGGCCTCAGAACTCTCTCTGGTATAGTTGGCTCCCCTGTTGGTGAGACCTCTATGATCACAAATTGTCCTGTATGCATCTTCGAGGGACTTCGGACACGATGCCGCTCTTAGGATTGCTCATTGTTGTGACCCTCTAAAGCATCAAGCATTTACGCATAAGTGAAAAAACTATTGAGAACCTATACAGTAATATGTAGAACATATGTATTCATCTACTTATAAATTACCTCATCACCTCCACGGACGTCTGTTTGGTCTAGGTTGAGGTAGTGGCTCGGGATACCTTCTTAAATGTTTGACGGTGGAACTACATCTTCTTTTAGCACCTTGGTTGGATCGGCGGTTGGTGATGACATCCCTTCCTGGGAGTTCTGCATACGATGATAACGAGCAGTTGAGTATTCTACATATAAAGAGAAGATGAAGGAGGTAGATAGATATAAAGCCGACGAGGGAGTGAAGGAGGTTGTCGAAAGAGTGAGATAACCATGAAGGAGTCGATAGATAGAATGCATACATATATAATATTGTAAATGAGTACGTTACGACCACATTTAACAAAAAAAAGTCACATCTTACATAACAAACTAGGCATAAAGATATTGACAGTTGACACATTGATCTTACAAGTCACATCATCTTACATGAAAAAATAATGATAATTACAACACTAGGATTATGATATCTTTACACGTGAAATCACACTTTTTATTTTTGAAGTTAGCCAATTTTAGCTCGATTTGGATAACTTGACTGTTGTATGACGCAACAGCTTCATATTTGGACTTGTATCTTTTGTAACATGCTCCTTTAAATCCATTAACCTGAGCATGGCATTCCTCCCAATTGGAGAACACTCCACTTTGCTGACCATGATGAACAACATACTATATCATAGCAGTCTAAATTTTAGAGAATGTGCAAAAATGATATACTACAAATCACACTAACACCAAAAAATATACTTGCAAAAACTATTAGGCACAGTGACTCTAGCAAATGATCTTATCAGGACCTCAGTATTGATTATATGTTCAGAGAGAAAGTATTCTTCTCAAATCAGTATTTATGTGATAGTCCTACTAGTTCAGAGAGCATCTTCTCTCAAGACGAGCTGGACACCTTTCTTCTCCAAACAGGTAATCAGTACTAAAGTCTTAGAAGTAATAAAGAAATAAGGCCTCGAGCCATATCATCATCGCTATTATTTTATTGTATTTCAAAAGAAATATTTGCTTCTCCGTAGAGAGCATTTACTTGAAAACGGTGTATAACAACTCAATATTAATGTAAAATCTGGAAATCTAGCAGCATTTGTATCAGATTATGGAGATAATTATTTTCTTTCATCATTTGCTCATCTAACAACGAACAACAGAAGGACATGCTAATTATAAGACAATATTTTAAAATAGATTTCACACTAATGCCGAAGGAGATGCTAATTATAAGACAATATTTGCTATTTCTATCACTCTTTTCTTCATCTACCTTTCACTAAAAGGATCATGATTTGTACATGTTTTCTATCACTCGTTTCTTCATCTACCTTTCACTAAAAGGATCATGATTTGTACATGTTATGCAAACCATCAAATTAAACTTTGTAACTTCATTCACATCTTCCACTGTAGACTCAGTACTACTACTACATAACAAGGCCAGTAAAAAAAATTATAGACTCAGTACTACTACTATATAACACAAATACAATCTTTTTTAAAGAATTGATAAAAAATTAATGTCTGAATTTTAACTAAGGATTATATGCCACTTGCCTCTATTACAATAGCTAGGAGACAAGGAGATAAGGTAAGAAGATCAGTATGAGGTTCAGAACGGCCGGTACCTACAAGATGACAAGGATCTGGGCGACAGGGTGCGCGAGCTAGGCATCGAGGACGATGGGAATGGCGCAGGGGAAGAGGACGATGGCGTCGAGGAGGATAGGGTCAGCGGGCATAGGCTCGTTGGTGCGGGCTCATGGTCCTCCGTCGGCGTGAGCTCCTCGACGTCGGGAGGCGTTTTGGTGGAGGGCACAGGGAAGGGGAAATTTTTTCAAAGTGTCAAAGGGCGCAGGGCGACGAGCCATTTTATAGTAGAGGACTTTCACTGTAGGTCAATATGACCACCGATAATGCCATGGTACCTTCACTGACGGCTCAAGAGGACTACCGGTAGTAAAACTACTTTCACTACCAGCCCAATAAGTCTACCGACAGTGAAAGTAGTTTCACTACCGATCCAATATGTCTACTGACAGTGAAACCCCTTTCACTGCTGACGTTGTAGGGTGCAAAAAATTTGTTTTAGCTTTGCGCGCGTGCATAGAGACTCGAACCCACGACCTGCACCAAGTAAGATCGAACAAACCGCTGTGCTACTTAAGTGACTTCAATTGATTTTGTACTATATTTATTTATTAACATTTTGTTGACCTAAAATTCTAATACATATTTATTTAAATTTAAACTTCCTATATACCAAAATTAAGTTTTGTATATACTAAATTTCCCGGTACAATTTTCTAATTCAATAAAAAATTAAAACAAATATATTCATACCTAAGTCCTGGGGGCAGGCCGGGAGGGGAACTCGGACTCCGTAGACCATTTGAGTCATTAAAGCACCGATCGTCGGTGTAGTCAGCTTTAGCACTTACCTTACTCACTACATGCTAATCTAATGGTAAGGCGAGCTGAATACCTCTGTAGCTATGATCATTTAGGCGTGAACATTGACGGTGTGAGCGGGCGGCCTTGTAAGAGATGCTAGTTTGCTCCGGAAGTAGTTCTAGTACCTCCGCATCGAGCGATGCATGATCCAAATGGTTGGGTCTTATTGAGAAAGTTTGACATGAGTACGTCTTGTATGGATCTGTGTGGTCATACAAGCCATATGATCCTCAAGTCGTGTGGGTCCAAGAGTATCCCCCTGCAGGGTGTAAAAATATTTCGAAATACCGCGCTCTCGGTTATGAACATGCTTCTGTCCATCTGCATCGGTCGTAGAGTTTTCGCTTGTGGTTGATGGTTGGATATGTGGGAAATGGTTGAGTTGGTATTTGTTACATGTATGTTCATAATGGTTCCAGTTATTTATGTCCAGTTGGTTATGGCAGGGTAGAGTTATGTTTTGTTGGTTAAGTTAGTTGCTCACATCTATATGTCTAGGTTGCTTACCGCTTCCGTTTAACTTAACAATGTGGCTTTTTCTTGCTAATGGCTCAATACATAAGCCTTGGAGTCGAGCTATATATATATGTGCTCTTTATGGTTTAAATCTTGCGAGTACTTCGTACTCATGCCTGCGTTTTCAGGTGCTGCTGGTGAGGAAGAGCCGGTGTTTGGCTACTTCATGCCTGCTGTTCAGGTTGGCGAGTAAGAGTAGTTCATCCTACTCTTTGAGGTCGTGCTTTTAGGGTGGGGCCTAAGGGTATGTGGCTTTATTCTATTTTGTTATATAGGTTTATGTTTTCGGTGTGTAGATGTTGTTGTCTTTTGTTGAAAATTAGTGTAAATGGTTGTATGACTAAAAACTTGTAATATAATATTAATTACTCGCTCCTTCTTAAGCTTGGTTGTGATGTATATGTTGGAAAGGTATGTGTTCTGATCTTAGGCATAAAACACGTGCCGGGACTACTGGGATGATATTCTGGTTAATCATCGAGGTTGTGATTATGAATAATGATCCTCTTGGTGATTAATTAGAATATTATTTGGACGGTTTCTTACTAATGGTACCTTCGCTGCCGGCTCAAGAGAACTATCGGCAGTGAAACTACTTTCACCATCTGCCTAATAAATCCACTAGTAGTGAAAGTAGTTTCACTGCCGTCCTAATATGTCATTCGACAGTGAAACCCCTTTCACTGCTGATGTCGTGGGGTGAAAAAATTATTTTAGCTTCACACGCGCGCCAAGACTTGAACCCACGACCTGCACCAAATAAGACCGAACAAACCGCTGCGCTACTCAAGTGATTTCAATTAAGTTTGTACTATCTATAATTATTAACATTATATTTACCTAAAATTCTAATACATATTTATTTAAATTCGAACTTGCTATATACCAAAATTAAGTTTTGTATATACCTAAATTTTCTGATTCAATTTTCTAAATCAATAAAAAATTAAAATAAATATGTCCATACCTAAGTTTCTATAATGAGGCTTGCTAATTAATGAAAAAAATATAATTAGAGTTTCCTATCTATCTTAATTTCGTTGCATCAAACACCTATAAATTCTACATCTACTACCTCAGTTATATCTACACTATATCTAAATCTTACATCTAATACATAATATATATCTAAATACTACATCTAATTGTTAAAATATATATACAAACAAAATCTAATTGATAAACTATGTCTAACCCAATATCTATATTTCTAATATACGTCTAGTGGCTATCATATCAGATTTGTAAAAAAAATCATAAATCTAACATTTAATCTATATCAAAACTAGCACTAGTGGCTATCCTACCGAATTAAAAAGACGTACATTTTCCACACGTAGGACTTCGCCTCTAATTTCTCCTCCATCCGCTCCCCTCCCTCTCTCTCAGCTCGGCTGATTGCAAACGAGGGTGTTGACGTCGGCCGAAGTGGGCCACATTTTATACCAAAAGATCTCGTATGAATCGTGGGCGACACGTTTTGGTGGTTTCCTGGTGTCGCAACGAGAAAGATCTCCGCTCGCCTAATGGACAAGACCTCGAAGAAACACATTTAATATTGGTTGACTGTGGGAACAACGCTCTCACCTAATAAACACGCAACATTAGCTTATTGTTGTAATATTTTAAAACAGGTCATATAATTTTGTAAATTTTGGAAAAAATATATAAAAAGTTCCACTCTGGACATGTTGCCAAAGAAATGCCAGATCAGCATTCAGCACCTGACATCGTCACGTCGAAGAGAAATCGGTGGTCGTCAAATCTGCAGGTCGTTGGCAGTGGCACGATCTAGAAAGCTCAGATTTCTTGAGAGTAAAAGGATTACCAGTTGATTGCGTGCCTTCCAACTTCCACGTTACTGCCTACGCGTGGAAGTACTGTTGCAACCATAGAGAAATTGGAGGAGAGCAAAAATGTTTAGAGTAAAACCAAAGAAAAGGAAATAAAATACATCGACTCTTACTTCTAAACGTCTATTTAGAACCCATAAATTTCACAAGAATTTTGTAGAAAGTAGTATACTTCATCCAAAATAAGTATCGTTTTAAATTGTATGTAGTTAATTATTTTAAATTTTAGCTACAAATTACTTATTATGTATTGAATTTGGATATTTGAAAATAATATGAGTATATTTATCTCGAAAAGTACTTTAAAATTCTATATTTTTGCTATGCTTTATCAACATATTATAACAAAAAGTAGTAGTTAAAGTTGTAGTTTAGATCTATATTGATATTTAAAACAATATTTATTTCGGCCAGAAGGGACTAGAAATGACTTTTCACATTCCAAACTGGGTGCCTTTTAAATTCAGGGCTCCTGAGAGTGTATCATTCAAATTTCTCAGACCACCATTTCACTGGTCCAAGCCGGGCTCGAGCTTGGCAAGTTCGGGCCTGATTCACTCGGACGCATCGAAGGGTATATGCGGAACCTGAAAAAATTCCGGGGGAGCCCGTGCACCTCAGCACCGTAGCTGGATCCGCCCCGGGCCCGAAGGCGGTGGCGGCATGAGCGGCGGGGCGTCGCTGGGGGTCAGGACGTCGGGGAGCTATGGATCGCTGCAGCAGCCAGGCTGCCAGTCGCCCACGCCCACGCCCACGCCCTCGCCGCCGCCGCTCGCCCCGCGGAAACCCGCGAAGATGTCCCTCGGCGGCGCCGGCGGCCCGCGCGTCTTCGCCCGGATCTGCAAGCTCGCCGGTCGTCGACAGCGGATGCTCCTCCTCCTCCTCGTGGCCGTCGCCGTGGCCTTCTGCTTCCTCTTCTCATCACTTGTCAGTAAAGGTGGTGGTTGTCTTGCCTCGTGCTCCATTTCTAATCCGTGTGGCTGTTCCAGTGACTAGATCAGATATTCTGAAAAGTTACCGTCATTTGTTTTTTCGTTATGAATTGTGTAGCCAGTGAGTTCACAGGAATGATGCAATGCAACTTGCAAGTGATATTATTCTATGATTCACACAACCGTTTTTGTACCTTCTGCACATTTTAAGCGTTTTTACATGGGTTTTAGGATGTTAGCGAGTGCTAATGGCATTCTTTATTTTCCACCATCTTTGACTTTGGCTAACTGATATGATGCAAAGGGGGCTGGTATACTATTCTCTAGCAATTCAGTGTCAACGTTTATGTAACAGTCCAGCTGGGCAATTTACATTCGGGTATTAAACTATAATATTTACATGCGGGGATTAAACTATAATATTGGGCTTGCGATCAGAAGTTTTGACCTTTTTTGTTATGACTGACGCCTCAACCAGTTTTCTGGAACTGAAGTACAGGCTTCGTTAGGAGCTACTGTTTGATCCAGTTACTGTGTCTTATGTATTTCTAAAAGATTATACCTGGTAGTTAGCTTGAAGGATGGTAGTGCTGTCAAAGTTTATGCCTTTGTTGTACCAGTTAGGTAGATGGATTCATATTTCTAAAATTGTTTATTTTAAATCATCTGGTCAACTGCATGCTTGTGCTTGCGCCTGGTCCTTCATCTTTTCAATATGCTTTTGACTGTTACTGACTAATGTATTGCCATTTAACAATTCTCTAGAATATGTTGGTCCTTCATTTTGTTTAGCAGTGTCGGTCTGCAGATTTTTCACGGTTACAATAACAATAGGTTTGGTTTGGACTTTGGATCTAGTTACTCCAGTGTCTTAGTTAGGACTTAAAAGCTTACCTTATACCCCTCCTGGAGCTAAAGCATCATAGGTTCAGAAACTGGTCAAGGTCCTAACTGCTGAAATGTTTTGTGTATTAGCAAATTAATGTTTGATAAATCTAAATTTTGGAGGGTGTCTTTTAAATGTGCGTTATAGTAACTCATTCAGGGTGTGTTTGGTAGGGATCCAGATTTTCCTAGAAACGTTTTGGTTCCAAATTCTCCCTGTAAACGTTTCTTTGGTGAATCAGAATCATCTCTGGAAACCGTTTGACTAGCTGTCTGGATTTATTTTCTTGAAAGAGAGGATGGTTGTGCAATTGACCACTTTGCCCTTTGTTGATATGCTGTTTTTGGGTTTCTTTTTTTTTGCAATAACAACAATTGACATACACATGCAGCATGAGCATCACCTCTGATCGTTTTTGAGCAATTGTTGCATGCATTTGAATTTAATTGGAATTGATCAAATTCATGAAAAGTGAGGCCATGTGAATAAACTTGAAATTTCACTATATAACTTAGAGCTGGAGATAATATTAGAAATTAGTCCATTAATTAAGATGAATATTGGCAAATTTTTCCTAATTTTTGGGAACCCTTTTAAAGCTCTAAAAATTCATGGAAGGTGCAAAAACAGTCAACTTTAATGAATTTTAATTTGAATTCTATTCATGTTTTTTAAGTGCAACTAGTTAAAATGGGTTGCTTATGGATTATAGAACCTACACAAAAATTGGTAGATTTTTTGAAGCCTTTTAGAAGGTCTAAATATATAGGGAAAAGAGATTGAAAATATGGATTTTTGAGGCATCTTGTAACAGCTAGAAACACAAGGGCTGAATTGGGTGAAACTGCCCTGGGGGCGTTCCTCGGTCTCAGGCCACAATCAAAGAAATGTTTCGACCGTTTCATGCAGAATCGTCTTGCTCGTTTTGCCGTTTGGTATGGATTCTTGAGAATCGGCGGAGAAACGTTTCGGATTCACGTTGCCAATTGGGCCCTCAATATTCCTGCTAGATTCTCGCCTCCGGTTTTGATTAACCTATTCCATCATCATTTCAAACTTATTGAAGGAAATAATAATTGACTTTCACCTTCGTATTGGTGTAATTTTTAATAGTTTTCTAGCAATATGTCAAACAAGAAATTTATCTGCTATCCTAACCAATGCCAATACCATATTATTAAGCCTGCAGTCTCAGTTAAAGTCCATGTTGGTGATTCTACTGAATATCTGTTGTCTAACCATGATAGTGTAGCATGATCTCATGTTTCTTTCCCAATGTCGTGTACTAAACATTATTATTTTGAATAGTAACTGGACCAAATTAATTTATTGTTCAAAGACGTCATATCAAAGTATGATGTAATCTTTAGTTGTAAGTAATGTCTTGCCCAATGTTTTGATTTATTTTTGCACCATCACCATCATAAGTTTCTTGCAATACTAAACTACAAAATCTTCTTTTTGTCTATTTTAGACGAAGATGCACCACCTGGTACTGAAACCATGCTTGGTTTTTCTGATCATGTCCGGAGTTTTGTCAATCCTGTTTGGACATCTTCGGGCAGACCAGTAGCCCAGAGAGATTCTTTGAATGGGAATGGTCTGAGTTCAGCATCACAGACAGAAAAGCAGTCTAACAATGGTCATGCAAAAGTCCAGGGTCTTTTGCCGAGTTTCCCACCAGCAGTTGTTCTGGATCACCATCCTTGTGAAAAATTCTCATTTTCTCCTCCACCTATTGATAGGAAACGCACTGGACCACGACGTAAGCTTACAGTCTTGACTAATCCACTCAATGTTACAGAAGTTCTGAAATCTAACTAAAGTATTTTAAACTTGTAGCCTGTCCGGTTTGTTATTTGCCTGTTGAGCAGGCCCTGGCAGTGAGGCCAAGTGAACCATCAGCATCACCTGTCCTTCAAAGCTTAAATTATTTGTTTGAAGAGAATTTGATTTTTAAAGAGTCAAATGGTGGTTCTTTGTTTGGAGGTTATCCATCCCTGGAGGAACGAGACAAGTCTTACAACATAAAAGACTCGATGACAGTACGTTGTGGGTATGTCCATCAATCTCGTCTGCTTAACTCTAGTTCATACTTTACAAATATCAGTATAGCTGTTTGCTGTAGCTAACTGTTTGTTTATCTTCAGATTTGTAAGAGGAAAGATGCCTGGTCTCAATACTGGGTTTGATATAGATGAAGCTGATCTTTCTGAAATGCAGCAGTGCCAGAGGACTGTTGTTGCTTCTGCTATTTTTGGTAACTACTTCTATGTATTTCAGTTCTAGTTACAAAAATCTCTTGTAAACTTTCTACTTGTGCCTTTTCAGGAAATTATGATATAATGCAACAACCAGAAAATATCAGTGAATTTTCAAAGAATACTGTTTGCTTCTTCATGTTTCTGGATGAACAAACAGAAGCTGCAATAAAGAACTCCACTACTATTGATCATACTAAAAGAGTTGGGCTGTGGAGGGTAGTTGTTGTCCGCAACCTACCGTATTCAGATGCAAGGCGCAATGGAAAGGTACCAGTATATTTGGCTATTTTGATTTTTCTCAGTCAAACCTGTGGAGTATCAGGTACTCCTGTCATGGAGATGTATTAGTTAATATATTGTTTAGTGGGCCATGCAAATTATCAGTTATTTTTTGTAGCCAACATAATTATATACAGTCTACATATATGATGTTTATATAATATTCTAAAACAAAGCATCTTGATCTAGATATGTTGACTGTTGAGGTATGCGCAAGTCATTTGAATCCTCATTGCATTATGCTGAGTTGCTTATTACAAAATTATATCCCACATCATCCGTATCATCCCATTCTCAAGTTTGCCTAAATTGAAAACCATTTTCTGTTGTTTTGTAAAAATGCGAAGAAGTACCATGCTTATTGTGAATCTAGATAGGTTGCTTTTTGTAAAAACACATCTTGATGTAGCTAGGTTGACTGTTGAAGTTCCTTCACTATAAGATAGATGGGTGTAAGTGGAAATTAAGGTATGTGCAAGTCATTTAAATCTTCATTGCACTATGATGAGTTGCTGATTATAAATGGTAGACTGTCGCTGATGCTTTGGAAATGAATATGTTTTTCATTATTTTCCACAAACTAATTTGTGAAAACAAGACTGCAGATCCCCTATCATCCTTATCATCCCATTCTCAGTGTTTGCCCGATTTGAAGTCCATTTTCTGTTTCTTTTTTGGTAAAAAGGCGAAGAAATACCATGCTTAATGTGAATCAGCATCAACATTTTTTCTGGGTTTGCTTTTATCATTTATGGTCCCTGTGATCTTTTCCTCGAACAGGTTCCAAAACTACTACTCCATCGGCTTTTTCCTAATGTGCGATATTCAATTTGGATTGATGGGAAACTTAAACTAGTGAGGGATCCTTATCAGGTATTAGAGAGGTAAAAATCTTCACTTGTTTTAACTGCACTTTTGACTCTTCCCATAGCTCAGGAAGCATTTAGGTATGCTGTCAGAAAGTCAGTTTGCTAGTTGCCAGTGCCACTAATGCTCCATTTGTTGTATGGAAATTTAAGTTGCATCACAATTATATTTTGTTCTAGTTTGTTTGATTTATTAAAATCACATCTAATCTTTGAGACATCACTCTCTGATTTCTGAATGCACTGTTATGTTTCAGATTCTTGTGGAGGAAGAATGTTAGCTTTGCTATTTCCAGGCATTACAAGCGTTTCGATGTCTTTGAGGAAGCTGAGGCTAACAAGGCTGGTGGAAAGTATGATAATGCTTCAATTGATTACCAACTAGAGTTTTATAAAAGAGAGGGTTTAACCCATTATTCATCATCTAAGCTTCCTATAACGAGTGGTAATTGCTTCATCCCCCTAATTTCTGACCTATTAATGCTTCCGACATTTTGTCCGCCTGCTATCAATATACTATGATTAACAGATGTCCCTGAGGGCTGTGTAATAATAAGGGAGCACATCCCCATAACCAACCTGTTCACATGCCTTTGGTTCAATGAAGTTGATCGTTTCACATCCAGAGATCAGCTAAGCTTTAGCACAGTTCGGGATAAAATAAGGTCGAGAGTTAATTGGGCTGCAGACATGTTCCTGGATTGTGAAAGGCGTGATTTCGTTTTTCAGGTATTTTTAGTTAATATTTTGTTTTGATTTATGTAGACTGTGTTGCTGTGATATACATTACTCATAGATCATGTTTCTAGGATTTGCCTCATAGAGATAAATGAAAAGGGAAAACAAACATGCTTTCTGATGATTTGTTTATTCAAGAACGCCTAGCATGTCATTGTTGTTTGTTACCGAGAACTTATTTTTTGCCTACACCGTTCTTACTTTACAGACATACCACAGAGAACTGTTGGAACAAAGGCAGGCTGCCTTAAGAAGTCAGCCTCCCCCGCGGCCTCCCGTGGCGCGCATGCAACCTAGAAAGATGCTTCCAGATAATGCAGCAAAGGAACCTGGGAAATCTTCTGCAACTAAGAAGTTACGAGCGAAGCTTACACGCGATAGGAAATCAAGCTCGAAACGAACTCATCGAAGTAAAGTCTCTGGTGGGAAGGAATCGGTTCAACTGTAAATCTCCTGGCGATTTTGCTCCTATACAATTGAGGATCTGACAAACAGCATTCCTACAAGGTTTTACTATTTAACCGCTATTCTTGCTCCCCTTCCAAAGGCTCGAAAATTTTGTCAGAAACTGTTGATAGAGAACTAGAATTCTTTGTTGTAAATAAACATTTTTAGGTCATTGATAGATTCAACTAGCAGCTGATTCAATTCAAATTGTTTCGATATAGTCTTGGGCTGGGTTTCAAATACAGACAAAGTATTCCTGATGATTGGTATCAGTTATCAAGCTGGCAAACTTTTGAATACAGAATTTAAAGGTAATTAAATATCGAGAGCTTGTTTCACTAGAGATCAGGTGAAACTGAAGTCTTGACTCTTAGGCCATCTCTAACAATTATTCTAAAAATTTATCATCTATAACATTATTACAACATCTTCTAATACTATTACAGCATTCTCTATTTTTTTCATCTCCAACAACTAATCTATTTCTTACCTTATATTACTCTTCTCTTCCTTTCGAACCTATAGTCATACTATATAAACAGTATTGAGAGCTGCTACAATAGTCTGCAAATTTGGAGCACCAACTTCTCACTCTGCAACACTGTAGAGCTTGATACCGTATCTGTTGGAGAGCTTTGCGGACACTGGGAGAAGGCAAAAGGACAGCAGATCAGTCGGTATAGTGAAGCGGCAAATGGATACGGGAGCTGTTGGAGTTGATGTTAGGTGAGGTATAAACGGCAACAGTTTATTTGCCGCTATCAGGGTGTTGCGTGCTCATGGATCATATACGTGTTGCAGGATGATTGATAAATTATATATATATTTTTTCATTAAGGAGGCTTACACTCAGTGTGGTCGCCCAACTCTCCTGAGGAACCATCTCGGCTCACCACCTCTCTCTGATAAACTGTATTTCAAGCACAAATCTAGAAAGTTTACGAATCCATTAAGAATGTTAATCATCGGAACATATTTCATCACAACTGGAACAATTCTTTGTACAGTTTACACAAGGAAAAATAAACAGAATTTTCTACGATCCTGGCGGACCAACTCCGCGGCCGGCCTCTGCCACGCGTGCCCGCCTTCTACCACGACTGCTTGCACGTTCGTGGCTCTTCTTGCCCACCGCATTCATGGCGCTCGATCGCAATCGTCCCTTTCAGCTAGTGTACGTTCTTGCATCGGCCAGCCGCGCCGTCATGTCCTTCGCGTGCCCAACTCCAGGCAACCCTGGCGTTCTTGCACCGGCCGGTCCTGGCGGACGAACTCCGGCCGGCCATGCGTGCCCGTCTTCTGCCACACTTGCTCGCACGTTCTTGGCTCGGCTCGCCCTACGCGTGCATGGCGGTTGCACGCCTCCCTTCTCTGCTCAGAGCGTACGTTCTTGCACCGGCCAGCCCCGCCCACATGTCCTTCCGCCTTCGTTCGGCGCATACAGGCGCGCCACCCGGCTCGTCTTCCCCGCTCCACGTTGCACAGCCTGCAAGTCTTCTCTCCAGGAAGCCCTGAAGGCGACCTCTCATGCTGCACGGACCACAACGCGCTCGTGCGCCACGCCACGCCACGCCACGCCGGTCTTCCTCGGCATTCTCCCACACGGCGGGCGCCACGAGCCCGCCCACCCACACGCCAGGGCACTGGTACGCCTGGCGGCAGAGGGTGTCCGCCACCTGGTTGCCCTCCCGGTACACGTGCCGGACGTCTCGCTCGGGGAAGGAGCGGAGGAGGCCGAAGATCTCCTCCTGCATAGCCTCGGGGATCCGCGTCTGCATCTCCTCACCGCGCAGCAGCTGCACCAGCACGAGGTCATCGCCCTCCGCAACGACCCTCTCCAAGAAGAGCCCCCGCGCGAGCCGTAGCCCGCGGATCGGCGCCCGCGCCTCGACGATTCCGACCGTCGAGTGCTCGGTCTGCTCGGCGAACGAAAGCACGACGTGGTGTCACCTCCGGTTTTTCAAAAGATAATCAGTTGTATTCTATATATATATATATATATATATATATATATATATATATATAGGATCAGTTTTATTATACATACGGTGATATATCAGTGATATATAGTTCTCTGTCGAATAAAAACAATTTTATTAAAACAATTATCAGAGTTTAAATAGTACAGAAGAACTCGAGAAAACTCCAACAAAAACTTTAGGGTACAACACAGGCAATTGACTGGGGGCAACACAACCTAAGACTCTTCGTCTTCCATGTAATCTTCAGCTTTCTTGATCTTCGTGTAGTCTTCTCTAACTGAGCAACATTTATTTTTGAAAATAATAAGTGTGAGTACATATCGTACTCCGTAAGTGTAAGAAAATATGACATGAAAGTTTAAGTCAAGAAAAAGATTGTACATTGGTTTACTGCACTAAGCAACATTAACCTATAACTCTCAGAATCAGACATCCTATTTACTAAGTATGAAGACACAACTTAAACAAGAAGAACAACTCGTTGAATTCCATCCGACTACCCAACTCACCAGATATTTCATATCTGGCTACCATAACTCACCAGATAATTCCATTACCTGGTTACCCGATCATCCATACCAGAACCCTGATCCCAACTAATCAAGAAGAAGTCCAAGCCGCTCTTGACCGTGAGCACGGCTGATCGATTAGTTTTATTACTCTGCAGAGTTTGCACACTTTACCCACGAGTCATGATTCCCGTTTTGCTTTACACTTTTGAGGTGTAGAGCCGAGGTCTCACTACAAGACCGTTACAAAGCGCCTCCAAATCTATATGCACCCACTAAGGTTTCACCGTTAACAGGGATTCCATACACTGCAGAGGCTCTCTCTTGTGCCACTTAACTGTCCACTGGTGCGTACAGAACATGAAGGACCACTAATTAATTGGCCAGGCCGTACCCATATAAGCCTCGTGGTTGCGCTGTTCAGCTGAGTTACAGGCTTCAAGAACTAATCCTTAAGATCCCACACAGGAACAACCACAATCCAACTGTGCATTACCCGCACACATGCATTCCCGCACCGTCATCACACACACATCCTGTTAGGATCCCTATACCATGTTGCTACAAAAGATTACCATACCCGATTATTGTTGCATAGTTCATTAGTTAATATTAACATTTCTCCCAACCTTGACTGCACTAGCATGACTACCCATTTTAACTCATGGTACTCTAACGGCGACAAAGAATATTCATACAAAAACTAGTAAACCCTAACATGGGATTCCAGATTTGACAAGCATGCAATGAAGGATATAAACTACACATGAATCCTAAAATTAGGAACAAGATGTTCAAGGACACTTGCCTAGATGCTGCTCGGTCATCTTCGTAAACTCGGTTCTGGCATATATTGAAGTCTTGACCTTGTAGCTCATCGAATCTCTATAAACGCCATAATCTGCTCACAAGATCCACCGACAAAAGAGAAAGCGCAAAACAACTAAGAAACAATACACCAAAACAGAGACAACATATCATAAAAACACTATGGTTGGAAAGGATGTGATTTTAGAAGAATTTTGACACGAGAACTGCTCAAATTAGAGTTCAAACGGAGGAGAATATGCTCTCAGAAGATTAAATTAGGGTTGAAAGAAAAAAGAGATAGAATATTCCCTGAAAATATTCTCGACGGATTTATGACATTAATGCCTAAGGGAAACCCTAACTATGGCGATGGCATGACATCGGCAGGGAAAAGAATGAAGGACAGAGTGTATGCGACGATGATGTGGTGGTGGCATGTTGGGAAGTAGGGTTTTACCGAAAAGAATATCCGATTAGATTTGGTATATGAGATCCTATACAATTTTATCAATATTATTTTAATATTTGAATTTATACCGTGTGTACAATGACATGTGAGCTTTACATGTCGCAATCATCTGATATGTATCCGGTTATTAAAATAATACTATCTAGAATTATATAGTACTACATGATCAAATAATTATCGGACAATAACATTGATTGTTGGTTTGGAAACAGACCGAATTTAGATGAATTTACAAAGTGGCATCAGAGTTTGGATGAAATTCACTGAATTGGACATAAGATGAATTTGTGTTTACTGAACAAGATTTGAATAGCTAACTATAGATGTGGCATGAAAATAAGATATGACAATTTGGATCAAAACTGGCTGAAAAGAATCTGAATAGGTGAAGTTGCATTTGTGCTGATTGAACTGAAACGAAGTTAAAGCTATATTGCTGGACTAGCATAAAAGAATTCTAAACAAAATTCAAAGGGAAGAGAGCTTTTTTTTAAAAAAAACTTCATGAGGTGGGAGAGCTGTTTTTGTATACATAACAAATTGCAGAGGGGTTATGCGGAAAAACAACTTCTTCTACCTTTAGACTGGATGCAAGCACGCATGCATGCTGCCATTGCTGCAGCAAAGAGCTCCGGCCAGCGGGGCTTCAGCCAGCCGACGGAGAGGAGGGGGGCTTGGCGGTGATCTCCTCGGCGAGATCCTCCGAAGGGCGGCATTAGAGGGTGGGCGCGCAACACGCAGCGGCACGCAGCCGTAGTCTACGCGCGGCTGCTGGGGACACGCAGCGGGGCAGCGCGCACGGCAGGGACGAGTAGCCAGCGTGGATGGAGTGGTTCCGGCAGCAGGGGCCTCCGGCCAGCAGGGACGCTGGCGCGGCGCAAGGCCACTGGCCTAGGGCGGCAGGGCTTCGGTGGCGCGCAAGAGCATCGGCAGCGGGGGCTTCGTTTCCGGAGTGCAAGCCCAGCGGCGGCAAGGCAAGAGGCAGTGGATGGGGTGAGGAACCGAAGGGGCTGCGGCCTAAATAGAGGGGAGAGGGAGCGGGCGACGTGGGCGCGACGTGAAGATCGTGCTCGACGGTTGCACAGAGGCGAGAGGAGGGCGATGACGAGTGGGGCCGGCGTGGCAGAGAGAGGAGATGGAGGGGAAAAACGGGCGTCACACGCGGCCGGCGCTGTTGCGGATGGCGCCACCGATGCTTGCCCTCGCCGAGCCGTCGTGGTAGACGGATCCATCGAAGTTGAGCTTGAACCACCCGCGAGGCGGTGGCGTCCACTGCACCAGTACGATGCGAGACGGAGGCGACGGCTTGAACGGCCACGCGGATGGAGTGGGCTGCACGCGGTTGCAGGGGCTCGAGAAGAACGGCGGCGCGGTGGGGAAGAGGGAGGAATGGCACGCCATCCTCTCGACCTGTGGCTTCACGCAGTGGATTTGCCATCTTCCACAGGGTGTGAGGGTGGTTTTGTCGAGGAACGCACTCGAATTCGAAGCGGACTTGAAGTCCGACTGCGCGACTGCGCGTCGGTGTCGCACTGTGGCGTCGAGGAGTAGTCGGAATCGGATATTACGTGAGTAAAAAGCGACCTATATAAGCACAAGTGCCTGTAGTTTGACGACACAACACGATCGTAACAGATCGAAGAGGTCGGTAACGAAAACAACCAAACGGATGAAGCCAGCTCAGTACCATAGCAGCCGGCGGCGACTGGCTTCGATGCCCCCATGTGGCCCACACGCGGCCGCGTGCCTCCTATTGGTGCTACTTGGATTGCTCTCGTGCCTCCAAGTTGCCACAGCGCGGCCCGCACCGGCAGCCGCCAGGCCGCACCCGCCGGACGGCGCGGCGTGGCGCTCGTTCAAGCATCTGTTGGACGCGCGGCGGGGCAGCCGCGTCGCGGGCCTCGCCGAGCTGAAGAAGCACCTGGCGAGGTTCGGGTACATGCATCCCAGGACGGAGCACGATGACGCGTTCGACGAGCACATGGAGGCCGCCGTAAAGCGGTACCAGTCCAGGCTCAGCCTGCCGGTCACCGGCCACCTCGACCCCGCCACGCTCGGCCGGATCATGTCCCCGCGCTGCGGCGTCGCCGACGGCCACGGCGTGTCCGTGTCCCTCTCGAAGTCAGCGGTCAGCCAGTTCACGTTCTTGGACGGCGAGCCGCGGTGGACGCGGCCGGACCTGCTGGTGCTGACGTACTACATCTCCCGGAGGGCCACCGTAGACTACCTGCCGCAAGAGGACGTGCGCGCCGCGTTCCGGAGCGCGTTCGCGCGGTGGGCGCGGGTCATCCCCGTGGAGTTCGTCGAGACCGACGACTACTACGGCGCGGACATCAGGGTGGGTTTCTACGAGGGCGACCACGGGGACAATGACCCGTTCGACGGGCCGCAAGGCGTGCTCGCGCACGCCGGGGGTCCGAACGATGGGGGGCTCCACCTGGACGCGGCGGAGCATTGGACGGTGGACTTGGACGCGGACACGGCGAGCATGGCCATCGACTTGGAGTCCGTGGCGACTCACGAGATCGGGCACGTCCTCGGGCTGGAACACTCGTCGTTGCCGGAGGCGGTCATGTACCCGTACATCGGCGAGAGGGAAAGGAAGGTGGAGCTCACCGACGACGACGTCGAGGGCGTCCAGCTGCTGTACGGGTCCAACCCACGGTTCAGGCACGTCCCCTCTGTGTCGCCGGGGAGGAGCAGTTGGCTTGCTGGCTCAGTTAGCTTATTTTGTGTAGTCTTGGTGATGCTAGTGACGCACATGTAGTTGTAGACATTCTACTCTTAGGTTGTGTGATTCTAAAGAGAGAGAAATGCCTCATGTAAGCTTAGCACAGAATCGCCTGTAAGAGAAAGACTCTTCTTACAGGTTGTTTTTGCACAGCGAATTGCTACAGGTAAAATTTTGCTAAAAGCACAACATAAATATATTAAAAAATCACAAGTAAAACTAAGTCAAGATTTGACTATAGCAGTGCTGAAAAATTCAGATTACTTTGAGAAATTACATCTAATTAGTTATCATTATATGAACCACTACCAACTAAGGGTATAACAAATTGAACATCTTAAGATATCAGCTATTTGCATGAAGTCCTTATCTGATGAGGTAATGACAACTCTAAAACATTTCTGTAAAACCTTATTTTGATAGCACAATGCTACATCGGTGTAGTGCTTGTAGATACTAGCACAGAGCACTTTATAACGGGAAAAAGAATGAGCCAGCGATTATCGTAAAGAAACTTAGAAGGATATACGGAGATCAGTAAACGCCTTGAACTTCTGAAATTTCAGATAATAATTGAAAAACAACACATAGTATATCCAAGAATAATAGAATTCCAGATACCAACCATTCTCTTCTGGTCTCAGTGGTTCTTGTTTTTGTCTTCTTGAGTTGGCTCAAAGTAAAACAAAGAATTGTTCCATGTTAAACTTTCTGAAATTTGGGTGTGCCCGGGCACACCATGCACCCCCTAGATCCACCCCAGCTCTGAACTGACCCTTTCCAATTCTGCCATCTGCATCACGTGATGCACAAAGCTTAATATTAATATAAATTTTTTGCGGTCTTCAAGGTGCATATTTGACTAGTATTTTATGCTACTAAATATTAATGTGACTAATAAATTTATACTTTTATGAAAGAATTTTAAAAGATGAATCTAATTGTATTATTTTTTATACAACAGTTATTGATAGATTTGAACGAATTAGTGCTAAAACTTAAGAAACTTTGGCGTGGATCCTAGGACTACAAACATAAAAAACGAAGAGAGTATCATATTGTTGCAATACAAAGTTGAACATTCAAGAATATAACAAGCCAAATGATGTTTGAAGTAAAATTCAAGCAACACATGGCTTATTATTATAACTCCACCTATTCTTGACGAAGAAACTCATGGCAATGATCTCCAAAGAGTGGCACACCTCGATAGTCTTCTCTCTCTCCTCCTTTTGTGGCAAAGCCAAATGATGCAATGTAAGTTCCTCTGAAATAACCTACATGAAAGTTGTATCTTCTATTTGTTAAAGACAATATCAATTTGGCAAAGCCAAATAAACAGATATAGAGCGGCAACCCTGACAAAAAATTTGCCTCTTTTTTTAGATCGCGCTCCCAAAAGGCAATCCCAAACATAGAGGAGATTCAAACTTAGAGCTATATAGACTAAACGTCAAATTGATCTAGCAATTTGGCAGTTGAAGAATAGTAGTTTAGTTTCATTGTTGTTAAAAAAACAACAATTATGAATGCCACCCTATTTTTTGGAAGGTTATCCTTGTTCAAGATTATCTCTCTACATAAATACAAGATTTTTTTTTTTTATCTTCCATGGGACTTTAAGATTTCACATGGCTTGTTTGAAAAGGACGCGTTCTCGTTCACATGACCTTTCCGAGTCTGGTTCTGTTTTCCGTTCGGGTTAGCTGATCAGGAGTACTTCGAATCAGACATCACGAGAGTACAGGTCGTCCGTACAAATACGTTGATGCCATGTACTTTGACGGCACAGTACGATCGTAACAGTTGGTCTTCGTGGCCGAGCTTTACTGAATCCTAACCCATCGACTACTTGACTGAATTCTAGCCGAGTGTTCGTTTCGTGCGACGCCCTCATGTGCACGAGGAATTCTTCGCCGCGCTGCACCACATTGGTAAGTCCGGTGACGAGAGCGACCAGCCACGGACAGCGTGACGGCCGGCGGCGCCTGGATCTGATGCTCCGTGTGGCCGCGCTGCTGCGTGCCTCCTGTTGGTGCTACTTGGCCTCCTCTTGTGTCTTCCCGTGGCCAACGTGCGACCAGCACCAGAGGCCGCGGGGCTGCACTGGACGCCGGACGGCGCGGCGTGGCGCTCGTTCAGGCACCTACTGCACGCGCGGCCGGGCAGCCGCGTCACGGGCCTCGCCGAGCTGAAGAGGTACCTGGTGAGGTTTGGGGTACATGCAGCCCAGGCCGGAGCATGATGACGCGTTCGACGAGGAAATGGAGGCCGCCGTGAAGCGGTACCAGTCCACGCTCAGCCTGCCGGTCACCGGCCAGCTCGACTCCGCCACGCTCGGCCGGATCATGTCGCCGCGCTGCGGCGTCGGCGACGGCCACGACATGTCCGTGTCCCTCTCGGGAAGGCGGCCAGCAGCCGGTTCACGTTCTTCGACGGCGAGCCGCGGTGGACGCGGCCGACATCAGGGTGGGCTTCTACGAGTGAGCACGGGGACAATGCGCCGTTCGACACGGCGTGCTCGCCGGATCCAAGAGGAGAATAGTAGACAATGTTGTAGCAAAAGTACTGTTCATTATACTATTGCAGCGTTAGTACGGTAGCAGTACTGTAGTACTCGATATGTTACATTCATTCACGATCCAACGACTTACGGTGGACCATCATTAAGTCAGACGATCTTCATTCGTGCTGGCCACGTCACCTCTTTGCCGCCGGGGAGGAGCAGCTGACTTGCTGCCTCAGCTTATTGTGTGACTCACGTGTAGTTTTAGATTGACAAATTTTAATAGGCAAAACGGTAAGAATATAATGGGAAAAAATGTGTGTTTCTTTTCTCACAGTTTGCTTTTGCACTGTGAAATTGTTGTGTATGTCGACATTTTATCGATGTATGCACAATTCACACACATATATATATATATATATATATATATATATATATATATATATATATATATATATATATATATATAAAGAAGAAGAAGAAAAATGGGAAAAAATGAAGCCTCGACCGGCCTTTTTTTTCTTTTGGCCGGCCCGGCCCTTTTTTCCTCATCCCTGCCACCAAGCCGGCCCAAGGCCCGACTCCCCTCTCCTTATCCACTCCCGCACCCGAGCTACCCCCATGCGGGCACCCTAGTTCCTCTTCCTCACCCGGTCGCACCGCCAGCCAGGCGCCGCCTAACGTCTGCGCATCTTCCGCAAACACGCCGCCTTCTCCTCCTCCTATCCCCTCCCTTTGATTCCCCAACCATTTCCCTTCTACCTCTTACTCGATTCGGTTCAGATTTTGTTTGAGATGAGTCCGGCCGCCACAAGCTTCTCCAATTCCCAACCGAACTCGTGCTTATCTCCTCTGAGGGAGCCTCAGGCCGCTCCTATATAAGGAGGAGGGAGGGGTTCCAGAGGGGATCAACTTTTGGGTTTCGGGTGTGGAAGCTCTGTTGCAATAGCGATTCATTGCCATCACGCAAGCTCGACGTTGCTGAACCGCACCGCCCTCAACCTGAGTTCTGTCGATGGCTGGCTAGAGACTTGCTGCTGTTGTCGCCCTCGCTGGTGAGTTCTAGCCGTGCCCTCTCCCTCTTTCTGTTCCTTTGGTCTGGATCCGATGGTGATGCTCTGTGATGGCCGGTCATTGTGTCATGCATATGTTGACGTTTGGCTCACGCTTGTCCCCAGCCTTTGCGTTGGCGTGCTCTTGCTCTATGTGCTTGTTGTTGTGCCATTGAGGTCGGCCGGTGCCGCACCATGCTCAGCTTGACCCCTGGCCATGGCCAAGTCGGCGAGCCTCTGATAGTGCTGATGTCACGCCGTCGATCTCGTGTCGTGCGTGAAGTCGTCACCATGCTGGTGGTGCTGCCCGTGCCGTGCTTTTACCAATTCGGTGGGGTGGCGTAGTGGCTTGATGCTTTGTTAGCCTACTACTGCTGATCTGAAGGTGATCATGTGGAGCTATTATCGATCCATTGATGCTCTATCTAGTGGTGACTTGTTGTTGTGCTACTGCCCTTGCTAGCCCAGCCTGTTGATATTGCCGATGATGACCAAGCTGTTATGTTGTTGCTATGATGATGTTGTTCTAGTGATGACGGGCTTGATCTGAGATGGTTATCATTCTTCTGTTCTGGTTCATGCTGCTTATTACGAGATGAGACTGCTAATGGTCTGTTGCCCTTCTGCTGTGTATCAGAAATATGGCTTGACCTTGCCCTATTGCCGATCCTTCCTTGTCTATGTTGATGTTTGTTTGCATCACTGCTAATAATGTTGCTTATAGATTACTTCGTGAGACTTGATTAAGAAATAATGATGTCACTATTGTCGGTCGCTACTTTTTGCTCATAAAGCCTTTGTGGCTCACATGTTATCACCCGGCCTGTGTGGCTGTTGCTATCTATGTGGCTTACTCTGTGTTGAGCCTTCATGCTGATTATCGCAGAAAATATATGCCATTGCGGCAGAAGCCTGTGTGGCCCACAAGTGATCACCCTCGCCTTTGTGGCTTTACCCGTGTGGCTTGTTGCATGTTGCCTTCGGAAACGGTCAATGAGGACAAGTCCGGGGCTCGAAGAGGGAGTTAGTAAGTCAAGCACGGTGTCAGAGCTCCTAGTTATGGCCATGCTATCGCTTCCGTTAGAAGTTACACGTCGTGCCGTGCTCCTAGCTCGCCTCTTCTTACATACACAATTCTGATGTTCATACGTAGCCGATGATGACCTAGTATATATAAACAGTTTAAAAAGCTCATGCTAAATTGTTATTTCGTTCTTTACTGCTTTTATTTCTAATGCTTACTTTGCTTAGTCTTTATTGCGTATGACTACAGCCTTGTCGATCTGGAAACGACCTTGAGTTGACGGCCACCAACGTAACTTAATCAAAGGTAGTACGAAGGACGGGTGTAATTAATCGACTTCGCTTCACGAAGCACCGGGAATGAAGACGAAGCAATCGTCATATCGTATGAGATAGTCAGATAGCTTGTGCGTTGTGAAGTGACATGTATAAGAAAAACTAGTACTTTATGAATAAAATTTACATGTTTTCGATTATTACATACTCCCGTCTTTTGTATATTTTGTATATTAGCATGCCTGTAATATTACATTTAAAGTTATATAGTACAACTCGATGGCGCGAGTTTCTCACGAATCCACGAAACATGTTGCAGGAACGTCCGATGGAACTGTGCATACTCTTGTCGGTATCATCTACACATGAGGATTACGCTTTGACAGTTAAACCTTCCACCTGACAGCAAGAAGGTATACGGCTACATCCTATTGCTACTAAGCATTATGAAAGTGGCAAAACTTCGACCCTGGCACACCGGTTTGAAGTGCCAAAACACTTGATCTACTTGCTGCGCTTAAGAAGACGTCTTAGTGACAACCTTTGACATCTCAAACATCCTGACTGTTTCAGTGAACTTGTATGTTGAAGAGCGAAACGCAAGAATTTTACTGGAAACAGTTCTCCCAGCGGGAATAGAAAACATTACAACATTGTGCTAAAAAAATCAGTCTAAAAATTTAACAGTACATGTAAGAACGTCAATCTCAAAATCTTAATAGTTAAAATACCTCCTGACCTCTGAATATGCAGAAGATTTTTTGATAGTTAAACCCTATTTGTTTTTTACTTCTATTGCTGCCAAAAATCAGAATAAATGGAGTTCTCGAAGTGACTTTTAAAGAAGTCAAAAACCTAGATCTGAGAAAAATAAACTAAAGCTGAGAAACTCGTTGAGAGATATTTTTTTAAAAAACTATGTGCTAAAAAAAAATATTATAGAAACCAGCATCCTATTTTCAAAAACAGCTTTCCAGACAAATCAAAAACATAACTTTTCAAAAAAATTCAAAACAGAAATCTAAACAAACAAACCCTTCGAGTACCTCCTAACTTCTGAATATGCAGAAACTTTAACTATCTTTCCCTTTCATGATGTATCAAAGAAAGAGGCACTCGGAAGCGGCGTCCCTTCTATTGACACAACAAAACGAGTCAATGTAGCTGAGCTTTTTGACCATTCACATAGGGATTGCTGCCATGATGGCTGCAGTGTGTGATTGCCTAATTAGCCACCAAAAGCGAACAGAGAATTAAGAGATCATGACCATATCAACCTGGAAAGCTGCATATTACTAGGAACCTCGAAGACCCACACGACTAATACTGTGAAGTAGATTGTTCATATCGACGTTGACACAGGAAAGAGCTGAAACAATAGAAACAGCAAGACAAAAAGAATGCAAGAGCATCAAATTCAGTTTTGTGGTGGATAACTAGATATGAGGAGACGGATCCAAAAGAACTGTATAAACATCAGCATACAATACAAAAATGCGACATCGTGTAAGTAGCCTCTGAACCAATCAGCGCGTTGGCAAAAGCACTAATAGGCACATAAAAGAAACACAACTTATCAAATCACTCTACCGTGTGAAGATGACAGAAGCGGCGATGAAGTAAAAGAAGGTGCAAACAATTTCCTATTCCACCTACAGTCCAACTCGGCTCTAAGCATGCTTAATAACGGATAATATCACTCAAGATGCTAAAGAAATGGTTGATATCTATTTTCTCCTCTCCGGCATAAATTGCTTCTGCGCTTCCTCCAGCTGGCCCCTGTGCAGCCATCTCAACAAGTGTGTACAATTTCTTGATTGGCATCTGCACCATCAGAAGGATTATAAGGATTTCATTATTCAAGGTTTCTGACTGAACAGCTAATAAGAATGCTAGAAAGAAAGATTACATCGTCCAGTGCTTCTGCTGCCGCATCAAGATCTCCTTCATCAAACACATCAAGATGATGCAACACCTGCAGCGAGACCAGATAAGGTAAACAAACAAAATGCCTAAGATTTTTTCCTAAACACAAAATTCCATAAAATGTTTAACAAAGGAATATGCAGAGAGCAGCAATAAATCAGTACTACTGCATTCCATAGTATCCCTGCCACATTGCCCCCATATCTCGCAAAGGCAGTATGTTGCATTTCAACTACTCAATAGGAAACAAATCTGGTATGGTATTTTCTCACCTTTTTGGCATCCTCCTTTTTCAGTTTGGGGATATGGTAGGTCACGGAGAACACGTCACACATTCCAATGGATTCAAGAAATCCTACCTCACTTGTTGTTCCAATGACAAGCAAGTTTTTTCCCTGCAAAACATAGAGATATGCAAGTCAAATTAAATAGTTACGAAAAGGGGGTTTGGCCTTCTTTTCATAAAAAGGAAAAGAAGAGCCGGTATTGTCTGGCATCAATGTCTGAGTTCGACATTTAAGCAGTGAAGCAATAACCATGAATGGTGCTCAAGGGTAATACTAAAGAAGTGTGATTATGCAAACCTTAGGAGGAACCCTCTTGAGGAGGACCAGAAGAGTCTGTGAGATCGAGTTTGAAAAACGTGGTCCAATGGCTACATACTCCAGTAACCTACAAGATTATACAAGAGTACCAAAATACTTGAAGCAAAATGGGACGTATGAAGGCTGCATGTCACCGAAGTTTTTTTAAGAACTGGGGGCTAAGTACCTTTCAATATCATCAAGAATTATGATGCTGAACTGAGATTTATATGCATCCTCAAAAACCTGTATTTTAACAACAAGGCACACAAACTCAATATATTATGTGAAAGCACACAAAAAGAAGACAAGATAACTAGAAAAGCAAGTACCTTTTTCAGTGAAGAACAGGGAAAAGAAAAGGGAAAATGGAATGGTACAAAAGAACACAGGAACAGTAAACAGGATACAGTTTCAAATAGATTCTTCCATATACTCGTATTAACTAACTAGAAAAGGCTACTAATGCATTATAGGCAGAACATCACTAACCTTGCAAATCTGTGCGCACTTGCTGCTCTCACTGAAACCAATCATTGTTTCTGCCGATATCTATAGTGAAAAGCACAATTCAGAAATTCCGTCCTATACCTTGCTATAGAGTATGTAGGAAACCGGAAATAAAGGAACTTACAATTTTGACATATGCAAAATCACTGTCAATGCCAACAGTAGCTGCCATAGCCGATTTGCCACTGAAGCAATTATCATGAAATGAGTTTCCAGCAAAGTATTCAAAGACAACAAAGATGTGCTTTAGAGACTGTACCTCCCAGCGGGACCTTCCAAGAGGCAAGTCACAAGTGGGCTACCTTTGCTAACTTTAACCTGCTCCACAAGAAGCATAGCTCTCTGGTAAATGTGCTTATGTGCCTTGCCACAGTCAACAATACCACGCAACCTGCATATTTTCACATAAAGACGAATGTGTCAAATATAACATCAAACAACATATAAATTCTATTAAACATAGGGATAAAAACACATATATGCTGATATGCACCAAGAGCATCTGAAAATAAGAAAATCCCATATGCCGACAATGCTACCACACGCGATCTGTTCGTTTCAAGTTAAATTGTGCATGACATAACATTCCTCAAAAATATCAGCCAAATAAAAAAAGAGAACTCCCTACTAAGCTAGTTAATAGATAGAAAAATCCATGACGTGCCAGATATTCTAGCTTTGGCATGGCAACACCTGAAGTGCTTGTTGATTGCAAAAAACAAGAGCCAGGCCTGCAGCCAATGTCGACCATGGTCCATGAATTATGAGTTGCACTAGTCAGTAGTAGGAGCATGTCATCAGCTAGTTACAGAAGTGTGTGAAAGCATGCTTATAGAATACTGTATAAGAAACAAATCTATACAGAAAGAAAACCCGATGGACACATGGAGAGAAGACAAATGGTATGCAACGATAGCTGAACCTAGTAATGCCGTAAGAAGAACCTGATCATCTTGCATTTGACATATGTGCAGATGTCATTTTACTAAATTAATGTTCAAGATATTATAGCACATACCTGCATCTTTCGAGGTTATCAGTGGAAGCACCAAACGCAGGAATAATTTCTTGAAGTGCATTCACAAAATCATCCATAGTAATCTTAATGCTTTCCTCATCCAAAGGTTTAGTGAGGTCATCCATGGTTATCTGCCGGTTCAAAGCAAACGAGACAGCACTTTTAACAACACCTTCCAACTCTGCTCCACTGTAGTTCTTTGTCCGTGCAGCTTCATGCAGAAAATCAGATGTCATTTGGACATGGTTTTGACGAACATCAATCCATTCAATACATAAAAAACTTCCAATGATAAACTGAGTGCTAATGTACAGAAGGTGATGCTAAATACAGTAAATATTTCAAAAAGAAGAACACAAATATTAGAAATTCAACAATAGCACAAGCATGATTCAGCTAACTAACTAGTCCAAGCTATGAAAAATATTGGAAACCCTTGCTATAATGAATACAATGCCTGAAATAACACCAATTCACAAAAAAAGACATACCTAGCTCTTGAAGATTAACATCCGGAGATAGGAAAGAACTCTCTTTCATCTTATTTGTATGAATTTGAAGGATTTGCAAACGACCATTTTCATCAGGCAGGTTTATCTCAATGTGAACTTCCAATCGTCCAGGCCTGCAACAGATGCATCAAAGGGCAATGAACTTATGCAAACAGCAAAACAAAAATACCTACAGTTAAGGTGCACAGTTCCTAAAGCAATCAACATCAAAACCAGGGAGTGGTGGAAGGTGCTGAATGAATGGCAAAAGTGGTACTGCACACATTCATTGGTCTAATATGTTTATCAGGATCTAGTTTAAATTCATTTATAGACAGATTTACTAGATCTGGGCAACTGAATTGTTTCAGTATGACACATTTGAGGCCACTAAACTGATGACTTCACCAAATAACTAGCAAAATGATCCAAGGAGGAACAGAACTTACCTCAATAAAGCTTCATCAAGCAAATCCTTACGATTGGTCATTCCAATAAGCAACACATTATTCAGCGCCTCAACACCATCTATCTAAAAGGTAGAAAGTTTGATCAGAAATCAGTATTATATAAACGAATAGAACATAAACAAGTATAAACTTCAAATTCTGGGAAACACACCTTTGTAAGGAGCTGATTTACAATGCTATCGTGAACACCTGTACCATCACGGGTAGATCCTCTAGACTGCACAATCAGATTTTCATTAAGGCGACCTTGGCTATTGTTTTAAATAAAATTGAATGATGCTACAAGTGATCAAATTATGCAGTACAGTGGCACATGCAATAAACGAAATTGCAATCTACACAAAATCTAGAAGGATGAAAGAGCTTGATGTCGGAGTTAGGTATAACTGAAGAAAATATGAAGGGATATCCGTATATCATAGGTCGGCACGTTTGGTTGACAACTAATTTTGCCACACCCTTGCCTAAGGTTAGTCTTGCCACGCTTTTGTGGCAAGAAAATTGGCCACCTAACCTTAGGCTAAGTTTGGCAAAAAAAAAAAACCTTCAGTCTATAACAATTGGGGCAGACTGAAGTTGTGGCAGCAACCAAGCACTGATTACTAAAATTGTGGCTGCCGAAGTTTAGACATGTAACCTTATGTTGCAATCCAAGCATGCCGGTTCATGTAAACAAATGCTATCCAGAAAGAACCATGCCATCAAAACTTTTGCTACGACCTTTTATATAATACACGATTACCCACTTAGCAACACATTTTAGAGAACAATTCATGTAACAATTACAAGGGGTAAAAAGTAAAAATGATAGTACCCTCGGAGACTCCATTGGAATCTAAACTGGTAAGGAAACCCTGTACTATCCAGTGATAGTTGCAAGATAGTCTTTGATCTGGCGTTTTGCAAAAGCTCTAGCCAAATGATAATAGTATAATACACATGATGATGTGAATTGAAGGGAACAGAATTCCACCTTGCAGATAGCATCGATTTCATCAAATATGATAACATGGAGGTCACTCTGATCACCTGTATTGGAAAGGAGGCACAAAAAATGAAGTGTTGAAAAGGGTTCACTCCACACAGTAACATGGGGAGGCTTTTCTTGATGAGGTAACATACCTTGTGTCCTCTGCTCATTTTCAGCATCAGCAAACAAATCTCTCACGTTCTTTTCTGTTTCTCCAACAAACTTGCTCAGAACTTCAGGTCCGTTCACAATCTATGCTTGGAAAAAAGGTATTAGACATGTAACATACTTGATGGACAAACATCTGGGCATCTGGCATTATACAGTAGAGGAAGGAGGTAGAATCTGTGGAGTCAATTGATCGCACAGGTTTTTACAAACCCTCTTACATCTATTAATATGTAGACAGACAACATGGCTAACATATAATTGACCCTACAAGTTACATTTTCTGGCTCTGGCTCTGCCTCTGGCATTGGGGTGTTAGTTTTGACAAATCATGAAGTACTGACTACTGGCTACCAGTGCTGCATACAAGTATATCATGAATAGTAGATGACAATCTATCAGCACAATATGGACTATGATAACAAATTTTTCATTGAATTATTATTTACAATAAGTCAATAGCAAAACTGAGAGGACCTGAAAAATGTAGTTCTGATCTATTATCAAATTTTTCATTGAATTATTATTTACAATAAGTCAATAGCAAAACTGAGAGGACCTGAAAAGTGTAGTTCTGATCTATTATCACTACTGGGGATGACAAACTTCATCAACCCAAGTTTAAATATAATATTCATATATAGTAAAATGTCCTTCAAATACATATAAAAAATGAATGAGTCAACAGGCATTGTATGAACAGTTATACAAAATGACAAATGGCAAACTTATACTCCATGCTCAATAAGAAAAATCATACCTTGGGATCTTTTCCATTCAACAACTTTCCGATTTGACGGGCCATAAGAGTCTTGCCAGTACCAGGAGGTCCATATAGCAATATACCCTTTACATGTTTGATGCCCAATCTACAGTATTTTGTTGTTAGCAAAAGACCATCCATTATTAAGAGTAGAAAAATAGAGAAGCAGGTACCGTACTTACTTGCTAACAACGTGAGGAGGAAATACTCTTGAAGCAAAGGCCCTACGAAATATGTCAGTGAATTCAGCACTTAACCCACCTATCCCCAATTTTTCCAGGTTAAACTCTTTATGCTTGAAAAGCTTGCTGCTAGCAGCTTCCTTTTGGTTGATCACCTACAGTATAATAACAGGCTTTTAGTGGTATGTTACAAGCTATAGATAATGCTCCTGTCACATTCACTATTAAAAGGAGAACTAACAACAATATAGATGGTGTTTGAGATAACCTTAATTCCTGAATTAGGAGCAGCCTCAAATATGATGTATGTATCACTTGACATGAATCCTCTGTCCAACGGCGTGGAGCTCTCTTGGTTCTCTAGCAAAGCTTGATTGACGGTGAATACATAGTTTGTTCCATAAAATTCAAATGGCACCCTTTGACCCGAGGTCATGACCTGTACACAACCCGCAGGGATCACCATTTTGGGCACACAAGTAGAGAGTAATAAAACTACAGCCATCCATAATCCAATAATGCGCAAGCGACAACTCATGAATAGCATGCACATTAAAGCTATCCCAATGAAAAAAAAACACTCACAGAAATTATGCTAACTGATTGTGCCATACCTGATCAAGAAACCTCTTCCGGAGTTGTTGGGCAAGTACAGCAGCATCTAGCTGAGAAACCAAGATAATGCATATGAGACCACACTGATCAAGCATTAATGAAATCCCAGCCATAACAGTCCAATATAGCTTACCTCGTCATTCCGGTTGGCTCTTGCCTTGGCATACTCTAGCTCTAAAGTGAGCAATGCCAACTTGAAATCATCAGGAGGGACAAAACTGGACAAAAAATTATCACAGCAAACAGTAAATCAACACAGCATCATAAAAAACATTCATTTCAGTGGATAGTTGAACTTCCTACCTGCTAACGGTAACGGAGTCCCCAGCTGAAACCCTTGCTTGCCGACGCTGAATAGCATTCAAGGCAATGCGTCCACTAGTAACAGCATCATGGGCAGTGGATATTAGTTAAGGATCGCACATGAAAAGAGAAAAGTAGAAATCCCTAGGAAGGCAGCACACAATATCATCATATTCATATGATCCCGCCATCAAATGTTCTTAAAGTTGAAGGAACGTTATGTTATTTTGAAAAGAAAAAAAAAAGATTTCTTGGCCAAAGTATCCAAAATTCACATTGTGATGAGCCCAGCACAGAGCACTACAGTTAAACACAGCATTAGGATGATAATAACAGTATAGCACTAACGTGTGATGTGCTTAGACAAATTATGCCTATGATAAAAAATGAAAGTTCATTTCCAAGTCGATCCATCACTCATCAAGGCTCCTCCAGCCCACCCCAATGGCATTTCACAGAGCAATAGTTGTGGTAACAGTCACCAATGTTGAACTCAAAATCATAGATAATACATATATCATTAATCCAACATTCCAACTTACCCCCCTCCCCTTCTTCCGAAAATGCCCCGTGATTATAAGTCCATTCATCTAACAACAACAACAACAAAGTCTTTGTCCCAAACAAGTTGGGATAGGCTAAAGATGAAACGCACAAGATCCAACTAAAAAATGAGGAGAAAACAATAATGATAATAAATATACTAATAATAGTAAAAAATAAAAGTAATAACGGTACAAGGAGATTTATGCATAAGTTATGTTTTTGGCATGTGGATTGCTAACTTCCACTCGCTTCTATTCATAGATAGTTCTTTCGAGATATTTTATTCATTAGACTTCTCTCATGTTAGGTTTGGTTGACCTCTGTCTCTCTTCACATTATCAACGCGCCTCAGTATCCTGTTATGCACAGGTGACTCTGGAAATCTCCGTTAAATATGTACAAACTATCTCAACCGATGTTGGATAAGCTTTTTCTTCAATTGACGCTACTCATATCCTATCACGTATATCATTACTTCGAATCCAATCCTTTCCTATATGGCCATAAATCCATCACAACATACACATCTCTGCTACACTTAACTGTTGGACATGTCATCTTTTAGTTAACCAACATTCGGCACCATACAACATCACAAGTCAAATCACCGTCCTATAGAACTTACCTTTCAGCTTTTGTGACACCCCCTTGTCACAGAGGATGCAAGAAGCTTAGCGACATCTCATCCATCCCATTCATCTAAATGGACCATAATTAGAACAGCGGAGCCAACTCTAAGCAATAAGAAGCCAAACGGGCATCCATGCTGAAATAAATTTCGCATCGACAAAAAAGTTCAATATAATCAAATTTTCGACTCATCACCACTAGATCATCCAAAAGTTAAAAAATGATCCTGAAACCGAAACATAAACGCGGGATTCCCTAGGCCCCAGGATTCGAACGGAAGCTAGCAGACCAGATCAAAGCCGCAGACCGACTCGACCGCTCGAGCGACGGAGATCTCATGAAGATGTGAGTAAACGATCGATCAGGAGATCATCTAGAAAAGGATATCGTAAGGTGAAGACCCAGGCGTCGGCGACGAGGGCGAGCGCGTTGGGGAAGCGGCGGATGTCGGCGGGGGAGACGTAGGCGCAGTTGGTGAGGGCCAGCTCCTGGTTCGGCGTGCTCACCACCTCCATGGACGCGCCGCCGCCACCACCCTGGTAGTACCTCCCTGCCATGGCCGGCGCTGCTGCGGGGGAAGCGAGATCTCGCTCGCGGGAGATCGCGCGGGGGCGTGCGATGTCGCGCTCTCGCCGAAAGGGGAAGAGGACGACTTCGGGTGCGTTGCGTTCTTCTGAGCCTGCAGACGTGTGGCCCCCCTCGCTTCGGTCTGAAGGAATGGTTTCTGGGCCCGGTTAGATAAAAAACCACTGGGCCCATGGGCCTAACTGTATTGTGCCCAAATATGTTACCAGACTGGCCCGTTTATCATTGATTCCACCAGCCAAGGGCCTGTTGCCTTTTCTAAAAACTGCTGTTAGAAAAATCGCTTACAGAAAAACTACTTTTAAATTAGCTTTTGATATAGATGAAATATATATAATGTATATAATACCCTTCAAAATATCATCTCTTACAAGCTAAAAAAAACTCCTCCAGAGCCAAGAAGCTGAACCAAACAGACTAAATATTCCATGTGGCACACAGGCCTCGCGAGCATATGCAACACGTCAGCCGATAACAATGTCACAGCAGAAACGTGTTACACTGGCGGACATAACATAGATGATCGTCAACATTAGTTTCAATGCATGACCAATATCAGGTTCCAGTTTTGAGCAAGGTTCATTTTACCGAGCTCAGGCGGTAACTGAAAATTCACGGTTACCGTGGTAACCGGTTAAAAATTAAAAAAATTCAGACAAAATTCATTAGAGAAAATTTGAAATTTAGAAGAAAAAAAATCGCGATTTTAACCGTTCGGTTTGGACCGGTTACCGGTCGGTTTGGATCGATTACCGAGCGATTTTTATGATTTATCGAGCAGTTTTCTTGAATTTTTCGCATTATCGGTAACCGCTCGGTTTTCTCGATTTATCGAGCGGTTTTATCGATTTTCAGTGAAGTTAAAAAAACTCAAAAATTATCTCAATCTTGTAAAATCAATAACTAATTCATCTGAGCTTCAAATCAAGTGAAACAAATTTTGTTGGTTTTCTTGTAACATGATTTACATAATAGAAGTATTCATACTCATAAAAAAGTTTAAAATTTTATGTGAGAAATTGTATTTATTAAACCAAGTTAAATACATAGTTTATTCTTTGCTAATCTAAAAATCATGAAACTAATTTTGTTAAATTTCTTACATGATACTATGTCTTTTAAAAATACATGAACTCATGAATTAGTTATTGTAACATGCATAATTATGTAAATATGTTACAACTAGATTAATTCATAACTGAACCATCACATCTAAAAATTAGTAAAATCACTTTCATTAGCTTATTTATACTATGATTTACATAGAAAAAATAATAGTATACATAAAAAAGTTAATTACAATGTTGTTTCTTAACATATTCATTTTATACTTGTAAACTATGTAAAAATCATAGAGAAATTAATAAAACTCCAAATAAAACGAAATCAATTTTAAAGATTCTCTTAAAATACGTTTTACACGAGAAAAATATGTATTTGCATACTAAATTTTTCCTTTAACATGAGTTAATAACTAAACCGTCCGTTTTAATTTTTTCATTTTTTTAAACTTCCTCCTTATAGAATATGAACGACATTATTTTTGAAAAAAAAATTCACAGAAGGTTTCAAAATTGTGTCTAGTTTTTTTAAAAAAAAATTAATTTTTTTAATTCAAATTCGGTTACCGATCGGTTTCTGAAACCGGACCGGACCAAGAAGATCGGTTATTGCGATTTTTGAGCGGTTACCATCGGTTTTTTGAACCATGGTTTTGAGACCCAAGCAACTAGCAACTAAAACACTTCAAATCTCGTTTCAAACAATTTTGTTTCTAAGGATATCGTTTCTAACAAAATTGGGTAACATTTCTTTTAATTGGGGATGGACATGTCATTCCTGATACAACGACGAAAAATTACGTCAAAAGGCACCAACTATCCAGAAGTCCTGCCGGGCTCACCTCAACTTCAGCCTGAGAAACAATCTTGTTGCTTCAGTACCTGGAGCACAACAGCCACTGACCACGTCATTAAGCAAGAATTCACATCCAGTGCAAAAGGGTTAACAGATGAACCTCAGCTGTGTGCTCAGTGCTCACGTCATGTCCAGGTTTGCAAACACATACAACCACCTTCTATGGAATGGAGATGACTTCTCAACACAGCCTAATTCTTTGTACCAGCAGAGCACAGATATTTCAACAAGTACTCATTAGAAGAGCATGTGTCTGCCAAATCCTGATGTAGTCTTGTTATAGACTTCTGCAGCGATTTCAGAGCGGGAAGCAAAGTTCTGGAGTTCTGTTGAATATAGTGCCCATGAACCTTACATAGCTCCTGTTAGAAACATAAAAGAACTAGATAAATTTGGTATGTTAACCAAAACATCTGCGTCAAGGGGAGAGAGGAAAATGAAGACGATACCTGAGACCACAGGAGGATGAATTCCAGATGGGGACAACTTTCCAAAAGGTCAGCAAATGCATCGATCAATCTTTGCAGATACTTATAAGGTATTGCCGAACAAATAGCTTGTACATCGGATGGATCCACAGCGAATATGCATTTCTTAATTAAGGAGTCCTCATTTAAACGGAGGCTAAGTATAAGTGCTCTCTGTTGTTGGTTTTCTGCAAGAGCTTCCTCTACTTTCTATAGAAACACCAATTACAAAAACATTGTTGCGAATTGATCAGTATAATTTTGAGAAAGCGATATGTAAATAAGAAAGGTCACGAAGTACCTCGGGTGTAACATCAATGTCAAGGTCTGTTGGATCAAAAATAAATGATTCATCAACTGAGTACAATAGAACACCATCAGTGGTCGCTGCAGCAAAAGATCTTCCAGTTGGAGCAAATTTAACACATTTTGTCCGAGCTATGGGTCTTCCACGATTTGCCATTGACCCAGGTAAACCAAGCCCTAAGTTCCCCCTTGTTTGTTGATCAATTCCTTCTTCAACATCACTACCTTCATCATCGATGAGATCTAGTGCACCAGCATCTGTCATCCTTTTTGAGTTCAGAAAATCAAGAACTCCATCCAATGAGAGATTGCGAGTGATCTGGAATCTACGCAACAATACCTGCTCATGTAACAAATACATAAAAATAAGGGAGATTCCTTATATGCCACTGCATAACTTTGTATATTGAATTATTGACCATATGGAACTGATGTCTCACTAACACGTGAACCTCAAAAATGAGTGGCATATGGTGAATAATGTAGTTTTCACGGTCATATTGTGGATATTCTCCAAAAACAATAAATGATTACATGCATTATTGCAGACAAAGACATACTCAAAAGTTAATGATGTCAATGAGACCACACAGTTGTATGTTTTTTTACCTAAAATGTGTTAACTGTTATCTAGTTGTGACCATAGTGAATGGACAAAGCTCAGACATTGACTTGAGACTTGGGTTGCTAACTAGTTATTAATGTCTTACAGTTCATGCACCACCAAGTAAATATTAATGCAAGATACACCGATACAGAACATCGTGTAGCAATTGGTAATAGATAATACCCAACAACAAGATTGTTAGATAAGTAAAATGCGTAACCAGAACCGGAGGAACCCATATATTTTAAAAGAGAAGTATGATACGAACTTACAATTATCACAAGAAAGATTTTCTTACCTGTTCTCCAACATCATACATGCATATATATTTGCTGTTTCCTCCAGCTAAAATATAGCTCCCATCAGCAGAATAGCATAATGTCGTGAAGTACTTCCCTATACTTGCATTAGCTGCAGATCTCCTATCGGTCATGAGGCGCCCCCCAGAAATATCCCTTCGGCCCTCAATTGTATACATCAACAAGCCATCAAATGGATCCCAAAAATGGATTAGGCCATCTAATGTACTGCATGCTATCTGTCTTCCATCAGGACGATAAGCCAAAGTAAGAACATCATGTGAATGTTGAAAAGTTTCCACTGCACCCTTGCTCTCAAATACATCCCAAAGGCGAACAGTTTTGTCCCATGATGATGAAGCCAAAATAGCCTACCAAACAGAACCTAGTTATTGTTTTGGTGGATTTACAGAACAGAAAATACTGTAAATGGATCAAAATGTTCTTTCACGGAGTCATAAAGTAGTGCCTTGTTTGTAACTAGTTGTAGCTCTAAAAGCCAGAAAATGAAACAAAACACAGCAAAGCATGATCTCTTACATTGATCGGTGAAAACATTAGACCATGGACTGGTCCTTCATGGCCATTGAGTACATCCAACAATCGACCAGTTTTCATTGACCAAACATATATCTGCATGAAAATGTTTTGGTTGTCAAGGAAACTTGAAGTGAGGCATGAGCCACATTAAAATTGTGGGGGAAGAAAAGGTTGCTGCATACACACACCTCAAATGAATCAAGTGTTCCAGCACATATTACTTCTCCACTCTGGTCTGCAGTTAACGAAACAAACTGTCTAGGTGAAGGGGTTGTAAATGTTCTGAAGTTGCGATAGCGGAACAAATCCCACGCTCGTATAGTCCCGTCAAGGGAGGCACTTAGAAGAGAATGGTTATTGGCCATAAAATGAACTGCAGTAACAGCGTTTGTATGCTCTGAAAATGTAATGAAGCAGAACCCAGAAGAAACTGTCCAGACCTGCAGCACATCAGTTACATTATCAAACTTGCTGTGCATGACACTCATACTAACTAAATAGGTTTTTAATTGATAGAAAAATATTTTTCTTCCCATAAACAGATAGTTCGTAGTAGGCATTACTCTTCAGTTTGAACAAATAAGCTTGTGTAAATAGTAGCTCAATGAGGCAGATTAATAGTTTTCTAAGAACATTCACTCGGATAAAGTTGGTAAATCAATTTCTTCATCTGAATGCACTTAGTAAGAGTTTCTTGGGCTACATTATAAAGCAACGAGAATCTTGCTGATACATTGGCTAGTGGAGGTAGTTGTCACCAAGCCAACCAGGGTTCGATTCTCACCTTCTACATATTAATGCTAGGGTGGACGTCTCTCCCCCTAGTCGAGATTTGTTTTTTTTTACATTGTAAAGCAAAGTTTCTCAGGATTATATATAAAGCACTTGCTCGTATGATCAGTCAAAGGTTCTCGGACGCGACAAGTAATTTCCATTGGCTCAAGCAAAAAGGAGTGCATCTCAACAATGGATGTGTAATGTCATACTACATTCTCAAACCAAAAGTGTGGGACATAATAGAGATTGCAAGTAGCAAAAAAGAAGTGCAGAGCATTACAGAATTTGTAAATGTTATTGCTTAGCACGCACCTTGACTTTGTTATCATCCGCTCCAGTGGCCAATAACTGAGAGTCTGGTGAGTATGCGACGCAGTTCACATCGAAGTAGTGCCCCTGCTGCTTCAAAATGTAGCTCTCCGACCGCCACTCCCACACCAGCAACTGCCCAAGTTTGGCGCATCCAAAAACGAGCCAATTCCCCAAACTGTTGAAAATTGCAGTGGTGATCTTCTCCCTTGATATTGACAGCAAGTGAAGGCACACAAAATCTGGCATCTGATACAGCCCAAATACTCCGTTAGAGAATCCAACCACCACCATGTCGAGCTCCCGGTGATAATCACATGCTGTTAACTTAGCCGGCGACTGCATGAAGAAGTGCTTTTCCTGCAGCTCCCACCTTGCCAAATGCAGTGGATTAGTGTTCGATTCTCCCAAACTCTTCCTTTTCCTGCTCCCACCATCCGATTCCTGAGCATCATTCTGTTGTGATTCCTGCTCTGGCGTCCCTGGTGACGGTGGAGGTGAAGTATCATTTTCTTCATTTCCTTCCACCAAATTCCATGTGAAGATAGCTCCATCCTTGGAGACTGTATAAACGCCCTTGACTCTCCCCGTCTTCTTATCTGTGGCGAAGAAGGCGCCAGCGACAGCCGCACGGTGGCCGAGGAAGAGGAATGGCTTCCCTCCCAACCCCTTCGTCACGGGCAAGAGGCGGGCCGTAAGGTCCTTGCAGGACGCGAGGAGGAATGCGGAGTCCGGGGACCAGTCGAATGCTGTCACGCCGGCGGCGAAGCCCGGGAAGGTGCGGAGGAGGTGGAAGGGGAAGAACTCCCTGCGGAACCCCGGCGACCGCCAGATCTGCACAACCTTTCCGACGGCCACGGCGATGAGCGCGCCGTCGGGGCTGAACCGGACGGCGGAGGGCGCGCCCTTAAAGGAGACGCGGTGGAGGACCGCACGGCGGCTGAGGTTTGCGTAGAGCGCCCGGCCGTGGTCATCCGCGGCGAGGAGGAAGTCACCCGAGGGGGAGGCGGCGAGGCGGGTGACGTTGGAGGAGGACTCAAATGGGAGGGTGAGGGAGGAGGAGGCAGCGAGGTCGGTGGACGCGACGCGGTTGCCGACCGCGGAGAGGAGGACGGGGGAGTCACCCGCGAAGACGGCGTCCCCGCCGCGGTACGGCGCACCGAGGAGGTTCTGGAAGCGGTAGTTCATGGCGAGAGAGGAGGGGAAGCGAGGTGGGAGGCTAGGGTTTGCGGGGAGGAGGCGGTCTCGTCGACGGCGAAAGGGTTTTAGTGGGTTTTGACTTTTGATGGTCCAATGATTTCGTTCGGTAGCTCCGAGTGGGCCGGTTTAGATAAAAATCCAAAATTTAAATAATATATATAAGTGTATTTATCGAAATAGATAATATGTTATCGTATTTACAAATTTAGTATCTGTATTTAGCGCATATTTACTGAAAATAAATTTTCGGTACATCATACGCCAAAAAACCTATATTCGGCACACCGTGTGTGTCGGAGGGTTAACTCCTGTCGCAGGGATCCTGAGGGACCCCTTTTTAGAGATTCGATCGGGAGATGATCCTTAATATGTTCGCCGGAGAAATAAATAGGTATGAATGTGATGGCCGGTGGGGTGGAATGATCTAATGCGGAACGGAGTAAATGCGCTGGTGTTTAGACAGGTTCAAGCCGCACAGAGGCGTAACACCCTACTCCTGTATGGATACTATAAATGCCTTGAGAATGTCTCTCAAGGATGTTGCTGGTTACAAGAATGTCTAACTATTTTAGAGCCTGAGGCTCCTTGTTCTTCGGTCTGCTTTTCTCTTCGCTACTTACAAAACTTCTCAGGGATCGTCTCACTTGTCGAGCTTGCTCAGAGGTTTTAATGCTTCACCAAGAGTAACTCCGAAAAAGACTTCTTCAGAGAAAAAACCTCTTTGGCCTGAGTGTTCCCCCTTTTGTCTGTGCTGCCGGCGGCTTTAAATACCCGCCGGCAGTAGCGTGCCCCGAACGGGAGGGGTGGGGCACGAGTTCCGAGACACCATAAATGGAAAAGGTGTCATCATAGCCTCTGTGCGAAGTGACCAGGGGTGAAAAATGCGTCCCACGCCCGGTCACCCGTCACCATAAATGCACTGGCAACGGACGCCATGGAGAGGGCCCACCGGGCAGCCGCGGAGCGGCCCGGCGTGCCCGCCCTGTCTTGTTCTCCTGCCACAGCAGCGCGGTAGACGGAACGCCTCGGCCCTTACGACGTTATCCCGAGACGGGCCGGATGGCACGGGATGGGACCCGTGCATTCAGTGACCCCACGCCCTCCTGCCAGAATGTGGCAGGAACTGACACTGAGCGTGGCGGGAGCAGTTGGAGGTGACAGGCCACGCGCGCTCTTTAAATGCCGCCTTGGGTCTTTGACTAGCTGACACCTCATCAGTGGGCCCCTCGGGGGCCACTTTCAGGGGGCTCTCTGAGTCGTCGGGGAACCAAGTGCTCGGGGGTATTGTTCACCTCCCCGAGCACTCCCTCCCGGGCATGCTTGTACGGATCCTCGGGGGACCGAGTGCTCGGGGGCTGCTGCACGCAGCCCCGAGCACTCTCTCTCGGAACTTCCTTCAGTGGGTCCTCGGGATACTTAAGTGCCCAGGGGGGCTACCGCTCACGGCCCCGGGCACGTTTCTCCCGGTACTTAGCTTTCCTGACCGTCGGGGGACTCGGGTGCCCGGGGGTCACCGTATACCTTCCCAAGCACTTTCTTCCCGGCACTTAGACTTCGTAGATCATCGGGGAACTTGGGTATTCGGGGACCACCGACTGTGGCCCCGAGCACCCTCTCCCGGGACTTAATCTTTTTTACCTCGCGGAGGAGACTCCGCGGGATGGCGCCACGTGGCGGATTGCTGGCTTGGCCTTGGGATTTGGGGACCCCCGGTTCCTGATTCACCGACAGTGTGGCGAATACGGCACTATAGCCCGTATTCGCCACACCGTGTGCTGAATACGGTTGGTATTCAGCATACGGTGTGGCGAATACGAATTTAAATAATATATATAAGTGTATTTATCGAAATAGATAATATGTTGTCGTATTTGCAAATTTAGTATCTGTATATAGCGCATCATTTACTGAAAATAAATTTTCGGTACATCATACGCCGAAAAACCTATATTCGGCACACCGTGTGGCGAATACGGCACTATAACCCGTATTCGCCACACCGTGTGCTGAATACGGTTGGTATTCAGTACACGATGTGGCGAATACATGCTACAGTGTCGTATTCGCCACACGGTGTGTCGAATTAGTGACCACACGACAGGGAAAGACCATATTCGGCACACAGTGTGCCAAATATGACACTATAGCTCGTATTCGGCACACGGTGTGCCGAATACGGGCTACAGTGCCATATTTGGTACACGGTGTGCCGAATATGACCAGACCCACGGTTTTTCGACGTACGGTGTACCGAAATTCCATTTTCAATAAATGATGTGCCGAATACGAATGCTAAAATTATAAATACAACAACATGTTGTCTATTTCAGCAAATACGTTCATGTATGTTGTCTAATTTTTGATTTTTATCGGCTGATTTAGGATGGAAAAGGTTCATACTGTCTCCATCAACTATCTCTATTATTTAAAAAATATGCAATGCATCGTGTCTTTACGTATGATTCGATTCGTCCCTATTCTACTCATCTATCCACACGCTAACCTCATGCGCCACTAGGCCACTGCATGCGCCAGCCCACTCCCCCCTCCCCTCGCCCTAAAACCCCACCACGCCCACACCATGCCCTCAAGCCTTCCCCGCGATGCGCTGTCACCCCCTACGCTTGCACCGTTCCCTCGGCTAGATCTTGTCCGTCATCCTAGATCCCGCTCGCTACTCAGTTCGATCCATCCTCTCCGCTGCCAGGTTGTCGTCGTCCACTACCAAGAAGTCTCCTATGTGCTCGTTGCTCCTCCGCCTTCGCTCCTCGATGCCACGCGGCGCGACGACATCCACGCCTAGGGTTGGCGAGGGACCTCTCGCCATCGCCTTGTCGTTGTCCGCCATGGTTGCTGATGCCACTCCGATCATGCCCTCGCAGTCCACGGCGGTCTCAGAGAGTGATAGAGGCGGCCTCTCCAAGGTCCCTCATAATCACCAGCTTGCTTTTGCTCTCTTTCTTCTGTTTAGCCTCCAGCTTGATCTCGTGGGTGCTCTCGATCAATGTGGTCAGGGTCGAAGTGCGCAGACGCTGCTCCCGCTCACCATGAAGTAGATCATGGACGTAGCCTAGGCGAGCTACGAGAAGTCCAATTTCGCTATCAATGGCGTCGAGGTGTCCACGATACTGATCTTGCCTCTTCGGGTGGTGCTTAGGCTTGTAAAAAAAACGTTTCTTTGAGCAGCGATTGGAGTAGGTTTTGGGGGTAAAGCAGCATCCCCCCCCCCCCTCTATTTTCTTTATGTGTGAACTGGCTTTGCAATATTGTTGCTTTGGGGTTCTTCCGGTGCCTGGATGGGTAGAAGGTTGCTCGTTTGTAAACTAATTTTAGTTGGTAAGAAATAATAATATTGAATCTAAAATTGGTCTATTTGAAATTAGCCCCTTAGGACAAATGATGGTCCGCTCATAATCAAATGATGCCCTCTTCGGCAATTTATTTCCCAATATTTTAGAATGTCCTTTTGTTTTTGTTCGTGTGTCTTCTCTTTCTTCTTTTGTGAAATCTACTTTATCTAGTTTCAAACGGTTTTGCATTGTCTTGTTTGCTCTCTACATTGGTTGGTAAATATCAAAGTTATCTTTCTTTTGCGAACATATCATAGTCATCTTAACCGTTGTAATTACCTTGAATTGCATGTTAGACTTGTTGGACCCATGTTGAATAAGGTTGAGTGGGTCACAGATGTTGTGTTCACTCTTGATGATAGTACCAGCATGATAGATATTAATCACTAGTAGGATGCTTCGTATTTTGGTGTTTAGCATATTTTCGAATTACTCCTAAATTTATTGGCATTTTTTCTAAGGGAAAATGAGTCTTCTGACACTAAGAAAATGGCTAATGTCATGTAAGTATTAAAAATTAATTTTGGTGTGCTAATAATTTAGTTTGCTATGCAGTAAAGTTGATAGCTTTGCTTTGTTCTGATTTTACAAGGGATGGGAACTATGTCATTTTTAATGATGGTATGAAAGGTTTTCAAGGAAAGCACCATGTGGTTGCTTACTTTGTACGGTGAGTACTGTGATCTTCCTTATATACTGTATAATAGCTTGGGATGCTTACAGCCAATATTTACCTATTAGAATCTTAATGTAGAGTATTAGACCTGTTTCACATAATCATGCCATTGTACTTTAATCTCATCCTGGTTTAGTGAGTAACTTGTGTTGATGTTTAGGCTTTTTCTATGGTGAAGTAGCAGGCTATAAAAAGGTTGATGCTGCGACAAATCATAAACATTGTAATATAAGTCATGCACTAACTTTGTGATTGCAGAGCTTCTAACTAACTGACTATTTTATTGATATGTCCTTGCTCATAAACATGTAATGTTGTGTTGTTACTCATACAAGAGTATTGCTACATATTTGAATTTTTGTCTTAAAATGTTTCTAATATAGTCAGCAAAATTTTCTGGGAAGAATTCAGGGTTTCTGATGGTCTTGTTTTAGGGAGAGAGGTTAACCTGGATTGGACAATTTTTTTCTAAACTCATTTGAGATAATTCCAGCCACACATTTTCTCTTGTAATATTATTGTATATGATTTCTTGCCAGGCATGTGACAAACTTCAATGATGTAACTCATCACTTTCTACATTGCATTCATGTACATTTGGAGCTGACCAGGTCAAAGGTACTAAGATCCATGCCTTTATTTATGGGGATTTAATATTTTACCATCTTAACACTATCTAGGTTTTTTGTGTAGGGGGATTTTATGTTTTTTCATTGGTCTAATTTTTATGGATGTCTTTGTTGCACCCCAAGTAAATCCTAATATAGGAACCCCTAATCATGCCAACCAAGTTCCTTTCACTAATAATCAGGTGCTCTGTTGGAAGTGCCTCCTTCTCCTACGTTGCCGCCATCCCCTAAACCCAATCCACGCGCATCGAAGCCCTCACCTCCCACCGCTCCCTCGTCCTCCCCAGCGACGAGCTCTCACCTTCCCCAGTGACGAGCTCTCGCCTTCGACCTCGCATTTGTGCCTCCCGCATTGGCCGGTGTCTGATTATGGTGTTGTTGGGTCTTATTTTCGTTGTAGTACAAATAACAAGAAAGAAACACTGGATTTAGTTATCCGAAAGTATTAATGGAGTTAAATATGTTACTTTGGTTGTGGGAGACTAGCCTCTAACTGATGATGGTTGTGGGAGACTAGCCTCTAACTTCTGATGATGGCTGGTACTGCTGTATATTTTGTATTTTATTGTAGTCTTTCTACCTGCATTAATTCTTAACAAAAGAAACTTTGGAGACGTTTGAAGGTCGGTGTTCACAGAAAATGTGAGTGGTTGGTCAACGGCTAGATTTGGAACCTAGAAGCATTCATATACAGTGTGTATCATCTAGAAGCAAGTGAGAGCACTTGAGTTGATTTGCAAGTTCTTAATTGAAGATTAAGGACTCCATTAGTGCTTCAAGAATAGGGAGTGTGTATCTAGCTGCTGTTTAGGCTTGATAGGGATCAAGTGAACCAGTTAGCTTGTTACTCTTGGTGGTTAGCAATACCTAGCCGGTCGTGGAGATTGAAGGTGTTATCGGTGAGCTCTTGAAGGTCTTGTGGGAGCCCCGGAAAGCTCGTGTACTTTGTTTGATGCCCGCCAATCCGGAGATAGAGAAGTGGTAATCACTAGTGAGCACTTGAGGAACGCCATCCTTGTGTTGATGCTCCAACGAGGATTAGTGGAGAGTGCCAACTCTTTGATACTTCAGGAAAAACTCAGTGTCTCTTTTCCCTAATCTTATTACGTTCCGCATTTTGCTTCTAGCATTTCCTTCACGCAAGTTTCAATTCCGCACTTTACTTATGTTCTATATGTTGCATGTTTGTGCTTATCATTCTAGCTTGCTATGTCGTCTAGTTGCTTTTATTCATTCTAGGCTAAGGTTACTCTTTATTCTAGAATTCGGTAGTTGGTTTAGTTTTTCGATTAGTACCCTATTCACCTCCTCTAGGGCTATTAGACTTTCACATACCTTATACAATATGGGTGTGATTGGTTACTCGCATGAACCGTATATGCAGGCTGAGTGGAGACGTATTTGCTGGGGAAAAAAGAGTGTTTGATTGGTTGTATCTGTCTGAATAGGCTGAGCAGAGTTTTTGTTTGGTTGGTTGAATTTGAGGCTATATGAGGAGTTAGATGTGCTGATATTATGATCGATTGATAGCAAGAGGGTGATTGTGGTGATCCTATATATGGGGTGTAGTGTGTTTACCCCTTCCTGAATTGGGAGATGCTCTGAATTGGCAGGCAACAAGGAATTGTGGATTCCTCTTACTCTCTCAGTTCTGACATTCACAGATTAATCCCAACAAATCAGCCATCTACTTATCTTTCATGTAAATAAATAAAAAGTTGTTGCAATGTTGTTAAATATTTGGCCGTATAAAGAATGAGAAAAGAATCATTAGGGCATAACCGCTTTTTAGATGCCGTAATTATGGAGTGAGCATAGTTAAAAGAATTCTTATGCATGATGCTTCTCCAGAGTGCAAGGCATGCAAAGGATATATGCGCTCGAATAGCTGAAATTAGCAGATAGGTACTCGTGTTAGATGAGAGACATGGGGTACTCCGGTCGGATAGTTCAATTTACAGGCAATCAAATTGCTGAATCTATCCTCAACTGTCTGGCAGTAGGAGGAACTCTATTACAGACAATCAGTCGCTGGGTAAGGATAGAACTGACGTTATTACACTGATAAGCTGACTACTAATGTTGTTCTAGGTTGTACAGGGTAGTACACTACATACAACTACTGTAGTGGCAACAAAAATGAGTTGAAGAAGCTGTACAGACTCATCACTCCAGATACATTTAAAGTATACTAAGCAAAGTACATAAGTGAAAAATGGGACTCTCCTTGTTCTAAATTGCTCCACAAAATGGTAATTATCATTATGAAATATGAATCTAAGGTTATCTATTCTAATATTTTCTCTTTCTAACATAGGACCGGCTACCGGAACACCTTGACACATACATCATGTATGAACATATTGTAGCAACTATACTTGCATCCCGAACAATAAGTTCACGACAACCAGTAGGCACGGCCCAAGCACGGCACGGGCTGAGCCGAGATGGGCTGGGTCGACACGGCACGAGGTCATGGGCCATGCCTGGGTCGAGCGCGCGGCACAGAATGCTAGCACGGCGTGCCGGCATGGCATGGCCTGGTTGAGTCAGGCTGGCACGAGCACAATACGTCCAGGAATGATTCGACCTGGCACACATGGGCCCGGCTATTTTCTATTTTCTATATAGTTTTTGATTTTGTAGCTATTTTTTTATCTATTTTCTATATATATTTTAATTTTATAGCTATTTTTATTTTATCGGCCCAGCTGTGCCGATGGGCTGCTTGTGTGCCGTTTGGCCATCCGTAGCACCGTGCCCGCTATGCCTGTCGTGCCCGGGAGGCCGGCCGTGCTGCCGAGCCGCAATCGTGCCCGGGCCGGCCCGACACGACACGGTGGTCGACGGGCCGTGCCGTGGGCTGAGGGGGAGGCATGCGAGCTGGCACGGCACGGCCTGTTACAGTAGCGAGGCCGGCCTGAGTGGCCCATTTGGCCATCTCTGGTTCACGATGCTTATGAACTAATTCCTCCATCTATGCATAAGTAAGAACAATACGATCAGGATTACGAGTCTACGAGCTGAAGAAAAAGAATATAAGGACTTAGTGTCTTTACAGACCCTAAAGCATTATCATCTTAGATTATGAGTGTATTTAACATAAAGTACTAATTAAAAATCAAACTTTTATGATGCAAAATATACCCAATATTCCATGCTTTTGAAAGAGAATGATCTTTTATGACTAAGTAGCAACTTAGCAGAGGTAGTTAAACTGGAGGCCATGCCAAACCATGCTCTCTCTCACCTGTTCATGCTTGTCATGTCTGAGACAGACAGGGTAGTTAGTCCATGTTACTTACAACAGAATTAAAGGCAATCGAACAATATATACATAGTCATAGCTAGCTCAAGGGGAAGCAACTCAATCAATGTGAAAGCATCAAGTGGAGTGGACTAGTTAGTTACCGGGGATCGATAGCTAAATATTGCACCCCTGATGCATCCATCATACATTCATAATGTTTTGCTGCATGTGCTGAAATTTAGCTATCTTCTAGTTCTATAAAACAATATGCCTATTATATGCTTCATCTATTAAGAGAGGTAAGCACACAAGGGCATCAAAGTCTAAGTGATATTTTTGTTACATTATGCAGGCATGCATTGTCTTGAGCTCCTCCAAAGTACATGCAACTAATGGCACATCCAACAAACAAGGTGATATATCTCTCTCCCGCTGCCTCTGAGGTGCAAGATCTGTGCAAGAAGTAGGCTAATGATTCGGGAATCAAAATCAGTAAAATCAATGGATCTCTGAACCAAAATGTGAATCTGGGAAGGAGCCCCAAGATCAGTGAATCTCACATGCGCATAGCTGTGGGCAACGAGCGGATTCGGGATGGGGAGGATGAGGTTGAGGAGAAGGACCGAGGAGTAGGGAGCAGCTGCGCCAGGGGTGGTGAGCAGCAGGGATAGAACAACGGGGGCAGGGTGAGAGAAAGGAGCAGGGTGCAGGGAGTAGCGGGTGAGAGGAAGGAGTGGGGGTGAGGGTGATGACTCGGGATGGCTCGCAGCTTGCATGACTCGGGCCAGGCTCGGGAGCAAAGGCTTCGCGAGCTTCACTGCTAGGATAGGCCATCACTGTATTTTTGCATGCGTCCAGTTAGACTGAAATAATTCAAGTAGACAACCAAATAACGATCTTTTAGAGATTGTACGCATCATCCGGACCAGGACGGTTTAATACATGCAACCAATTACCCCCTATATGTCTTGATAAGAACATTTCTGTTCTTGATGTTCTCAAGAGCCAGTGGAACATTTCCTTTAGAAGACGGCTTTCTATTGAGTTACAGAATCAATGGGATATAATTAAAATCTAGACTTCCCAAATGCATCTGAATGAATCTGAAGATGAAGTAGTTTGGAATTTTACTTCTAAAGGCAAATACTTTGTTAAGTCTATGTATTATTGGTTGATGAGAGAGTCTCACAATCATTCTTACAAATATATCTGGAAATCAAATATTCCTGAAAGAATTAAGATTTCCATGTGGCTACTAGAACATAACTCTATCCTTACCAATGATAATATGATTAAGAGGTGGTGGAACGGTGATGGTACTTGCTATTTTTGTACATAATCTGAAACTGGTAGGTATCTCTTCTTTTGGTGCGATGTTACTGAAGCCATGGGGAGTTTTGTGGCTATTTGGATTGGGGCTAGTACCATTCCAAGCTCTATTTAGCAATACTAGTAAGCGTGCACATGTAAGACACGTGTAGTTAATAATGTTACAATGAGAACATGCACATGAAATAGGTAGCATTGCAACGGGAATGGAGATTTTAAGCAAATTACTGTGTAAAAGTTTAAGATCACATATTATATTATTTAAGCAAACTACAGTGTAGAAGTTTATAGTCTCTCATTCTGAACCGTGCACTATCTGATGTGTTAATTGGCATAATGAATTAATCAAGCAACAGTTTGTTTACTTAATTGGTCTAATGAATCTCAGTGTCGCGGCAAATACTAAAGTGCTGAATGAAAGTAAATTCGTGAGTTGATCATGCAACGGTTACTCAAATTCTAAATTGACACATATTTTTGAACCGATGGAGCAAAACATTCCAAATCACGATCAAACTATTGCAACACATCATTTTAAGTATTGAACTATTGGAACAAACACTCAATTCTAACAAATGGAAGTTTGACACACGATTTTCAGCAACACTCATTTGAAATTTCTTGTTCCTTCAGAAATAGCACCACACAACGAACATATAATGAGAGTCAAAAACTTAGCAAAGAGTATAGAAGCCAATATGAGATCCTAAGCGTGGTAAGCATTTTTTTTTATCTCCCATCCTCACCTTGCTACTTGTGTAGTACTCCGTAAAAAATACTTGAAGTTTTGGATCTTCAACTAATGAGTAGTTTTGGCCATTATTTTCTACTTAAATATATTTATAAAATATAATAATTTATGATATTATGAAATTATTTTTCAAGACAAATCAATGCGGATGACTTTCATGTTTTCAAATAGAACATTTTAAAAGTTATTTATTGTCAAAGTGTATCAAGTTTGATTGGATCTTGTCTAAATATTGTGACCAGAGGGAGTACCTTTAAACTATCTCATTATCTCATGGAAAGTTTCTTTGCACCTTCACATCCTACCACCCTAAATAGTTCATCAGTTAGAATGGCACTACAAGTGAGAGCACAATCATCCAAATAGCAAGCTTTCTCTTTCACATCATCCAACACTAACACAGCAAGGTAATGATTTCTACATGCATGATCCATCAAATAACAAGCTTTATTGGACATGAAGCACAAATCAGTTTGAAAATAGTAGGAAAAATCTCAACATGAACAAGATGAGAAAATGAAACTTTTAAGGGTGCCAAAAGCCCAAATCAATTCAATCAATATATGAGTACAAAGGTGTTCGTCAAAATGACGCAACCACACACCCCGCGATCCACGCCTCAGTTGCAGAGCACGATGGTCGGGTCCTTGGACGGTGCGAGGTCACCCCGGCCCCCTGGGTGGTCGACACCAGAGTCGTCAGATGCGTCTGTCACGCGGGCTACTGCTGAAGCGGTATGAAGGAGTTTGTGCTCGTCCTGCAGCCTAGGTCACCATCGCCGCCGCTGGCCGTGGCGCCATCCACGCCGGTGCCACGTCCAGGGTGTGGTGGGCGGCTCTCACTGCCTTTCTGGGCGCGGTGGTTTTGGGATGTTGTAGTTTGGGCCTTCAAGGATGTGAACTCTAGGGCACTGGGTTTCTGTTTGCTACCCATTTCTGACACCATTGTGTAGCTGTGCGTGTCAAAGGAAATAATTGAGAAATGAGCTACGGTGGACTGCGATAGGGTACATGTGACCTTTTTCATGCTATGTGCCCACAGTGCCATTTGCCACACATACGATGGAACAGATTTACAACAGAACACCCATATGACATTGTAGTTTGACCACATATCAGTTGGTAACCAACCTTACATTGGAATTTTGAAAGGAAAAAAAACCTTTATCGGTTCGGGTACCAAGCCAACCCATATAAACTTTTTTGAAAGAAATGAATCTATAAGGCAACTACACTTAACCATAACTCAGAATGAAGACTACATGCAACATTGCGTTTGAATGTGTGATAACTACATGATGTTTGATGTCCTATGGTGATTTAGAACCTTACATCGTCACTCTGGTACAAGATGCGAAGTAGAACTATGATTAAACCAAAGGGAAGCTTCCCGCACAAAATATTTCTACAAAGAACTGTGACAGGGAGGGAGGACGTAAATAATAATGCCATTAAGTACTGATATAAGTTTTCTTATCCTTTACATCAGGTACAGCCAGCTGTCTGCTGGTCTCAGCCTTACCAAAACTTAGACGTAACATAGTACTACAAAAATATTAAAACCTGGCACCTATTGTTGTCGCCAAGAGCATGTATTGAGAACTCCTATATGAAATGAATACGGCAATGAAAACTAATAATTTGTTTAAATTCAAAAGTCATGATAGCCCGAAATTCATTGGGCATTGGAAAATTGGAGGAACTTTTCGTTAGCAGTGAGTTGGAACCAAAGGATAATGAAACTCAAAGATGCAATCCTCAGAACGCCAGAGTACTCGGGAAGTAGGAACAAACCCAACCTGCTTTCATCTAAGTTTAGAGATCAATAGGGCATGGAGATAGGGAGAGGGAGAGCCTGGAGTTAGCATAACAGGATGATAAGTTGTGACTTGAGGGTGGATAAGTGTGTCATAGATCTATTGGATAGAGAGCCCTCAAGAGATCATGTTGGAGTCCTTGATAATTTCGTATAATGAGATGACAATCTCAATAGTCAGTAGAATTATGACACTCCACTCCAGCAAATCTGACCGTCTATTTTGGAGGACTTCTTGAAGAAAATGAATGTTGTGCTATTACAATAATAAATTGTAAGTGGAAATGAAAATCAAAAAGAAAGAAAAAATAGCTATTGCACTATACAACAATGAATACAAGGCACTTACCTTCACAAATTTTAGTTTGAAGTCAAGGCTTCCAAAATGCTGATTCAGTTCATATTCCTCACAAAGATACTCTAGAATTTGTGCATAATTTGCATTTTCCAAGCAATTTCTGACCTGGGGAAATTTATGTAGTTTAAATGACAAAAGGTGTATGTTTCCAGAAGCAAAATGTCATTTACAAAAGCAAATAGTCAAAGCAGAAACATGGGGCAATGCAACGGACCAAACAATAGCACCATATAATCCAGGGATAGCAGGCACGATGCTTTTAAAACAGAGTATTGTGACATGGTAGTCCGATTCCCATGTATGAAGATCAAATTCATCATCCCTTCTTCTAAGCACTGGAAGAAATTTAACTTTGTATATACTGTACAGAGCCATGCTAGAAAGGAACTATGATGCCTAAGTGTACAAGATAGATCTGTCGAAAAGGCCAAATCTGATGTAATCATCCACAAGATTCGAATTAGCCTTGCCCACAAGTTGAAAGAGCTTCTTTCTTTTCATGGTGAAGCTCCCAGTCTTCTCAACCATATCATCAACCTATCAAAATTAGTGTATTAGAACTTTCGAAGCTTCAATGTTACAGACACAAGGCAAAAGATTTTTAGCTTTGCCCAATTGCAGCACCTGTCGAATATAATGATCAAGGGTGATACTTTCAAAAACACTTGAAATGATGCGAATCCCATCTGTGTCTAAACTTTTAAGAGCTATATAATCAAGACCTTTCATCCATGTTGTCAAGGATGGTTTCTCAACCACTGCATAATCTGTTCATTGCAAAATAGATGTCGTCAACGTAATACAGGTTTTAATCTAAACCTACATCTTTGCAAAATAATTAAGCAGGGAAGTTCCAGGGGCTGTACACCAAAGTTCCATTTCAGTCTCAGTGAAAGAAAAGCTTTTGCAATTTATTTATGGAAAAATACAAAGCTGCATGGCTCTAAGTGACATGATGTGTCAGTGGTGCCTATAATGCATCACATTCAACGCACAACTTAGACACGGAATGATTATCTTTAAGTTGTATGATTTTTGTCAAACAGAAGCTCCAAATATTCTAGAAGGCAGTTGGACTGTTTGCCGTTCATAACTTCTCTAATTAGCAGCTAATCTATATGGTCCGGTAAGGGAATTGTATGGACATACCATCTTTTTTCATCTCTGAAAGCCATCCTGAAGCATGTTTCCTAATTATATCAAGAGAAGCATGTTTCCTAATTATATCAAGATAGTATCAGCTTCATGATCAACAATGTTAAAAATCACAATAGAACCGTATTGGAACACAACCACATAGCGATAGTGAAATCCGGTGTCCTTCACTCCAATGTCCTACATAAATATCAACAAAAGATCACAAGGAAATCAATTTCTGCAACACAGGACAATGGTTAGACATTACAGCCTCACGTTCAACAGGTGACCAAATGTGATTTAAAGATTAGCTGATTACATAATCTCTTGGCCCTCGAACAAAGTGAGGCTGAACTGGAATCACTAACCATAATCTCAGGCGGGAACTCAGAGTAGCGGAGCGCAATGTAGTTGAGCGAACGGGTCGATGGAGATACGATATCACTCCCGTGCTCCGCCTGCATGCTCTTCAAATCAATGCTGCCACCAAATCAAATAACAACGCATCAAAATAGCACGGCAGCGTGCAACGTTTCCTCACAGAGAAATCATCAAACACCTATCGCGCAAGCGTGGGTGCGGTGTGACCTGCTTACCTGGTAGAGAGGAGGTAGGCCTTCACGGGGATGTAGCACACGAGCCCTTCGTTCTCCTCATCCTTCCGCGACGCGGGCGCAGGGGCCGCCTCGGCCGCCGCGCGAATCCAGGCATAGTACGCCGAGCCGTCCAGGACAGAGTCGTAGGCGTCGTGGGGCGTGATGGACGTGGCCAATGAGCAGAGCCTCGAGAAGGGTGAGCCGTGGGCGGCGGCGTCGCAGGGCCTGCACGCTAGAGGATGGCTTGCTGATGGTGGCGGCGGTGTCGCGAGGATCCCTATCAGGAGAAGAACAGCACCAACTGGCGAACCCACCTCAACCGCGTAGGAGGGGCGACGGTAGGAGGTGCGGGCGATCAGGCTGTGAGTGCCTCGGTGGCGGCGCGAGGATCTCTATCTGGAGAAGAAAAGCACCAACCGGCGCACCCACCTCACGCGCGCAGGAGGCGCGAGCGATCAGGCTGCGAGTGCCGCAACGGCGGTGGAGGCTAAACTGCGTCCGCTGGCGTTATACGTGGCCGCAGAAGCGTGGGACAATGGACGGGCGCCGGCGAGCACCATCGCGGCCACGTGCGACGCCATCGTGTTACGTAGATTGGAGCGAACGGAAGGGGAGGAGCAGAAGGGCGGCATTGGCGAGCGAAAGGATGCGTTTAAACAAGTCGATCTTCGGCAACAGAGCCTCCACGCGACGCGTCATGTTGACCCGTGATGCGTCGTTGATGTAGTCCTCGTCGGCCTCGTCGTCAGTATCGGTGAGGTTGTCGGGACGGGCGCCGCCTCCATGCCCGGCGCGTGCAGCCCTGCGACGGCGGGGCGCTCCCACTCGTGGTCCTCGAGGCGGCGTTCGAGGTCCGCGATGACAGGGTCGAACGGTATCCGATCGGGATACTCTGCAGTTACTACAGTAAAATATATTGTCTTCTGTGTTGCAGAGGATCGGGGTCTAACGGGATTTGACGCGATGTGGGCACCGAGGCGGAGGCGACGGTACAGTTGTGGAACAAAAATTAGATTTGGTCTCACATAGTATACATAAAAGAAAATCTTTCTGTGAGATCGAATCTAATTTTCTTTTATGTATATTATGTGTTTTTTTCTTTTTACACTTGTTAACCGTTGGATAAAAAAAAAATGATATGTATCAGAGTATTTTGATGAAGACTTTTATATAATTTCCTTCTGTAGTTGTGAGTTCGAGAACGAGGAGTTTTCAAATTAAGGTAAGTGGAAAAGGAAAGTGAGGATAAGAGATGGAGACTTTAATGGTAGATTATTTGATCATGTATAGTGTATGGTGTAGATTGTTTGTTTTTATTATAACTTGAGTTTGCCTTCTCTACTGCAGAGGATCGGGGTCCAACGGGATTTGGCGCGGTGCGAGCGCCGAGGCGAAGGCGACGGTGCGGTTGTTGGAAGAAAATTAGATTCGGTCTCACGTAGTATACATAAAAGAAAATCTTTCTGTGAGATCGAATCTAATTTTCTTTTATGTATATTATGTGTCTTTTTTTTTCTCTTTACACTTGTTAGCCGTTGAATCAGGAAAGGATGATATGGATCAGAGTCTTTTGACGAAAAATCTCATATAATTTCCTTCCGCAGTTGTGAGTTCGAGGACAGAGAGTTTCCAAATTAAAGTAAGTGGGAAAGGAAAGTGAGGGTAGAAGATGGAGATTTTAATGGTAGATTATTTGATCATGTACAGTATATGGTGTAGATTGTTTATTTTTATTATAACTTGAGTATTTTTTTAAGAGTATAGACTATACTTGGATTTTAGATTATGTTAGAGTTGACAAGAGTTTTTATTTTATAGGTTTATCTGTAATATGTTGGACAATCTAAGAGGCACACAATAAGACTTATTTTGATAAGAAGTTAATTTGGCATTCTAATAAGATCATTGTGTATACATATTCTTTATTAACTTTTGGAATAGATTATTTCAGGGATATAAATAAGGAGGAGCTAATCTGTGATGCTCAAAACCTGCTCAGTTGATGTCTCAGTGATGATGTAGCATTAACCTCCCGGCGGCTCCAAGTGGCCTTGTGTGTCTTCCTCAGGCGATGAGGACAATGATGATGAGTACGACTATGAGAGAGATGAAGATCAAAGCTGAAGATACCAGGATGTTGGCTTAATTGTGAACGTTTCAGAAGTTCTATCATAAACTCGTGTTAAGTGCTCGGTCTGTCGTCTGTCAGTTGGTTAAATTCTGCTACTTAGTCCATGTCGTCTGCGTGTCTATAGTTCTAAACTGGTTTCTTCCATATGTCTTGCTTCTTGTGATGTAATAACTAAATACGATATGATTATGCTTTTAATGGAAATGGAGTGTCCCGGGATTCGAAAAAAATGTGTCCGAACCTGTCGGAGGGTGAACTCCTGTCGCAGGGATCCCGAGAGACCCCTTTTTAGAGATTCGGCCGGGGGGATGATCCTGGATAAGCTTGTTTGGGAAATAAGCGGGAACGGAAACAAATGCAATGGCTGGTGGGAGATGATCGCCCTAATGCGAGAAAAATGGGTGCACCGGGGTTTAGACAGGTTCGGGCCGCACGGAGGCGTAACTCCCTACTCCTGTGTGAGCGCTATATTTATCCTTGAAGGGAATTCTTCAAGGATGTATCTGGTTCCAAGGGGAGAGCCGTTTACAAAGAACTTGAGGCTCTCGTGTTCTAGCTTGGCTTGAGCTGGTTCGAGCGTCTGCGTCCTCTTCTTCACACACTTCCCGTCCCTTTTATGTGTTCTCCATCCTTTCCTTTTATAGGCGCGCCGACCTCAATATATCCTGAATGGGAAAGAGGGGATGCGAATGCCAAGGTGCCACGGAGAAAGGCGTAATCATTTCGTCTTGGTGAAATGACAGGGGCGGTGGAGAAATGCGGCGCGCATCCGACCACCCGTCACTGTGGAAGCCCTCGGGCGCCATAAAGGGGGCCCACCGGGCAGCCTCAGAGATGCCCGGTGCGCCCACCCTGTCTTGTTCTTCTGCCAGGGCAGGGTGGCAGGCGGAGCGCTTCGATTCTGGCAACGTTATCCCGAGGCACCCGGATGAAACGGGACGGGACCCGTGCATTTAATGGACCCACGCCCCCCTACCAGTGCATGGCAGGGTCTGACACTGGGGCGTGGGCAGCTGAGAATGTCAGGATGTCAGGATGTCAGGCCGCGCGTGCCTATTAAATGTGGCATTGGGTCTTCGACTGGCTGACACCCCGACGGTGGGACCCTTCGGGTCGTCAAATGATCTTGCGCGAACCTTCGGGGAACCGGGTCCTCGGGGGCTGCCACGCGCAGCCCCGAGCACTCTCTCCCGAGGACTTCGGTGAGACCTTCGGGGAACCGAGTCATCGGGGGCTGCCACGTGCAGCCCCGAGCACTCTCTCCCGAGCACTTCGGTGGGACCTTCGGGGAACCGAGTCCTCGGGGGCTGCCACGTGCAGCCCCGAGCACTCTCTCCCGAGCACTTGGGTGAGGCCTTCGGGGAACCGAGTCCTCGGGGGCTGCCACGTGCAGCCCCGAGCACTCTCTCCCGAGCACTTCCTTCCCGATATTTGGGCTCTGCGGATCATCGGGGAACTGGGGTGCTCGGGGACCAGAGGCGGCGGCCCTGAGCACCTTCTCCCGGGACTTAGCTTCTTCTTATCTTGCAGGGTGGTGACATGTGGCGGATGGACGGCCTGGTCTCGGGACTTAGGGACCCCTGGTTCCGAATACACCGACAGCAGCCCCCCGGCCCGTTGGTAGGTGACGGGATGGAGACTGCGAATGGGCCCTTCGTCGCGGCCGAGGCCGAGGCGGGTGCAGACGCCATGTGGCAAGCTTTCGAGAGGTGGCCCTTGCAGACCCGAACCTCAAGTACGCCCCAACGGGAAAATGAGTGGATGCGTGTCCACACAACTTCCGAAGGGTATAATGACCATACGGGCGGCACGCGCGGTCGCCGCGCAGATCGAGGAAAATACGCCTGGCAGCCGCTGACATCGCGCGATCGGCGGTAGATTCGCCTGGCAGTTGCGTCGATCGAGGCGACGCTTCGCCGAACGAACCGTTTGGGCGGCAGTTTTTGAATTTTGAGATATAAAATGGGGAACGGAGCGGTCCGTTCCCCTTTTTACGCTCTCTCGCACTTGTGCTCCTGCATTCTTTGTGCTCCGAAGCCCTTAGGAAATTCTCAGGCGACCGGAGCATTCTTCCTTCTCTCTCTCTCCACCACCAAAACACCTTCCATCTTGTCGAGATGACGAGGGTTGGAGGAGGACGCCGGGACAAGGCTTCGGACAGCATCTTGCCGGAGTCTCGTCTGAGGAACGAGGAGGCGGCGGACAAGATTAGGAAGCTGCTGGTGCCGGAGGGGCAGGAAGGTGCTGTGGTGGTGAGGCCGGCGACTCTGACGCCGGCGACGACCGTCCCTGGGAGGATCATCCTCTTCACTTCTTTTGTGGCGGCGGGGTTGGTGCCGCCGTTCTCCGCTTTCTTCCTGCAAGTGCTGGAGACGTACGGCATTCAACTGGTGCACCTAAGCCCCAACTCTGTGGTGGCGTTGGCGGTCTTCGCGCATCTCTGCGAAATGTTCGTGGGGGTGATGCCGTCGGCGACGCTGCTTCGCCATTTCTTCGTCCTTCGGCCGGTGGGGAAGAAGAGGGGGTACTCCACGGCGGACGTCGCGGGGTGCTGCAACCTTCGGCTCCGGGACGGCCTGGGGGATCGTTACATTCCCCAGGTGCTGCGCAGCAAGTGGGAGGAGTGGCGACGGGACTGGTTCTTCGTCGACGTCGACCCCCACGAGCCGGAGGACATCACCAGGACCCAGATCGGCCCGAGATGGGATCTGGGGCAGGCGGAGCTGCGGGGGATGACACGGGTGATCACCGGAACGGAGGACATGAGCCGGACGGAGCTTCCGTGGCCGGAGATGGCGCTCTACGCCAACCCCAACCGGGTGGCCATTATGGCGGGGCTGCCGGAGTTCGACGCCCAGGGGCCTGTGGACCGGCCACGAAGCCGGAGTCCCGAGGCCTCCGAACTCCCCGGGCTGGAAGAGCTACTGGGCGAGGAGGTTGCTGGCGGCTCGGCACGGGCTGGCGACGGGGCCGCCGCAAGCAGCAGCCACCGTGCCAGAGAGGAGGGCGCCACTGAAGTCGTAGAGGAGGTGGCGCCGGGAGACCGGGGAAAGCGTCCCCGGGCCTTGATCCTAGTGCCGGACTCTCCGCCGTCGCCAACGACAGTGGTGGCATTTCCGGTGCTGGAGCCGCGCCTGGTGCGGATGGGGCCTGCATCGGCGCCCGCGACCCGCATGGCAGAGACCGAGACCCGCGCGGCGGCACCTGAGGCCCGCACGACGGCGCCCGTGGCCCGCGCAGCGGTTCAGCCGAGCCCCCAGCGGAAGAGGCGGCGGGAGGAGTCCAGACCGACGGCACCGGACCCGGACATCAGGCTCCCAGCGGCCAAATGGCGGTACCGGTGAGTCTCTTTTCTTGCTTCTCCATAGGCATTTCTGGCCCGAACTAAGCTTCGGCATTTTTCATTTGTCTCCCGTAGGCCGGCCGCAGGCGCTACTGCCACGGAGAAAGAGCGGGCGCCGAGACCAGAAACGAGCCTGCCTGCCGTTGCAGCGGAGGCGGGCACCGGAACGGTGGAGGCGCCAATCGTCGTGGCGGCCAGCGGGAGAGAGACGGAGGCGGCGGCCGAGAGGAGGACGGAGCAAGCGTCCGGATCCTTGGTGCCGGCGGAACCTACCCCGGGCGTGAAAAGCCCGGGGCGGATGACGGTGGAGGTGGATGTTTTGTCGGGGCCGGCGGACAGGGCGGCCGATGCGGGAATGCGGCCGCCGTCCGAGACCTCGGCGCCGGCGGAGCCTACCCCGGGCAGGCAGAGCCCGGGGCGGATGGCAGCGCAGGGCCCCGCAGAGAGCTCGGCCCCCCTGGAGGCACTCTGCGGAGAAGCCTGGGCCCCACTGGCGCCCGGCCAGCCCGCCGACCCCTTCCTGGCCGCCATTGAAGGCGTCCAAGTAGCGGTCGGGCGGCTGGGCGCAGCGGTGAACGCCAAGGAGGGGGAGCTCGAGGCCGAGCGCGCCCGCCTGGCGTTGGAGAAGGCGCAGCTGGTGGGCGCTCAAGAGGAGGCCCGTGCGGCGGCCGCGCGGGAGCAGAAGCTCCTAGAAGACATCCGCGCGGAAGTTGCGCGGGAACAGGAAGTTTTGAAGATCGCGCGGGCAGAAGCCGCGCGGGAGCGAGAAGATGCCGCCCGCCTGGCTGAGGCGTCGAGGCCGCAAGCTGCCGAGGCCCTTGCCAGGATGGGGCAGGCGCAGGAGAGGGAGGTGGCAATCGCAGCCCGCGAGCAGGCTGCGGAGGAACGGCAAGCTGAGCTGGCCCGTCGGGAGGGCGCGGCCGAGAAGACGTGCGCTGACCTCCAGCGCAGGGAAGACAACCTTCGGAAGGTCAGGGAGGAGATCCACCGTTGGGAGGAGCATGTTTCCTTGCGGGAGGTGAACAGCGAACTATTGGCGTCGGAGCTCGACGTTCGGGAGGATTCGGTGACTCAGCAGGAGGACGTGCTGGCCCGGCGGGAGGGCGAGCTGAGTCGCCGAGAAGGTGAATTGAGTCGCCGAGAGGGCGAGGCTGACGCAGCGGCGGCGGCCATGGTGATCAGGGCGGAGCAAAACGTGAAGCACGAGGCGGAACTGACCGCCCGTGAACGCGCTTTGTCCGAGATGATGGCCAAGGTGAAGCAGGCTGCCGCCCCCGCAGCAGTTTGCAGTTCTTCTGGTCCGGTCGGGGACCAGGGACTCGAGGCACAGCTGCGGGCCGCCAAGGAGAAGCTCGAGACTGCCTTTGTCTCGCGGGTCAACCTCGAGCATATGCTGGAAGACATACTCCGGCGGATGCGGCGGGCCGTAGAGAAGGGTGGCCTCGGACGGCTTGTTGAAGGCGAGAAAGGCGACGGCCCCGCACGACAAGTGTTGGGGCTGCAGCAGGTCTGCGAGCGCCTCGAGGCCCTGCCTTGGGCGGTCCAAGAACTCGCCGCCCGAGAGGGACGTGGCTTGGCGCATGCAGTGGCCGAGCACGTCCTGGCCTGCTACCGAAGCAGGGACCCTAACTTCCCGCTGGAGCCGGCGCGGGAGGGAGTGGTCGAGGCTGAGGGAGAGGCCGCCCGGGCAGCGGTCCGGAGTACCGCCGCCGAGGTGGCGACCGGCTTCAGGCGAGAGGTGCCGCCGCCGCCAGCCCCCGGGGACGACTCAGAGGACTCAGCCGACGCCTCTGCTGCCGACTAGATCTTTTGTAGTCTTTTTTCTTTTGTTATCTTGATGAATGTAGATGTAGGAGTGAACTCTTAGAAAATGCCTTGTATCTATCCTGTGAATATTAATGGCAATTTTTCCTTGAGCTCGCAACTCCAGTTTCTCTGAGTGTATGATGCTTCTTCTGGTGTTTTGTCCGGAAGTCCCGGGGAGTACTCAGTCGGGCCGTTCCCGACCTTCCCATCCCCGAGGATAAAAGTGGTCCTGATTGCTGTTGCTGGCGCAGTTGGCCCTCGAGCTCTCGCGAGTCCGCATTGCCTAAGTTAAGAACAAAGACAGACTTCCTTGCCCGGGAGATGGATCGATCCTGCTCGGAACACACCGTGCCTAATGAACACTTTTTCACTTTGCGACCACTCAGTTAGTAGAAGGGAGACGCGTGTGGGCGAGAATGTGACCAAGAGTCCTCGCGGTCCGGTGGTGCCCGGGCTTGAAACGGGCCGGACCGAGCACTGACAGCCTGCCCCCGAGACCTGAGCTCCGGACTACCCGAGTAGCTCGAGCGATAGGATTACCCAGGGTACCCGAGGACTCGGTAGTGCTCGGGGTCCTTAAAAGCGGACCGAACACCACGACCACCACGAAGGGCTTCGGTCAGACATTATCGCAAGCACGCTACTCTTTTCTGCAAACCGTTCTGTCGTTCCGGGAAAAAGTAGTCACGTGGCAGGGTTTTTGCGTGCGAGGATACCACCTCGCCGAACAGATTAAACCGCGAGAGCCCCCGAGAGTGACTCGAGGACATAAATTTACTTAAAGCAGACTTGTCTGAATATAACCACTCACCGGACAGCTGTCGGCCTTCCGGCCCATCGATCCAGGAGGGATGTGCTTCCGAGCTCAGGTGCCCGGGAACTTAATTCTTTTAACGGGGCGCCCGAGCGCCCGGAGGCGCACGAGGCTCCTAGGGTCGGGTGATCTCGACCACCCATGCCTAAGTGGTAGGACCACCCGAGGACCCTTGGGGCCGACCAGAGACCGGGGCATTGAAGCCCTCGCGACCGAGCTGCTCGTGATCGCCAGCCTGTGACTTTAAAAGAGAAAATAGGATTTCTTTGTCTGGTGCGCTCTGTCAGTGCGGTACTTGCTATAGACTACTCTCGTTTTCGACCCGAGACCTCTTGAACACCCAAACCGGCGGACAAGAGCGGGCAGAGGCATAACCCAAAGGTCCTATGGTTTGGTGGCGCCCGAGTATGACAGACCAGACCGAGCACCGACAGCCCGCTCCGGGGGCCCGAGCTCCGGACTACTCGAGCAGCTCGAGCGATGGGATTACCCAGAGCACCCCGAAACTTGGTAGTGCCCGGGAGCCTGTCATGACACTGAACATCACAGCCTACCATGCCGGACGTAAGTTAGCGGCGACTGCTCGCATGCATACCGATCGGGATTCTTTTATCAACGGGGAAAAAGAGAGAGCGAACTTTTTCTCGCACAACCGAGCACCTCACCAGACAGATTAAACATACGGAATCCAGAAAAAATATTTTGACATAGCGATTGCTTATTGAAATACTGAATGTGCAATATTTACAAGGTTGGGCGACAGCGACTTACCCAAGGGGCGAAGCCCTCGGACTGCTTGGGCGGGGAGAAACCCCCGGCCTTGCTGACCTGAGCCGCGAGCACGACCATCTACGGGTAGAAGCGTCGGAGATGCTCGATGTTCCACGGATTCGGGAGGGGCTGTCCTTCCTCCGTCGCCAACCTGAAAGAACCTGCCCGCGGGACCGCGATCACGGTGAAGGGACCTTCCCACACAGGGGATAGCTTATTCATTCCTTCGCGCGACTGGACGCGTCGGAGAACTAGGTCCCCCACCTCGAGAGACCGGGCCCGGACATGGCGCAGATGATAACGCCGCAGACTCTGCTGGTACCGAGCCGCCCGGACAGCGGCACGCCGCCGGCGCTCTTCCAGGTAGTCCACGTCGTCGCGTCTTTGCCGCTCCTGCTCACCCTCAGAGTACGCATGCACTCGAGGGGAGCCCAGAGTGAGCTCGGAGGGGAGGACTGCTTCGGCGCCATAGACGAGGAAGAACGGAGTCTCCCCGGTGGCGCGGCTTGGCGTAGTCCGATTGGCCCACAGCACGGCTGGCAGCTCGTCCACCCATCCCTTCCCGTGCTTAGCGAGCACGTTATAGGTCCGGGTTTTGAGGCCCTTCAGAATCTCCGCGTTGGCGCGCTCGACCTGCCCGTTACTCCGAGGATGAGCGACGGAAGCGAAGCAAAGCTTGATGCCGAGATCTTCGCAATAATCCCCGAACAAGGCACTCGTGAACTGGGTGCCGTTGTCGGTGATGATCCGGTTGGGGACGCCAAAGCGGCTAGTGATGCCGCGGATAAACTGGAGCGCCGTGTTTTTGGTCACCTTGATGACTGGGACCGCCTCCGGCCATTTGGTGAATTTGTCGATAGCGACATATAGGTATGCATAGCCCCCGACTGTTCGGGGGAATGGACCTAGAATGTCCAAACCCCAGACCGCGAAAGGCCATGACAGGGGAATGGTATGGAGAGCCTGAGCTGGCTGGTGAATCTGCTTTGCATGGAACTGGCACGCCCTGCAGCGCCGAACCAGCTCGGAAGCATCCTGGAGAGCTGTAGGCCAGTAGAAACCTTGCCGGAAGGCCTTCCCGACCAGCGTGCGGAACGATGAATGGCCACCGCACTCGCCCTCGTGGACCTCAGCGAGAAGATCGCCGCCTTCTGCCCGAGAGATGCATTTCAGGAGGACACCTCATGCGCTACGTCGGTAGAGATCCCCATCTACTATGGCATAGCGCCTGGACTGCTGAGCAACTCTTTCGGCAGACGCCTCATCCTCGGGTAGGAACTTTTCTTTCAAGTACCCTCGGATGTCAGACATCCACGAGGCATCTTGAGAACATTCGGCGAGCACAGCGCACTCGCCGGACGGCGGCGCCCTGACGGGGCTTCCCACTGAGGGCACCGCCGGGGTCCCCTGAATTGAGTTCGAGGTTTCCCCTTCATCCTGTTCGGTAGGCAGGACGGAAGGCCATGCGAGTCTTTCTTCAAAGACTCCTGCAGGGACGCGCGCACGTGAGGAGGCCAGGCGAGAGAGCTCGTCGGCCGGAGTATTGTCGCGGCGAGGGATATGCCGCAATTCGAGGCCGTCGAAGCGTCTCTCGAGCTTCCTGACTGCAGCCACGTACGCCGCCATTTGAGGATCCGTGCACTGGTACTCCTTGGATACCTGGTTGATGATCAGTTGGGAGTCCCCTTTGACCAGGAGGCGACGAATCCCGAGCCCCACCGTAGCCCGGAGGCCGGCGATGAGACCTTCATACTCCGCCATGTTGTTGGATGCGCGGAATTGCAACTGTACGACGTACCGGAGCTCTTCACCCGTTGGGGAGGTGAGAACCACTCCGGCCCCTGCGCCTTTCAGCGAGAGGGAGCCATCGAAGTGCATAACCCAGTACCCGGGCGCGTCGTGCCCAGGATAGGCAGAGACCTCTTCTGGGACGACGCAGGGGACGAGCGTCCACTCTGCCAAGAAGTCAGAGAGTGCCTGGCTTTTGATTGCCTGGCGACAGACGAAGTGTAGGTCGAACTCCGCCAGCTCAACCGCCCATTTGACAACGCGCCCGGTGCCTTCCCGGTTCCGGAGAATGGGTCCCAGTGGATAAGTGGTAACCACCGAGATCTTGTGCGCCTGGAAGTAGTGGCGCAGCTTCCGGGAGGCGATGAGCACGGCATAGAGTAGCTTCTGCGCCTGGGGATACCTTGTCTTGGCCTCCCGGAGGACCTCGCTGACGAAGTACACCGGTCGCTGTACCCGGCGGGCTCGGACGGTGGCCCCACCCGGGGGGCTGCCGCAGCCCCCAGGGTCGGCGGTATGGTCGGGGCTGGCCGGGCATTCGGGCTCGATTCCTTGGCTGGGAAGAGCAGTGTACTCGGGCTCGACCCCTTGCCCAGGGGGAGCCGCGAGGACAAGTGAGTGGTCGGGGGCCTCTGGGAGCTGGGACCCAGCACCCGGCCCCGAACACTCGTCGCGCTCCACCACCAGTACTACGCTCACAACCTGAGGAGTGGCCGAAACGTAGAGTAGCAGGGGCTCACCTTGAGAGGGAGCCACCAACACGAGTGGCGAAGTAAGGTACTTCTTTAAGTTGCGGAAGGCCTGCTCGGCCTCCGGCGTCCAGTCAAAATGACCGGATTTCTTCAAAAGCTTGAAGAGGGGGAGCCCTCGCTCCCCGAGCCTGGAGATGAAGCGCCCGAGGGCTACCATGCAGCCGGCGAGGTGCTGAACCTCTTTGAGTCGAACCGGGGGTCGCATCTGCTCGATGGCCCGGATCTTCTCTGGATTGACCTCGACCCCTCGGCCAGAGACCAAGAAACCAAGGAGCTTGCCCGCCGGCACCCCGAAGACACATTTCTCCGGGTTGAGCTTGAGGCGGGTAGAGCGGAGACTGTTGAAAGTCTTGGCAAGGTCCTCGAGCAGGGTGGCGCGGTCTCGGGTTTTGACCACGAGATCGTCGATGTAAGCCTCGACGTTGCGGCCAACCTGCGAGTTAAGAGTGATACGAATAGCGCGCTGGAAAGAGGATCCAGCGTTGCGCAGGCCGAAAGGCATTGACATGTAGCAATAAGTCCCCACCGGGGTGGTAAAAGCAGTTTTTTTCTCGTCCCCCACGGCCATGCGAATCTGGTGATACCCAGAGTTTGCATCTAGGAAGCATAAAAGATCACATCCCGCAGTTGAATCTATAATTTGATCAATGTGAGGTAAGGGGGAGGGATCTTTAGGACAAGCCTTGTTAAGGTCGGTGTAGTCCACGCACATGCGAAGCTTGCCGTTGGCCTTCGGGACGATGACTGGGTTTGCTAGCCAGTCGGGGTGGAGGACTTCTCGGATGAATCCGGCGTCGAGGAGCTTGCTGACCTGCTCGCGGATAAACTCCTGGCGCTCTGGCGCCTGCCGCCGGACCTTCTGCTTCACTGGGCGGGCGTCCGGACGCACGGCCAAGTGATGCTCGATCACCTCCCTAGGGATCCCGGGCATGTCGGACGGTTGCCAGGCAAACACGTCTACGTTAGCCCGGAGGAAGGCGATGAGCGCGCTTTCCTATTTGCTGCCCAGGTCGCTGCCGATACGGACAACCTGGGTAGCGTCTTCGCCCACCACGACCTCCTTCGTTGGAACAGAGGTGTCGGCGGCGAGTCGGGTCTGGATGAAGAGGGTCCCGGGCCCCCTGTAGAGCCATCGACCTCGGCCTGCGCTGAGACCAGAGCCATGTATGATTGTTCAGCGCAGGAGACGGCGTCGCCGGAGTCGGCGATCACGGAGATAGAGCCTGCGGGGCCGGGCATCTTAACCGTAAGGTATGCATAATGCACGGCCATCATAAACTTGGCAAGCGCCGGACGCCCGAGGATGGCGTTGTAGGGGAGAGGGAGCTCTGCGACATCAAAGAGGACGCACTCCGTGCGGAAGTTGTCCCGGCTCCCGAACGTGACAGGCAACTCAACCTGCCCGAGGGGCAGGGAGTGCCCAGGGGTCACTCCACAGAAGGGGAGCGACGGCTTTAGGTGTCGGGAAGACACTTGTAGCTTCTCAAAAGCCTCCTTAGAAAGGAGGTTGAGGCCAGCACCACCGTCGATCAGCACCCTGCCGACCTTGACATTGCAAACAGTGGGAGACACTACCAGAGGTAGCCGTCCCACGGCTGCAGTACTGGCGGGGTGATCAGCCATGCTGAACGTGATCGAAGTATCCGACCATCTTAGGGGCCTTGTGGCCTCCTCGCTTGGGGTTGCCGAGCACACTTCGCGTCGCATGACCTTGATGCCACGGCGCTAGCAGGGTGTGTAAGCGCCCCCGTCGATGAAGGCAACGGCATGCTCGGGCTCCTGGAAGCCGAGCTCGGCGTTGTTGGGGACGACCTCAGTATCGCCTCCTCCGCGGGACTCGTCGCGCTCCCTCTGGCGCTGCTCCACGAGTCCTTTGACCGTACGACACTCCGTGAGGTCGTGCCATCTGGTCAGGTGTATGGGACACCATTTACCTAGCTCGGGCCCCGCGGGAGCGGGGGCCCTCGCTGGAACGGGAGCTCGGCCAGGGGCCGGGGCTCTCGCTGGAGCTGGCGCCCTTGCTGGAGCCGGGGCCCTCGTAGGCATGGAGGCCCGAGGAGGAGCCCGAGCAGGGGCCCTGACGGGGCGTCGATCGACACTCGGCCGACGCTCTTGCCGGTGATCGGGCTCTTGCGGCACCCTGTGAGCGGGGACCTGGGCTGGCTCAACGGGAGCGGCCTCGCGCTTCCTTCTCTTTTTCTTTTCCCGCTTGTCGAAGCGGGAAGAACTCGGCTGGTCGGAGGCGGGGCGAGGAGCATGCCACGCCCTGGCCTCCGCAGCCATGGCGCACTTATCGGCCAGTGCGAAGAGTTCCGCAGTGGTCTCGATCTCGTGCGTACCTAGCTTTTCGAGCATCCGCTCATCGCGGACGCCCTGTCGGAAAGCAACAATAACAGCGTGGGGGGCCACTCGCGGAATGGTGTTGCGAACCTGGCTGAAACGCTGTATAAAGCGCCGTAGCGTCTCCCCTTCCTGCTGTTGGACGGCGTGGAGGTCGCACTCCAAACCGGGACGCGTAAACGTGCCCTGAAAGTTGGCCACGAACTGGTGGCACAGGTCATCCCAGGAGCCGATAGACCCTGGGGGTAAGTTCATAAGCCAAGAGCGGGCGGAGCCCCTCAGGGCAACATGAAAGTAGTTTGCCATCACCTTTTCGCTGCCTCCGGCCGCTTGGACGGCCGTTGTGTAGATCTGGAGGAACTCGATGGGGTCGATGGACCCGTCGTACTTCTCCGGCAGCTCGGGGCGGAACTTGGAAGGCCACCTGACCCGGCGGAGCTCGGCGGTGAAAGCACGGCAACCGGTGCCGTACCCCGCAGCGCGAGTGGGGGTCCTTGGTGGCGAGAAGCGGCGAGCCGGGGATCCCCGGTGGCCGTGGGCCGGGAGAGAGGAAGCCTGGTCCTCTGCCCCGACCCCCTGCCGAGTCTCCCGCTGACGTTCGAGAGTAACTCGGGCATCCTCGTGGCCCCTCCGCTCGTCAAGGTGCAAACGAAGGTCCTGGACTTCAGATGCGACCAGGGGGACGGCACTCCGCCTTTGGAGACCCCTCGGCCCGTGCGGGTGTTGCCCATTGAGGAGCCGGCTCTGGCGGCACCATGCCGGGAAGTGGTGCGAGGGCTCCCGGTTTGCACCTGGCGATGAGCAGTGCCGACCAAAGCGACGACATCTTGTATCCACCGGCCTTCCGGAGTGTTCGGCGTGGCCTGAACGGGCGGGTGCCTAAGGAGAGCATGTGCTGCAAGCAGCGCGCTCCCTGGACTAGCGTCACTAAAAGCGAGCCCGCGTCGTGGTGGCACCCGGCGCGGTCCAGAGGCGGACCGGGCGGCCGGGGTCCCGACCACCTGCTGAGGGTCGGAAAGTGCGTTGGCAGCGGCGGCGGCGGCGCTGATGGGCCCAGCGCCTTGATCCCCTTGAGCGGGAAAAAACGCGCATGCGGACGGCGGCTGCTGCTGGCATGCAGCAGCGACGGGGTTCCTTCTGACGTCGGGCAGCGCTCCGTCACTGGAAGTGGAGCCGGAACGCTGGAGACGGTGCCCACCGGCCATCTTTTCCTGTGGGAAAAAAGTGAAATAAACAATCCAGGGATATTCCCCCCTACCTGGCGCGCCAGCTGTCGGAGGGTGAACTCCTGTCGCAGGGATCCCGAGAGACCCCTTTTTAGAGATTCGGCCGGGGGGATGATCCTGGATAAGCTTGTTTGGGAAATAAGCGGGAACGGAAACAAATGCAATGGCTGGTGGGAGATGATCGCCCTAATGCGAGAAAAATGGGTGCACCGGGGTTTAGACAGGTTCGGGCCGCACGGAGGCGTAACTCCCTACTCCTGTGTGAGCGCTATATTTATCCTTGAAGGGAATTCTTCAAGGATGTATCTGGTTCCAAGGGGAGAGCCGTTTACAAAGAACTTGAGGCTCTCGTGTTCTAGCTTGGCTTGAGCTGGTTCGAGCGTCTGCGTCCTCTTCTTCACACATTTCCCGTCCCTTTTACGTGTTCTCCATCCTTTCCTTTTATAGGCGCGCCGACCTCAACATATCATGAATGGGAAAGAGGGGATGCGAATGCCAAGGTGCCACGGAGAAAGGCGTAATCATTTCGTCTTGGCGAAGTGACAGGGGCGGTGGAGAAATGCGGCGCGCATCCGACCACCCGCCACTGTGGAAGCCCTCGGGCGCCATAAAGGGGGCCCACCGGGCAGCCTCAGAGGTGCCCGGTGCGCCCACCCTGTCTTGTTCTTCTGCTAGGGCAGGGTGGCAGGCGGAGCGCTTCGATTCTGGCAACGTTATCCCGAGGCACCCGGATGAAACGGGACGGGACCCGTGCATTTAATGGACCCACGCCCCCCTGCCAGTGCATGGCAGGGTCTGACACTGGGGCGTGGGCAGCTGAGAATGTCAGGATGTCAGGATGTCAGGCCGCGCGTGCCTATTAAATGTGGCATTGGGTCTTCGACTGGCTGACACCCCGACGATGGGACCCTTCGGGTCGTCGAATGATCTTGCGCGAACCTTCGGGGAACCGGGTCCTCGGGGGTCGCCACGCGCAGCCCCGAGCACTCTCTCCCGAGGACTTCGGTGGGACCTTCGGGGAACCGAGTCATCGGGGGCTGCCACGTGCAGCCCCGAGCACTCTCTCCCGAGCACTTCGGTGGGACATTCGGGGAACCGAGTCCTCGGGGGCTGCCACGTGCAGCCCCGAGCACTCTCTCCCGAGCACTTCGGTGGGACCTTCGGGGAACCGAGTCCTCGGGGGCTGCCACGTGCAGCCCCGATCACTCTCTCCCGAGCACTTCCTTCCCGATATTTGGGCTCTGCGGATCATCGGGGAACTGGGGTGCTCGGGGACCAGAGGCGGCGGCCCCGAGCACCTTCTCCCGGGACTTAGCTTCTTCTTATCTTGCAGGGTGGTGACATGTGGCGGATGGACGGCCTGGTCTCGGGACTTAGGGACCCCTGGTTCCGAATACACCGACAGAACCCGAACTTCGGAAGTAGTGCCGCAACTGTGTGATTTAGGGTCTCCTGCGATCTCTTCTTCACATATTTCTCCCTTCATTTATCATATTCTTGTCGGAACATGCTAAGGAGCTACATCTTTTCATTCCAAACAGCAGAGGGCTAAGACTGGCAATGCATTAGTTTTGAAACGTTTACAACTCACAAGAAGAACATCAAGAAACCAGGCTACAAAGATGGGCGGCGTCCACCTCCCACCTCTGAACACACGCATCTCCGTTGCCTCAGAGTTCAGATTTGCGAAGGTGGTATTTTGGATTCCGGACAATTCGGAGAGCCACGCAACAACGCACAATTTTTCATTCAAAGATATCCATTGTTCAGCTCAAACATTCATCACAAATGTAGTTCAAACTTACAAAGCATCATTCATTCATTCGGTTGCAACAACAACCTCGTCACAAAAGCATCAGAGTTCAGAAAACATCGTGTCTTTACATGCGTCACGAAGCGCCTCGGCAGAACAACTTATCAACACACTTTATTCGGCCGGAACGGCTAACACTCCAGGATGGCACCAGGCCAGGCCAGGCCGGCGCTTCTCTTCCTGCCGGGGCCTCACGACCTGCGCACATTCTACTCTTCGTCCATGCCGTCCTCGTCCTCGTCCTCCATGATCCTCATCTTCTTCACGGTCTGCGCGGCGTCGCTCCTGGCCGCGCCGTTCGGGACCTCGATCAGGATGTCCGACTTCTGGCCCGTCTCCGCGTTCACCAGCCCACCGCTCCTGTCCACCTTGTAGGCCAGCTCGTCCTTCGCGGGCGTGGTGTCGATGTACACCGTGCAGTTCTCGTCGATCTCCTCCTGGATCAGCATCTTGGACAGCTGGGTCACCACCCTCTTCTCGATCCATCTCCTGATGGGCCTCGCGCCGTAGACCTGTCAAGCCAAAAATCAGAACACAGAGTCAGCAAGTCGGCATCGAAATGTATGAGAGATTTTCTAATAGATCGTAATTCAGATGGATGCTATCACATACCGGATCGTAAGACAAAGATAAGATGACATCCAGTGCAGCGTCGGTCACGGCAAGAGCAATGCCCCTTTCGGCAAGACGGACGGCCACGTCCTTCATCTGAAGGCGAGCAACCTTCCTTAGTTGCTCATGGGACAGAGGATCGAATATCACGATCTCGTCGAGCCGGTTCAGCAGCTCAGGGCGGAAATGCCTCCTCACCTGCACACACACAAACCACTCGAATTGAGCATCGATTTGTTCCGAAGAAAAGAGTAATTTCGATTGTACATGGATCGTTCTGGATGCCTTGCGTGGCGTACCTCCTGCATGACAAGATCGCGTGCGACCTTCATGGAGTTCTTGCCCACCATCCCGGCAAGAAGGTGCTCTGCGCCGAGGTTCGATGTCATGATGATCACGGTGTTCCTGAAGTCCACCGTCCTGCCTTGCCCGTCTGTGAGCCTTCCATCGTCGAGAACCTGGAGCAGGGTGTTGAACACTGCGACGTGCGCCTTCTCGACTTCATCGAAGAGGATCACACTGTATGGCCTCCTCCTCACTTGCTCAGTCAGCTGCCCACCTTCCTCATGACCAACATAGCTTCAGTCACATAAGGAACTCCTAGTCAGCACCCAAATCCAGTCGTTTACAATCTAAACGCATATAAAACTTGAGAATTGCATGTACTACTTACCCAGGTGGTGCTCCGATCAGTCGGGCAACCGAGTGCTGCTCCATGTACTCAGACATGTCAATGCGGACAAGCAGGTTCTCGTCGTCGAACAGCTGCTCGGCGAGGGCCTTAGCGAGCTCGGTCTTGCCTACACCAGTCGGACCCAGGAAGAGGAAGGAGCCGGTGGGCTGCTGTGGCCGGCCAAGACCAGCCCTCGACCTCAACACCGCCTCTGCAACGGCGTTCACAGCCTCTCCCTGCCCGACCACCCTCTGGTGCAGCCTGCCAGCCAGGCCAACCAGCCTCTCTTTATCGTTCTGCCCGAGTCGGGTCACCGGAATGCCAGTCCATCGGCTCACCACCTGCCCACAAGAAAGAACACCATTTCAGCACACACTAACAGTATGTCAAAGAAGCAATCTGCATTGTTCTTGAGATGTCTGTAGTAGCACACATACCTCTGCAATTTGTTCAGGGCCTACAGTTTCAGTGAGCATCAGGTTCTCCCCTGTCTCGCCCTCGAGTTTGGCGATCGCGGCGTCGATCTCCTGGAGGGCGCCGTACTTGAGGTCGGCCACGCGGGCCAGGTCCATCCGGCGCTCGGCTTCCTGCAGGGTGAACTGCAGCTCCTCGCGGCGCTGCTTCAGCTTCCTGATCTCGTCGATCCTCTCTTTCTCCTTCCTGTACTTCATTGTCAGTGGCTGCAGCTTGTCCCTCAGATCGTCCAATTCTTTCTTGACCTGAACAAAAAGGCATGGTTGAGCAACATCAGTACCAACTACCAAGTAGATCAAAGCTGTCACAAATGACTAGAAGATTCGGTAATTCAGGAGCATGAGATACGCACGTCAGCCAACCGGGCCTTGCTGGCTTTGTCCTTCTCCTTCTCGAGCGCGTGGAGCTCAACTTCCAGCTGAATCCTCTTCCTCTCGAGGTTATCAATCTCCTCCGGCTGGCTGTCGAGCTGCACCCTCACATTCGCGCAGGCCTCGTCAACCAAGTCTATGGCTTTGTCCGGAAGGTGCCGACCCATGATGTATCTCGCGGAGAGCTGCGCGGCGACGACGAGGGCGCGGTCCTGGATCCTCACACCATGGTGCCCCTCGTACTTCTCCTTCAGCCCTCTCAGTATGCTGATGGTGTCGGCGACGCTCGGCTCGGCGACGAACACCTGCTGGAACCGCCTCTCGAACGCGGCGTCCTTCTCGACGTACTTGCGGTACTCCTCAAGCGTTGTGGCGCCGATGCACCGGAGCTGGCCTCTCGCGAGCATTGGCTTGAACAGGTTGGCCGCGTCCATGGACCCTTCCGTCCTGCCCGCGCCGAGGACGAGGTGAATCTCGTCGATGAAGAGGATGACCTTCCCCTCGGCCTCCTCCACCTCCTTGAGCACGGCCTTGAGCCGCTCCTCGAACTCGCCGCGGTACTTGGCGCCCGCGACGAGCGCACCCATGTCGAGTGCAATGAGGCGGACGTCGAGGAGGTTGCTGGGCACGTCACCGCGCACGATGCGCTGCGCGAGGCCCTCCACGACGGCCGTCTTGCCCACGCCGGGCTCGCCGATGAGGACGGGGTTATTCTTGGTGCGGCGGGAGAGGATGCGCACCACGCGGCGGATCTCCTCGTCGCGGCCGATGACGGGGTCCAGCTTCCCGGCCTGCTCGACGAGGTCGCGGCCATACGTCTTGAGCGCCTGGAAATTAGTGTCGCCGGACGCGGACTCCACTCGGCGGCCTTCCCCGCCGCGTAGCTTCTCGAGCTCGGTGCGCACCCGCGCCGCGGACACGCCGGCCTCCTTGAGGCAGTCGGAGATCTGCGAGTCCTCGAGGAGGCCGAGTAGGAGCTGGTCGACGGCGAGATGGGAGTCGCCGCGCTTCTTCTGAGCGGACTGCGCGCGGCGGATGACCTTGATCAGCGCCGTGGACGCCGGGACCGAGTCCGGCGGCGGGGACTGCGACGGCAGCTTCTTGAGCGCGTTGCTCAGCACGCGCTCGAACGAGTCCCCCGCTGCCCCGTCGCCCCCCGACGCCTGGGTGATGGCCTGCCGCAGGAGGCCCGCCTTGTCCGCCGCCAGCGACGCCGCCAGGTGCAGCGGCGTGAGCTGCGCGTGGCCGGCCTCCGACGCCATCTCGTGCGCCGCCACCAGCGCCTCGTTCGTCTTGTGCGTGAAGTTGTCCGGGTTCATGGCCGCTGCTCTTTGCTCCTCCTCACAACCTACTGCAACAAGCGGCAAGAAAAAATCCCTCTTGGTATCTAAGACGAGATGAGATCACCGGGTGTTTGTGGAATTGCTTCGCTTCTGCACGTGTTTCTGATTGAAATGTGCCTCGGCGCCGGAGGCCGGCGAGCATAAGAAGGCGGGGTGGAGAGTTCGGCGGGTGTCTAGAAGAGCGTGGAAGCCTGGAAGAAGGGACGGGACGGCGAGGGATGCGGCTAGACGGTGCGAGAGAGTTCCATGACATGTGGGGCTGCACTGTCACGTACCGTTGGATCGTTTGGGATAGTGCACCGATGCGCGACATTTGTAGCGCTACTGGATGCGGTTGTTCGATGTCGGCTTTGCTGGCCGTATGGAAGTCTCTGATATGTGGGGTATGGTTAGTGATAGTGCACCGATGCGCGATCAGTGCGTGGGCCCATGAGTTATCCACAAGCCAGATTTTTCTTCTCGAGAGAAAAAAAAGCAGACTCTTGGGCCTTGGCACGTGACCACTGGCAATTCTGGAATGCGACGATCAGTCCAGTGTTTGTTTGGAATTACTGTTGTAGTCTGTTTCGGTACTTATAAATATATAATTTTATTTTAGTTTGAGAGTGAGTAGATACATATTTTGTATCCGTTTATATAAGTATATTTATTTGTCAGTGTCATAAATATTACTATAAAATTATTTTTAGAGTCGGGTTATAATTTATTACTACAAATGTTTAGCCAACTCGTCTATGATTGAAGTCCTGTAAAAATGTACGATTTTCACAGATACAAAAGAGACCATCTGTTAAAATCTATTATCATAGACGGTTCACTTAAGGAACCGCGTGTGATAATAGATTTTTATAGGCAGTTCCTTAAGCGAATCGCATATGGAAATCAATTACTACAGGCGATTCACTTAAGAAACCGTCTGTGAAAATCGATTACTACATACGGTTCCTTAAGCAAACCACATATGGTAATCGGTTCCCAAAATGACTTTTTTTCCTCCCAAAAAAGTGATTTTTTTTAATTTTTCACCCGACGAACCCTCGCTATCGCGCCATCGTAAGTCATAAGCCACGCTATTTTTTCACACTATTTTCAGCCTTTGTGTCGATTCACATAAGAAACTGTTTCTGAAAATAGCTCTCCATTTCTACATACGGTTCACATAAAAGAATCGTCTATAAAAATAATTATTACCGCATACGGTTTCTTACGTGAATCGCCTGTGTTAATCAAATTATTTTTCACATACGATTTATATAATAAACTGTCTATAAAAATAACTATTTTATAATGATCACGTAAACAACCGTATGTAAAAATCAGACAATCCGATACCGTTCGGGACTCGTTGGGAAACCTCGTTGGGAACAAACACACACCCAAAAAGCCCAGGCTAGCAGCGAACGGTCGATCCAGGGGCCCAACATGGACGCCTGTGCAATACTAACGTCGAATCTGAGCCGTTTCCCTCCAATCCCACCAGACCTAGTCTCGCACCCAGCCGACTCCACCCCCCCCCCCCCCCGCCTGGCCGCGCATAGCCGGTGTTGGGAGCAGCAATTCGTCGAACGCCAGGTGCGCGCGCTTCGTCTCCCGCGTCCACCAGCCCGCCATGGCGTCCGCCTCGCGGGCCCTGGTCGCGCTGCTCCACAGAACCTTGTCGCTGTTCTCCTCCTCCGCTCTCCGAAGTGCCTCGCTCCTCCACGGTAACCCGCCCATCCTCGTTCGCCATTGCTCGGTCTCCGACTCTCCTCTCCGCCGATCCAGTCCCCTTGAGTTCCCGAAAAGTCTAGTGTTTTGACTATGCTCTGGTGTCGTCAGGGAATGGCTTTATTGGAAACGCCGGTTTGTTCCGGAGGCACGCGGCGAGGCGGAGGATTTTGACGTTCCATCCGCTCTGCATGGGACGGCGCTCCTGCAAGATCGCCGGAAGGAAGGTGATGTGTTCTTCTACGCCATATCTCAGTCGTTCGAAACTGGTGACAGATCACTATGCAAGTTTCGGTTGGCTCTCTGCTCTAATTAGAACAATGGTAGTGGACGTAGCAAGGAATACCGTGTTTCGGTTGCCTCGAACTAGCTGTGCTGCTAAGTATTACTGTTCGTGGCATAAGGAGAAATGGCCAAACAATATTAGCAGGAAGCTACGTCCATTGCTTGTTGAATGCAGTATAGTATTGCAGCTAGCTTTAGCCTCTCAATTTATATTCTTACACCAGCTATTTCTTTGCCTCAGGATGCCCAGAATTTGAAAAAGATGAAGCGCAACACCAAAATTGGAAAAGAAATTGTTGCTGCGTAGGTGTTTTTGGAGTTTGGACTCTGTGAGCTTGTATTGCCTACAAATGTCTTTGCCATACCTTGATATTTTGTTGATTTAGTAATTTGGATGAATCTGGAGTACAGAGTTAGTCCAACGCTGCCATCTGCTAACATGTTAAACTATGTACTCTTTGAATTGTATAGCGTGTTTTACTTTATTTTACTGTTTTTCAACACACAGTATTCTGCTAATATGTTCACAGGGAGTAGCATAGCTTGTTTTACTTATATAATAGATGTCTTGTTAGGTGTTACGATTGTGTTCTGTAATTGATCATCTCCTGCTTAGTACCTATAAGACTGAAGTCACTAATTCATTGTAGGCATAGGTCTAGTTACCCCGGAGTCGTCTCCTGATAGGCGACACGGGGGCGACACCACCACTGCCACTAGAGGCCCTCCCCGCCGCGCCCTGGAGCGGCCGTTGCTGCCACCCGTCAGCTGGAGACGGTGGCGGCGGCAGCGGTAGCCGGCAACGGCGCCAAGCAGTGGCCACCGCGGTGTTCCCCCTTCCCCTCTTTTCTCCTCCCTCCCTCCGCTCTCTCTCCCTCTCCTCTCTCCTCTGGTGGAACGCTGGCGAGATTCGGCAGGTTGGCACGTGCTTGGGCTTGATCTGCTATTTTGGAGGCCGGATCTACAGATCTACGGGTGGGCTGCTGGTTCTGCGCCCTGCTGACAGTGGGCGCGTGTGGGCGCCTGCTCTTGCGCTCCGCCGCCGTGCTGTGTTGCGCTGGCCATGCCATGCTGTGCTGCGCCACCATGCCGAGCTGCGCCATCGTGCCGTGCTCCGTAGGCCGTGTTGTGCCATGTTGTGCTGTGTTGCGCCAGTCGTGCTATGCTTCTGGAGCAATGCGGCGTCCTGGTCCTTCTGGCTTAGTGCTAGAGCAGCCGGCAGGCTCGGTTCTGTGGTCTCCTCGGAGGCCGCGCGTGGTGCCATTGCACGTGTTGGCCGCTTGCTGCTGCGGCTGCCGATCTCCATGGCTGTGCTGCCACCCCCGTCTCTCCATCGCTTGGGCTCCTCTCCTTGTTGGACCTGCCTATTCCCTCAAATCCGGTCCATGGGGAGCCTTTCGGTGTGCGGAAGGCTATGGGGTGGTGCACTCGTGAAGACAGTGCTGCAAAAGTGGCGACGCGTATACTGTCAGGCTATGTTCACAGTGGGTGGGCTAGGGGTGCCTAGGGTGAAAGCCTAGCCCAGTTTTGTCGGTGCCGACGACGGCGATACCCTTGGGCGCTGTCCTCCTCCATGAAGGAGTCTGTCTATGTGGCTTCCCTTCCCATCTCAATGGGCTCTTCCGGGTGTAAACCAAATCTATGCTTTGGACCGGCGATGGCGGCGCCATTGGCGTCACGTTCTTCTTGGAGGCATCGTCTTGGAGGACTCTCACTGTGTTTGATGGCTGTCGACTTGGGTGTTGCGCAATTGCGATTAACGGCGAAGTTTGTACACACCTAACCTTGTTAGGGGCTTGTTGCGACGTGGTTGGGTTTTTTTGTGGGAAGTCGGAGCTGCTGTGTTGCTAATGCGGCGAGCTTGGCAACGATGACCCACGTCGGACCCCTAGGTTGTGTTTGTTCGGGTGTGTGGTAGTGCGCCGTTTGGGTTATTGGTGGTCGTGGCGTTCCCATGGTTGGGTTTTTTGCCGGTTTCCCCTAATTAACCACACGGTTGTATGGTTTTTGGGTCCGATTTATCTTATAAATTGGATCAATTCTTTTCTTCTATGATAAAATCGGTAGATTTTGTGCTGTCGTTTTAAGGGAAAAAAAGGGTCTAGTTAATGTTGGTTTTCTCGTATTCCTTAGACTCTGAAATCTTTAGGAAAAAAAAGATGACATAGCAAATCAAGCATCAGAGTTCTTTTGTAACCAGTTTGTGTCCTTCTATGCATATCTCGCAGCATTAAGAAGGGTGGCCCAAGCCCTTCATCCAACACAGCTTTGACAGCAATATTTGAGAAAGCAAGGGAACTTGATATCCCCAAGGAAGTTGTGGAGCGTAACATCCAAAGGGCTTCAGAAAAGGGCCAAGGTAGTTACACAGAAAAGGTTTCTGATGTAAACTTCTCTGCCAAGTGTGACATGATACTTTGCAATAGGTTTTTAAGTATATGAAGCATTTTCACAGGTGTATGGTTTTGGTGGAGTAGGTATGGTCGTTGAGGTCCTTACAGACAAAATTACAAGATCTGTTGCAGACATTAGAAATGTGGTAAAAGACTATGGAGCAAAATTGGCTGATCCTGGGTCTGTTACCTTTAGATTCAGACAAGCTCAAGTGGTGAACATAGAAGTTACTGATGCTGATAAGGACCAACTGCTCTCTGTTGCTTTAGATGCTGGTGCTGATGATGTCATTGAACAAATTTTGATGATGATGACGATGACTTTGAAGTAGTAGAAAGGTACCAATTCGTATTCAGCTGCATGCATTTTCATTGTTATGCAACAGTGTTAAGTGTGAGCTATGTTATCAATGAAAATTTAAGTTGTAATACATTAGATTTGATGTCCACATATCATATGACTGCCAGTTAACACAAATTAGGTACTTTAGGAACCTTTTGAGAGGCACCGCATACAGAGAAGCTTTGTTAGAAGTCAAAGAACATAAAGAAGTGAAGTCACTACTTTGTGTACTTACAGTGCTTTAATTCTCTGAGCATGGTTAAGGTAGTTTTCTAGTTATTGGCCAAAATGCATGTGGTATTCCTGGTGCTTTACTTTCTGGTTTGGTGCATTTCGCCACAGACTTTCTTCGGAGAAATTCTGCGATACATGTACTCCGTTGGTCTTGAAACTTCGCCTTTCTCTCCTAGGTTTTACAAGATAGTTACTACAAAAGAAAACTATCCAGTCATGCTATCGAAGCTACAAGAGGAAGGACTGAAGTTCGAAACTGATAACAGCTATGAACTTCTGCCTCTGAACCCAATTGAGGTACGCTGTTTTCTTTTCTTATGGTCAAGTCTGCACGAGTTGCACATTAATGAATTAATGCTATAATGGGTTTCTCTTAGAGCTTAAGGTTGCAGCTATACTTTGAACAAACGGTTCAATAAATGCCCAAACTTTTTCAATCATTATAGTGGCAGTTTATTTTGTAATATGTAATACAGGGCAGCCAATATAAGTGTAAACAAATGACTAGTGAAGGCTGAAAGGCAGGATGATTCTTTTTTCTGATGTCTAGCATGCAAATTCTTAACAAGGCAGCTCGTCAATCATGAGATCATGTTATCCATGTGGATTCTTTTGTTGCATGATGTCCATGACTTACAATTTCTAGGAGCTTCATAGTATCTGGAGGAGTTCTGACACTTTCCATGTCTCAGGTGGATGATGAGGCCATGGAACTGAACAAGAAGCTTGTGTCAAAGTTGCTTGAGCTCGATGACGTTGACGCCGTCTATACAGACCAAAAGTGATAGTGAATTCACGATCCTACAAGCTCTCGACTAAAGGCGACAGCTCTTGGGAGTTGGGTCGTCGGTAGAGCGTGTTCACGGCTTCTCATCCATTGACGGGATAAACGTTGATAGTGCAGCCTATGAGGCCTGGTTAGTTAAGCATCATCAGTTTTGAGTTCCCCAAAATTGAAGTCGATGATACACCATTTTTTAATACTTACTCTGCCATGCTAGCATCTCAAACTCATATCTTTACCTTACGTTTTGCGCCCATTTTTGTTCTCTTCACTTTTTCAGTGAATTGTTATATGTTCAGAGAGCAGATATGAGAAATCGTTGTAAAATAATACGATACAACTGACCCATTTATGGGTCTTGACGAGCATTGTAATGAAAAAGTTTGGCGGAAATGAATGACGATGTGTCGTTGCTCCTTTGGCAAGCAGTTCTGAAAGGGGGGATCAAGAAAGGTAGAACGGGTACAAATTATCATTGTCCGTATCACTTTCACCCCTAGCACCATACATCATGGTTACACCCTTGCAGCCAATGGAACCTGTGCGAGGTGCCAAGCATAAGCACTTTAAGTGTTTAACCCGTTGAATCGATGCTTAGTATGTGCTTACATGAGATTCTAAGATGGTGAAACTTTGTGAAAGCTAAGCACCATTACTTGCAGGGCATGCCCTTAGAATTAAGCAGGCCCATATACCAAGTCCTCCAACCATGACCATATTGGCATCGTTCTAGACCACGCCTTCACTGTATTATAGTCTCAACATTTTCGGTGCAAACAGACATGAAACAGCGTATCCCAGAATAAGGGTTAAGGGGGAAGAAAAAGCTTACTCAGGTCTACCAAAAATTTCTCCAGCACTCCGGCCGATTCCAAGAGTATATAAGAAGGGCCAAATACAACAACAGTCCAGATTTCTCTAATCTAGTTCTGTGGTTTCTAATTCTCGAGCTTAGTGCAGTTGACCTAGAAATAGCAAGTTTCAAGAAAATGACAATATCCTATCTTTATCTACTGCCACGGGTTCTTCTTTCGGCCTGCTGCAAGTGCGGGACTAGTTTTGGCATTCTGCAGATACAAAAAATAAGCATAGAATGTGTTAAGGATAGTCTCAGAAAGAATAAGACGTGATAATTAGTATGTTGTCGGACTCACAGATTTCAACTTCTTCAACTTGCCTCGAACCCTGTTCCTCTGAGGTTTCAGTTTGTAAATGCGGACCATCCAATGGTGGGTTGTGAAAACCTTTATTCAGCACCAAGATAGGTAATGGTAAGCACCACGCAAAGGATTGAGTTAGGAAATAGATGAAAAATGGACTTTGGCTAATTGGAAAGGAGAGTAACATCATACTACCTCCTCAAAGTGTGTTAGCTTGAAATGCTTCTTTCCTATTTCATATCCTCTTACTTTATCAAAACCTTTGCCATCAGTCTCGACAAACCTAGAGGGAGCAAAGGAAAGAAATGTCAAAAGGACATGCATAATGATTGCAGTTCCAAATGAAATCGATTGGATCCAGTGTACCAAACCTGTAGTAGCAAAGCTTGTACATGAGGCAATTTAACATAGTTGGCGTAGCTTGAGCATCAACACGGTATTGACCATCCCTCTAGCAATAATATAAACTCAGAAATCAGAATAAAGATTCACTATTTCTGTCCCTTACGCTACCAAAATGATGTGTGGGGTACTATGGAAGAAAGGAGTTCACAACTCACAAGATAATCCGGCTCCTTGATGTGAGGGAATACACCACCTCCTATGCGAACCATCCAAAGGAACTTATTAATATCATCACTAGGGTACCCGACAAGCCCTGTAAAGAAAACTCCCGATTTCAGGGATTGGGGACACTGGTTCCAGGTATATTGAATTTTTTAAATGCATAAAGCATCAACCTCCAAATACAACAAGGATGTATTTGACATCTAAAGAATTGAAGATTTCCCATGCTGCTTTCTCTGGGGACGACATTGCAGTCCCAACTGTTGCTATGTGAGTGTTGTTCCAGGTATTATTGTCTACAATCACAGTCCTATTGGCCATTGCTGTTGTTTGGTAACCATAGTCCCACCAGGAAGCAACCTGCAGCGGAGCATCTTACTATAAGAACAAAAGCCAGTCCACATAACAATAGAAGCCAAGGGATGAGCATACCTTGTCATCTACATCTGTGTTATGGCTCAACCATGCATAAGCTTCACGAAAATCATCAAAAACGTGCATTCCATCACGTGAACGAGATGTCAGCACAATTGAAGGTGCGGAGTACGCTTCAGCTGCTGCCCATACACAATGGACCTGCATGTGGTACCAGTACCATTAAGGTGCCTCTCATCTATGAAGAGGCATTCTTTCTGGTAAGACTGACGAAGAACAGTGGACTTACCACGTAGAAACCGCCTAACACAATCAGCAACAAAATACCCATAACGGATAATTCAAAAGGCAGTACAAGAAGCCTCTTTTCCTTTTTAGGTTTTACAGGAACACTTTCTGCCACTTCCTTCTTCTTCCGGTTCTTCTTTGATGGTTTTTCCTTTGGAGCTGTTTCAGTTTTTTCAGTCCTATTTTCGCTTTTTGTTGAATCTGTATTGACAGAACTAGAAGAACTCTCTGGGCTACTATCCCCTGACTTTGGTTTCAGAAGAAATAAGTTGTCAATAAGCCGTTGAAAGAGCACCAAGTACTTCAGTCATTAGAAAGCAATTAAAAACAATGAAAGAAGCAATCATACTGCAGCAGGGCTATCATCAAATAATTTTGACAGATGAGTTTTCATAGATCGTGTGAGGACACCGAAAACTTCTGAGAGAGCAATCCCAGATAAAATGCACGCAGCAGGAGCAAGGACAAGCATAAGCCGCACCTAGCAAAGCATGAATGCAACAGAAAGTTAATAAATAAAATTAAATAATATGGCTTTATAGATGCAATCTACTACACTGATTCTTACCATTACTCCAGAAAAATACACTGCGGTGACCAAGTACAAGACCATGAAGGAGCTTGCATCAGATAAAGGCAAGAAGCATGACTGTGGATCATGTAAATATGGATAAATTAGAAATAAAACTGGTGCTAATGTACTTGAAATTCAAAAGGTATATTTCTTACAATGATCCCAGCAGGAATCAGGAAGGCCAACACATTGATATCCATAAAATAAGAGGGCCAGGTAGGGGGTTGGTGTTCACTGACACTGGCAATGATAGGAATGTACTTGCTTGCATAAGTTCTGTCAGAAAAGCAATAGTAAAAGTGTAGTGGTTAATACAGGAAGATAAGCAGAGCAGACACACTCTAATGGGACACTATATACAGAAGGAGCAGGCATCAGAAAGACAAAAAAAAAGAAGTACGTAGTAAATTGGCGATATAAACAACTTCTTTGTCAAAAAGGCTAAGCATCAAATGTCAACGTTGTTTTATTAGCTGCAACAAAAACTAATAACACTAGTTATAACTCACTATACTTTCATGTTTATGATTTCCCAGCTCAGTTTATTAGCTCAACTGGCAAAATCAATGAATGTTTAATTGATGATGAGAACTTACGGGTCAAGTAGACTCAAACTGCGCCCACTCCAGCCTTTTGTTGGACTAGATGCCACCAATGCGACGAGAATGGCTACTACCGCAAAACAAACAGCTCTGCAGGAAGGATCTTGCATCAGCATTTGGTGATTGCAAGAATATTAATTTTACTTAAGTACAAATAATCAAATATTTATAGTTTGAGTAGGCGTATGCTCATTCCAATGTCCAAACGAATGGTTAGATGTCTAATTGTTTCTTGTGTATTATAAGTTTATAACTGATTGGTGAGTTCACAGACTTACAAGCCAACAGATATGACAAGAGTCATAGCAACTTTGAACAGCCTAGGAGTCAAGAGTCCTTTGATATAATACACAAGAGCAACCACATGAAGGATTATGAACACCTGCAATACAAGTGTTGCCATTGATGAAATCAAGAATATAGTTTTATGTTTTCTTCATTTCTAGTCCTGGCCAACCTTGCAAAGTTAGAAGCAACAGTTGAGAGGTTAAAACAATTCTTTAATAGGGTAGCATGATCCAGTATAGTTTCTATTATATAGATTATATTAGTCTATGTGCAACGTGTAGAACGTGTTGATAGCACGGTGGTAAGTCACCCAATTGTGGTGCTACCAACCAAGGCTCAAACCCTGGTTCTCACAAAATAAAGGCGCCTTGTTGTGTGTCGCTTCAGTGTGGTCCTGGACGGCCGTGAAGTCGCTTTCAACGATGCCCATGGGTGGCCGGCCTTCGGTGCCTTTTCTCGACCTTTAAAGTAATGCCATGGGCTGTCTTCCCCCATAGGTCGAGTTTTTTTTTTATGTGCAACGTGCCATGTATTTGAACAAAGAGTGTGAAATGGAAGGGATATTTATCATGCATATGTTATACATGAACTGCACTCTAAAAGGTTAATTCATGTATATATTCCGTCTCAACATCCAGGAAATGTATTTTATAACTCTAAGAGAGTGATTTTCCACAAAAAAAAAAAGAACTTGACAACTCAGGGAACCTTCACATTTGAAAGACCAGCCTCAAGAAGACAAACAATTGCAATAGCTTGTAACAACTGTTCTGATAAATGGAAAATTTTCCAGAAGGGAGAGAAGGTGTGCATATGCACATGAATGTTAGTACCAGAAATGAAGCAAAGTGCTCAGATGTCATCACTGCATTGAAACCAACCACAGGTACTAAGGCTGCCAGAAGTGTCCCCAGTATAACCTGCAAAATTATCGCTTGATCTGATAAGGTAATCTTTCGGAGAAGCATTATGGAAAGAGCATGTCAGCATGTTTGCATTCCTTTCATTTTTTTCCTTTTGGGTATCAAAATCAAGAAAGAAGAGCGTAAGCTTATGTACTTACAAGGGGAGCATATGCAATGTAAAGTCGCGAAGAATAACGGCCAGTTACAATGCACAAGAGGACGTGCATTGGAATAAGATTGATAATGAATGTGTAGCCTCCCCAAGAACAGACCTGAAAAAGGTTAGTACATGATTATAAAATTCATTTGAGAAAGGTGGATCAAAATTAACAAGTTTACCATGTAGAAATACGAGAGAGCATTGAGTGTTGCATAAAAGAGTGATCCAGTGTTCAGTGTCTGTACATCATTTGCATATAAGTCAGAGCATAGCGTTATGTCAAAAAAGATTCTAAATGAAAAACGCAAATCATGGACCATTACCTTTACATATAGATAAAATGTAAATATCAAGGCAAATATTGCTACAGCTTCATTATCATAGCTACCTGCAACGGATCTTGAGATATACGAGGGGACCTGTGATGATTTCAAGAGAACAACATTCTGATTAATACACAGTAACTATCACAGTAGGGAAGACTACATACATCAGCATTCTTAGAAGGAGGCAAGTAGCTATAAATTGAACATCTTGCTATTAACCGAATGCAGTGGTACAATTAGAGCAAACAAATAACATTCCATAAAATTTATTGCAAACCAAATAGCTGGGGAACTCAATTGTCAAGTGCCGACAACTCAACATCACATAGATTCAGTCATTCAGGTTTCAGCAATTTCCAACAAGTTTAGAAATATTTGTTGAGTGTAAAATATTCAACAATCATAAATAGTATTCCAAATTGTTCTCACTCTTCTTTGTTACACCCTCAGATACAGATGGGTAAAGCTCAAACTAGCCAACAATATCTGTAGCTTAATCGAAAATAATTCATATTTTCATTTCCACCATGACATGAAAATCTATCAACATCTATAAATTGAGTAAACAAGCCCTGGTACTGATTTAGTCATTTTCATGGCCAAAAGTGATGGGGAAGTGGCTAGTGCAATGTACCATTGCCAAAATGGCTGCTGCCATCAATCCAGCTCCAGTGCCCTTTGCTTCCTATGGAAAAAGTTGAAAGTAAGCACAGAATTTGCAGATAAATAGATCTAGTGCGAGAACTCATGTTTCCAAGGAAAAGCAACCTTTGTTAAGAGGTAAGTAGCCCAGGAAGCATTTGCAGAGAAAATTGGAGCAGTGAACACACAAACAGTTTCCACCGACAATGGGATGTTAAGAGAGTTCAGCAACCTAGTGGACCATTCAAATACTTTAGGCATGTTTGTAGTAATACAGTAAAGTGTGCCCATTTGATGACATACCACCAAATAGTTCCAGCTGTCAATGTCAAGCCAGGATACACGGTGCCACCAATCACACGGCCAAGGGGATACCTAAAACAGAAGCAGCAGAAATAAAATCAGCCAACTAGCTGTATGGCACATCTCATTTTACACAAAAGGTGCACAGTAATAAACGATTGGGAAGTTGGAACTGTCCTTACCATGTCCTATCATCAAACCAGTTCCAGAACTCGTAAATTCCATTCTTGGACAAAAACTGTAACCGGTAAGGGGAAATTTAGAACAAATACGACACATAACAGCTTCAGCTAACACCTAATGTTCCTTAAAAACTGTTGCATGCTCTATAATTCCACTAGTCATCTCATAGTAAACTAAATCTATCAGACGACGGTCAATTTCCTAAACCCAGAACCCTCCGACACCAATACTCAGAATGCACATAACATGCAGACTTGCAATCTCCTACCAGTTTCACAAGCTTCGGAACAAAAAAAAGTTCTCGATATAGATGGAATCACGCGATTCAACCTGAGTGACGCGGAAGTTGAAGTAGGGGTCGAACTCGTGGATCACGCTCTCGTACTTGATCACCTGCGGCACCAAACGGCGGGGCTCGTAAACATAGACAAATCTGGAAGCTCATGCGAGCAGCGAACTGGATCTGGAGGCTCGGGGGCAAAACGGATCTTACGGAGAAGAGGCGGATCGAGAACGCGAGGACGCCGATGAGGAGGAGGGCGAAGGCGCACAGCACGCCGCCGAAGGCGTTGCGGAGTCGCCCGCCGCCGCCGGCCGCGGCGGAGGAGACCTCGGGCTCCGCCATGGAGGCCGCGTCGTTGGCTGCGGGTGGAGGGGCGGGGGCGCGGAAATCAGCCGGAGACGACAGCCGAAGACCTCGCGATTGCGAACTTCCACTCCAGTGCCAGGCCTAGGGATTTTTGCGGGTAAGCCCCTGTGGATAGTGTAATAGTGTTATTTGTTGGAACTGTCCTGCTGCAAACTTCTCAATTCCGTAATCTTTTAGCTTGGAAAATTGATTTCTTTAGTTAATAATCCCAATGAGAAATTTATATCGCAAAATTCGAGTTTTCAAGGGGACGTGGGAGGCTCAAGCCTCACTACTGGCTAGGCGCACATCAATTTTGTGATATGAAGATGACATGCTAAGCTGAAGCACGGGGAGGAAGAAGATAAAAGGGTCTGAATGGTAGAGTTTTTGTTGATCTAAATTTTTTGTGTGGAGTGATTTTTTTATGAAGTGATTATATGGCTGAAAATAATTTTTTTAGTGATTCTTTAAAATAAAATATATGGAGTAATTGATTCTATGCGAAAAGTAAACCAGAGAAAGTTGTTTCTCTCTCTAGTTTTTAGTTTATTTCAGAAAATTACTCTAACAGATTTTACCTAGAAAACTAAAAAATCTTACTGGACAACTTAGTGCAAAACTAACCAGCCCATTACCTAAGTGACATCTGATATTGAGTTATTCTGCATTTCTGCTCTTTGCTTTGCTAACCAGCCTAGCCCCCGTATCATTTTGTTGTGGATCCGCCCCTATCCGTTCAAGTGACGATAGATGGTTTAGGAGTGATAAAGAGCAAATACTGAAAAGCATATCACGTTGGCAGCAAAAATACGAATTTGTACAATATATTTGAGCGTATTTAATAAAATGGATAATATTTTTCTGTATTTACGATTCTAGCATCCATATTCGGTGCACGACGGCGTACCGAAAAACCATTTTCGGCACACCGTGCACCAAATACAGATGCTAGAATCGTAAATAAAAAATATATTATCTATTTCATTAAATACACTCAAATATATTGTACAAATTCGTATTTTTGTCCACGTTGACAAGAGGAAAGGACTAATGTGAAAAAATCGAGGGAGGTCCATAGTTCGTGGTATGGCCGTACGAAGTGACAATCAAGACCGTTGGTTTTTTTCATCCATGGTTAGAGGACTTCATTTCTCTTTTGCTGCAAGGAGGTTCCTCGTGGTTGGTTCGAGACGTATGTTTCCAGGAAACCAGCCAATGAGAACTCAGAAGGATGTAGCTTGGGACCACCAGAAGAACCTTTGGTGTACAAAATATGAAAAGAAATCAACAACCCAAGTAAATTCCAAAAAAGAAAGGTAACCGGATTAAGATTCCCAAGCTGTGTCTTGCGTTAGATCCGAAACAAGAATCCAAATCCAACATCGGTCGGCTTCAACATTGTCTGTCTGATTGTCTCAAGCGCATGAATTTCAGATAGCAGCAGAGCTTCTTCTAAATTCCTACCAAAACATCCTCTTCTAAGCAGGCCTTAACGAAGTAGCTACCTGGGTACTGGGTACTTTCACAAGCAAGTTAAAACTTTAAAATCCACAGAAGAAATACACAAACAAGTTGAAGGAATTGGAATTTTCGTTTTATGAGGTGCAACGAAAGTTACATCGCCAGAAGAAAGAAGTTCAGTCTCTGGAATCTCTCAAACTTCAGCAAAATCTAACTCCGAATCTTTGGTGTGCTGGCCTTCTCGGTTAATTAAGCATAAGAAACAGAGAAGGCTCACGATGCATCACAGGTCCTCGTCGGCATATCAAATGCCAAATATCAAATCCATCACATTGGTTACAATTGATTTTGCTGGTGCAGCAACGCTGCGGGTTGCAGGACGGCCTGCATCTCGGTTAACATTTGTGTTAGCCTTCGGGTCATATGGGCGAGGCAAGGCTCCTAGCTGGTTTGATGCACCTGTGCTCTTCAAGGCAAGTGACTTTGAAGGCAATGAAACCATGAAGCCACCTTGATTGCTTCCAGTGAACCTCTCATCAAGCTGCTGCCGGTGCACCGGATCAATAGGCTTCACTCCAACTATGAGACCGCTGCTTAATTGGATACCATTCTTTTGAAGGGCCTTCCGAGCATCATAGGTGCGCTTCAAGACCAATTATAACATGAAGAAAGCAGTCAGTTTTTTGACAGATTAAACAAAAGATTTGTCACATAACAATGTAGAGACCTATCATATGATGCACGTACACCGCAGGGAGACAATGATTTGTCAAAGTAACAGTTAGGCAATAACTTGTTCAAAATTTCAAAGATATCAGAAAACAAATTAGTCTGAAACTGTAGGAACATTGGGGGGAAAAGTCCATCTAAAAAGGTAGATTTGATAGTCACGGTAGACTGTACAGGTTCATAACCTGAATTCTCAATACATACAAAAAAACTAGCATTGCCACCAACAAAACTACTTGATGACAAAAGGGGCTTTGAAGAATTGCTCTTTGAATAAGCCTAATAACTAGAATGTTCCAAGGGTATTTAGTAAGTACTCAGAATGCCTAACAGATTATACTATTTGGTTTTGTTTTCCAACATCTTACAACCAAGAGGTCATGGATGTTTACAGACCCATCATTAGACCCATAAAGATGGATTATACTATAATTTGGAAATTTGAAATAGTAATAAAATGTTCCTTCATATGATGATGAAAACATATCCAAGACTAACTTATACCCACATGCTTCAAGTTCAAATGATAACCAAACAATATACCACAGCAAGTACACATGTGGGAATATAACTTGGTGTTCATGGTGGCCTATGCCATTCTTTTAACTGAAACTGATATGTAGAACATGCAACCTTATAACATGTGCGACAAAGCAACTGAAAACCACTGGTAAGCAAAACCTGAGCTATTACAACTACTTTGGGAAACATTGGTGCAGGGAAATCACCAAGGTATAACAGAACTTGCGAGCACAAAGGTAATTGAATATATCATTACCTGATATAATATGTGGATCCAATTACCATCTCTTGGACCAGAGTGATGTCTCAATATTACTCCGCATTTCTCAAACTCCCGAAGAACAAGGTTGGTATCACCAGTGGAGAATCTGTATAAAAAATAACAAAAAAAGGAACCAATTTAGCATACAAGGGGGAAGCGCCCTACAGTTTGGGGTTAGCAAATAAGTGTCCAGGAAAAGCTAATCGATAACCGATACCTGCTTTCTCAAGCAAAATCTAGGAACTTATTGGCAAATAAGTGCCCAGGAAAAACTAATCGATAACTGATGCATGTCTTCTAAGGACCAATGGGCAATGCGCAGGCAAGCATGCACCTCGTCAACGCACACAAGAGCAAGTAAGGGTGGCAACTCATACTACGCAATAATCACCTCAGGTGCACAACGCTATTTTTAGAACCGAATCTACCATATACTGATATACATACGCGTCTACCAACACATTTCCAATCCACTACAAAATTGAGCATAAGCACCATTTACTAACCCGAATACAGTGACCCACTCCTCCCGTTCAAACCGTTCAACCTCCCCTCCGTTCGCCACCGGCTCCGTCCTAGCCGGTGCTTGCGCCGGAGTCACAGGCGACTGCGCCTCCGCAGCCGGGGCAGGAGGAGGGGTGCCGGGACTCGAAGGCGGCGGCAACGCGAGAACCTCCTTCCGGGCCGGCTCCACGACCCCATCCATGGGGGATCCGGGCGCAGAAAACGTCGCCTTGCCGCGGGACCGGTCCCATGACGGCGAGCGGCTGGCGGCGGCGCGCGGGGAGGGAGAGGAGGGGACGGGGAGGAGGTCGGAGGCGGTGGGGTCGGGGGAGAAGTCGGCCGCGGCGAAGCGGTCGTCGAGGGTGAAGAGAGGCGGCGGCGGCGGTGTGGCGGCGGCGGCGTAAGGGGACCCGGCGGGGGACGAAGCGAAGCGGGAGGCCGCGCGGTGGGTCGGGATCGGGGAGGCGAGGTCGCGGAAGAACGGGGACTGCCGCGCGGCGCCACGGCCGCGGCGCGAGGCGGCGGGGGACCGGGAGGAGGAGGAAGCCATGGGGGGAGGTGCGGCGCTGGCAGGGGTTGAGGTTTTGGAGTCCGGAGTTGGTGGTGCGCCCTTTCCCTCCTGCAGCGTGGAGAGGGGAGCGGGGCGGCGGCCGAGCGAGCTGGGTGGCTGGGTGTTCGTTGTGGCCTGTGGGGCGCGGAAGCCTCTGCCTCTGCCTCTGCCTTGCCTAGTTGCTCGCCTTTATTGGGCCTCGTTATGGCTTGCGAGTTGCGACTTGCGAGGCTGGAAACTTGGGCATTGGAACAGTCCAACCCGAATTGGTTGACGAGGAGTAAGTAAATAGCGATCCATAAATTTTGCAGGAACCTGCTACTCCCTCTAGTCTGAAATAATATTATTTTATATATTAATATAGTTTTTAAAATATAATTTTGACTACTATTTTTATTATAATATATTAATAAATATAATAAATATATTATTATAAAAATATTTTTTAAAACAAATCTACCTGTATAATTTTCAAGTATCTAAATTTAATATAAAAAATAATTTATAACCAAAATTTGAAATAGTTGTGATAACACACAACCTAAAACGATATTTATTTTGGAATGAGTAGAATTTTCCTGACATATGGAATAATTACAAACTACTCGATTTTTCATGATATAGTGTATCATCCGCGTTAAGGGCGTGTTTAGACTGTTGTTTCGCCAAAAAATTGGCGTTGACCCCGTTTTCTATGGACGTCAATAGTTAGCGAGCCCAGCTCTCATCGCCCAGCGCTTAGTTTTTTCTCCCCAATCACGGGCGGCGTTCGGTTTCTGCGTCAAACTTTTGATGAGCCAACGGAATGGCAAGGTTAGTAAGGGCTCAATCCAAGTTCCGTGCTTTTTCCACATGTGTTGAACTTGGAACCGAACTACATCAGCCAAACCATTGGAAACTGCTGCACACCGTGGGGGCAGCTTGCCCGGTTGAGGAAAGTATCAGCACTCAGCAAGTCAGCAGGAACACTTGATGATACTTCAGCAATCCAGCATACCCTGCCATTTTCCAGGTGCTAGGAAGGCAGGCAGAACATCTGATAGAATTACAGGTAGAGATGCCGTGAATATTTGACATGGAAGGCTACCAAGCCCACTACTTGAGGATTACAGATGTTTGAAGTTTCCCTTTGACACACGATACAAGTAATCCTTTACTTGGACCGTTCGACGGTACCTCCTTCAGAACTACAAATACCTTTTCAGCTTCACAAACTGTATTAAGATGAAGCATAAAAGATTACCAGTGACGGAGCTTGCACCAAAATTAAGATGGTCGATCAAAGGACTGTGTACTAATATTTATATAATTAGATGATTTATTACCTAACATCAATGCTATATTTAAGAGTTTGAAGTTATAATTCTAAAAATATTTATTAGTCATTAGTGACAGATTAAGATTACAATCCGTAACTAATGTTCAGTCAATAATGACGGGTCACGATTACGATCTGTCACTAATAACTGAACATCAGTGACGAATCATAGTTATGATCCATTACTAATGATATCAATAGTGATGGGTCACCACCTGTTACTAATATCTGTTATTACTTATCACTAATAACTTTTTTATGTTAGAAAGCCGATAGGTTAGCAAGATTGCAAAATAATGCATCAGAACGAACAGAAGACTGAGCATCTTTGGGATCACAACAAACACATTTTCCCCAGTAACTGAATCGATGTCTGCTTTCCTCCGTTGCACCGCAAGATTGCTCTATATTATTCTCTACCGAAGTGCCAAACAATTCTAAAACCATTATTGTGCTTCATGGATGCTAGTTAGCTATCATACCCCCAATACTCGAGCAAGAGAGGTGTTTGTCTTGTCGATAACGGGTTACTACATGGGCTTAATGGTTGCCAGTTTTGCTGGCTCTTAGGATACAAGTTCTGTATTTTTTATTATTAGGTCAGCCTAAACCTAAAAAAACAAGCTAGAGATTTATTTTCACTTAATTAAGTTGCGAAAAAATAAACTAAGTAGTTATACAAAACGACCTAAATCTCGGCTCAAATGGGCATCGTTGGGCTGACACCTGCTACTGGGCAGTGCTGGGCGCTTGGCCCGTACGGGCTGGGCACAAGCATGCAGGCCGAAATTAACAAGTGAAGCTAGAATATCATTCCTCCCAAAAAAAACAAGTGAAGCTAGATTTCGCTGCTCATGCACGAACTAATTAGCTGTACTAATTTCGCAGGTTATTCATGCGTGCATGTCGTACCACGCATGCATGCATACTACGTACATTGGACTTGCACGTGCTTGGTACTGGGTATGCACGTGTCCCATCGTTGTGCCTCTTGATCTGGGCAGGCATTCGAGCCTGGCAGAAAGTAAGTTCGGCGCATAGCACGGCAGACTATTTCTCGCCTAATTTGCTCCAACTTCGTCGCCTCGTCGGTGCAAAAGAAAACTCGTTGAGCTTCGTGTCAGATCGTGAAGCAAAATTTGGTGTTGGGCAGCCAAGCCAATTAAAGCTCTCCGTTTTCGCCCTGCCTTCTTGTGAGTTGTGTCATCCTCCACGGCCTTGTACACGACGAGACAAGGGAACACGTATCATTCGTTCTCTGAAAGATGCTGAGACGCATTACCCATCCCAGTGGCGGATCCAGGATTTTAGGCAAAGATGATCCAGAGCGCGTGTTGCAGCCGAGCCTAGGCCAGCGGCGCTGCAGGCTGAGCTGCTGAGGGACGGCCGAACGGACGGGAGTCGAGCTGCTCTGCTCGCCGTGCCCGCGCGCTACTGCTCCCCTCATCGTGCCCTAAAAACAGTACGCACACATTAACATCCCAGCTCCATTGCAATGTCCAACACAACTGCATAAGTTGCATGCAGGATTCAGTAGTAGCAAATCCCTCACTCGCATGAAATCCAAACCATCGGTCCATACACCTTGACCTAAAAAACACCAAATTATCTACCTCCTAGACCGAATCAGGCTGACAATCCGCACTAAATCCATCGTTTCACACCCACATGCAGGCAAAGTGATTCGCACCAAGTACGAGAATAAGCTTTTAGAAACGGAAGACCCAACCCAATGCTTCTCGAAACGGGTCTACCATAAACACGAAGAGAAAAAACTCCGCATGACTTATAACAATTCGGATCGAAACGCAGCGAGCCTGACGGATCGAGCGGATAGCAGCGCCGTGATGCAATACTGGAGTAAGAAGGGGTGTGGCGGAACTGGAGCGAACCAGCGCAGGTCTTCTCCTTGGTGAGCTTGTAGATGAGCACGGCGATCCTGAGCGCATGCGCGGCCTCGGCGGCGACGAAGAGGTTGTCGTGGTCGTGGATGATGAAGCGGATGAAGACGAGCGCAGCCATGCCAGCTACGACGGCGAGGAAGGCCTTGACCTTGGGCGACTACCGCCGCAGTCACCCCAACGTGCAGCACCGTCTTCACCCCAGCGCCCAGTACCGCCCCCATCAGCCTTCGTGACGCCCTCATCTCCCCGCTCCCGCTGCCGATCGGCAAAGGCGAAGGCGAGCTCTGGCTCCGCTCGCCGCTGCTCCGCGCCCGCTGCGCTGCCCGCCGCTGCTCCGCTCGCCGGTGCAAATTCTTAGGGTGGTCCACGGCCCACCCGTGCCACCCTTTGGATCCGCCACTGCCATCATGTGGCACCCAGCCACCCATGAACTTCGGCACCGAAAAAACAACAACACCCAGCACAATTGCACGAAGCATTCGAAGCATTGCTTTATCATACCCGCAGCTTCTCCGGCATTCTACGATCTACGTCAGAACTACACGACATGCATATCCTCCTTCCAATCAAAAATAAATATCATTTTATATCAACATGATCTTAAAATACGATTTTAATTATTACTTTTTATTATAATATATTGATTGAATATAGCAAAAATATATTATTATAAAAATATTTTTCAAAACAAATCTACTTATATTATTTTTAACTATATAAACTCAATACGTAAAGAGTAATTTATAGCTATAGTTTTAAATAGTTGACTGCACGTAATAAAACCAATCATTACAGTGGGAAAAATTCAACGAACAACAATCAACCAAGCATCGTGTTCGCACACGCTACCGCTCTAGTTCGACACGCCGTGGCGCAAGACTGACCGAGCTAGGTTCGCGCGTAGCAATGAAACCCGACACAGGCTCATCGCATGCAGTTACATATGCACGGGTGAAGTGAGCTATGTTAGGTTCCTGTGCTAGAACAAATTCGGGTTTTAGACTTGGTATGATTGCTCGTATTTTTTAATTAATCTTGAAAGAAAGTATATACACATGCAAATATGTTCGATGATCAAAACATATAACATATCAATTTTATTTAGGTGTGTGCTATATTTTAATCACGTGTGGTTACTGAAGTGAGTATAATCTCGTGAATATATAGGCATGGCGGGCGCTAGGGGAGTAGGGAGCATGGACTGCTTGAGCCGGAAACGTAGCCGGATGGCGCCACGAGGCGGCCGGCACTGACCGCCAGGAGGTGTCACGTCCGCGCGCGGCGACCTCACGGGGCCGGTGGCGGTGGGATCCATCATCCATCACTTCGCTCTGGGCCGTGGTGAACGTGGGCGCGGATGCGGAAATTGGAAATTTTGGCCCGTGTAGCTGTTACTGGGGAAACATCGCCAAAAAAAAGTTACTACTGGGGAAGGGGGAAAAGATAAGATAGGGTGATTCTAAACTTTCTAATTTGTGATGTTTTGTCCCCATGGTCGGGATGCTAACATTTTCTTTGAGCTAAGGTATCGGGAGTGCTGTCTTCACTCCAAGCCATCGTCAAAAGAATATTAAAGAAAAAAATCATGTCACCTCAGCTTGATTTTCGCAAGCTTCACTAAAGCCCCTCCAGTATATAATTCATAAACTATTATGAAACGGCATATTACATAAGTTGTCCTAGTGACATCTTTACATTTATATCAAAACCGAAACGTTTCGTGTGAAATATGTACAAAATTCATTTGTATCACTCAAATGGGTCCTACAATACAATGTGCCACTGTGCATGCCTTGCCTCTTATAAGTACAGTCCCGAGTTCTTTTTTTATGCAGCAGCAGCAGCGTGGTGCCACTAACTCACGCCCTGTCTGGATCGCATGATGTTCAAAGGAAATTTAAAGGATTCGTGTGGTTTTATATTTTTAGATGGGACTTGCTAGCTATCTGATGATATATAAATTCATCGAATTCCTAACCTTTGGATCTTCATCGGACATCTCAAATCAACGTCAACTTCATATACTAATCTCTATAACCGAATACTAGGTGGAAATCCTATTCCTCATGAACCCACATCACCATTTGGTCGGCCACGTCTGATACAACAACGAGTGCATATATACCATCGGATCGTAGCCTACGTGTGAGTCATCTTCGCGATTCATTCAGACCGCGTCGATCCTTATCCTTCCCTCCTCACGGTACCTCACTCTTTTCTACTATCCTTCTCCCTCCACTGCAGCTGCCCATGCCAATCTGCTATCCACCACACAATCGCCACCCAATTCAAGGAGGAGACCCCCGAACGACAGCATAGTTCGAAAGCACACTAGAGAATGAAGAAAGGAGGAGCAAAACATGATGGGATTGAGCACAGATATCCGAAAATCAACCGTGGGATTGCCAACAAACCTGAACCCCCTCTCGAGCTTGATTCCGCACCCACGGGCTATAATCCACTGACATCCCCATTCGCATCCCAGGAGCTCTCACATCCTTTCCCCTCTCTTTCTAGGACTCCAACGTCGCACGTGTACCCCTCACCCACCGTGAGTCGCCGCCAAAGCTCCTCGTCATCATTGTGCCACTGCAAGCCTCCTCGGCAACCACATGACCCCAAAACGGGATCCTCGTTGCTCGGAGATCTTGCTCCGCTCGTCACCGTTGCAATCCACCCACCGAAGCCCAGCTCCAACGAGCTCCCGTGGTTGCGCTGCCATGTCCTTCATCACCGCCGTCGTCTACACACTAGAGCCTAGGTAAAATCCTCTTCTGCCATCTGATGTCGCACCAACGGTAGATATTAAAACGTCTCATACCCTATCATTTGTACCTAGTCAGCATGTAATCCGCGTCATCATCGCAACGCCAGCACCACGTAGGCGCAATTCTCCTACGTGGCAGCTCAGTCAGCGTCGACCTGCCTCGTTTGCATGCCACATTAGCATCGTACTTTTCTTTTTCTTTTTAAACCCTCTGCTCACGTCAGCCATACGCAATAAAGACTTTTCTTTAAAAAAAATAATTCGCAAAATCCTAAAACCTGAAAATAGCTTCTTGTTTAACAGAAAATTTTGGTAAATTCATAATAAATCAAACTAAGGTTTTAAAAATGTTTTCTCAACAAAATAAATTAAATTAAATGTTTTAATTATATTTAAATATGGTTTAGTAATAAAAACAATAAATAAAATTTGAATAATGTTTTTGAAAATATAAATAATAGTCTTAATGTTAAAATATGTTTCTTTAATTCTGGAAAATCAGTGAATAACTAGGATAAATTAATAAATGTGTTTCTTTAGTAAAATAATTTAAAACAATTTTCTTTAATTCTTTTAGGTGTTTCTTTAATTCCTAAAAAATCTTTTTAATTCCAAAAATTGCTAGAAAACCCAAAGAACCCTAGAAAATACCCAGTGCCTAAAAAACCCAAGAAAAATCCTACGCCCTTTTTCCACCATTCCAAAACCATATCTCCACCATCGCAACTCTGATCAAATCATTTCCTTCACCAATAATTCACCAAAAATCATAAAATTAATAAACAAAATCATAAAATTAATAAACAATCAGCGATAATAGAGGGCCATCCCATTCTTCGGGTGAGTTCACCATTGCCAATCCAACGACACAAATGGTGGAGAAAAATCTAGAGTGCCCAAAGCAGCACATACAAAGATGGAATGGGTTTTTGCAGAGCTCCTCCAAGCTCTGGGGTGACTGGGATAGCTCAGAGACAACATGGGCACTGTTGATTGACTCGGCGATAAGATGTACGTAGTGGGGGAAAAAGGAGAGGAGAGGAGCTGCTGCTTGGGCTAGGAAGGAGCAGCAGGACGAGGAGATAGGAAATTGTTGCTGCTGCTACAATGCAACAACAGCTACAGAACAGAGAGAAGGATCATGACATGTGTAAATCATTTGGAGGCTGCGGGGTAGAGTAGCAATACATGTAGGGCTGGGGGCCAATTGGAAGGGTGTGTGCAGGAAGCAGGCTTCCATGGCTGCCATGGAGAGCAGTATTCACCTGAATAGCCCGTGTATATTTCGAATTATAAATTCCTCAAAGTGGTCCACTTTTAAGACTTCTAGAAATTTTTAATGCCTCAAATAAATTCTCAAAAAATTGGAGAAATTCACTAATGTTCCTCTCATCTGATATACCAATTTATAAAATTACTAATGTTCCTCTCATCTGATATACCAATTTATAAAATTATTCTCAAATATATATTATATGGTAAAAAAGTGAATTGCTTTGTAATGCTCCATTTAATTGTATATTTATTCTTTCATGTGATTTTCACTTCTTAATTCAATTTGAATTCAAACTAATTCAAATATGCACAAATTTATCCAAATGATTATGAAAAGCATGTAAATATGAATATGCACAAATTTAGGGGTGCGACAAACCTCCCCCTTAAAAGAACCTCGTCCTGAGATTCAGGTGAGCTTTGGAGAGGGTGTAATGAAATTAAGAGTTCAAGAGTTGAGCAGTCAGACAATAATTTACCAAAGTTTTATATTACTAATATCCATAATTAGATCTTTATATCATACTATTTTATAATTGACTCACTAAATCCATTATTATATACCAAAAACAAAAAGACATGGGTGGCCACGCGCAAAAAAACCGTCGTCATCGTCGGCCACATGCAAAAATGTGACTACTGGCCATCGGTCATGACGAAGAAGAAGTAGTCGTCGTCATCATCATTGTCCTCATCCTCGCCTTCACCACCAATCTCGTCGGACTCCTCCTCATCATCATCATCTAAGCTCGACTGGGGCTTCTTCGCATTCGGCTTGTCGAGGACAAAGTCCCACATGTCGTCCTTAGAAAAGGACCCTTTGTCGAGTCAGCAGAGTTCGAGGTCTCCGCCTCATCGTCGAACAATGGCGCAGGTGTGGGAGGTGTGTCTGGAGAAGGTGGCAGCGGTGGAGTGGAATCGTGTGGATCCATCACGCGACGACAGTGGAGGGGAGATGGTGAGAGCGAGAGTGAGAGAGCGATCTAATGAGAGCTTCTGTGGTCGAGTGTGAAATATTTAAAAGCGCTCGTGAGAAGCCGAGCAGGCGGGCGCGTGAAGTCGTACGGATTTTTAGAAATCACCATCGGTTATTAAAAGTATGTCTTTTAATAAACTAATATCATTACCAGTTTAATGAAGCATTAGTGGTGAAAATTTAATTAGCACTATCGGTTCATATAATAAACCAATAATGATAATCACTAACACTGCTGGTTCTGGCTGATTCGGTTTTTTATGTGTTCCTATGAGCTTATGAATCTACATTAAATATGGGGCAATGATAACCCTTTCTGTGATAGTGCGTTCATAATATAAAAGCTAATTTTCATTATTTATAATCCATATTGTACTACTAAATCCAAAATTGATAGTCTGGTAAAAAAGAGATTCTACTTATTCTACGGACTAAACTAGATTACTACGATCTAAAATTAAAATAAACATATTCTAAATTAGGCTAAGAAAAAGTATAATGAAACCACATCACTTTACATAATGGATGAGAGAGAGAAAGAGAGGGAATGGACCGACTGCTTGCATGAGTGACCGGCTAGAGCACTAGATAACAGACCTACCGATAGGCTTAATTGGAGCCCACGCACATTTTGTTTGATACAGTTTATTGCTAGCTTTTGTTTCTCAGAAACTATAAGCTAAAGCAAATAGACTGATTTATTATTATCTTTTGAAAAGCTGAAAAACTGTTTTACGATGAAATTAACTAAAAACTAATAAGTTGATTAAGAATGATTTTTCTGAAAAGTTAGTATGCTAAAAACTTAAAAAATTCTTGTGAAAATTAACAACTTTTAATATAAACCATAAACTGTTTTCAACAAAAGCTCGTAAATTGCAGCTGTGACAAACACAACCGTAGTTTGCTCTGCACGCGATTTGTGGAGCCTGCGCTTTCGATGGCGAGCTTAGGGACAACGATGACAACCGGGGATGCAGCGGCGGGCACAAGGGGCGATGGTGGGCTCGAGCAGCTGCGACGTCCGGTTCTGCGGTAGGGTGAGCAGTAGCGGCGTCGGGTTCTGAGGGAGGACGAGCGACGGCGGTGTGTGGTTCCATGGGCAGGTGAGCGGTTGCCGCAGCAGGTTCAGAGGGTAGGCAAGCGGCCGTGGGCGCGAGGTGCGCTCCGCAGTCCGCGCGACGCATCCGTGCCCTTCCGCCTCCAAGCGTTCTTCCTGCTACCGGTTACAAATGCATCGTGAATTGAACACAAGGCCACTGCTGTTCTGATCACGCAGGGCCATCGAGCGCCAGACTCCTTAGGTGGTCGGTGGAGGAGATCACGAAATTAATCTATTTATCTATTCTTCTTGGGATTCATAAACTGATTCTTGAAGATAAAGGCTTGACGATCCTGATCAGATCAAGCACAACATAGGTGACTTAGGGAATTTTTGGAGAAAACAAGAACATCTGCGAGGGTTTGTTTGTTTGTCTAAATTGCCCTTAGCCTGACTTTAAATGTATATAATCTCAGAAAGAAACGTATTTGATAGCCTGTATCTACTATTACTGTCTGTATGAGTGGATAAAAATATACGATCTTATCCCGGCTCTACATCTGCTCTGTAGCATCTAGGCCCCTAGGTAAGAGGTAAGAGTTTCGGTGATTAATGACAACCGTATCATTCTAACATATGTGTTTTGAACGGTATCAAAGAAAAAGAAAAACTTAGTTCACAATGATGCTTTGATTCTCTTGGCCCTTTAAGCGCTTATATGGACGATCAAATGACATGTGCATGAAGATTAAGGATCTTCTAGTTCTAAGTGTCACAAAGAGATGAAGGACACTTAGAGTAGTATAGGTTCTATTTTTTTTTAGTCTTTTGACCGTACTATAAAGGGGGGTTAAGAGTTGTAGCTTGACCTAGGTGAGTCTAGACGGAGTTGATGCACACTTGTGCTCTAGAGCTAGGTAGCTCATACAAGCTTTTGGTTGAGTGTCCAAGAAGTTAGAACTCAAGATTGTTTAAATTGGTTGAATTCAGCGAATATTCAACACACCGGATGATCCTCTGTATGAAGAGTGTACTCACCGGAGTTTATTTTGGTCGAGGTCGGCGGAATTCTTTAGCTTGGTCAGGATGGTCCGGCGCCAAAATTGTTGTCAGCACCTGTCGGAGGATGAACTCCTGTCGCAGGGATCCCGAGAGACCCCTTTTTAAAGATTCGGCCGGGGGATGATCCTGAATGAGCTCGTCGGGGAAATAAATGGAAACGGAAAGAAATGCAACGGCCGGTGGTGGGGGATGATCGTCCTAGTGCAAAAAAGAGATAAATGCACCGGAGTTTAGACAGGTTCGGGCCGCACGGGGGCGTAATACCCTACTCCTGTGTGGATGCAATATCCTTCCTTGAAGGGAATTCTTCAAGGATGTGTCTGGTTACAAGGGTGTATTGTCTAACAGAGAGCTTGGGGCTCCCGTGCTCTAGCTCTACTTGAGCTTGCTTGTGATGTTCTTCGTCTCTTGTGGTCTCTTCTCTTGATCTCGTCTTGTCTGGCTTAGTTGTTTCTTGGCTTAGTTGTTTCTTGGCTTAGTTGCCTTCATGTGTTCTCCATCCTTTCCTTTTATACACACGCCGACCTCGACTTATCCCGAATGGGAAAGAGGGGGCGCGAGTGCCAAGGCGCCACGGAGAAAGGCGTCATCATTCCGTCTGGGCGAAGTGACAGGGGCGGTGGAAAAATGCGGCGTGCATCCGACCACCCGCCACTGTGGACGTCCTCCGGCGCCGTTGAGAGGGCCCACCGGGCGGCCACAGAGGCACCCGACGCGCCCACCCTGTCTTGTTCTTCTGTCAGGGCAAGGTGGCAGGCGGAACGCTTTGATTCTGGCAACGTTATCCCGAGGTACCCCGGATGATACGGGACGGGACTCGTGCAATTAATGGACCCACGCCCCCCTGCCAAAGCATGGCAGGGACTGACATCATGGCATGGGCAGCTGAGAATGTCAGGATGTCAGGACGCGCGTGCCCATTAAATGCGGTATTAGACCTTTGACTGGCTGACACCCCGCCGACGGGACCCTTCGGGTCGTCGAGGCGTCAGGCGATCTTGCGCGAACCTTCGGGGAACCGAGTGCTCGGGGGCTGCCACGTGCAGCCCCGAGCACTCTCTCCCGAGCACTCCTGTAGGACCCTTCGGGGAACCGAGTCCTCGGGGGCTGCCACGTGCAGCCCCGAGCACTCTCTCCCGAGCACTTCTGTAGGACCTTCGGGGAACCGAGTCCTCGGGGGCTGCCACGTGCAGCCCCGAGCACTCTCTCCCGAGCACTTGGGCAGATCCTTCGGGGAATCGAGTCCTCGGGGCTACCACGTGCAACCCCGAGCACTTGGGCAGATCCTTCGGGGAACCGAGTCCTCGGGGGCTACCACGTGCAGCCCCGAGCACTCTCTCCCGAGCACTCCTTTAGACCCTTCGGGGAACCGAGTCCTCGGGGGCTGCCACATGCAGCCCCGAGCACTCTCTCCCGAGCACTTGGCTGTTCGACTCATCGGGGGACTATGGTACTCGGGGGTGAGTGGGAAACCCCTTCGAGCACTTTCTTCCCGGTACTTGGACTCTGCGGGTCATCGGGGAACTGGGGTGCTCGGGAACCAGAGGCTGTGGCCTCGAGCACCTTCTCTCGGAACTTAGATTTTCCTCATCCTGCAGGGGGGACTTCGCGGGATGGTGACACGTGGCGGACGGCTGGCCCGGTCTCGGGACTCAGGGACCCCTGGTTCCCGATACACCGACAGTAGCCCCCGGGCCCATTGGTAGGCGATGGCACGGAGACTGCGGATGGGCCCTTCGTCGCGGCCGAGGCCGAGGCTGGCGTGGACGCCACATGGCAGGCTTTCGAAAGGTGGCCTTTAGAGACCCGGGCCTCGGGTAGGACCCAACGGGGAAACGAGTAGACGCATGTCCACACAACTCCCGAAGGGTATGATGACCGTACGGGCGGCACGCGCGGCCACAGCGCAGATCGAGGAAAATACGCCTGGCAGCCGCTGACGCCGCACGATCGGCGGGAGATTCGCCTGGCGGTTGCATCGATCGAGGCGGCACTTCGCCGAGCGAACCGTTGGCGGCAATATTTGAACTTTGAGATATAAAAAGGGGGAGGAGATCGGTCCGTCCCCCTCTTTACGCCTTCTTGCACTCCTGCTCTTGCCTTCTTCGTGCTCCGAAGCCCTTAGGAAATTTTCAGACGACCGGAGCACTTTTCCTTCCCTTTCACCATCACCAAAACACCTCCACTCTTGCCGAGATGCCGAGGGTCGGGGGAGGCCGTCGGGACAAGGCTCCGGACAGCATTCTGCCGGAGTCTCGTCTGAGGAACGAAGAGGCGGCGGCCAAGATCAGGAAGTTGCTGGTGCCCGAGGGGCAAGAGGGAGCTGTGGTGGTGACGCCGGTGAGCCTGACGCCGGTGACGACCGTTCCCGGGCGGATCGTTCTCTTCACGTCTTTCGTGGCGGCGGGGTTGGTGCCGCCATTCTCCACTTTCGTCCTTCAAGTGCTCGAGACCTACGGCATCCAACTGGTGCACCTGAGCCCCAACTCCGTCGTGGTGTTGGCGATCTTCGCGCACCTCTGCGAGATGTTCATGGGGGTGGCGCCTTCGGCGATGCTGCTTCGACACTTCTTCGTTCTTCGGCCAGTGGGGAAGAAGAGAGGGCACTCCACGGCGGATGTCGCAGGGTGCTGCAACCTTCGGCTACGGGACGACCTGGGGGAGCACTACATCCCCCAGGTACTGCACAACAAGTGGGAGGAATGGCGACGGGACTGGTTCTTCGTCGACGTCGACCCCCACGAGCGCCTCAAACTACCAGAAGCGGCGGCGGAACCTCGGAGATCGACATGGGAGGCGCCGCCGCCAGAAGACGCGAGGCTGGAGCCGGTGTTGGAGCGCATCCGGCTCCTGCGCGACTCCAGGCTGATTTCCGTCATGGTGGTGGTGGACTTCCTGCGCCGTCGTCTGGCGCCTCTGCGGGAGCGGGCACGGCCGTGTTGGTTCTACACCGGGTCGGAGGACATCACCCGGACCCAAGTCGGTGCAAGCTGGGACCTGGGCCTGGCGGAGCTGAGGGGCATGACGCGGGTGATCACTGGAGTAGAAGACATGGGCCGGGCGGAACTCCCGTGGCCGGAGATGGCGCTCTGCGCCAATCCCGATCGGGTGGCGATCATGGCGCGGCTGCCGGAGTTCGACGCCCAGGGGCCCGTGGACCGGCCGAGGAGCCGGAGCCCCGAGGCCTCCGAGCTCCCTGGTTTGGACGAGCTGCTCGGCGAGGAGACTACAAACAGTTCGACGCAGGCTGGCAACGGGGCCGCTGCAGGCAGCAGCCGCCGCGCCAGGGAGGAGGGCACCTCTGACACCGCGGTGGTGGTGGCGCCGGGGGATCGGGGAAAGCGTCCCCGAGTCCTCATCTCGGTGCCGGATTCTCCGCCGTCGCCGTCGGCAACGGCGGCATTCCCGGTGCTGGAGCCGCGGCTCGTGCGGATGGGGCCTGCGCCGGCGCCTGAGAGTCGCGCGGCGGCCCCACCGAGTCCCCAGCGGAAGAGGCGGCGGGAGGACTCCGGGCCGGCGCCGCCGGACCCGGACTTCAGGCTCCCGGTAGCCAAATGGCAGTACCGGTAAGTTTCTTTCTTTGCTCTTTCTTGGGCGCTTCTTGCCCGAACTGAGTTTTGATTTTGATCTTCACCTATCTCCCGCAGGCCGACCGCAGGCGCCACCGCGAAGCCGAGGCCAGAGCTGAGCCCGCCGGCCGCGTCGACGCAGGCGGACGCAGGGACGGCGGGGGCGCCAACAGTCGTGGCGGCCACTGGGAGAGCGGCGGAGGCGGCGGCCGAGAGGAGGACAGAGCAGTCGTTCGAGTCCTCGGCACCGGCGGAACCTACCCCGGGCGTGCAGAGCCCGGGGCGGATGATGGTGGAGGCAGCGGCCTTGCCGGGGCCGGCGAACGCGGCGGCCGACGCGGGGATGCGGCCGCCGTCTGAGTCTTCGGTACCGGCGGAACCTACCCCGGGCAGACAGAGCCCGGGGCGGATGGTGGTGTGGTGTCCCGTGGAGACCTCGGACCCCCCGGAGGCGATCTGTGGGGAGGCCGACGCCCCACCGGCGCCTGGCCATCCCGCCGACCCCTTCCTGGCCGCGATCGAAGGCGTCCAGGTGGCGGTCGGGCGGCTGGGCGCGGCAGTGGGAGCAAAGGAGGAGCAGCTCGAAGCTGAGCACGCCCGCCTGGCTTTGGAGAGGGCGCAGCTCGCGAGCGCCCAGGAGGAGGCCCGCGCGGCGGCCGCGCGGGAACAGAAGCTCCTGGAAGATACCCGCGCAGAGGTCGCGCGGGAACAAGAAATTTTGAAGGCCGCAGGGGCAGAAGCCGCGCGGGAGCGAGAAGACGCCGCCCGCCTGGCTGAGGTGTCGAGGCAGCAGGCTGCCGAGGCCCTTTCCAGGATGGGGCAGGCGCAGGAGAAGGAGGCTTCGGTCACAGTTCGCGAGAAGGCGGCGGAGGAGCTGCGGGCCGAGCTGACCCGCCGGGAGGGTGTGGCCGAGCAGACGCGCGCCGACCTCCAACATTGGGAAGACGACCTCCGGAAGATCAGAGAAGACATCCGCCGCTGGGAGGAGGACATCTCCCTTCGGGAGGTGGACAATGAGATCTCAGCGGCGGATCTTGGTGCCCGGGAGGATTCGGTGACCCAACAGGAGGACGCGCTGGCCCGGCGGGAGGGCGAGCTGAGTCGTCGAGAGGGAGAGGCTGCCGCGGCGGCCACGGCCGCTGCTACCAGGGCGGAGGAGAACGCGAAGCACGAGGCGGAATTAACCGCCCGTGAGCGCGCCTTGTCCGAGCTGGTGGCGAAGACGAAGCAGGCTGCCAGCTCCGCAGCCGTTGGCGGTTCTTCTGGCCCGGCCGGGGAACAGGGACTTGAGGCGCAGCTGTGGGCTGCCAAGGAGAAGCTCGAGACCGCGTTCGTCTCGCGGGTCAACCTGCAGCATATGTTAGAGGATATACTCCGGCGGATGCGGCGGGCAGTGGAGAAGGGCGGCCTCGGATGGCTCGTTGAAGACCAGAAGAGCAACAGCCCCGCACGACAAGTGTTAGGGCTTCAGCAGGTTTGCGAGCGCCTCGAGGCCCTGCCCTGGGCTGTCCAAGAACTCGCCGCCCGGGAGGGACGCGGCTTGGCCTACGCGGTGGCCGAGCACGTCCTGGCCTGCTACCGAAGCAGAAACCCGAACTTCCCGCTGGAGCTGGCGCGGGAAGGAGTGGTTGAAGCCGAGGGAGAGGCTGCCCGGGAAGCGGTTCGGAGTACCGCTGCCGAAGTGGTGGCCGGCTTTAGGCGGGAAGTGCCGCCACCGCCAGCCCCCGGGGACGACTCAGAAGACTCAGCTACCGCCTCCGCAGCCGACTAGACCTTTTGTAGTCGTTTTTCTTTCTTTTGTTGTTGTCTTGACGTATGTAAATATGGGAGTGATCCCTCAGAAATGCTTGTATGTGCCTTGTGAATATAATGGCAGCTTTTCTTTGGGCTCGCAACTCCAGTGTTCTTGAATGCTTGATGTTCCTTCTAATGTTTTGCCTTGAAGCCCCGGGGAGTACTCAGCCGGACTGTTCCCGACCTTTCCATCCCCGAGAACGAAGTTGTCCCGATTGCTGTTGTTGGCGCATTCAGCCCTCGAGCTCTCGCGAGTCCGCATCGTCTAAGTTGAAAGACAAAGACACGAACTTACTTGCTCGGGAGATAGAACGATTCAGCACGGAACACGCCGTGACCGACGAACACTTTTTCACCTCGCGACCACTCAGTTAGTAGATGGGAGACACGTGCGGGCGGAAATGTGACCAAGAGTCCCCGTGGTCCGATGGTGCCCGGGCTTAAGACGGACCGGACCGAGCACTGATAGCCCGCCCCTGAGGCCTGAGCTCCGGACTACTCGAGGAGCTCGAGCGATAGGATTACCCAGGGCACCCAGGGACTCGGTAGTGCTCGGGGTCCTTAAAAGCGGACCGAACATCACGACCACCACGAAGGGCTTCGGTCATACATTACCGTACGCGCGGTACTCCTTTCTACGAATCGCTCTGTCGTTCCAGGAAAAAGTAGACACACGGTAGGGTTTTGTGAGCGAGGAGATCATCTCGCCGAGCAGATTAGAATGCAAGAGTCCCCGAGGATGACTCGGGAAACATAAAATTATTGAACGCAGACTTGTCTGAATGTAACCACTCACCGGACAGCTGTCGGCCTTCCGGCCAACCGATCCTGGAGGGGTGTGTGCTTCCGAGCTTGGGGTGCCCGGGGACTTGGTTCCTTCAGCGGAGTGCCTGAGCGCCCAGAGGCACGCGAGGATCCCGGGGTCGGGTGATCTCGACTACTCATGCTAAGTGGTAGGACCACCCGAGAACCCTTGGGGCCGACCAGAGACCGGGGCATTGAAGCCCTCGCGGTCGAGCTGCTCTTGATTGTCGGCCTGTGACTTAAGAGAGAATAGGGAATTTCTTTGCCTGGAGCGCTCTGTTAGTGCGGTACTTGTTATAGACTGCTCTCGTTTTCGACCCGAGACCTCTTGAATACCCAAACCGGCGAACGAGAGCGGACAGAGGCATAACCCAGAGGTCCTATGGTTCGGTGGCGCCCGGGTATGACAGACCAGACCGAGCACCGACAGCCCGCTCCGGGGGCCTGAGCTCCGGACTACACGAGGAGCTCGAGCGATAGGATTACCCAGAGCACCCCGGAACTCGGTAGTGCCCGGGAGCCTGCCACGACACCGAACACCACAGCCTACCATGCCGGACGTAAGTCAGCGGCAACTGCCCGCATGCATACCGATTGGGATTCTTTTATCAGCGGGGAAAATGAGAGAGCGAACTTTTTCTCGCACAACCGAGCACCTCACCAAACAGATTAAACATACGGAATGCAGAAAAATGAATTTGACATAGCGACTGCCTAATGAGACATTGAATTTACAATTTTTACAAGGTTGGGCGACGGTGACTTACCCAATGGGTGGAGCCCCTGGTCAGCTTGGGCGGGGGGAAGCCCCCGGCCTGGCTGACTTGAGCCGCGAGCATGGCCATCTACGGGTAGAACTTGCGCAGGTGCTCGATGTTCCACGGGTTCAGGAGTGGCTGCCCATCCTCTGTCGCCAACCTGAAAGAACCCTCTCGCGGGACCCCGATCATGGTGAAGGGACCTTCCCACACAGGGGATAGCTTAGTCATTCCTTCGCGCGACTGGACGCGTCGGAGAACTAGGTCCCCCACCTCGAGAGATCGGGCCCGGACATGGCGCAGATGATATCGCCGCAGACTCTACTGGTACCGAGCCACCCGGACGGTGGCACACCGCCGGCTCTCTTCCAGGTAGTCAACGTCGTCGCGCCTTTGCTGCTCTTGCTCACCCTCAGAATATGCATGCACCCGAGGGGAGCCCAGAGTGAGCTCGGAGGGGAGGACTGCCTCGGCGCCGTAGACGAGGAAGAATGGAGTCTCCCCGGTGGCGCGGCTTGGCGTAGTCTGATTAGCCCATAGCACGGCGGGCAGCTCATCCACCCATCCCTTCCCGTGCTTGGCGAGCACGTTATAGGTCCGGGTTTTGAGGCCCTTTAGTATCTCCGCGTTGGCGCGCTCGACTTGCCCGTTACTCCAAGGATGAGCGACGGAGGCGAAGCAGAGCTTGATGCCGAGGTCTTCGTAATAGTCCCCGAACAGGGCACTCGTGAACTGGGTGCCGTTGTCGGTGATGATCCGGTTCGGGACGCCAAAGCGACTGGTGATGCTACGGATAAACTGGAGCGCCGTGTTTTTGGTCACCTTGATGACTGGGACCGCCTCCGACCACTTGGTGAATTTGTCAATGGCGACATATAGGTATGCATAGCCCCCGATTGCTCGGGAGAATGGACCCAGAATGTCCAACCCCCAGACCGCGAAAGGCCATGACAGGGGGATGGTATGAAGAGCCTGATCTGGCTGGTGAATCTGCTTTGCGTGGAACTGGCACGCCCTGTAGCGCCGAACCAGCTCGGAAGCATCCTAGAGAGCTGTAGGCTAGTAGAAACCTTGCCGGAAGGTCTTCCCGACCAGCGTGCGGAACGATGAATGGTCACCGCACTCGCCCTCGTGGATCTCAGCGAGAAGATCGCCGCCTTCTGCCCGGGAGATGCATTTCAGGAGGACACCTCCTGCGCTACGCCGGTAGAGATCCTCATCTACTATAGCATAGCGTCTGGACTGCCGAGCAACTCTTTCGGCAGACGCCTCATCCCCGGGAAGGAACTTTTCCTTCAAGTACCCTCGGATGTCAGACATCCACGAGGCATCTTGAGAACATTCGGCGAGTGCTGGCGAGTGCAGCGCACTCGCCGGATGGCGGCGCCCTGACGGGGCTTCCCACTGAGGGCACCGCCGGGGTCCCCTGAATTGAGTTCGAGCTTTCCCCTTCGTCCTGTTCGGCAGGCAGGACGGAAGGCCGTGCGAGTCTTTCTTCAAAGACTCCGGCAGGGACGCGCACACGGGAGGAGGCCAGGCGGGAGAGCTCGTCGGCCAGAGTGTTGTCGCGGCGAGGGATGTGCCGCAACTCCAGGCCATCGAAACGCCTCTCCAGCTTCCTGACCGCAGCCACGTACGCCGCCATTTGAGGATCCGTGCACTGGTACTCCTTGGATACCTGGTTGATGACCAGTGGGGAGTCCCCTTTGACCAGGAGGCGACGAATCCCGAGCCCCACCGCAGCCCGGAGGCCGGTGATGAGACCTTCATATTCCGCCATGTTGTTGGATGCGCGGAACTGCAACTGCACGACGTACCGGAGCTCTTCACCCGTTGGGGAGGTGAGAACCACTTCGGCCCCTGCGCCTTTCAGCGAGAGGGAGCCGTCGAAGTGCATGACCCAGTACCCGGGCGCGTCGTGCCCGGGATAGGCAGAGATCTCTTCGGGGACGATGTTGGGGACGGGTGTCCACTCTGCCACGAAGTCGGAGAGCGCCTGGCTTTTGATCGCCTGGTGACTGACGAAGTGCAAGTCAAATTCCGCCAGCTCCACTGCCCACTTGACAACACGCCCGGTGCCTTCCCGGTTTCAGAGAATGGGTCCTAGTGGATACGTGGTAACCACCGAGACCTTGTGCGCCTGGAAGTAGTGGTGCAGCTTCTGGGAAGCGACGAGCACGGCATAGAGCAGCTTCTGAGCCTGGGGATATCTTGCCTTGGCTTCCCGGAGGACTTCACTGACGAAGTACACCGGTCGCTGTACCCGGCGGGCCCGGACGGCGGCTCTACCCGGGTCGCTGCTGCAGCCCCCAGGCTTGGCGGCATGGTCGGGGCTGGCCGGGCACTCGGGCTCGACTCCCTGATTGGGAGGAGCAGTGTGCTCGGGCTCGACCCCTTGCTCAGGGGGAGCCGCGAGGACGGTTGAGTGCTCGGGGGTCTCTGGGAGCTGGGACCCAGCACCTGGCCCCAGACACTCGTCGCGCTCTACCACCAGCACCATGCTCACGACCTGAGGAGTGGCCGAAACGTAGAGCAGCAGGGGCTCACCTTCGGAGGGAGCCACCAGTGCGGGTGGCGAGGTGAGGTACTTCTTTAGGTCGCGGAAGGCCTGCTCGGCCTCCGGCGTCCAATCGAAACGACCGGTCTTCTTCAGAAGCTTGAAGAGGGGGAGCCCTCGCTCCCCGAGCTTGGAGATGAAGCGCCCGAGGGCTGTCATGCAGCCGGCGAGACGCTGGACCTCTTTGAGTCGAACCAGGGGTCGCATCTGCTCGATGGCCCGGATCTTCTCTGGATTGACCTCGATTCCTCGGCCAGAAACCAAGAAACAAAGGAGCTTGCCCGCCGGCACCCCGAAGACACACTTCTCTGGGTTGAACTTGAGACGGGTAGTGCGGAGACTGTTGAAAGTCTCGGCAAGGTCCTCGAGCAAGGTGGCGCGGTCTCGGGTTTTGACCACGAGGTCGTCGATGTAAGCTTCGACGTTGCGGCCAACCTGTGAATCAAGGGTAATACGAATAGCGCGCTGGAAGGAGGATCTAGCGTTGCGCAGGCCAAAAGACATTGACATATAGCAATAAGTCCCCACCGGAGTGGTAAAAGCAGTTTTTTCCTCGTCCCCTACGGCCATGCGGATCTGGTGATACCCAGAGTTTGCATCTAAAAAGCATAAAAGATCGTATCCCGCAGTTGCATCTACAATTTGATCAATGCGAGGTAAGGGGAAGGGATCTTTAGGGCAAGCCTTATTCAGGTCGGTGTAGTCCACGCATATGCGGAGCTTGCCGTTGGCCTTCGGGACGATGACTGGGTTTGCCAGCCAGTCGGGGTGGAGGACTTCTCGGATAAATCCGACGTCGAGGAGCTTGTTGACCTGCTCGTGGATAAACTCCTGGCGCTCAGGCGCCTGCCGTCGGACCTTCTGCTTCACCGGGCGGGCGTCCGGACGCACCGCCAAGTGATGCTCGATCACCTCCCTAGGGATCCCGGGCATATCGGACGGTTGCCACGCAAACACGTCTGCGTTAGCCCGGAGGAAGGCGACTAGCGCGCTTTCCTATTTGCTGCCCAGGTCATCACCGATCCGGACGACCTGGGTAGCGCCTTCGCCCACCATGACCTCCTTCGTCGGAACAGAGGCGTCGGCGGCGAGTCGGGGGTTGGATGAAGAGGGTCCCGAGCCCCCTGTAGAGCCATCGACCTCGGCCTGCGCTGAAACCAGAGCCATGTATGACTGCTCAGCGCAGGAGACGGCGCCGCCGGAGTCGGCAATCACGGAGATGGGGCCCGCGGGGCTCGGCATCTTAACCGTGAGGTATGCGTAGTGCACGGCCATCATGAACTTGGCGAGCGCCGGACGCTCGAGGATGGCGTTGTAGGGGAGAGGGAGCTCCGCGACGTCGAAAAGGACGCACTCCATGCGGAAGTTGTCCCGGCTCCCGAAGGTCACGGGCAACTCGACCTGCCCGAGGGGCAGGGAGTGCCCGGGGGTCACTCCGCAGAAGGGGAGCGACGGCCTTAGGCGCCTGGAGGACACCTGCAGCTTCTCAAAAGCCTCCTTGGAGAGGAGGTTGAGGCCTGCACCACCGTCGATCAGCACTCTGCCGACCTTAACATTGCAGACAGTGGGGGACACCACCAGGGGTAGTCGCCCCACGGCTGCAGTACTTGCGGGGTGATCGGCCATGCTGAATGTGATCGGAGCGTCCGACCACCTCAGGGGCCTAGCGGCCTCCTCGCTCGGGGTTGCCGAGCACACCTCGCGTCGCATGACCTTGATGCCACGGCGCGAGGAAGGCGTGTAGGCGCCTCCGTCGATAAAGGCGACGGCATGCTCGGGCTCCTGGAAATCGAGCTCGGCGTTGTCGGGGGCGACCTCAGCATCGCCTCCCCCGCGGGACTCGTCGCGCTCCCTCTGGCGCTGCTCGACGAGTCCTTTGACCGTACGACACTCCGTGAGGTCGTGCCATCTGGTCTGGTGTATGGGGCACCATTTGCCTGGCTCGGGCCCCGCGGGAGCGGGGACCCTCGCTGCAGCAGGAGCCCGGTCGGGGGCCGGGGTTCTTGCGGGAGCCGGTGCCCTAGCTGGTGCCGGGGCCCTTGTGGGCACGGGGGCCCGAGGAGGGGCCCTAGCAGGGGTCCTTGCGGGTGCGGGCCGTCTGTCGGCGCCCGCCCGGCGCTCTTGCCGGCGGTCGGGCTCTTGAGCCGGCCTATGGGCGGGGCTCTGGGCCGGCTCGATAGGAGCGACATCGCGCTTCCTTCTCTTCTTCTTTTCCCGCTTGTCGGAGCGGGAAGAACTTGGCTGGTCGGCGGCGGGGCGGGGAGCATGCCACGCCCTGGCCTCCGCAGCCTTGGCGCACTTATCAGCCAGTGCGAAGAGCTCCGCAGTGGTCTCGATCTCGTGCGTACCTAGCTTTTCAAGCATCCGCTCGTCGCGGATGCCCTGCCGGAAAGCGACGATAACAGCGTGGGGGCCACCCGCGGGATGGTGTTACGGACCTGGCTGAAACGCTGTATAAAGCACCGCAGCGTCTCCCCTTCCTGCTGTTTGACGGCGTGGAGGTCGCACTCCAAGCCGGGGCGCGTGAATGTGCCCTGAAAATTGGCCACAAACTTGTGGCAGAGGTCATCCCAGGAGCTAATAGACCCTGAGGGTAAGTTCATAAGCCAAGAGCGGGCAGAGCCCCTTAAGGCAACATGAAAATAATTTGCCATCACCTTTTCGCTGCCTCCGGCCGCTTGAACGGCCGTTGTGTAGATCTGGAGGAACTCGACGGGGTCGATGGACCCGTCGTACTTCTCCGGCAGCTCGGGGCAGAACTTGGAAGGCCACCTGACCCGACGGAGCTCAGCGGTGAAGGCACGGCAACCGGTGCCGTACCCCGCAGCGCGAGCGGGGGTCCTCGGTGGTGAGTGCCGGCGAGCCGGGGATTCCTGGTGATCGTGGGCCGGGAAAGAGGAAGCCTGGTCCTCTGCCCCGGCCCCCTGTCGGGTTTCCCGCTGGCGCTCGAGAGTGACCCAGGCGTCCTCGTGGCCCCTCCGCTCGTTAAGACGCAAGCGGAGGTCCCGGGCCTCGGACACGGCCAGTGGGAGGGCGCTCCGCCTGGAGGCCCCTCGGCCCGTGCGGACGTAGCCCGTTGAGGAGCCAGTTCTGGCGGCACCACGGTGAGTGGTGGTACGAGGACTCCCGGCCTGCACTTGGCGGCGAGCAGTGCCAACCAAGGTGACGACATCTTGGATCCACCGGCCTTCCGAAGTGTTCGGTGTGGCCTGAACGGGCGGGTAACTGAGGAGAGCATGCGCTGCAAGCAGCGCGCTCCCCGGGCTGGCCTCGCTGAACGCGAGTCTGCGCTGAAGTGGCACCCGGCGCTGTCCAGAGGCGGACTTAGCGGCTAGGGTCTCAACCTCCTGCTGGGGGTCGGAAAGTGCATCAGTGGCGGCGGCGGCGGCCCTGCTAGGCCCAGCACCTTGATCCCCTCGGGAGGGAAAAACTGCACACGTGGATAGCGGCTGCTGCTGGAACGCAGCAACGACTGGGCTCTCCCGGGCGTCGGGCAGCACTCCGTCACTGGAAGTGGAGCCGGAACGCTGGAGACGGTGCCCACCAGCCATCTTTTCCTGTGAAAAAAAGCAAATGAACAAATCCAGGGATATTCCCCCCTACCTGGCGCGCCAGCTGTCGGAGGATGAACTCCTGTCGCAGGGATCCCGAGAGACCCCTTTTTAAAGATTCGGCCGGGGGGATGATCCTGAATGAGCTCGTCGGGGAAATAAATGGAAACGGAAAGAAATGCAACGGCCGGTGGTGGGGGATGATCGTCCTAGTGCAAAAAAGAGATAAATGCACCGGGGTTTAGACAGGTTCGGGCCGCACGGGGGCGTAATACCCTACTCCTGTGTGGATGCAATATCCTTCCTTGAAGGGAATTCTTTAAGGATGTGTCTCGTTACAAGGGTGTATTGTCTAACAGAGAGCTTGGGGCTCCCGTGCTCTAGCTCTACTTGAGCTTGCTTGTGATGTTCTTTGTCTCTTGTGGTCTCTTCTCTTGATCTCGTCTTGTCTGGCTTAGTTGTTTCTTGGCTTAGTTGTTTCTTGGCTTAGTTGCCTTCATGTGTTCTCCATCCTTTCCTTTTATACACACGCCGACCTCGACTTATCCCGAATGGGAAAGAGGGGGCGCGAGTGCCAAGGCGCCACGGAGAAAGGCGTCATCATTCCGTCTGGGCGAAGTGACAGGGGCGGTGGAAAAATGCGGCGCGCATCCGACCACCCGCCACTGTGGACGTCCTCCGGCGCCGTTGAGAGGGCCCACCGGGCGGCCACAGAGGCACCCGGCGCGCCCACCCTGTCTTGTTCTTCTGTCAGGGCAGGGTGGCAGGCGGAACGCTTTGATCCTGGCAACGTTATCCCGAGGTACCCCGGATGATACGGGACGGGACTAGTGCAATTAATGGACCCACGCCCCCCCTGCCAAAGCATGGTAGGGACTGACACCATGGCATGGGCAGCTGAGAATGTCAGGATGTCAGGCCGCGCATGCCCATTAAATGCGGTATTGGACCTTTGACTGGCTGACACCGCGCCGACGGGACCCTTCGGGTCGTCGGGGCGTCTGGCGATCTTGCGCGAACCTTCGGGGAACCGAGTGCTCGGGGGCTGCCACGTGCAGCCCCGAGCACTCTCTCCCGAGCACTCCTGTAGGACCCTTCGGGGAATCGAGTCCTCGGGGGCTGCCACGTGCAGCCCCGAGCACTCTCTCCCGAGCACTTCTGTAGGACCTTCGGGGAACCGAGTCCTCGGGGGCTGCCACGTGCAGCCCCGAGCACTCTCTCCAGAGCACTTGGGCAGATCCTTCGAGGAATCGAGTCCTCGGGGGCTACCACGTGCAGCCCCGAGCACTCTCTCCCGAGCACTCCTTTAGACCCTTCGGGGAACCGAGTCCTCGGGGGCTGCCACGTGCAGCCCCGAGCACTCTCTCCCGAGCACTTGGCTGTTTGACCCATCGGGGGACTATGGTACTCGGGGGCGAGTGGGAAACCCCTCCGAGCACTTTCTTCCTGGTACTTGGACTCTGCGGGTCATCGGGGAACTGGGGTGCTCGGGAACCAGAGGCTGTGGCCCCGAGCACCTTCTCCCGGAACTTAGATTTTCCTCATCCTGCAGGGGGGACCTCGCGGGATGGTGACACGTGGCGGATGGCCGGCCCGGTCTCGGGACTCAGGGACCCCTGGTTCCCGATACACCGACAGCACCGGAGCAATTTCCTAAGAGTTCTGAGTTGTAAAATTGTTGAAGTCCACGCCGGATGGTCCGGCGTTCGAGTGGTGAGATCACCGGAGAAATATTTTGCAGTGCCGTCTCGGCTTGATTCTACACGCCGGATGGTCCGTCATAGTGAAGAGTAAACGCCGGATGATTTTATACAGAGAGGTTGTAAACTATCATCTGGCCGGTTTCAATTGCTGGATGATCCGGTGTTAGTCCGGATGAAACGCCGGAGCTTTAACGGCTAATGGAACAGTTAACGGCTATTCTGTCAGGGGTATTAGCACCGGATATTCCGATGTGGAGAGAGTTATTCACACCGGACCTTCCGGCGTTAAGAAAAATTCTGGGTTGTTAGGCAACGGCTAATTCTTGATCCTTAGCCTATAAATACCTACTCATTTGGACTCATAAGGTGCTCTTGCAACCCTGTAGCAGCTCATACACTTGGTGTGTCATTTAGAAGCAAGAGAGAGCACTTGTGTTTAATTTCAAGTTCTTAGTTGAAGATTAAGGACATCTTTAGTGCTTGGAGAGTAACAAGTGTGCATCTAGCTGTTGTCTAGACTTTGTCTTTGTCAAGTGAAGCTTGAAGCTTGTTACTTTTGGTGGTTGGCAACACCTAGATGGTCTTGGTGATCGAAGGTGTTCTCGGTGAGCTCTTGGAGGACTTGTGGGAGCCCCGGGAAGAGATGATGTACTTGGTTTGATGCCCGCCAATTCGGAGATGGAGAAGGGGCAATCAAGAGGGAGCACTTGAGTCTTGGTGACTCAAGGGGGAGCTACATCCTTGGTGGATGCTCCAACAAGGACTAGGGGGAAGTGCCAATTTCTCGAAACCTTAGAAAAAAATTGGTGTTCTCTACTCCAACTATTTACATTACCGCATTTTACTTTGAGTATCTTGGTTCTTGCAAGTCTTTCTTTTTACCGTTCTCTCTCTTAGTTATGTTGCTTGTTTAGTTGCCTTGTCCTAGTTTAAATCACGTAGTTGCATCCTATTTTATCTAGGCTAAGGTTGTTATTTGTTTTAGAAAGCGATAGAAGTTTTAATTAGTGTCCAATTCAACCCCCTCTTGGGCCATTCGATCCTTTCATGCTCATACAGTCGGATTCACTTATTAACGTCACAAGATCATCTTTACGCGAGTAACCAATCACAATCTTAACTTTTGTATCTGCTCATATAGCTTCAGATTCAATCAATAAAACAGAAAATCAGTTCAATCTATCTAGACAAATACTTTAAATTTCATCCCTTATCCTAACTCTACATCCGCTCATGCAGACGGATCTACTTATTAGTATCATAAAATTATCTTCGCACGAGTAACTAATTACAACCTCAACTCTTACTTCCGCTTATACAGCCTTAGATTTAATCAACCAAACAAAAAAATCAGTTTAGGATATCTAGATAAATATAATCAACTAAATATTTTTCTTTTCAATACATATAACTCCACTCAATCTATTTCCCATAGCTTACTTATACAATACAATCATATAAAACCATATTCCAGCAAAAAAAAAAAAACACCCTAAGTGTTCCGACCATGTCATCGCGCTCTGTAGCGATGTGTCGGTGAGGAGGTTGAGGACGAAAGAGACGAGGATAGGTGGCCGAGCAATGAAAAAAAAGAGCAGGTCTATGCACTCAGTCTACACTTTCCCCAACCAGTCACGACATTCGAGATCAATCCGCCTCGGGATCGGAGACCATTCAGGGCAGGACGTTGTCTGACGCAGCCACACAGCCTGCTTTATTTTATCACTGACCCCATTCCGATGCCGCCCAAGTGTCGTCCCATGCATCATCCAACGGCGGGAGAGAGATCAGCGGCCGGCTCGCCCACGTGGTGGTTACGTGGTAGCACGAGATGGGCCCGTGACGTGCGCGTCTTCAGGGAGGAGACTCCGGAGAGCTCGACGTGGCGCGGTCTACAACGTCGGTTTAGTCTCCCTCGGCTTGTAAAGGTGGTGATTATAACGTGGGTGAGAGTCTTTTTAACACACTGCAAGTTTTTTTAATATACTTATCTTCAAAGTATAAGTTGTAGTATTTAAATTTAAATAAAAACTTATACTACACATGCACTCATCTTCACATACCTCATATACAAGTTAAGACATACAATATATACTCTACACATATGACTAGAAAAAATATCTCAAACTGTAGTACGCAGCGCGAGTAAGACTTAACCCAAGCTCTACCTAGGAGAGCAAGAAAAAACCCCTGATGAGTCATGTGAGTCTTATCAGAGATCAAACTCGAATGGACTCCCTCAATGATGTCCGGGCTAGCCAAACGAGCCCAGCTCTGTCCTCTTAGCACACTGCAACTTGTACAATTGCTCATGCACCGATGTGCTCATGACATGACTCACTGTGGTAGGTTGATTCTAAGGGATTTTTTGTTTTTTATCCGATAAAAATTCACTAGTCAACGTAGCATAGCGCACTACGCTAGGTTTGTTTCACTTTGATATATGCAATTTTTTGTGTACACAAGCCATGATAATATGACATGATGTGTGTTACGATGTCCCTACATGTCATACTTTTAAGGACAATTCTATATTTTGAGAACATGTCCTCAACTACACGTGATATTTTAATGGGCATTTAATAGCTCACGGTTGTTTTTAACTTCCTAACAGATAGAAATAGGCTACTCCTGGTTTCTCCCAACGGACCTCATGCTCCCCCTCCCTGCCCCTCCTCCCTCTGTCTCCAACAACGCCCTGCCCTTGGATCCACGTCCACAATTCGTAGTCGCACTAACATCTTCATTTTGGAGCTCTCATCTGGGCATAGACCCATCCAGTGATCCTTCACAGTTCGCGGTTGATGGCGTCCCCGCCACCTCACCGCCCTGCCCCCGCGCCTGCCTCCTCCGTCGAATCAATCTATCACCTGCCAACCTCCCCTAAGCTCGAAGATGGAGAATCATGTTGGCGAAGAAGATGGGATTCATCGTCTCAGACATCGATCTCGATTTGAGGCATATGAGATTTAGAAGGTGTGCTTTAAATACCTCGGCCATTATCAAATATGTGTATCAGCGCAGCATGTTAATCGAAAAGCCTATTGCCTGTTAAGTTTAACAAAGGAGAAGGTGGTACAAAATGCTGCTCGCCCGGAAGGCGCAAGAAACTTATAAGCTAGTTTTCCTACTTTTGCATTCGTCTATGGAATTGATAAACGTAGAACATGTATAAACGAATGGCATCGTACTAATTTGCAATTGCCTTGAGATATTTACTTGAGTGCAGCTTGCTCCCGCTTCCTCGCATGACAAACGGATCCATCACTGATATCACCAAATTGTCACCACTGGTGCGTAGCTATTTCAGCCTATTCGACGGTATGGATAGTACAATGTTTTATCTTGCATCACCAATTTGTAATTTTGCACCGGTGTGAAGCTATTTCAGCTATGGGGCAAACACGATAAATTGCGAAAACTCTGGCTTCCATCTGACAACAATCTCTCCTTGTTTTTTCTTCTTAAAGAGCTGTACCACCACAGTGTCCTATGACTGAGCAAAACTCCAAGCATTTCTTGATTTCCCCTTGTTTGATAGAATAAGAAATTTTACTGTTCCTTGCGCACCTGTAACTTATCCATTTTCGTTGAGATTTTAGTTAGAGTTGTTAAAAAAATTATGAGATAAGTAAGAAAATTAGCAGATAGATAAATATTAGTTGTGAGAAATGAATATGTCATGTATTCAAAAGTAACGTGGAGTTGCATTTCTCTGATTTCTGGGTTCTTTTCTTTGTGAGGATTAACTTCTTGATTCTTACTGCTATAAAAGAGATATTCTCATTTTAACCGGCCATTAAAGCTGCCTAAGTTTCCAGCCAGGTGAGGGAGGAGAGTGGCTGTGGGCTGTTGCTTTATTTACTCCTCAAGAAGCGTTCATCTCTGCTGACCTCCCTCCGGCCTCGTCGTCGTCCTCCACTCCGCTCTCCAACGCGTCCCAATTAAACCCTACGCTCTCTCTCTCTCTCTCTCTCTCTCTCTCTCTCTCAGACAGAATAAGCGGAGGGAAGGGAGAGGAAGAAGGGAACAAAAAGACGAATTCTCTGCGGTGAATGGAGGTGGCGGCGGAGTGCGCGAACGGCGTCCGGGCGAAGGAGGCGGACCTCTTCCTCGTCGACGACCTCCTCGACCTGCCGTGTGACGACGACGAGGAGGGACAGGAGGCGGTGGTGGGGGAGAGGGAGTGTACGGCGGAGGTGGCGGTGGACGGGGCTTGTGGCGCCGCCGCCGGAGGTGGTGGGGAGGAGGGCGCCGCGGTGAACGCGTCGAACGACTCGTCGACAGTGACGGCTCTGGACAGCTGCAGCAACTCCCTCTCCGGCCTCGCCGACGGGGACTTCTCCGGCGGGCTCTGCGAGCCGGTAAATTCCTCACCCTCGTCGTAAATGTCGCATCATTTTGCATGAATACCAGCGAATTTCTCGAATTTTGCCGTGATTTGTTTGAAGAATTAACGGTTACGATAACCCGTCCAGCTATCACCGGCACCCATTAAAGTTCTCCACGAATGAAGGAAACATCCTCTGAATAGTAAGCAACCGATGAAACCTGCAACCAAAAATAGCAGCATCCTAAACGCTCGCCATACTCTGCAGGCACCCAAACATGTTTTGGTTTTGATTCGACGAGTTTGACGGCGCCATTGCTGAATTGTTTCTTGCTGTGAATCTCTACGCAGTACGACCAATTGGCGGAGCTGGAATGGCTATCCAGCTACATGGGCGAGGACAACTTCCCGACGGAGGACCTCCGGAAGCTGCAGCTCATCACCGGCATCCCGTCGGCCGCCGCCAACACCACTGCGTCCGCTATCGCTCCTGCGGCCGCCGCGGCGCAGCCCAGCAGCGGTGTGCTGCCCCCGGAGGCGCCCGTACCCGGCAAGGCGCGCAGCAAGCGCTCCCGCATCGCGCCATGCAGCTGGTCGTCCCGCCGCCTCGTGCTCCCGCCCCCTCCCGCCTCGCCGCCCTCCCCGGCGTCCGCGGCCATCTCGCCGTCCGAGTCCGGCACCGGCACTGGCACCGCGCTGGTGTTCCCAGCCAAGAAGCCCGCGAAGCCGTCCAAGAAGGACGCACCGGCGCCCGCGCCGAACGCCGCGGCGGCGGCTGCAGAGGAGGGGAGGAGGTGCCTGCACTGCGAGACGGACAAGACGCCGCAGTGGAGGACGGGGCCCATGGGGCCCAAGACACTGTGCAACGCGTGCGGCGTGCGGTACAAGTCGGGCCGCCTCGTGCCGGAGTACCGGCCGGCGGCGAGCCCGACCTTCGTGGTGTCGAAGCACTCCAACTCTCACCGCAAGGTTCTCGAGCTGCGCCGCCAGAAGGAGATGCAGGTCCTGCACCACCCCCACCATCAGCACCAGCCGCAGCCGCTGTCACACGTGGGCGCAGGCGGCAGCGGCGGAGGCCTAATGCACCTGCCGGGTCCGCTGCTGTTCGACGGGCCGTCGGCGCCGCTCATCGGGGACGACTTCTTGATCCACAACCGCATAGGGCCGGACTTCCGTCAGCTCATGTAGGGACGTCTTTGCTTGCTCTAGAGATTATCCAAATCCAATAGCTCAGGAATAATCCAGCCAAACAAAAACAAAACTTTATTAGGAGTTTTTACTCCTGTTTTAATTTTTTGCCGGTTTTTCTGAACCTTTAAATCCGCGCTTCTCTCGATTTCTCAGATTTTTTTAGTTTTTTCCAGACTCTTCTCAGCTTTTGAGTTTCTGATCCCTTAGAGAAATAATTCTAGGGAGTTAATTTCTTAGCCTTTTTTTTTTGTTTCTCAGCATCTTTTCGTTTGTATAATGCAGATCTCCTAGAGGAAGAGTAGACAAGCAGTTTAAGTTCAAACTTCCAAGCTAGTACGTGTGCGAGACTCCATTCACTTCTACTTGTTTATGCGATTCCCAATCTTGTCTTCGTTTTGGCGAGCAAGATGATTCGCTTGCAGTGGTGAATCGACGATGACTGTTGGCATATCGGTAGGGCCGAGACGTCAGTGAGTGTCTGCAAAGGAAGCATTCACTTCCAACGACTTGGCTGTAAAATCTTGGTCCGGCTTTGTTGGTTTGATTCTCCTCTTTCGGGCCCATTTTTGGGATGAACGACTGGTACGTACCTGACCACCGAAAGCTTCGATTTACCTGCTGTGTGCTACCAGCCTACATCTCTATGTGACGATGCGCTCTACCTGCTTGCCAAAGGCCTGACACTTGTGCACAGAGTGCCACTGGTAAATGTCACATGAGAAGAGCCAGGACATGCATGTACTGACGCCGATGGACGGACGTCTGATAGATTTCGCCTGAAGCAAAGGCACACTTCCGCTTTTAGACTATTTCCAACCATATTTTTTCATTTTATTCTCTCCTCAATTCTTTTGCTCGTTCAAAGTAAGTAGTAACACTGTAACAACACTGTAGTAGTACTGTTCACAGTGGCTGACAGCAGATCCGAAAGGGAGGAACACTGTAGAAGTACGGCAGTAACACTGTAGCAGTACTGTTTACAGAGGCTGCCAACGGGATCGAAGAGAGAAAAAGATGAGTAGAAGGTAAGAAATAGGAAAAAAAATAAGGTATGTTGTAATAGTGATAAAGGATGCTGTAATAGTATTCTTAAGGATGAGAATTTGAGTAGCTGCTGAAGATGACCTAACAGCTTCTTTTCGAGGATAATCGTAAAGTAAAAGTAGAGAGAATCTCGTCCTAGAGAAAATGACTTTGAGAATCTCTTTATGATAAAAATTATGAAAAAAACTGTTAAAATACTAAAATTAATAATAATTTTTTTCACGATAAAAATCTAGATCATGAAAAGAAACGTCCGGAAAACTGCTTGTTGGAGATAAATTATCTTCAGAAACTACTGAAGCTGTCCAACTTGGTGCAATTGTACGCATGGTACAGCCAGTACATATCAGGGAAAATGGCTCCTTATCGTACAAGCAAAGAAATGAAAGTTAGTGTCCTGAATTCCTTCGTACTACTAACTCAGCATCAATGTACGTGGACCCACTACAGGTGGGACCCACTAGTGGTGATAATAGTTAGGGTAAAGAACGTAATGTTTATGTCAGTATATAAGGCGAGGCCTATTTGTATTAAAAAATCAGAGAAGAAAATACACAATAACAATACTAATATTTTATTTTTATGGGCTGCTTATATACATATAGATAGCTTATATTATAAACTGTTTTTATAATGATTACGGATGCCTTTATGATATCATATAGACCTATTTTTCTAGGTTGCCCTATCGGTATGGTTGTAGGTCTGCAGTCGCACCACCGCGTAAGACGATGGTGGGTGCTAACTCTAGGACCAGACTGCATAAGCGTCATCAGACTGATGCCATCATTTATTCAGAGTGTAGATAGTTAGATCATTTTCAACTATATTCTTTTTATTTTATTTTTTTAATTTTTATTTCTGTTTCTATTTTTTTATTTATTTTTCATCTTTAACAGTTTTTCTTAAGGCGAATTGCGAAGAAAAATAGAGAGAATCCTGTACTAAAGTGAATGATTCTGTAAATCCCTTTGTGACGGAAAACGTAAAGAAAAACTGTTGAAACGCTGAAGAGAATGAAAACTCATTTACGATGAAAATTTGACCGGTGAAGAGAAACACTTAACCATGATCTTAAATAGAACCACGACAGCAACAGCAAATGGTGCGATATGGCGATATTTGATATCCATCATTGCCATGCATGTAGGATCGCTCAGCGGCAGACTAATCCAGTCAGCTGGAGGTAGCTACTACAGGCAACCGAATGCGATGCAAATTAAGCCATACAACTAGTCCAATCCTTCAACCCGAACGATGAGGAATGAAGCCTGATGCCCTGATCGACGTTCACGACTACAGCCGGCCTGGATTTCTCGTTCCAACAACGGAAGATGGACGCACACCGGATTTGTCAGACAGCCTCGAAAGAGCCCTTCGGTGAAGCCCGAATTCATTCGGATGGCACGCACCGGCAACGCTCGAAACAGGGCTTCACAGGGAGCCACGGACGTGCCGCGGCGCGGCGCCCTTGGCTTGGAAGACAGCAGCGGCCAGCACGCAACGCAAGCCAAGCGGCCGCGTGCCGGCTGTTTCGCCTAGCTCGCAAGACGCTAATAGCCGCCGGACGACGTTGCTCCCTGGCCGCTGCCGCGGCCGCGGGAAGGCGGCAGCGAAGCGTACGCGGTGGGCGCAGGCGCGCAGCATCTGACCCCTGAGCACGTGCGGGAACGTGCTATCGTGCACGGGCGCGTGCTTGGGTCCCACCACCAGGCCCCGGCGTTGGCGGTGGGCACGGAGGAGGCACACTGGCCGCTGGGTCATCGGCGCACTGCCCGGGCGAGAACCCCATGAGCAGCGCACGCCGCTAGCGCCGCCAAGCAGCTAGCAGCCTTCGCTCTCGATCGGCATGCGGCAGCTTTCCCGTGCCGCGCGTCCGTGACGCCTTTAACCATCCGGTGCCTGCGTATCCAAGACACAAGCGACGTGTTCACTGAACCGAGAGCGCTGCGTGCGTGAGCTCTCGAGGTCGTGCTCTGCCTCTGAATTCTTCAGTTACTCCAGTGGGAGCAACCTGAGCAACGCTGGACGGCTGGAGAGGTTAGTTACTTGAAAAACTCTCAACAGTTTAATCATCGCCCTCTATCAATTCGTCGTGATTCAAACATCAATTTGGACGCATATTCTTCAGTTACTTGAAAAACTCCCAACAGTTTAATCATCGCCCTCTATCAATTCGTCGTGATTCAAACATCAATTTGGACGCATATTCTTCAGTTACTTGAAAAACTCTCAACAGTTTAATCATCACCCTCTATCAATTCGTCGTGATTCAAACATCAATTTGGACGCATATTTTTTAAAACAAAATTGTTCGACGATTTTGAGGGAGAAAGAAGCAGAAATTTTATGCGCAGAGAGTGATGCTGCCGCAAATTTGCAAATATACCCAAAATTGGCCGAATGTTTCGGTACTTCTTTTTTTTTTAGAGGAACTAAAGGCCCGCATACACAGCTGCTACTGTTATACGGCCTACACACTAGCTGCTACTTTTGGCCCAGAACAGAAGTCATGGTTAGGAATTATCTTGGCGGTTTTATGTTTGCTGTGGCTTGGGGCCGGAGCACACCGTTTACTGCAGTGTTCTTTTTTTCTACCGTGGAGTTGTAGCATCATAGGTACCGGAAACATATTTCATGATACCTAGACAACCAGGGAAAAGTGAGGGTAAAGAAGTCGTAGATCTGTCGTCGGCTCGTGAATCTTTTCCATACTTTTATAATTTTATATGTAAGATAAGAATTATACACTGTATATATGTAGCATAGTTATATCCATTTATGACATAGACACCTATAAAATTTATATATGATCAATGATATACATATCCTAGGTAATATAAGTAGGTCATATACTAAAAGGCTAATATAAAGTTAATGTCATGACAAATATACATATCTCACTTGTGTGGCACCTAATTAAAGTTAACCACTTTTTATCTTTGGCCATCCATTCAACATAATCTTGACCAGACCAAAGGGCCATGACCGGTACACTGCAAAAACCTGTAGCTTTATTAGAAGTGGTATTGCCTTTTCACTCGTGTCCTTTTAGATGTCTCCACTTCAAAAAAAGCTTTTTGCTCATGCGAATTCCCGATTTTTCATCCTCTTAGCATGTAAATATGATCAGTCCGATAGATAATCCTATGGAACAACCTGGATATGGTCTTAATATATCTACGCATACAATATAATAGCCGCACCACAAAATCTCCATTTTATACCTTAGTTTACCCACTTTATACATCAACCAAACTGAGCCCAAACATCCACCACTATTTACCACGTAAAAGGAATCTACAAAGTCTCAGGGAGCTTGAAGAAAATCATTGGGAGGGCTGAACTAATTTAAAACGTACACATTTAAATATTTTTATTAGCATTTTTTTTATCTCCACTGAGGTAATATATCACTCCATATTCGCTAAATAAAATTATTCATTTATACAGTACTAATAATATCTCCAATGGAAATCATGTATTTCTTACGGTTTGTCATTTGAATCCCAAAGTTAATTCAACAAAATAAAATTAATACAGAAAAAAATAGTGCCTGGATTTAATTTGAATGAACAGAGCTGTGAGTATATAGGTAGGTACGTAACACCTACAGTAATAGTTTAGGCGGGTTAATTGTAGTATCGGACATTAATGCAATTCCTTTGACTATTTTCTTTTTAAAAAAAGGTCATATGTATCGAGTCTTTACATAAAAGTTTGTTCTCCTTTAATTACGCTATGAAACAGTACAAGTAAATAAAATCAAGGTTCCATCAACCTAAATAATTTGATTATATTTTTTTTAACACAATGTTACCTAGAATCACCATACTGCACTCATCCATGTACAGCTTCTCGTGTTACAATGTTAGGTGTTCCTCGTGCTTTTCTCATTCTTCACGCCAATTGCCATCCGAATGTGATTCCGAAGTAGAGTACTTACGTTGCTGGCTGCGGACTTGGCAGGGCTAAGTACGTGTCTGGTAGATTTCTTTTGATTTAAATTTTTTGGAAGGGAATCTCTAGTAAAGTGATTTTATGTTTGAAAATAATTTTTAAACAATTTTTTAAGTAAATTTTTTAGAGAAATGATTGTACGGGGAAAGTGAATCAGAGTAAGTTAGTTTTTTCAATTTTAAAATCTAATTTATTTTAAGTAATTACTTACATAAATCACTCTAACAGTTAAAAATTGCAAATTGGTGTTAACAGAGCTTTCATAAATTCCATTCTATCAATTGATCTCAAAGCTGTACCTTTTGCCCTTTGCTGATCCGCGTAAGAAGAAAGAACAGTCCTGCTCCTAGCTCCTCAATTTAGGAGTTGGGACACTCAGCTCCTAGCTCTGGCTACTCCTGATAGATAGCTCTTCGTACGTCAACCAGCTAGCGCCGCCGGGTAAAAGCAGACTTGTCGTCTCGACAAGGCACAGGCTACAGAGCCACGGATGAACGAGGACGGCGAAGTGACCTGAAAGAGGAAAAGAAATGAAATGAAACAAAAAAGTGCTCACGATGGAGGTGTGTCATGTGGTCATGGTAAAATCCCCCCGCCGATGCGCATCCCGTGAGCCGCTCACAGGCGCGCGATTTCGACAACCCGCTGCTCGATGCACGCACATCATCGATCCGCCATGCTTGCGCTGCTGCGTGCGCATGCCTTGCAAAATGGCAGAATTAAGCACTACCTTAACCTCACAAATCAAGAGTTCACTCCGGTAACTAACCATCATGCTTGCATGCAAATGACGGACATTCAGACAATGGATTGGCATTTAACCTGAGGCTTACTCCAGTAAACAGTAGCGGCAACCGATGAGAAAGAGACTAAAGCAGGTTCCATGCAAGTTTGTGCAGCTGATCAATCCCAGCTCCCATTTGGCAGCACGAAAAGATCTACACTGTGGCCGTGCCCTTTTCTGGCAAAGAGAGAATCGGAGATATATTGAACAAGATATTTTGATCCCGTGGAAAAGAGGCGCTCTTTTGGGGTGACAATCGCCTGGCCCAAGTTGCTGGATCGTCAGGAGAGGTTCTTCCCCTTTTGCGCCTCACCCGCACGCGTGCACTGGACCAATCCTGCCGCCGGCATGGCGCCTATAAATAGGCCCTGGAGGGAGGCCTCGCTAGCCAGCCCGTGTGCACGAGTGATCGATTGACCAGGCTAACTACTTGATTAGAAAGTAGCTTAAGGAAAGTTCGCGATAGTCTTTGGCCATCATGCCCTGGCGTCTAGCTAAACAGGCGGAACCCACGGTAATGATTGTTATTCACCTGCAGATTACTTCCTTCTCCATCCACGGTTCTGCATGCCTCTCTTATTGTCGAGCGACGCATGTGCGATGGACTACACGCGCGCATGCTTGCATGGAGCCAGCATGGACAACCTGCGGGTGGCGGACGTGAACGTCCAAACTAACCTTGTACTGTTTGCGCCTGGTGCTCTGCAGCGCTCGGGCTCGGAGGGCGGGGACCCGCTGGACGTGGAGGCGCTGAGCGTGCGATGCGAGTGCTGCGGGATGGCGGAGGATTGCACGCCCACGTACATCGGCCGCGTGCGGGAGCGGTTCCAGGGGAAGTGGGTGTGCGGGCTGTGCGCCGAGGCCGTCAAGGAGCGGCAGGCACGGGAGCCGGCGCTCACCGTGGCCGGCGCCGTGGAGGCGCACGCGGCGCTGTGCGAGCGGTTCAACTCCACCGTGCGGCTCAACCCCAAGCTGTCCCTCGCCAGCTCTATGCGCGACATCGCGCGCAAGAGCAGCCAGCACCGGAGCGGCGGCGCCGCCACCGCGACCACCCCTCCATCCGCATGCGGCGGCGACAAGCTGAGCCGCGTCGCCAGCTGTGCGCTGCTCTACGCCTGACACATGGATGTGTGATCCCTATCGATCTGATCACCAACAACCATATTACAGCAGCACGTACGAGCTAGCGCGTTAGCTCAACGGGATGCACTGCTTGCCGTGATATATATATACTCACACGCGACATGCATGTATACGTAGCATAGGACATGCATGTAGCCGGTAAGTACTGTAGTAGCAACTGATGTTATTGCATGTACTATTTAATTTGTGACGTCTTTATACATGATACATAGCAGTACTAAGTACGTTGTATACGCACAACTATTTAAGTTGTATATCATAGTAGTGAGTATAACATGCACATCCATACTGCTGTATATTCAACTGGTTTCTTATCCAGGTCGGTGTCTTCATGTGTCGTAGTTCAGCTCATGCACGGTATATTCAACTAAGCAACTGGTTCCTCACCTGCAAGTCGGTAAATCATGCACGCAGTTATGCATACTACTCTGCAAATCAAAATGGCTTCTGGCTCGCGACTGTTGCTGCTCAGTCCTTGGTTGCGTTTGGACATTTGGTTGGCGTGAAGCGACCTGCCTTATCACGTTATCAGAGAACTTGTACGTACCTCTAGCTAGTTTGGAACCGGGGGATTGCTATCGAGTTCGAGTACAGTCAGTATGAAATCAAGCCTGGGCCTTCCAGTATAGCTCTGTCCAGAGGTTTAGACTGAGTTGGGCTCGAAAAGGCTAACTGGGTCGGGCTACTATTGGACCAGAATTTTCCTCCTTAAAAAAGAAGAAGTTTGTATACTACTGTAGTGGGTTGATTTAACGCGGTAAGGGTCCTGTCTGGAAAGGAAAAACCTAACTAAAGGAAAGCATGGTAGAGTTCCATATGAACTCTGAACTCATGAGAAAACGGTACATGTGTATTGAGAGAAAGAGAAAGAACACATCAAACTTTTCAGAGGAAATGATACAAAATTTAATCTCATGTTTAGAATCCTCAAAAGTTCGAGCAAATAAAAGTTCCAATCATCCCATAGGGGATTGCTTGAACCATTCCTGCAGTAATCCAAAGGTTCTGCTTTGATTAACTGGGGTCACAGTAATTCAATCAACCCATTTATCTCGATCATGTTTAGGCTTACCATACCAGTTGTACGTCATTTCAGGCTAGCAAAATTTGTTGCCCAACAAAGAGATCTAGATTAGGATTAGCCAAACTTTGTTATTTTTGGAAAAACTGAACGAAGAAATCTGCTGTTGATCAGTCCACACTCATTCGGTCACCAGTCACCGTTACAACATCTCTAACAATATAGATAGATACTATACATAAGAGTTGTATATATCGCCAATAGATAATATAATAGTCAACTTCTCTAATAACATAATAACATAATTATAACATTATATATAAAATTAATTTAGACTCACGTGCAGTAGACTATAATATTATTTTATTTAATGAGTAGACTACCTAATGACTTGTACCTAGTTTTTCTCTCTCTTCGTTCATTCTCTCGTCCACATAGTAAAAAAAATTAACATGCCATCTCTTATACAGAGAGCTGATATAAATAGTTGGAGACACTATTATAAGTCTAGATCGAGATAGACTTCAATGAACGAAAGAAATATCTAGCCCAAGTGTACAGAGCCCCCCAAAGTGGATGAAGCATACGTATTTGCATGCTAAGAATGGTTGATGCATTAGTATAGTTGGTTGCATACAACTTTCAGCTACAATCTCTGAGTTACTGCGTGAATCTCTAACTAACTGTATGACAAAAACCTGTAGCTGTAAGCGAATTAATCACGGTGCTTAACTTATGTCTACCCTACTCGAGGCACAATTACATACTTTGGAAAGCAAACAATAATCCAAGTAGTGCTCGCTCAACGAGATAATCATCAAAATCAAACGTGTAGTTCTGCAAATGAGTGGTGTGTCGTATTTCCCTTTAGCAGCCGTGAGTAGGAGCCAGGGGCGGAGCCACAGTCATTCCTTGGGGTCCTTCGGCCCCGATGACTTCTGGCAAAAGCCTTTGCAAACACAGAGTAGACGATGACAACGACGACAGCAGCAGTCTTTGTCCTAAGTAAGTTGAGGTAATTTAGAAATAAAATCTACAAGATCCAACTAAAACTAATGAGACAAAAAATTTGTTTTATGCTGACGCCAGTGTCTCAAATTTCCTGATTCGCCCTGTCGAGCTATACCGTGGGAACAGGTGCATGCTGTTGTTCATTACTCATTAGCTGTTTATTTGAGCTGGCCAGGGGCTGTATAATATTGGTTGGATGTTATTATTAAATTTGGACAGTGATATCAAGCTTAGCGGTAGCTCATGTGTTCCTCCCTGTTACAAGTCTGTAGTGCATAAAACCTCTGAATCAGTGATAAACAGTGACTCGACTACTCCAGCTGCTCCAGCTGGCGAGTGGTGACATAAAATTTCCACTGGTTTTCGTGTCATAATTCATGGATGGGAGAAAGACATGCATCTTTTCAGCAAACCTTATCATACCTAGCTAGCATGATCATCAGTTAGCCACAATCCTCTTCCATGAAGACTGTTAATGTACTAGGTTTTCAATTCACAATTCATTTCTATAGTTGTGTACTCTTGCTAATGTTTTTTTCTCTCTTTCATGAAGATCTTTTTTTCTTGGAAATTAGTTTCTCAGCTTTCGCTAGACCTCGCATCAATCTGTCGCTGATTTTCTTCAATGTTAAGAATTTCAGAATGTTTATTATCACCAGTCCTGCATGTTATGATTTAAGTCTTGCATGTTGTGATTTATTTTTTAAGTTCTACATCTTCGATCTTTAGTAGGTATTATATACGTGTGATGACGTGAGGGTGTGACTGAGTCTACGTGTTGTAATAGGTTTGTAAAAATAATATCTTGATTTGGTCGGATACTCAAACTCGTGCCGACCCTCCAGCATGCTAAAAGGAAAGCACGTGGGAACAAATCCTAATCATGAATCAAGCAAATCAAACACAAAAGGTACAATACAAAGGCATTCCGTATTAGTTTGCACCAATAATTCTGCCCTGTGTTAATGCCAAGATTGATCTGACAATCTGACCATTCTCCTTTTAAATACCTCCAATCTCCTTCACTCTCCTTCCATCCTGTGCCATAAACGAAATAGACCGATAGGAGTAGTACTCGCAAGCTAGTCGTGAAAGACAAGGGCAAGGACGCCTGAGTTTTACAAAACGAGAAAAGAGTACACGCCGAGATGGATGAGCAGTGATCAGTCGTCGCCGATGGAGTCGAGTGGTGGCCCATGTCCTCCTGGAGATGGCGCTCCAGCGGTGAGCGCCAAGAAGCTGTGGCGCGTGATGCGCGCCGTCTACCTCGTCCTCGTCAAGAAACACCAGCCCAAGCTCGCGGCGCTCGGCGTTCACCTGCACCACCTGCTCTCCAGCAGGCGCGACCACCGCGGCAGCCTCGCCGCGGCTCGGGAACTGCACCCGGCGCTGACGTACCTGTCTTCGCTGTCGTGCCGGTCCATGGACCCGGTCGCCGCGGTGGTGCACCCTTACCCGCGCGGCCACGGCCACGGCCACCGCCGCGCGTCGTCGTCTGCGCCGGCTGGCTCCCTCTCCTCCATATCGTGCCGGTCCATGGACCCCGCCGCCGCCGTGTGCCAGTACCAGTACCGTCCCCGCGAGGTCCAGTTCAGCTGCAAGAGCACGCCGCTGCACAAGCGCCGCCGCCGCGAGCAGCGGCGCCTGCGCCTGCAGTACGGCGCCGATGGTCACGACCATTCGTCGGTGCCGGAGATAGAAAGCTACGGATCGGCCGCGGCGGTGACGAGGCTGTTCGAGCTGATGGACGTGAAGGAGGCGGCCGAGGCGACGGACGTCGACTACGACGATGCCGACCTGGACCTGGAGAGCGCGGTGGCGTGGCCGGCGCTGTCGATCGGGCCGGCGCCGCGGCAGGTGCGCATCACGGACTCGCCGTTCCTGGCAAGGGAGGAGGGCGAAGAGGAGGGGAGGGGTCTGGTGGACAGGCGCGCCGACGAGTTCATCATGTGGTTCCACGAGCAGCTGCGCACGCAGCAGCAGCAGCGCAGCACGACGCACTACTGGGTCAGATAAGCTAGTGGGTGAAGAGCAGAGCAGAATACGGCCTCCAGTCTTGTGAATCGTTCATGCATGATCATGATCAATGCATGGATTATTATATAAGAGTACATGCATAGATCGATGTGCGCATGAACGTTCCTACTTTTTGATAATCGATGTACACGATCCAGTTGCAGTATGCTTGATTTTTGTTGTTTTGAAACACAGTTCCTGAACCTGTTCATTTCTTATAAGCTTGTTAAACTTGGCTATTTTAATTTTACATTCCTAGTTGAGTCCTAAATATGTGGTGAAATGATTGTGCATATTTATTAGATGCATCCGATGAACTCAAGTTGGGCACTGAGCTAGGATTCTTGGACTGTGCTATTTTATGAGCGCGCTGGTACAATAACTCGCAACTTCTTTATAGAAAATTTTTCCCTCCGCAAATTTTTTCGAAAGTTTTCAAAAAAATTATCAAGATAAGTTTTCTGAATATATTTTTCGAATAAGTTTTTTGAAAAAATTAACGAGAAAAGTTTTGAGAAAGAATTTGCTCCGAAAACTTATTTGAAAAAAAAAATCTAGAAATAAAAGTGGGTCTGTCATGAGGGCGGCGTGAGCAAAGTAACGTGGGCACGTGAAAAAGAACCGCTCGTTTAGCTTGCTGGTGGTTGTGCCGCTTTGCTGGGGATCGGTACACGCTGAGAAGTCACTGCCAAATCTAAACTGAATTTGTGTCAAGACTTCGGAGAACAAAATGGGACAGTCTACATATATGCATCACGTTAGTTCCCACTTGGTACTAGCCTATATAGCAGTAGCCAAGTACACACTATAGACCTTAAAAAAGTACACACTATAGAGAGAGATATCGCTGGTGTGTATAGTACCTGCTTGTCAAGCTATCATACTGCACATATCCTGCACCATTTTGAGGTCGTACTGTTTTCACGCATGCATGCACATATCATACTGCATGCATCACCTACTAAAAATCACACGGATTTTCACGCATGAACCGAAAGAATGGCATCGCAATTTTCTAACGCATTTGGAGTCCGTGAAATACTACCTGTGGCGGAAAAAAAGGGTTCATGTTGTTTTGTCTAGAAAGACAGAAACTGTAAGAAATAAGCAAATCCTTATTCGTAAGGACATGTTTGATAAAAATCTAATTTTAAGAATTATTGGAACTGTACGTCTCTAGCTCTAAAAATTTATAAAACTGAAGTTGTGAGTATATTATGGTGGTTTAGTTGAGTTATCTTATTTTAATTTTAGATTAAATATAGAGACTTAAATCACTTTATTCTAATTTACAAGCTTAAGACTAGAGATGAAATTAAAGTCTAATCCACTCTGGTGCACTACTCTAACATATATTGAATGAGGCATACACTTCCGGGAAGTATAAAAGGTAGGATGTGAACCTACAAATGATAAAAAAAATAGGACGCTAGTGCCAGTGCACCAGGTAGCCCTATTGGGCTCGCCCCTACTCCAGATCTTAAGTGGATCTTTGAGTGAACCTGCTAAACGTGGCCTAAATCATAATCATATTAGTAATAATAATTATAGTAAGTGAGGATATGACACTTGTCGTATTTCTGTTGAAAAAAAAGTCACTGTCTTGGTAGTATTTTCGATCTATGATTTCCAGCCAGTGCAATAATATTTCTGGTGCTTTTTTGTAAGAAGTATGGATTGTTTCCCTTATTCGTGACGGAAGTTTAAAGTTCAGAGCATAATGTCCGTCCACTATTAGTTTATTCGTTCATGAAGAAATGAAGGAACTGATAGCTGCCTGGAACCAGATGTCTTAAGTTTCACAAGTTGAGCGGGGCTGCTGTTTTTCAAAGAAAGTGCAGAGAATGAGATAAACATCTCATTTTCGGACTGCAGAGGAACTGATACCTCAATTTAATTTTTAAAAGTTGCACTCCCTACTGTGTTTGATCTCTGGTAGTGTATCATATGCCTTTTCTATTTGGCTTAGTTTATGCTTGTGAACTTGTGATACTCCTGCATGCAAATTTCAGCTCACAAATTGCCTCAGGAACGTATGCAAGTTTGCATGTCCGGTTTCTCAGTTTGTGTAGCAGTGTCTGTATGGACTGACTTTCAAGTTGATCATGAGCTCTCCTTCTCTTTTGGAAGCTATCATTTCAAGGTGATCGTGAGCTTTCCTTCTCTTTTAGACTCTCTCGTAATTCCAAGGTCATCATGAAGCGGAGTAGCGGACAATTTAATTCTGATGGTTCTCTCGGACCTACAGTCACACTTACAGGCAAACGGCAAGGGACGTTTCCTTGAGCCAGGACCACAGATCATCAATTGCCTCGCAATTAGTTCGAACAAATCACTGACCATCCAGTTTCAGCCTCGCTCACGCATCGAAGAAATCGCCACACGTCGCGTCAACATTGCGAGCAAATTATCACGAATCATTGTCGCTAGTAATTATCAACCCCATCGTTGAAATTTCGAAAGCAGGAAAAACCCAAGAATTCCGTATGTTTTCGGTCTTCCATGCGTGGTGGATTGGAGAGGAAGTCATCCCCGTATGCAGCACCATGTCCACGAAAGGCTTGTAGACATCAGAAATATCACACGCAACAAGGGTGGATCTTCATGGGGGCGAGGGCCGGAGCGGGAGGGGCTTAAGCCCCTTACCGGCTGCCACTTCCCTATAGCTCATCGAATCCCCTCTCTATTTTTTTTTGTAAAATAAGGAAAAGAAGGGAGATGAGGTGGAGAAAAAGGAGAATAAAGTGAAAGTGGTCAGAACATTTAGATTTGTTTTGGAGAGAGTTAGAATAGAGAGATGTGAGCAAAAGCGGATGACTGGCGCCAGAGATGAGGGCGAACGCGTGCGCCCTCACGGTGGATCCCACCACGAACCGCCTGCAGGGCAAGGAACCTGCAGCGGGGGTGGCCACCAGATCTGGCGTGCTGGCTTACGAGTACGCAATAGGGCGCAATCAGATCACCCCATGGGAGGGGGACATCGACGCTGTTCAAAGGAGGCAGAGGGAGCATGGGCTTCGTATTCAGCGAGATCGATGCTGCTTGTCTGTAACCTCGAATCCAAGTGTCCATGGGGGGCTTGGGGATTCTACTCTGTAGAGCCCATTAACTTATCACTCGCAAGGTCGAAGGTGGAACGCAACAGAGTGGGACATTCTTTCGCCTCTCCGTCATCCGGGTCCTTCGCTGCCGAACCTAAATGGCTCGTCCTCGTGGAGAGGAAAGCCATGGCGGCCGAGCTTCGACAGTCCATGTTCGCTTCGAAATCCAAGGAGAATGACCTTGAATGCATGGAGATGGAGCCGGAGGAATCTAGGATGTTGCCCCCATCGTCTTAAGCTCCGGCGATGAGGATGCCGGAAGGAGCAAAGGGGATGAGGTCTCAAGTGGATTCGAGAATGGCCCAATCGCCCAATGATTTGGATATGGGCTGGATTGGACCGATCCTAGGCCCGGGCTCGTGGAAGGACATGTCAAAGCCTGAGCACATAGGAGCAGGCACGCGAGACGCCAGTCTCTCTCTCAAGGGGATATTTAACCACTCAGTCCGGATAATGTCGAAACCTTGGATCTAGATCTCGAAACAAAGCGTCATTCTTAGCTTTGGCATCCTAGCGTCAGCGGCAGAGATCCGGAGGTTAGGAGCTACTGCGCGCAGAGTGAAGAAAATCAGTGAGCCTCCACTCCTCGAGAAATCGTTCCTACAAGCGGTTCTGCAAGGGGCGATGAATCGGAAGATGAATGTAGGCCAACAGGACCAGCACGGGAAAAGAGGAGGAAAGAGGAAGACTAGATAGAGGAGGATGATTTGCTGGAGCCAGACTTCAAACGCGAGCAAGATTTGCAAAACAAGCTCCAATGAGGTTTGACCTCGCCCACATATGTTCTCTCCGTTTCCCCCCTCAAGGTTCTAGAGGCCAAGGAGGCTGCTACCAGACCACATGTAAAGATTGGGACTACGTTGGCCAAGGGGGATGAGGGAGCTGCCCTATCAGTCAAGATGGCCGCGACGGTCGTCTGCCTGGTCAATGCGGCCGTGGTCAAGGAGGACGCGAAGGCAATCCGCTAGACCAAAGAGGCCACGTAAGTGGAATATCCGAACAAGACGATCATGATGGTGCTAGAGGCCCACCTGCATGATGGCAGGAAGGCCAAGGTTCTTCCCAAGGTTAGGGTTCTTGGTCCCAAGACAATCCCAAGACTGACCACACTCGCCAGGATCCCAAAGGTAAATCCCCCAAACCCATCACCCCTGAAGAAGAAATGCTTTGCTTTCGATGTCAAACTGTTGGTCATCATCATATGCATTGTAACAATGAACCGTTTTGCTACAAATGCAAAAAATCTAGTCACATGATGGTTGATTGTCTAGTTAACAACAACAAAAAAAAAATCAGAATGTTTGGTTTTACTCTATAAAAGTTGGTAATGATAAGAAAAAAAAAGCAGTTTTCAACTCTAGTTTGGTCATGGTTTTTCAAGGTGAACCCACCGTGAGAAAATTAGAAGAGGAATTAAAGTTTATGATTGACCCAAAATAGGATTGGAATGTCAGGAAACTGGACACAAACAATTTTGTGGTTGTTTTCCCTAGTAAAGAGGCCTTGCACACCATGGCTAGAATGATATCGATGGAATTGAGATCTCTCAAGGTTAAATTATCTAGATATGATAGAGATGCTGCCGTGGTGAACATATTGCAGATAGTTTGATCAATGTGTATGTAATACCAGTTTATGCTCAGGAGGAAGATGTGGTCAAGGAGATCACATCTATAGTAGCTGAGCCCCAAGTTGTCGATGAGTTGAGCCTGATTAGGGAGGACCCAGTCAAGGTCAAGGTGAACTGCTTGAACCCTTATAAAACTCGACATTTTGTCAGGGTATATTTTGACAGGGAGGGGCATGACATCAGGTTTGTGACTGAAGGACTATTTGGTAAAGGGCCCAAAAAGGGACCAAAACTAGATGAACCCAAAGATGATGACATCAATGATGATGAAAGTGAATTTGATGACTCTTCTATTTGGGAAGGTGTTGAAACTGAGATGAATAAGACACCCAAAAAGATGCCAAGAAGAAGGAGCAACAACCAAAGGAAAATAATGGCAACCAAGAGGTTGTGCAAGCCATACCTCTTGCTATGTTTGACCCCAAGGTGTGGATCACCATGACTTGGGAAGATCACATGCAATTGGGGGCCAAGGCGCTGCCATACTCGACTACAAGGGATTTTCAAGCCCCTCTATCTTCTCAGCCCTTGCTAGAAGGCAAGGTCATCCTAAAGACTACTTCTGAGAAAAACATAGAGATTGAGGGGATTCAACTCTGCTTTTTATTAAGGGACATGAGGAATCTATTGCCGAATCCACCCCTGTTTTTATGGATCAGGACAAGGTGGATGTGAACCCTGAGGGCAATTTCAGTACCATGGGTAAGGACATTGGGGAGGGTACAAATACCCAGGTTGATCTGAATCTGTCCAGAAGGGAGGCCCGAGAAAAGGAACAAGTAATGGAGGAACATGTGATTCTTGATGGCCACATTTTGGTGCACAGTAGGGAGGGAGCACACTGCTTGGAGGCCAATAAATGGCCAGCACTTCTTAGCCTTGGAGAAAGAGATTATCTTCCTCACAATAACAGCTTTGGGGATGATGCAACTAGGAACAACATGGAACATACCCCAACACAGTGTGATAGGGAGGGGGGCACAGTCAAGGCCTCCATGGAGGAGACTCTGCTTGACAGATGTGACAAGGACACTACTCAGATAGTGTCCTCTAACTCTGAAAAAGAAGATCTAGGGTGGACCATCTCGAGAGAGCAAGTCAAAAGGAGAACTAGAGGTGGTAGACAAACTGCTATTGCCACCAGGTTCAGAAAGAAGTTCCCTAGGTATGGGGTCCCCCATCCAAGAGAAGGCCATCAACAGAATGAGAGTCAAGAACCTTGAAAAAACAGGTACTCCCTCTAACAATCCATTTACTGTACTGAATAATGCTTATGATATATATCTTTTTGAAGTTATCAATAAACTAGATGTAGAAGTAGATAATCCAACTGAACTTATCTCAACATTTAAGTCAAAAGAAAGGGCTAGGGCAGCCATAATAGAAGCTAATTACATGGAGTATTTAGCCAAGCTTGCTGAGAAAGCCTCCTCTCATAGTGAGGGAGGAAACTCAGTTGAGCTTATGGAGATCGTTGATAACACTACCAAGGGCTATGAGGCAGTGAAGGACAAGAACTTAGAATTGGATAAATATGCTCCTAAGCCTAGAAGATGCAAGAGTGCTCATGAAAACTCTATTTTGGAATGTTAGAGGGCTGGGTAAACCATCTAGAAGAAAACAAATTCAAGATTATATTTTCAGAAAATATTGGATGTTGTGGGGTTACAAGAGACCACTAAGAATGATTTCACTAGAAAGGAACTACCTGACATTTCTGGTCACATCCCTTTCACTTGGCAATGGTTGCCTACAAAGGGGCATTCAAGTGGAATCTTCATGGGTGTGAGGGAGTAAATACTTATTTGGTTCCCAACCAGATAGAGGGATCCACTTGAAGCTTCAGTTTTAAAGTTAGAATGAGCAAGTTGCTCCTCAGGACAAGGAGTCCTTGGAGCACCCCTTTAAGAGAGAGGACTTAGACAGGGCAATCCAGACCATGGGGTCGACTCTGCTTCTGGTCCTAATGGGTTTAGTGTTTCTTTTTTTCCAGAAATTTTGGTATGTTATTGTGGGGAACCATCCAAATAGTATTCTAATTAATAATCAGGATGATCATTTGCTTAATCACGACCATGATGATTAACCGGAATACCATCCTAGTAGTCCCGATATGTGTTTTGTGTCCAAGATCAGAATATATATCTTTCCAACATATAGCATCACAACAAAGCTTAAGAAAAAGCGAGTAATTAAATTATATTATAAGCATTATTATTTATAACACTTTATAGACATATTACGCAGTGGAAAAGTAAAATCTATGAACAACAACTAGATGAAGCCATATGCCCTTAGTCTCCACCTGAAAGCACGCCACTCGAGTAGATAGCACTACTCTTGCCCGCCGCTAGCATGGCAGACATGAAGTAGCCGACAACTAATCTTTCCTCACTTGCAAACCTGAACGAGTAGTGTAAGTATGAAGTTACTTGCAAGACTTAATCTATATTGGGTACATATAATAACCCGACTCTAAGGATTATGCAATTGGGTCATTAGCAAGGAGTATGCCACAAAGTTAAGTAAATTCATATGCGTAAGCAACCTTAACACCTAGGTGTGAGTACCTATACTAAACCACAACTATGTTTCTACCTTTTAACCAACCACTTACACATAAAAGTAAGTGGAACCATCTCATATAAACAACTACCATCACCCATTATAACCAACATGTTATACCAAAACTCTAAAGTTAGAACTCTACGACCGATGCAGATGGACAGAATCTTGCTCAATAAGCGAGAGTGCAGCAATTTGAATTGATTTTTACATCATGCACAGGGTACTCCTAGACCAACACGACACGAGACCAACGCCTACACAACCCGTCAGCTACGAGTGATGATTCACGTACCAACCGTTTACGTACCCATCCCGAACCTTTGTCCCTATGCCTGATGTATGTGGAGGCCACCGAGACCCCAAACGTACTACGATTTACCGGCGCTTCTCGGTGCCTTTACAAGCCCTTGCTCACACCCTTGGAGCATACGTCAAATGAACGCGACGACTTATGGTACTTAGCTTACCTGTCTCATATCCGAGTATGTGGTAAATACGAAAAAGTGCTAAAGTCAACAACACCGACGATCGGTGCTTAACCGATGCAAACGGTCTATAGCATCCAGGTTCCTCTTTCGAACTACACCGAGGAACTCCTACGGTGTAGAAGATACCCCTAGCACCGCCTGCATCTCGCCTCATTCTCACATCTCATACAACCCAACATCATAATCAATATTATTGTGGACAATAAGTAAACCCTAAGCTCGCGAACAATGGTTGCCCTATCGCTCGACTTCTACCGAGGATCTATACATTTCTAAGCATTTCAAATAACTCTTAAGTTAGACATCAACAATGTTATCAAGGCTACAAGGATATGGATCATCAACAACTCAAGGTAGAAGTAATGCAAATCAATATAGGTTCTACCCATATAAGTCTGACATCAACATCGCTCAACATGCAAACATACATATGCGACAACTTATCAATTTAGATTCCATTCAATTCAAATTAAAGGGTGTAATATGCTTAGATGCTTGACTTGCTACTCCCAGTGCTTCGCTCACGATCAGAACCGATCTGGTGTCCAACTCGACCATGAAGAAAGATGTCGCATTACTCTCTAAATAGAATATAAACGCATTGAATAAATAAATGAATGATGGAAAAGTGTGCATAGTATGCATGCTTGAGTATTAAGAGAGCGCCGAGTTTTGAAAACATTTGCAAAAGAACGTCAAACGACTCGGGCTGGAAAAGGTTCGAACCTCGGATAAGGCGACCTAAGCTCATAAGGCTTTGAGTAACTGGTAGACAGACTGCCGATGTGTAGAAGGTTTTGGTCTTTGGTGGTCAGATCGACCCTAGTGACGATCTGGTTCCTGACTAAGGGTTTAACTGAGGATTTGGTCTCCAATATGGTGGTCAAACCACGAGTACATGCCGACAGCACCTTTGCAAGGTTGCGGACAAAGGCTTCGGTGAGGTCTTCTACCACAAAGGGTACCAAAATACTCTAGGGAACTAGTGTAGTGCTTCTAGGGTGGTTTGGATAACTTTCACGAGCCAAAGTTAGAAAACTCCACAAATAGGATCTAAGCTAAGGTTGAACTTAGGTCTAAACGAAATGAGGACCGATTCGATCTCGAGAATGACAGGGAAACGGTAGGGGATACCTCACCTTAGTGTAGGGAAGCTTTCTAGTGGACCAATCCACTCCGAAGATGCTCTGATTTGGAGATCAGGCTTCAGGGTGGCGTATGGGCTTGTGGTTGGATGAACTTTCCTCCGGCGAGAAAGAAGAGGGGATGAGCTCGGGGAAACCTCCAGGGAACTCGAGGGAGTCCCCTCCACCAATCTCCGGTCGTCAAAGTCATCGAGGTGATCTCTTCTTCTCTCTCTAAGGCTGGAGTGAGGGGGGAGAGTGAGAGAGCAAAAGAAAAGAAAGAGAGAGAGAGAGAGTGTGTGTGTGTGTGTGATCGATCCCCTTAATGGGTGCTCTGTGTACTAGCGGTCAGATCACAGGGAGCCTCAATCAGACCGCGGGAGCGGTTTGATGCTCCTAAGTTATTTTCACTCTCAAATATTCATATGTATGTGGGGGAAATACGTGAAGGTTCAAAACACATAAATTTTGAAACACATTTAAACTCAAGTTGATAATAAATCGCACAAAACATAATACAATTATGATTAGGCATGCCTAATTGCGTAACTAACATTTTGGGATGTGACAGTTAACAAGGGTGATATGTATGCTATGTTACAAGACTTCAATGATGGCAATTTGGATATCAAGAGACTTAACTATGGAGTTATAACTCTAATTCCAAAAAAATTTAGACCAAAAATATTAGACAATATAGGCCCATTTGCCTCCTATATATGGACTACAAAGCCTTCACAAAGATGATGACTGATAGGCTGAGCCATGTGGCTGACAGGGTTATCGATGAATGCCAGTCAGCTTTTATCAAAGGGAGAAACATCTTGAAGGGGGTGGTCATTGTTCATGAGATTATCCATGAGCTAAGACATTCTAAAAAAATAGAGTCTACTTCTCAATATTAACTTTGAAAAAGCCTATGATAAGGTTAGATGGGATGTCCTCAAAGAAGTTATGACTGGGAAGGGTTTCCCTGAAAGATGGACAATTTGGGTGATGCAAACTGTTTAAGGAGGACAAATATGCATTAATGTAAATAGCCAAAGGGGCTCTTATTTTAAAACTTACCAAGGCCTCAAACAGGAGGATCCATTGTCTCCTATTCTCTTCAACCTGGTGGTAGAGGTTCTGGGCTCAATGTTGATTAAGGCTAGAGATAGAGGTTGGGTCTTAGGTCTGATGGAACATCTTATTCCAAGAGGATTACACATGTCCAATATGCAGATAATACGGTGATTATGATTGATTGCTCAGAGGACAACATTCTGAATCTGAAAGTCATTTTTACTATTTTGAATGGATGTTTGGACTTAAAATAAACTTCTACAAAAGTGAGGCTTTTGTGTTTGGGGTTGACCAAGAAACAAAAGAGAAATGTGCCAACATGCTTAACTGCAAATTAGGGGTCATGCCAATCAAATATCTCGGGATCCCAATTGATGATCAGTGTATAGGTCTGGTTGTTTTTGATCCTTGGTACAAAAGCTTTGGAAAGGACTGGATGCTTGGAAAGAGAAAAACATATCCTCAGGGGAGGCTTGTTTTAACTAACACCCACCTGAGTAGTCTCCCCATATACATCATAGGTTTTTATCTCCTCCATGATGGAACCCATAGCAGAATGGACTCTATTAGGATCAAATTTTTCTAGAGAGGTGCCCACGATACTTTCAAATATCATTTGATCAAATGGGAGGCTGCATATAGACCAAAAGACCAAGGAGGTATGGGTATCATCAACACACAAGTGATGAATTAATGCTTAATGGTGAAATGGATTTAAAAAATCCTGAATAATGGAGATGACCTATGGTGCAAACTATTAAGGGCAAAGTATATGAGATATGGGGATTTTTTTAGCTCTAAGAGGAAAGGTTTTCTCAATTCTAGCAAGGTCTGCACAAGGTTAAGCATCTTTTTTAATGGGGGTCATCTACAAAGTTTACAATGGGAAAATGATTAGATTTTGGATTGATGAATGGGTTCATACCACCCCTTAAAGTCCAATTCCCTGATCTTTACAATATGACCTCGGATGCAACTGCCAAGGTGACTGATTGCTTTGAGAATGACACCTTCAAGATCAATTTCAGGAGAGCTCTGACCCCCTCAGAGTTAGGGAGTGTTGAGGAGTTAATGACGTTGATAAACTCCATTCATTTGGATGAGCTGGACAATGAAATAGATTGGGCGCTGAAGAAGTCCAGGAATTTCACAACTAAATCCTTATACTATTTTATCTTGGATGGTGGGATAAGAAGCACAATCAGTAGGAAAATTTTGAAAAGCAAAGCCCCTCCAAAAATTAAGGTTTTCCTCTGACAGATGTTTAACAATAGACTCCAAACGGCAACCACTTTTAAAAAAGAGGTTGGAAGGGCAATGATGCCTACTGTATCTGTGGCAATAAAGAAAATGCAAATCACATTTTCTTCCAATGCGTTCTTGCTATCTTCACATGGAGTGGATTAAGGAAATGCTTTGGTTGGCCTAGACAACCTAGGAACCTTGATGAATTTACTATTGGTTGGCCAAGTGGAAATTTAATCTATCGGCAAATATGGGTTTGTTCCTCTTTGTAGGGTTGTACTGGGTGATATGGCGGGTTTGCAACAAGATGACGATTGAGAGGATCTTCCCCAACAAGCCGATTAATATTCTTCTCAACTGTCTTTCTTACTTGCAGAAGTGAAAAATATTGCTCAAGGAGGACGACAAGGAGAAATGTGACGCAGCTCTAGTGCAACTTATGGAGTGGTGCAACAGCTTCCAACCTAGTCATACTACCCAATTTAATATCTGGGAGTACTTGGAGGAGAAGTCTAGAAGGTTGGAGACCTACCAATGATTTACAGTGGTTCCCTCACCCCATTCGTTTGTGCTGCTAGGATCTAATGTGGTGAGCCCTACCTTTGTTGCTATGCTATTTAGCTACTATGTGTTTGCCCGAGTCCTATATAATGGTTGTGCTTAGTTTTCTAGTTGTGCTGCTTGTATCTTGTTTTTATCTCTAGCTGTATCTAGTTTTTTTTGTCTTTGTTCGTGGATACTGTTATCTGTATGATCCTATATTAGTTTTTAATATAAACTGAGTTAATCTCGTTTGAAAAAAGGAGAATAAAGAAGATCAGCTTCTTTTACGCCTCCACTGCATTCGCCACTGGGCTAAATACGCGCTTTTGGTGTGAAATCCTTGCACCGGTAGAGCGGGATAGAACACCGCCTTACGAAACCGTAGATGTGTTGGATGTTGCGGTTGCTGAAAAACTTGGCTATTCATGCGACCATATTTAATTCCCGGTGCAATCCAGTCCACGAATCCGGCCACGGCACGCACCTAACCTGTGTAATCCAGGCTCCCCTGGTTGGGGGTTGCATTCTCACCACGCAATAATGCACAGCGCGCAAATGACTGGGCGTAGGCGAGCGGGCCGGCGCGCATAGAATTCACACGCCCCCTTGCTTGCAGGAGGTGGACGCAAATTGATGAGCGGAAAGAGTTTGCGCCTATGCGCAATGATCGAGCGAGCGAGAGGACCGGGCGACGGGGTGGTGGCATCGAGGTGGCGTGACGGGAAGGGGCTGGTGCACGTTGCTTTCTCGTGCGTTACGGATGGGCGCCGGCTCGGCACACGCTCTCCCGTGCCATGCCGATTTCGGAGGCGGAAGAGAACCGAGACTGAGATTGTTGGGGCTTGAACGATATATGGCGGGAGGTGAAGCTGGAACGATAGAATGAAAGCTCGAAGTCTCAAACTCAACCGTTGGATCAAATGATCGGATGGCAATATGAGATGATGCTAATCTTGCGAACGAGCACGGAGCTCGATGGCAAGACACAAGGATGTAATCGAACTCTCCTAGATTTGATTTTCGAGTGTCGCATACCTCCAATTTAACCTCTAATGTAAGGCCCAAGTAAGGGGGCTGGGTGTTAAAAGAAAATTTGACGCTAATCACTAGAGACTCAAACCACGTTCTCCACACACACAAAAAAAGATAGACTCGAACCGCTCAGAAGGCTCTTTGACCGGAAATGGCGTTGGAAAGGTTATCACATCCTGAATCAAATACGCCTTCGTGATACGTGGACGTATAGGCCGCCGACGGCTCCAACTTTTCGTCTTTCTGAGACGCTGACGGTACAACCGAGCCCGTCTTCCACCCAATTCCAGACCTGCTAATCCTCTCAACAACCACTCGCTCCTACCGGTCAGTCAGAAATTCATAATGGTAGTTCGTGGCTTCGTGCACGTGCCGTGAGACCAGCCGCTACGCCTCGTGGAACGCGCCAGCCAAGCTCTATGCGCCCTTTGGCTCTCATGTCATGCATCACACGCCCACCGCAACGGCTCGATGGAGGCGGCAACGTTCTGCTTCGTCTCGCTCCTCACGTTCTGTTTCCTCTGTCTCTTGCTCAAGCCACACTCGCTCAATATCGTATCCATTGTGATCATACTCTCAATTCGCGGTGTTGTAACTGGCATTCTTCGATTCACTGATGGGCAGCGTCCATGGCGTTGATGCTGGGGTATTACGGCTCCGTGGAGCTGGCCGTCGGCCCGGGATGCTCGCGGCTTGTGCAGGCCAGCTCGGTCTTTGTGCGGGGCATCAAGGTGAGCAGTCAGCAGTCTGAGCACTGTGCTGGCACGGTCGAATTCTGCGTAAGCTAGCCGGGCAAGAGGTGTTTACTCTGGTGTGATTCCGTGTTCCGTGTTGAATTGCAGGTGAGGGTCGACGAAGGTTCACAAGGGAATGGGGGGCGGCTGGAGCTCTACGGGCTGGCCGGGGCTCCGCCGCTGGACGTGCCGGCCGAGTGGTCGGAGGCTCGCCGCGTCGTCGTGCCCGTCAACTCTCACAGGGTATTGTCGCGTTATCATTCGTCTCTGAATCCAGGGTCTAGGGTTATCCTAATTTACAGAACTATTCTTTAGTTGTGATGGTAGATCGAAGGTGTCATGAAAAATTTAATCCTCTTTGTTTTAGTTTTACTAGTATGCTTTAATAGTCTTCAGTTGTTTACTTTTTCAGCTATGATAAAGAGGCTAAACGGTCGATAACTTCTATAGGCCAGTTGTTTCAAGTTTCACTTGTGCTGAAAATCCTAATACAACTATCGATTAGGCTACTGAACCGGTTAATTAGCAAATTCCTCGGCAAAATACTTGTGTACTGTCATAAGATCAATAAGTAAGAATTATAACTACAATAACAAACTCTATCACGTCATATTTTTTTATCTAATAATTATTATCAGTATTGGTAAGTTGATCCCTCAATGTTTGATTACCGACTCCGCCACGTCATAGAGTACTTGCTTCAGAAGTTTAGAACGTTGGTAGTCCAGGACCCCGATCCTCTGAGGGGAGAAGGCAATGCGTTTACTGTAGCAATTGAAAGCGAGTAGATGAACAGTACTTCGTAGTGGTACTGTAGCATTTGATAGCTAAGAAGTGTACTAATGTATTTTACTGTAGCTCTCAACTGCAGAGGATCCGATCGGTCAGGAAAGTACCAACCGAGTCTATCTTCTAACTAGTGTTACCTTCGTGTCGTGCAGGAATGGGTATATATCCTGAACAAGGGAGCTCAAATAGAAGTCGCTTACAGTGTCAAGTCTGAAACTGACGCGCCTTATCCACTCTGCGTCATCATTGCACAAGGTAAGACAGCTTCAGCAATAAACAGAAGCCATCCTTGGTCCCAAAAGAATAGAGGGAAGAAGATATGCCAAGGGGTTGACAGCTAAGTTCATAGAACTTCGTTTCTCTTAACTGCAAGATGCCATATAATACACCACTTGCTGATAAACTAGTATATGAGTAGCCAGCATCAGTTAAATAATGACTTGATTGCAATCGCAAAAAGGAAAAAAAAAAGATGAATCTGAAAAAAACGAATCCATCATCTGAATTTTATCGAAGAAATTAGGTTCATAGATTCTGAGACTAGACTTACAGTAGTACTGCCACTCATCTGCCCCGATACCGAGAAATCAGAAAAAAAATGAATCCATTGTATGTTTGGCGCCATTCTTTTTTTTGCTTTTAAAATCTGGTTGTGTTGTGGTTTTCCATATACAGGTAAGGAAAGCTTCATACAGTGGACTGAGAAGCCATCAGTACACAATACCACAGTGTCTTGGCACTTAGTGCAGGGTAAGCACTGTCATTGCGACTAAGAACTAGTTCAGTAATATTCCAAATACTGATGCGATTAGACTGCCGAACCACAGGAAATGGAACAATTGAGCAGACCGTCGATCTGTCCTCTGAGTACTACATTGCCGTCCACAACTTAAACGATCGTCAGGACACAACGGTAAAGTAGCCATCATTAGGTGAAAGCCTGGAGTTCCTAAATGCTGTGCAACAGCATTGGCTTTTCTTCTGAAGGTTTCATTCGGCAGGTGCAGCTGGACTTCGGATTCAGGACCTTGTCCTACAACACCACTGGAGCAGAGTACAGATGCTCACCGGCTCAACATATTTGCACCTACATATTACCATTTTTAGGACAAAATGTTGCAGTCCTGTCATCCGGTCTGAAAGAGGTAACAGTAAGCATTCACTCATAATCTTCAGCTTCTTTCACATTCCATTTTTTTTATACACCCAAGTTCATGTCCACTTTAGTTGCACCCACTGTTGTACTGATACGTAACCTTTCATCAGAGACTGGATTCTGACGAACAATACGTGAAAGTGTCATACGAACCTCGCTGGATAGTGTACGTTGTTGGATCAGGTACTAGCTCAAACAGAGGTAAAATGTTCACATATCCTGTGCTATGATTGCCAACTAAATCCCTCGTGCATTTGCAGCCGTCTTGGCTGTTGCGCTGCTTCTCTTGTACGAGATACTGAACATGCTGTTCGGCGCCTGCACCGGAGGCGGCGGCGGCCACGGCGGTGCGGACCGGAGAGCGCCACTTCTTGCGAACAAAGAGGAGGACAGCGCGAGCCTGGGCTCGTCCTACGACTCCGTTTCGCACGACGGCGACGACGAGGGCGCGGAGGAAAGGGGGGAGGGCGGCCGCGAAGGCTGCGTGGTGTGCTGCGACGCCCCCAAGGACTGCTTCTTCCTCCCGTGCGGGCATTCCGCCACCTGCTACGCGTGCGGTGCGAGGTATGATCCGGACTTTGAAGCGCACGTGCGATGCTATCGTATGGTGACAGGTTGGGTCCTTGAACGGGGGATACAAACGGTGTTGCAGGATCGTGGAAGAAGGTAGCAGCTGCCCGTTCTGCCGGAGGAAACTGAAGAAAGTGAGAAGGATCTTCGCTGTCTAACTGACCTGACGGCCGGCTTCTCTTGTGATCTCGTTCTGTGCCGGTGGCCAGCGTGCTGCGTGTGCTTCAACTTCTGGTGGTGTTTCTGGCCAAGGCTGGCAGGAGCAAAAAAAAAAAAAAAAAAAAAGTAAACAACGAACGCCCACCGTGGGGCTCGAACCCACGACCACAAGGTTAAGAGCCTTGCGCTCTACCGACTGAGCTAGACGGGCTTTTGAGATGGCGTTAATTATAGAACGTAATAAACAATATAATTCAAGACGCAACTATGTACTAAGAGCGTCAATAAGCACTCTGGCGTAACTTTCTTTGTCAGCTATGTCGAGTCTGGAGAAGCTTTTGTTTCAAAAGAATCGATCACCATTCAAAAATCATTTTCAAAGTTCATTAGGAACATGATTACACGACCGCGTGACAAGTTGGCCAAGGTTTTAAGATTGCAGGATGTGTCAGAAGTCAGAACTGCGGCAAATAAACCAAATGGAATAACAAGCACATAAGCTAAACTTGTAGCGCTATACAGTCTATCATCTTAATATTTAAGGAAAAAAATCATCCATGTTCTTTTTCTAAGCCAAAAAATTACCATGTTAATAAAAAAATATAGATCACTCATTGTTATAAATATCTAACGGTCAAGATTAAACTAAAAATTATCCATATCAAATACGATTAATAAATAGCTAAATTAGTAATTAAAAATTATAGAAAATATATTATCCTAATATTTGAAGGAGAAATGAGACTTTACATTCGCTCTTAAAGTCACAAAATTACCTTATTAATCGGGAAAAAAATATAGATCACTTATTGTTATAAACATCTAACGGTCTAGATTAACCAAAAAGTTCATATATCAAATATGATTAATAAATAGCTAAATTTGTAATTTAAAAATATAGAAAATATATTATCTTAATATTTAAAAGGAAAAATGAGCCTCCACGTTCGCTCTCAAGTTCACGAAATTACCACATTAATAAAAAAAATTTAAACCACTCATTGTTATTAGCATCTAATAATCTCGATTAAACCAAAGAATCAATATCAAATATAATTAATAAATAGCTAAATTCAGAATTAAAAATTATAAAAAATTAACAGTTCAATTTCCATACAGTTTGGAAAGCAAAATATATAAATAAAGAGTCTAAATAAAATAAAATAAATAATAATTGAAATTAGGGTTAGAATAGAAAAAAAGAAGAATGCATATCAAATATAGCCCTAGAAAAAATAAATTATTATAAAAATCAAATACCTAAATAAAGAGACCATATAAAATACAATTAATTAATAGATAAAATTCATAATAAAAAATATTGAAAAAATAAAATTCTTACTAAGATAATTGATTAAGAATCATCGTGTATGTCGGAGGATTAACTCCAGTCGCAGAGATCCCGAGAGACCCTTTTTTAGAGATTCGGCCGGGGGGATGATCCTGAATACGTTCGTCGGAGAAATAAATGGGAATGAATGCAACGGCCGGTGGTGGGGGTGTTGACCTAGTGCAAGAAAAAGTAAATGCACCGGAATTTAGACAGGTTCGGGCCACACGGGGGGCGTAATACCCTACTCCTATATGGATATTATAACTGTCCTGAGGAAGTCCCCCAAGGATGTTGCTGGTTACAAGAATCTTGATCTATCTAAGAGCCTGGGGCTCCTTGTTCTTCGGCTGTGTTGTGACTGGGCTCAGCCTTCCCTGCCGTGTTTCTCTTGCGCTGTGTTCTTGTCTATGCTTCAGGATCTATTCCAGATGAATTCAGCTTCACCCTCCCTCGTTTTATGCCGCCAGCTGCTTTAAGTACCCGTCGGCCGTAACGTGCCCCGAACGAAAGGGGGGGCACGAGTTCCGAGACACCATAAATGGAAAGGGCGTCATCATTTCCTCTAGGCGAAGTGACCGGGGGTGAAAAATGCGTCGCACGCCCGGTCATCCATCACAATAAATGCCCTGGCAACGGGCGCCGTGGAGAGGGCCCACTGGGCAGCCGCAGACCAGCCCGACGTGCCCGCCCTGTCTTGTTCCCCTGCCACAGCAGCGCGGTAGACGGAACGCCTTGGTCCTTACGACGTTATCTTGAGACAGGCCGGATGGCACGGGACGGGACCCGTGCAATTAATAACCCCACGCCTCTCTGCCAGAACGTGGCAGGAACTAACGCTGAGCGCGGCTGTCGGTGTATCTGGAACCGGGGGTCCCTGAGTCCCGAGGCCAGGCCAGCCATCCGCCACGTGTCACCATCCCGCGAGGTCCCTCCTGTGGGGTGAGGAAAGTCCAAGTTCCGGGAGAAGGTGCTCGGGGTCACAGTCCCTGATCCCTGAGCACCTCAGTTCCCCGATGATCCGCAGAGTCTAAGTACCGGGAAAAAATGCTCGGGGAGGTGCCCGGTCACCCCCGAGCGCTCTAGTCCCCCGACGATCAGAAAAGCTAAGTTCCGGGAGAGAGTGCTCGGGGGCTGCGTGCGGCAGCCCCCGAGCGCCCGGTTCCCCGAGGGTCAATGAGAAAGTGCTCGGGAGAGAGTGCTCGGGGCTGCGCGTGGCAGTCCCCGGGCTCTCGGTTCCCCGAAATGTCTGTGGAAAAGTGCTCGGGAGAGAGTGCTCGAGGTTGCACGTGGCAACCCCCGAGCACTCGGTTCCCCGAATGTTCGTGCGAGAGTGCTCGGGAGAGAGTGCTCAGGGGTACTGTTCACCTCCCCGAGCACTCTATCCCGAGAATACCTTTCCTTGTCCTCGGGGAACCGAGTGCTCGGGGATACTGTTCACCTCCCCCGAGCACTTTCTCCCGGGCACACTTGTACGGATCCTCGGGGAACCGAGTGCTGGGGGGTTGCCGCACGCAGCCCCGAGCACTCTCTCCCGGAACTTAGCTCTCCTGGTCGTCGGGGGACTAGGGTGCTCGGGGGTGACCGTACACTTTCCCGAACACTTTCTTCCCGGTACTTGGATTCCGTGGATCATTGGGGAACTGGGGTACTCGGGGGGCCATCGATTGTGGCCCCGAGCGTCTTCTCCCGGGACTTGATCTTTTCTCATCTTGCATGAGAGACCCCGCGGGATGGCGCCATGTGGCGGATGGCTGGCCTAGCCTCGGGATTCGGGGACCCCCGGTTCCTGATACACTGACAGTGTAGCTTAAGGTTGTCGCATCAAACAGTCAGCAAGCAAAACACAATACGCAAGGCAAACCTATTCTAATTTTGATTGAGTTAACACATAATTTTAATAGTTGATCAAAATATATATGAATCAAATCAATATATATACGATTTGGAGACAAGTTTAGAGCATAAATAATTTGCTTTTTCACTAATATAATTTTATGTCTTCTTCTAATGTTATGTGTTTTATAACCAAATGACACTGGCAATTTTGAATCAAAATTTATGGTGACAACAAATTACATTGAAGCTAGCCATACTATTAACATGTGTCACTTTATTAATTTTCTATATTTTCAACCACAAAGGTAAAATATGAATCTTCAATCTTTGTATCTCCAGCCTTCGCTACATATTGTGTGAGTGTCTCTGTGATGCAAGAGTATATATGCATTAGTTGTACTGATTTCTAAATAAAAGTAGAGTATGAATCAGCGTCCCTAATCTACAGTTCTGGTATCAAAATTGACTGTGGGTCCTCTGATTAGAGGATTTATTTTTGGGAATCCCTATTTCGCGGTCGGCCTCTGCCGCGCGAGCTCGGGGTCACTCTCGCTGGTTGCTACGTGCCCTCCTCCCGCCAAATGCTGGTGAACCAGCATGTATGAGTCTCCTAATCTCCCAAACCTTTCAAATTGAGAGTGGAAAAGTTTCAATTCACAGCTTAAAAACTTATGATTCTTGAGGGAAAACTTTTGAGTGGAGGCCAGGAGCTTTCAAAACTTTCGATTCAAGGATAGGAACTCTCGGTTCAGGTCAAAATACTCCGATTGAGGTATCGTTTCTTAGGAAAAAAAATCTTTTGATTCGAGTTAAGGAGCTTCAAATTTGTGAGAAAAACTTTTGATCGGTGCCCAAAACCTTTCTATTTAAGAACAAGAACTTCCGAATCAGGTCGAAATACTTCCGATCAAACCAAATCCCCCCAAAAACCTTTCGACTCATGGAGCTTCACTGAAACAAACCACGGTCCTTGAGGAAGAAAGAAATAGGAATACAAAACAAAAATCAAGGGCTCGCCGGTGCTCGTGTGACGCAAAGCTCGCCGGGGCTCCCCAAGGCGATGCCGTGCTTGTTCCGAACGGCGGCGCGGCGTCTCGAGCCGAAGCCAGCGTGTCGAATGGGAGAGACGGCGAAGAGATGCGGAGGAAAAGGTGTGGACGTGGCTGTTCCACGCGTCATGCGGCAGGCTGCCGTCCGAGGTAGTCGGGGGATATAGCCCTATGCTGCCACGCGTCACGAGGAGGAGCGAGGCTGCGAGATGGACTTCTAGCGGGTGACCTCAAAACAAGTTTTTTGCATTTATTTTTTTTTACTGTACAGATGTACCATCGATGCGGGGTCGGGATAGTTCAGTTGGGACAGCGCCAGGCTCAAGATCTAAAGGCCTCGTGTTCATCCATACTCAACACATTATTTTTCGCATTCTTATATTTTTTATATAGAGAATTTAGTAGTCTGAATGAGGCGATGGTAGCCAATGAGATTTAAGGTTCGGGAAAAGAGTTTTCAGGATTGTTGATATGATTTCCAAGCTCAGAAGAATGTCTGAGGAAGCAGTCCGACCCGATAGAGGATGGCCAATGTAGGGTGACGGTGCCTCGCGTGATAAGGTAGCGCGATGAAAGCGGGGATCATGAGAGCGAGGGAGTCATCCGGAGGTTAAAAGACAGCTTTTCACTAAACCGATCAATATCAGGATAGCATGCAGCTAGCCAGTTTCCATGCCAACGCATGCTAGAACAAAAATCACAATCCTGAACCCCTGTCCCCAACCAAGTTACCAGTGCCGGCAGTGCATGAGATAGCAATACTGATATGATATGGTGTGGTTGAACCGGAAAAGCACAATAATTCCCAGCAAAGTAGGAATTACCCGGCAACAAATAAGCAGTATACCGATGTACAATATGCACCAGTCTTGACACACGTCAGAACATTTGGCACACAAATGGGCATTTCATGATGTTCGATCTGCCTAATCAAAAGATAAAACGAGATCAGGGCATTTTTTTGCCACTTAAATGTTTCAAATTTCTAGAGTCAAACGTACATCGGCCCTACAGCTACCCCATGATTTTTCACATTTCTTGAATTACAATGCACTTGCAAGATACAAACGAGCATCCGAACGGTGCTCTACTATTGCCATCTCTTAGAGCCTCTCGCTGACGAGCCTCCTGTAAACTGGTTTGTTGGAGCTTTGGTATGACCTGATCAATCAATAATTCAATATCATTCTCATTAGAATAGCCACATTATAATCCCATAGTATAACTTTTTTTGTGTGTTCTAGTGTGAGTCAATATATTTATCATTAGTATCACCACACATCATTCCTACATGTGCAAGTAGCATGAGTGCGTGGTAGTTTTCTAAATTTTGAATGTTCAATTGTCACAAAAAAATTTAGCAACTATTGTAACAACAGCCTATTATGTCAAAAAGTTGCATGCCTAGCAGCCTAGGTGGTTTACAATACATACTCGGAGTCTGCAAGACAGCATCCCTTGGTTTTGATCTGGACGGCTGCCCATTCTTTGTGAGAGAAAATCTGGTTATTCTTGATGGAACTCTATGCCTGTAATTGTTTATCTTTACCAAATAAGTAATCATACTTGCCAAAAGATGCAAAGCACTCATTATGATGAACAAAATCATAAAATGAAAAAAGCACAATTGACACCGAAATGAAGGTTTGCTAGAGGTGATTAAGCAAGTTGAAATGGCGTACATCCGTTCCGTTGTCATCTCAGCAGTTCTGTCTGAGTTGGAATACTCAGCTTCTCCCGCTGATAAACCATCGTCAGATGCGTTATCTTCATATTCTGCTTCATCCAAGCCCACATGTGTAGTGTCAGTGGGCGAATTATGATCATGATCTCCATTCACCTCGGCATAACTCTGCGGATCTGATAGAACTCTGTCAGTAGACTTAAGTATTCTTTCACCCAATAATAGTTGGCTCGGTTGGTTTATTGTGTTCATCAAGAAGCCAGCCCCATTTCTATCAAACGATAAATTTGTAGATTTAACTTTGTCTTTGATGAGTTGGAGCTGCTCAATTTCCGTATCTTTGCGTGAAATCGTATCTTTCAAAGATGCAACCTGGATAAAATATGTCAAATGTTGCTTTTACAAATTGAGATGTCAAAACATTCATAGTAAAAGATGGAACTGTCATCAGTAGCATGTATTATTAAAAATTTACATCACTATCAACATACAAGGTTTTCTAGATACCTAAAACGACATAAAGTTTGGAATTATAAAAGGCACAACGAAGGTTCAGACATTGATATTTTCCCCTTTCTTGTTTCCTTGTTATAATTGATCCAAAAGTATATTTGCAGCAGGCTTCTGTGACCTATTTCCCAAAACAACCCCTGAAGGACTGATGGTACTGGTTTCTGACTCCTTACGGTTTGTGGCAATTCTTAGGGGTAACTGGGAAAATAGTATTGAACAAATACTAGACACAATCACACAAACCTATAGAAAACTTAGCTAGCAAGAGCTTGGAACGAGTCTACTATTCTTTTAACAAAAACTGAAGGATTCCTAGTCATGCTGATTCTACCACATTTTCTGCACAAATATTGTGAAGAGCAGTATTAGCATCAATTGAACATGCAAAAAACTAATCAGAATAAGCTAATGTAGTCCATAGATTTTGAGTAACTAACTAAATGCAATCAACACAACCACTAGAGTTCTGAAATCGAGTCCTAAGCTGGGATAAGTGATCGTAGAATGCAAACGTACTTTGGAAGTTGAGCTTTGCTAAATACTAACATTACATTTATATAAAGGCCTGCCTTTTTTTTTTGACACGCGACTTATTTTAGGACTAAAAATAGCTCAGTAAGCATGCAAAAGGAAAACAAACAAACTCCAGTTAAATGACAAGTCAGAAGGATGCTGAAGTATAAGAACCTGTTCTAACAGCTCTTTTATATCTTTTCCCTCTTTGTTACTTCTCGCAGCACCTAACTCTACTCCAGACACCCTTTCAGCAAACTTTAAAGTGCTTATAGTTTCTGAATACGACTCAACATCAGGATTTATTTGAACAAACATTAGTGTCTTTGCTTGTCCACCTGCAAGAAAAAAAAATAGAGAAATACTGAAAAGAGTCACATAATCAACTTCATATCCATGATTTACTACTAGTAAGTATATATGTGATTACCTAAAGAACTTTGAAGAACTTGTGTTAGCTTGCTGTTTCTGTATGGCACATGGGCATTTTTCTGTGCCAAAGCAAAAATCACATCACCTAAAGCAGAGAGTGATCTGTTGATGTGTTGAGCCTCTTTTAATCTATCCCCAGTTGCTTCAGACCGCTCAACCCTTTCACTTCCAGCAAGATCAATGAGATGTAAACAGCCCCTAGAGGTGGATCCGTTCTTCAAATCCACCCCCCGAACATGTACAGTCAAAATGCTGCATGGAATAAATACTTTTAAAATAAGCTGAAATGCTTAAATACATGTACAAAAACTTCAGTTATCAGTTCGCTCAACCTGTGGGATCGGCTACTCCTTTCATTGAGAGCGGTTGAACCAACTGCTCTATTTGCTTGTCCAATTTCCATCAAGTCTAATACATCTGATGTTGATTTAACTTGATGCAAGCTTGCATCTGGGACAACAAGCCCATTAGGCTGAGAAGTGTTCCAAATTCCGAGTGTTTCTTTATGTTAAGGAAAATATCATTGATATTTTCGACTTAACAATAACATCACATTTTTACACAAGTCTATTTTGATTGAAAAGCACACAAGAAATGTAATGGAAAAGACTATAGTGACAGTTGAAAAAAGGATATCGTTTCTGTGCAATATTATTGGACAAAAGATCACGCACTTGTTCATTGTATATCTCAACCATTTGTACTCCCACCTCATAGGAGAAGGCGTTTCTCCTACTTAGTGAAATATCAAACAAATCATTCAAAGCTCGATAATTGACACCCCAATCTTGCTTCGATGTGCTAGGTCCACTCTAAAGAACAAAAAACATAGATAGCAAAGAAACAAAGATTATAATCAATAGTATTACTATTATAGAATAATTTAATCACAACATCCAAATTAGTTAATAGTTTTAAAAAAGATCCACGTTAGTTTGTACCATAGTGTAAGTTTTGCCAGAACCTGTCTGGCCGTATGCAAAAATACACACATTGAATCCATCGAGAACTGATCGAATCAAAGGTTGTATGTCTGAGAAAACCTCAGCTGTGAAATGAAAGAGAACAATCAAACTACAATGCTATTACTGTGAAACTAGACTATCAACAAGTTTTAAATTTGATAAAAACATACCTTGAGAAGACATTGGACTAAACACTTTGTTAAACTTGAACATCCGGTGTCCATCTTTTCCTTGCTTAAATGGATTTGAAATAAGAAGCTCACCATTTTCACCAATGTAGTCAACTGTGGTAGATTTTTTGTCTTGACCCGGAAGAAATGGTCTTACACGACAATATACCCTTATATTGCCTGAAAAGAAAAAAAGATTGATATAAAATAGTCACATCTAAAGCTGTGAGCTAACGTTATAGAGAATGTTTTGAGAAACAAAATACCTTTTAATTCTTGCACTTCATTGAACAACTTCTGGTTCTCGGCCAGAACTTTGTGATAATTTTCAGCAGCATCAAACAAACATTTCAAACCAGATCCTACACAAGTTTAAGCTTAAATTGACTATCAACCATTAAAGTAAATTGAGCTTTTATACAACACAAAGCAATAAACACGTACCTAAATTTGACATTTCATCTCTCCACTTCATTTGAAGGGTATAGATATCATTCTTTACTGATCGTGATGTTATCCTTATGTCCTATAATTTTTAGGTACTACCATGTAAATAAAATAACAGGACACAAATAAATTTAAAATGACTATAATAAACAAACCTTGACATGCAGTTGTTGATTATCCATGTAACTCTGAAAAATGTTCTCCTTCTTGTTCCACAATTGTGATTTTAACTCGGAGACAGACTCAACTTCTTCAATTTTCTTGTTTGATTGCAGTAAAAGATACTCAACTTCCTTAACTTTGTTAGTTAGCTGTTCCTCCATTTGCTTTGCCTTTCTTTCAATTTTCTCAAGCTGTTGTTCGTGCATTCTGCTCATATCTTCCATTTGATTCTTGAGGCTTGTTATAATGTTTTCGGAATGCTCTTTCTCTTTCATTAATCGAACAACATCTTGTTCACCAAGTTTTCTTCTCTCTTCAATTTTTGAATTATCATCCTATAAGAAAAAAGACACACGACAGTATGTTACTCCTAGCTAACATAACTTCTACTAACAATATAAGTGGTAAAAGAATGATGTTTACTGAGTCGTCCTTTTTATCGTGATCAGATGTTATGTTTTTTATGTTTTTACATTTCACTGATATAACAGTATAACTTAAGCATACAAAATGTAGTAAGTAAAGAACAAAGAGGAAAGTTCCAAAAATTTACGATGGGTCAAACCTTGATTATCCGAAGTCTGTTTATTGCCATCTGAAAGGGGGGGGGGGGGGACATATGTCAATATTATAAGAGGAGAAGGAAGCGTTTGAATAATCATAATTTTGTCTAATCATCAGGGAAATGAATCATTACCTGGTTTTCTTCATTTGTGCCATTTACTAATATTTCAAGTGCTTTAATTTTTGAACGGTACTTCTCTTCTCTTGTCTTGATGATAATATTTTGCTGCAGAAAGGGATAATCTAATTCAGGGCTAGTATTAATATGCCAAAAAAAGAAAATACATGTTTTAGAAGATTTCTTACACTTCTTATGTGCTCTGCTTGCATACAGAGACGACACTCAATCTCTTGAACGACTTTCCTCAGTAAGTAAACTACACGCTGTGGGGAGGAGGTTAAAGTTAAGCATTATTGTAAACAATCATCAATAGAAAGGAGTGGGGGACTGTAGTTCAAAATAAAGGCATACATGTGGTATTTCTCCCTTTTTCCTCTCTATGCTTTCATCCAAAATGCCATTAACAACACTAACAAGTGACTGAGTTGGTGCCTTCTGTGAGAATACTATTATTGTTAGGACAGGGAGACCAAATAACAGGGTAGCACAATGCAGCAATTTTGAGCAGTAGCCTTGAAGAACTTACATCTAAGCTGTTAGAATGCATCATCTCTGAAATCTTGCCAGCTGGAAGATCAGAATAGGATCCACGTTTTAATTGGAAAACTTCTCGAAACTTTTGTCCTGCAGGATATGTAACAATATACCACAGAATTGAAGGATATGGAAGCAGCAGCCCAACATAATGTGTGGCACTTGATACAAAGCGCAACATGTTATTGTGGATATAAAGCTTGGAAATGATATTAAATTAATACTGATAATTGTTTTTGCACAAACAATTTAAGATGTAACCTCACTTTGAATATTACTTTTCCAGATAATTCACGAAAATTATGTCTTAAAACAATATTTGCATACCAGAAAAGACAGATGTTTTATGCTGGGACTTGGGATGTGGCATACCATGTCTTCTGCCCTCTCCAGGGGATCTTTTCCCTTGTGCTGCACCAGGAACTTGAGGCCTGTCCATTTCCGGAACTCCCCATTGTTTTCTTACAGGAGTCTTGTCAACATCCAGTGGAGTACCATCACCTAATCGAGGATCCACGCTGTCCCTCAGAACCAAGAGACATTCCACTACAGAAGACATTGATCCCTGTAATCATCAAGTGTATGTGAGTTAACAGAATGTGTCAACCAGGAATATAGAAAATAGTATGTCACATCTTAGATTCACAAATAGATAAACTGGGGAATTTTACTCCAAATTTCCATTGCTTGCAAGTCTCGGAAACATTAAAATATTTGAATGCCATGACATGTTACGAGTTTACAACTATGTTGTGACCTATGAAGCTACAACCGATCTTTTTTGTAGTCTTGCTTCTTGAAAGCGGTCAGAAAAGTACAAAAACCAGAACTAACACCATGTCTTGTATCATGGAGCCAAAGCTTTTTGTTATCGCTGCAGTTCAGTCATAGCTACACATTGACATGATATCAAGATAAATCGCCTCTAGAAACACACTCTATACTTCTACTTATCTGTGCATAGCTGACTAGAAACATGTCAGAAGTACAAAAGTATGACCAACAATGTTAATCACCTTAGTATGAAGTACTGCAACAAGAATAGCATTCGTGCAATAAGAAATGAGCTTCAACAGTTATGGCAATTCAAAGCTCCTGCATGCATACCAACTACTTTGTGTGACGAGAACCCTCACCTCATCGAGATCCTTCACACTGAAACCTGGCAGCCCCATATCAGCAAGCACTGAGAGGAACTTCTTCACACTGCCCGACCTCTGATCCGACGATGCATAACTGCCCCACGACCCCTGAACAAAAAACGCAAGCACTCAAAGCACAAACATCATCTCCGCAGCTCAACAATAATAATAAAAAACATATTATCCTAGTACAAAAGGCTCACCTCAAGAACACCGGGGATGAGTGTGCTCACAATATGGCACAGGACCGTGCCGTCACTGAGCAGCTCTCGCAGCTCTTCATCGGACGAATCCGATGGCAAACTAAATTCCGGGAGTAAGGCATTGAGCCATTCAACCACCTCCGCACGCCGATTAGCTACAAAGGTTTTTACAACACCTTGTGAAATAATTAAGATAAAAATGACACACACTCCGAGTTCAACAGCCGCAAACTAGAATCTCAGAGCAAACAAAAGCATAACAGCAACGGCCTCGCACACTGATCTACTTAAGTAAATCTATTACTACCAGAGAAAAATCAAACATCGAGATCCAAACGATGAGACCCCCGAGCTAAAATTCAACTCTATAAACAGAAAACAAGAGCTTACAATCAGTCGGTTGCCTTAGCTCACCAATTGACAGCACAATCGCCCCAAAATCACGAGAGTTCTCTCTAACCCAAATATTGAGCTCCTAGGCTCGAATTTAACAACCCAATAGCACCCAGGTCAGTCGCCTCACCTGCGTGGATCCCCTCGACCTCGCCGTCCACGCTCCCCATTCCTCGCCGCCGGTGGCCCCGGCCCAGATCGAGTCTGCCGCCGGCGGGATTGGGCGGATTTGAGCTCCGGTCGAGGGCGAATCGGAGGGTTTCGGGGCAATGCGGCGCGGGGTTTTGCCTCTCCCCACGGGCGCCGGGCGCTTTGGGCTCTGTGCTCTTTGTTTCGTTTCGGAATGGTTCGTTGTTTTCTCGCGTAGGTCGGGGTCGGGGGATTTCGAATTGTTTTTGTTCGCATGTTGAATTGCCTCTCGCTCTTCCTGAACTTGCGCCTCCGTCACCGTTGCCGTTAGTTAGCGAGGCACTGAGCAGAGTGAGGCCCTTTTTCCCGGTATTTCCATGTGTTAGTTTGGTTTTTTAACTAAAAGCAGGAGCACTGTTATTTTATGTACAAAAGGTGTCTCGTTATTAAGGAAAAACGAGATCAAACCGTATAATGCTCGGTTACTTAGAAAAAATCAGACTAAAACAACAATAACTACGGGCAAATAAACTAGCTAAACTAAGCATGTAGCACCGTAGAGCGACCTAAGCCACAACACCTAAACAAGTAACTAGCTAAACTAGGCATCATGTCATCACATTTGCTGTCGATCTGACCAATATCGAACATAAGCTAGTAACCACCAAAACACAGGGAGGACCTCTATGGTAACATCTCCAAAGAAGACATGACGTTAAAGATGTCATTGTTGTCTATCAGAAAATCATAATTGGATTTTCACCTAGAGATCCCCAAATAGAAGGGAGGCAGGGGCGCTACGACGATGCCTCTAAGGAGAGGACTCATGTCATCATCGCTAGCACCAGCACCAAGTCAGGCAAGGCCTTTGTCCAGAGCCCATTCACCCTCCCGCCCACAGAGAGGATCCCCACATGGGCGAACCGCACACGCATTGATAGAAATCACTAGAGCCGTGATGGCGATGAAACAACAGCCAAATCCACGCACGCGCACCACTCACGAGGCCACCACCCAATCGCATAGCTATCCACATGCCAAATATGGGGGAATAGACATATCTTGTAAGGGGATGAGCTAGAGCGGCTTCAGAGGTCAGGATAGGGCGAGCGTCATGGGAAGAAGATTGGCGGCCGCAAATCGCGGTTGATGCATCACAAAACACAATGTCCCAACTCTCGGTGGCTCTGCACAGATCTTGCCATCGCGCCACCGACCACCGAAGAAGCCTGCGATGCGGCGATGAGCGCTAGTGCCACGGCCATCACGCGCACCATGCCCGAGGAATTTAGTTTATGGCTTCTTCAGAATACGGGGTATGAAAAACTCAATAATAGGAAATATATATGATCGAAGGTGTCAGGTTTTCTAAATCCTATGGAAAACATAGGGATATAGAAGAGAAACTCTTTGGAAGCACCGTAGAATTATTTCCAAGTGGTCTTACCTAATGTCTAATTTCTTATGGAGTTTAGGTATATGAAAGCAGCATATAAAATCTGTCCCCTAGCTAAACCAATGTCACAAAAGAGCCTCAAAGGAAAAATAGGATCTAGAATCCTACAAAAATCATTTGAGGACGTATGTTCAAATGGGCCTGAGAGATCGCACCTAATTTCCAATCATCCAAATAAGTGTTATGTTCCAACAAAAATGTCTGGAATTTAAATCGATATATCAATCTTCTTCTAACAACAATTACCACCCTTAGATAGCGAAGGTGGCTGAGACTCACATCGCACGTGAGAAGTGAGGCAGGAGACGAGGTATTGCTGGTAAGATCGACATAACTTGTTCTCCCTTGGAAACACCTAAGGAGCAGGCTATGGAATCCCTCGTCATGTGAGCTTCTAGATGGATGTTCCACTTAGAGATTTGATATATGGGATGTGTGTTTCTAGCTAAGGGAGAGGGCCGATATATCAGTTAGACTTCTCATTTTCTAAGATGATAAAAGCTACTGTATCTCGATTGATAAATCTTCCTATAAAATACTTCAAACCTGCGACTGCTTATTTAGGCTTGAACCCGACTGCAGCGCACACCCCTCTTTTAAGAAAAGCCTAGCTCCTTGAAGCTTGACCTTATCACACAAAAATTCATAACACACAAAATTTCATAACCACTGTTTCAATAGAAGATATGATAGTTCGTAAATCTTAGGACGTGAGCCTACTCAATTGATGGAAACTTTGTAATTTGATTTCTCTTCGGCTCCAACGCACATACATATTTTTCCTCTGTACCTAGTTGCAGTCTCATGTTCTCTTTTTGGGAAGGTTCACGAACTAACGACGTCAAATTTTCGGTCTCCAACAATCCACACAACGTGCCCGCCAGACGCTTTTGAAGCTTTGGGGAGCCCAAGTTCAAAGCCCCCCCGGACACTCGAAAATCACGGGTACACCCTCCCACGCTGCTCTCACCTAGCAGCCAGAATGGCACTTCCGTTAATCCATTGGGTCATGGGTCCAATACGGTTCAGCGAAGGGCAATCTGAGATCCTTCCATGGCCGGAATGTGGGGCCCACCTGGTGGCCGGCACGTTCGACAGAGCTGATGGCGTCAAACAATTCAATCGTGCTCCCGCCTTGTGCACTTGTGGGCTGTGGCTACGTGTTGGTTCTTCGGTTGGATACATTCAAACATAGTCAGGAAATTGTGCATTTGTGCCGCTGGGTCTTCGTTAAAAAAAAGGAAAATGATAAAACCCCACTTATATGACAGGAGGTTTTTATTTACTAACTCATAAAAAATTTCAACTTAATCTTACACTTATAAATTTAAAAGGTTTTTAGATATTTTCTTTAAATCCATATATCGTTTTCACCATCACACGTGTGCGTCACATGACCGCAAATTGTGTCACATGTCCTCCGTCAGCTCGTCCAGCGTGGTGAGCGTGCGGCTTTGCTTCTTTCCATAGCTCTCCACAACTCGGCTCCACTATATCGTGCTCCCCTCCCAAGCTTATCGCCCTAGCACCCCTACGCCCCTGCCATCAACCGTCGCCCCTCACCAAGACCTTTGTCGTTGCCCCTCCCCTTTCACCACTCCTCCCTAGGTACTAGATACGTCGAATTCGAAGGCGGTGCGCACGGGCTGGCGTCACGGGGATGTCGGCGGCGAGGTGTCGGCCGGCGCCCACCTTTTTCTCCAGGGCATGGGCCGACTGCACCGGCCAAGCATGGGTGGGTTGCAAAAGTCATGCGTGCAGGGCATGGGAGGAGAGAGGGCGCGAAGGAGAGAGAGCGAGGAAGCGGAGGCTGGTCGGCGCGCGCGCGGGATATTTCCTGGAGGAACGATGGCGGCGAAGTCGTCGTCGCGCTGGAAGGGAGGAGGAAGGAAGGGGGAGAGAAATGAGCCGTTGGATTGGCGACGTGTGGACGGCCAGCGATGGCGGGGCGCGGGCGCGCGCTGGCGCGAGCGTGAACGCGCGACTGGGCCGGCAGCGTGGTGGCGTGGGCCGATTTCGCTAGCACGCGTGTGAACGGGCTGAAAGCACGGGAGAAGAGTGGGGGGAGAAGTGGGCCAAATCCGTGGGCTGGAAAAGAAAGAGGGGAAGGAATTTCAGCTCAGGGTGAAAAAAAAAAGGGAAGGAGAAAAGGAAAAGGGAAAAAAAGAAAAGAGAGAGGGAGGAATTTTGGGAATAATTCGAAATGGAATATTTTGAATTTAAATTTTGACTTGGGATTAAGATCAACTTAATTTGGAATATTTGAACTTTGATTTGAATTTGGAATATTTGAACTTTTGATTTGAATTGGAGCCGAAAGAATCTAAGAGTAGGTTTGAAATTGAGAGACATTCAATTTTAAACCTCCATATAAGAATCAAGAAATCTCAAACTAATGCATGAACCACTTAATGCAGAGACTATTTTGAATTCGATTCTAGTGCACTTTAAAATACCTAAGCAACTTATATACATAAATGTACATATATACTGGTATATACACATCCACTTACATAATCTCTTAACCCATAGTTAGCCTAATTAATTCTAAAAAGTTTTAATTTAGAGTGAATTTTGTAACTAATTAACATGCTCAACTCAGGGTGTTAAAATAGACATGGATGATATGCTTAAGAATGGAAAAATATAGAACACAAATTGGAATTGAACAACAAGATTTAGATGAACTGGAGCTGGACAACTCACATCTTTCGGGTTCAACCCAAAACCTCTGGGTTGCCTGATTTCGGGCAAGAATTCTAGGGTATGAGAGACTTATCCAATGCATTTGCAAACCCTTATGAGATATGATTGTATGATAGATATGGAGCATTTTCACTAAAGGGAATCGACTTTAGAGCATGGCATTGAGAGATTAGGAAGATTGGGCTTTAGGTATACCTTCAGGAACAACCGATGAACCCGGAGTTAATTTGGAGGATTGCCCGAAGTATCTAACCTAGGGAGGGACATCTCAGACGAAGATCTTGAGATTTTGATGGTGAAACCTTGAAATCGCTGGAGGTGCCTTCTCCAACGTGAGAGGATGAGAGATGATGAAAAAATTGGAATGAAAGGTTAACTCCTCGGGTAGGGGTATGAAACTGCTCAACTCGGAACTTTCGGGTGGAACCAGGAACTTTCGGTTTGAGGTAGAGTTTGAGACAGAGAAGGGTTACCCAGAGGGGAACTCAGAACCTCTAGGGAACCTCTAGGTTAGCTGATAGAATCCAGAACTTCCGAGTGAACCCGAAATTCTGGGCTCTATCAACTCGACAGAGAAAAAATAGGAGGCTGAGGACTTCCAGAATCTGGAACTTTTGGGCTGAGTCCAGAACTTTCGGGTTCTGGAGGATGACAGTACTGAGATTAAAAATGAGATTTGATTTGGATCCTTGAGAGATTGGAAAGTTAGACATATAAGAAATTTTATCACTTGTAATCAGCCAAGAAACAACAATATATAACAATGATCACAAGTAGCAACATATGATCATAAGATCGAAGAATCAAATCTTTTGAAAATACCACTGAAAAGAGATTTTCGCAAACTTCTAACAATCAAAACTATAAGACTAGAACAATCAATTGTATGCAACATATCAAGTCACATTGCAAGAATCTGGGGTACTTAGCTCACTTCTCAACTCGTAAAACATTTGCTTATCTAGTAGATTGGTGAGTATATCGGCAGGTTATTTTTCGATTCTCATATGACAAATATCGATATCCCTTTTAGGTGAGTTGTCTCTCAAAAAATAGTGTCGGATGTCTATATCTTTGGTTTTTAAGTGTTGCACGGGATTGTTAGCTATTTTTATGACACTCTCATTATCATAGTGGAAATTTGATCATGTTATAGCCATAGTCTCTCAAGTTTTGCCACATCCAAAGTAGTTTAGCAAAACAAGCACCCGCTGCAACATATTCGGTCTTGGCGGTGGATAGGGCTACAAAATTTTATTTCTTTGAGGACCAAGAGACCAAGGACCTACCTAAGAATTGATAAATCTTCGAGGTACTCTTCCTATCTACATTGCAATCGGCATAACCAGAATCCGAATAGCTAATAAGGTCAAAGGTTGAACCTTTAGGATGCCATAAGCCAAGGTAAGGGGTATGAACCAAATATCTAAGAATTCTATTAATGACCATTAAATGAGACTCTTTTAGAGCAGTTTAAAATCTTGTACACATGCACACTCTAAGTATTATATCGAATCTAGATGCACAAAGGTAAAGTAAAGATTCAATCATGGAGCGATATACCTTTTGATCCACGACCTTACCTTCTTCATTGAGATCGAGATGTCCATTTGCTTGCATGAGAGTTTTGATTGGCTTAACATTCTCCATGTCAAATTTCTTGAGCATATCCTTGATGTACTTGGTTTGATATATGAATGTCCTTTTCTTGAGTTATTTGATTTGAAATCCTAGGAAGAATTTCAACTCTGCCATCATTGACATTTCAAACCTCTTCGTCATAATCCTACTAAACTCTTCACAAAAATATAAAACCAAATATAATATCATCGATATATATTTGACAAACAAATAAATTATTATCAACATTTTTAGTAAAGAGAATAGAATCGACTTTGCTTATTTCAAAACACTTTTTGATGAGAAAGTTCGTAAGGCATTCATACCATACTCTAGTTGCTTGCTTAATCCCATAGAGCACCTTATAGAGTTTGTATACATTGTTAGAATAGTTGAGATCTTTAAATTCAGGTGGTTGTTCTACATACATCAATTCAAAGATTGACCCATTTAGAAAAAGCACTATTCACATCCATTTTATATAGCTTAAAATCATAGTGAGTAGCATAGATAAGTAATATACGAATTGACTCAAGCTTAACTAAGGGAATATAAGTCTCACTAAAATTCAAACATTCTATTTGTGTGAAGTCTTGAGCAACCAACCATGTTTTATTTCTTGTCACAATCTCGTTCTCATCTTACTTGTTGCGGAAGACCCATTTGGTGTCAGTCATATTTTGATTGGGTCTTTCCACCAAGGATCAGGCTTCATTGCTCTTGAAATTGTTGAGCTCTTCTTGCATGTCCATCACCCGATCTAGATCTTCAAGTACGTCTTGTACATTTAAAGGTTCCAAAGAAGAAACAAAAGAGTAATATTTACAAAAAATTGTAATTCTTGAACGAGTAGTTATCCCTTTTGTATATCACCAAGAATGTTATCAATCAGGTGATCTCTTTGTATGTTTTGGTGAACTTTTGGATGTGGCACTTGAGATTGGGCTTGAATTGCTCCCTCTTCATCATCGAGGAAATTGTTAGAGTTATCATGAACTTGATCTTGAGCTTGATCTTGATTTTGATTTGATGTAGATGACTCCACTTGAGTTGATAAACATGCATGATATTGATCATTGTTGACCACTTGTAGCTCTCAGGGCTCTTGAGGCTTAATTTCACTTATTGCCATCTTCTTGATCGCCTCGATTGGAATTTCTTCATTACCTAAAATACTAGAATCAACTTTCTCTACTTGAGAGCTGTTAGCTTCATCAAATATCACATTACGCACAGTTTTAACACAAACGGTGGTTTTGTTGGAAACACGGTATGCATATGCATTTGATCCATATCTAAGCAAGAAGTCTTCATCAACTTTAGGTGCAAACTTAGAACTTTTTGCCTTCTTATTTTGAATAAATCACTTACTACCAAAAACTCTAAAGTAAGACGCATTTAGCTTGTTACCGGTTAGAAGCTTGTAGACGATCTTCTTCAAGATCTTTTAGAGATATAATTGGTTGATAATATGGCATACAGTGTTGATAGCCTTCGCCAAAAATTGATCCGATATCTTGTACTCATCAAGCATGGTTCTTACCGACTATGAGAGTACTATTCTTCCTCTCGACAACCTCATTTTATTGAGGGGAGTAAGGTACTGAAAATTCATGCTTGATCGTTTCTTCATCAAGAAACTTTTCAACTTGTGTATTCTTTAATTCACTTTCGTTGTCGCTTCTCACCATTTTGATATTCACATCAAATTTATTTTGGGTTCTTCTCACAAATTTTTTGAATATGACTTATGTTTCACTCTTATAATGAAAAAAGAATATCCAAGTGAAACGAGAAAAATCATCAACAATAATTAACCCATATTTGTTACCGTCAATGCTTATGTAGGCGATTGGTTCAAACAAATCTATGTGAATAAGCTCCAATGGCCTTGTTCGTCATTAAGTTCTTGGCGGGGTAAGGCGCTCTAACTTATTTTCTCGCTTGACATGCACTACAAATTCTATTTTTCTCAAAAGAAATATTTGTTAGTCATAGGATGTGCTCTCCCTTTAAAAGTTTAGACAAATTCCTCATACCAACATGGTCTAGTCGACGGTGCCATAATCAAGCCATGCTAGACTTAGTAATAAAACAAGTTTTAGGCATCACTTCATCCGTTGAAAAATCAACTAGTGAAAGCAATTGAGGAGTCATCCCTCCTAGAGGCAGTCACACCATCATTAGTAAAAAGACAACTATAACCCATTCCACAAAGTTGTGATACATACAATAAATTGTAGCTAAGAGATTTAACTAACAAGATATTTGAGATAGAATGATCATTGGAGGTAACAATTTTACCTAAATTAATTACCTCTCATTTTCCATTATCTCCAAATACAATGTTCTCACATGATCCTCTATTTTCTTCAAATGATGAGAACATATTTTTCTCTCTGGTCATATGATCGGTGTATCCACTATCAAGCACATAACTTGATCTACCGGTGGAGTATGTATACAAAATAAATTATGATTTTGCTTTAAGTACCTAAATTGTTTGTGTCCTTTCATGTTAGTCACAAGAACTTTTAGCATCCACACATTCCTTTTCATAACTCGATTCTTTATGCGAGCACCAACATATAGAGCAACCGCTTTACCACGGTAATTTCTCTTAAGCACATAAGAGACATAAAAAGTAGCTTGAGGTGCATGGCCTTGAGATTGCTTGCCTCCCTTGATGAACTTGATGCACTCCTTATCATTTATTACCATGCGCTCACTTGGCTTGCTCATATGCATGTCAAAGTCAAGCTCTCTTTTGCTTGTTGTCCTTGGCTTCAATGGTTTTATATAGGGCATCCTTGAATTTGTATGCCTTAAAGCACCCATTAGTAGAATTTAGCCTCTCATTTTACTTTTGTAATGCTTGCAAGGATTGAGCATTACTAGCACAAATATTTATATCAATATTATAGCAACGAGAGCAACATTGACTAGTGAACGCATTAGAGAGCAATGTTGCATCATTAGAGAAAGATGTGCTATTCCTAAGGGCATTAAATTGTACTTCAAGAGCTTTATGAGTTTCATCCAAGCAATTAAAATTCTCTTGAAGTGTGGCATTGCTATCCTCTACATTAGGGCTGGCAATGGGTCAGGTCGGGTCTGGGTGGAGCAAAACCATACCCGACCCAAAACCTGATAGTTCCAACCCGACCCACACCCAAAGTACTAAATGGGCGAAAAATTAAACTTGAACCCAAACATGTTGGGCGCCCGTCGAGTTTAGGCTGTCGGGCGCGTACTACCTCCTTGCTTGCATCCTTTCCCGTGCTCTCTCTCTCTCTCTCTCTCTCTCTCTCTCTCTCTCTCTCTCTCTCTCTCTCTCTCTCTCTCTCTCTCGGCCTCAAATCGTGCCACCAACACAGCCACAACCTCGATCCACCCATGCAATCTTGATCCACGCTACCACCGGTCTGGATCTACCATCTACGTCGAGCACGCAAAAAGGACGGGGAGCTCGAGCTTGGTGGCATGAGGCTCGATTCTGATAGCAGGGGAGTCTCATCGTGAGCTCAAACGATTGGGAGATGCACTTGTGCAATGGCTTGATGGTGAACTTGTGGAGAGACAATGGGATCCAGGCTAAATCTTGTCAAAGAAGCTTTGTTCAACCTCCCGTGTTGCTTTCCTCAGCTTGTGCTCACCGGATATGCTCTTAGCTCGTCAGATTCTAGCTTGGCGGTGGCTATCTGTGGAGCTCGATGGTGTGACACTAAGTAGAGGGAGGAAATGAGGTGAGGGAGAGAGCAGAGGAGTTAGGAGCATATGAGCTGGGAGCAGTGGGGCGACGCGCAGGAACGGCGCGGCGGCGTGGGGCTCCGGTCGGGCGACAGGAGTGGTGGAGCGCGGGGCGACAGGAAGGCCAGATAATGGGAGCAACAGGCTCTAAGTAGACTGGACAACAGGCACTGGGAACTAAGTAGGCTTTTCTGTTGGGCTGGGCTGCAATGCGTTGGGCTAGGCTACATGCATATGCATCTACCGGGTGATCCGTGGGCACCCGCGAGCAAAATTTAAAATCCGAACCTGACCTGATCCGATTCAGATACCTGACCTGCCAAACCCATGGAAAAAAATTGTGACCCAAACCCGGACCCGTCGGGTTCAAAACCTGTGGGTACTCGAACCCACGGGTTGGATTGCCAGCCCTACTCTAGACTAGCAATTGAGATATTAGCTAAATCAAGATCTTTGATCAATTTCTCAACTTTCTCCTTATTTTTAGGAAGGATCTTCTCAAGTTCAAAGTTTCTCTACTTTTTAAGGATGATCAAGTCCTTTTGTTTCTCGAGAATCTCCTCTTGACTCTATATTATTTCTATTAGATCTTTTATTTTAGACATGATATTTTTACTTAGACCTTTAAGCAAAGATTCATAATCACTATCGCTATCGCTATCACTATCTAGGAGCTTTGGTTGTGTTTTTACCTTGCACCCTTTTGCCATAAGACACTTGGGAGTGTCATTATCGTCGTTTATGTCACTAAAGAGTGACTTTGTTGGTGTAGATGAGCAAATGGTGATAGTGGTGACCCCTTCATCATCGGAGTCAGAGTCAGAGTTGGAGTCTCACTCCTCGCTGATGTGAGCTTGACCCAAATAGATCTTTTTGTGGATCTTGTACTTGTCTTTCTTATAAGGCTTGTTCTTCTTTTCTTTCTTGTATTTGTTCTTCTTCTTGTTAGGACAATCGGCGATGAAATGACCAACTTTGCCACACTCATAGCAAACTCTATTGGATGATCTTCTTTTAGACTCGTCTCTCTTGTACTTGCTATACCCACCCTTCTTTATGAATTTCTTGAACTTCCTTACAAAGAAAGCAATTTCTTCATCATCGGAGCTCTCTTCTTCACTTGAGCTCAATTCTTTATCTTGGTTGCTCTTGCTTGCCTTCAATGCTACTTATTTGTTCTTAGAGGTTGAGTTTTGCTTGACAAGGTTCTTTACTTCATTGGTTTCCTCCTCCATGAGCTCGTGATAAAAAATTCTTCAAGCACATCACTTAGTGTGAGTCTCTTGTAATCCCTTCTCCCATAGATAAGTGTTACCAAGGTGAGATTCATAGGTGCGAAGGCTCTTAATAATCTTCTCACCACCTTATTGTCATCTAGCTCTTCACTTCCAAGCCCTCTAATCATGTTCACCAATACCATCATGCGGTCATATATTGCTTGAGGGGTTTCATCGTCCTACATCACAAATCTTCCTAATCTCCCTTCAAGCAACTCTATTTTTAATTCTCTCACACTTGTGGTGCCTTCATGAGTGACTTAGAGTGTGTGCCATATCACTTTGGCCTCCTCAAGCCCGTCCACTTTGTTGAACTCTTCGGGGCTAAGGCACCAAGCAACACACTTATGGCTTGTGCATTACGGTAAAGGTTTTGCTCTTGTTCGGGAGTGAGCTCTTTGTCTTCATCTGGTAGCTTAAAACGTGTACACACAATCTTCTAAAAACTTGGATGAAGAGAGATAAAATGCAATTTCATTTTGTGCCTCCAAACAGCATAGTGTGTGCCATAAAAGTACGTCGTACGCCCAGACGACACAGAAATGTAAGAATTAGATGCATTCAATTTATCGTAATTGAACTCAATTGCAACTCCCTTGCCCTTGCTGTCGCCTGATGTATCATCCTTCGAACTTTTCTCTCCCGATGTCGACATCTTCAAATTCTTCAAATGGTGAAGTCTTGTAGGAGATTATGCTATGATACCAATTGAATGTACGAGATGTTGCCTAGAGGGGGGAGGTGAGTAGGCGTTCCTACAAAATAAAAAAATTTCGTAGTGGATTAACAAAATCTGGATATTATGGGTTTAATCCTAAACTTTTGGGTTCCGGAAGTTCCGAGCTCAAGTTTGATATTCTGGCAGGAACACGAAATTGAAAAATAAGAACACTTAAGCAAGTCTAGATGATTCCAAATGTTACCACATGTTCCAAAGGATGTATAGAGGTTTTTTAATGGAACACTTGCAGCCACAAACTCACAAACACATAGATCAGACAAATCGCCCAAGAGTTAACTAGAATAAGAATGAACACAAGAATGCAAAGGAGACACGAATTTATTTTCCAAAGTTCAGATCTAAAGATCCTATGTCTCTTTTGAGGTGCTCACAAAGAGCCGGGGCCTCTTTCAATCCTTATCCTCACCAAACGACCATAAAGATCGAGCTTGAGCTTACTTGATTGTCTTCTTCCCTTGTGGAGGCGAGAATGACCTTCACAAACGTCCTGTGACACTCCAAAATATTGGATGCTCACCAAGCGACACCTAGCCGTCTAGGAGGATGAACCTCTAAGAGTAAAAAATATGACTCGATCGGCTTGACGATGAACTCAAGTGCTCAAAGATTTGAATGTGGCTCACTAGTATTCAATCTCTTGCTCTCACACCCAACTCTCAAATCCTTGCATGAATTGATGCCCTAAAGGAGCGGGAAGAGCTATTGAATGGCTTTTAAGGCTTTTGTCTTGTGGTTGTTCAACAACAAAAGAAGGGAGGGGTGAAGGGGTATTTAAACTATTCCCCCTAAAACTAGCCGTTATGTAGTTTTTTTACTAACATAGAACTTTCGGGTTGACGCGAGACTTAGCACCAGAGGACCCTCGCTCGGAAGTTAATCTGGAGGGTCCGGACACAACATAGAATCCAAAAGTTCCGAACCAACTTAAAAAAATGGTATTCGTGGGGTAATTTGTGTCTTTTATCTTTAGATTAAAAATGTTACTTTGAGCATTGAGACACCTTCAAAACTATCTATATGCATCCCTCTTGATAGTACGTCATACTTATACTCAAATTTAAAAATAAAATTAATTTAAATCTAACGAGTAACCACATGCCGCTTCTCTTTTCTTTTTGAGGGACGCCAACGCCTTTTAACATTTTCAATGAGACTAATACCTATTCACAACCTCATTAAATTTATTAGTCCCTTAATTATTTCTCATCAATTATCTAAAACCCACTTAGAGAGCCTAGATATACTTTCAATTAGGTGGATGAGCGACAAGCTTGGGAGGGGAGCACGATGCAGGGGAGCCAAGCTGTGGAGAGCTATGGAGAGGAGCCAAGCCGCACATTCACTACGCTAGACGAGACGATGGAGTCCATGCAACACGATCTACAACCATGTGGCGCACACGTGTGACGGTCAAAGCGACATATATTTGAAAAACACTTCAAATTTATAGGTGTAAGACTGAATTATAAGTTCTTTTGAGTGGGTAAATGAAAACCGAATGTCATTAAGTGGGTTTTTATAATTTTTCAGAAAAAAATCTAGTCATGCTAGGTTGTGTAGTCCTCGTGGGTGGGCGGGTATGCCCATGGACGATGGGCACATGTGACATTTCTTACCTATAGTGGATGACAAGCACAAATATGGGTTCAAGATTTAGCTTACGGACATGAATTTGGATAGCCTCTACCCGCGGACATGGTGCCTGTTGCCGTCCCTACTTCTTGTTACATTTGAACTTCTTTTTTGAAGCCGGCCGTGCTGAAGCCAACGCGTTCCACTTCCAGTATGTGAACTTGTGAAGTGTGTGCTGCGGTTCAGCTGTTTTGCGTGGAAAACACTGTAACATTCACAACATTTCTAAGTAGTTGCGACTTCGCAATCAGGCTGAGAAACGAGAATATATGTGCTCTAGTTATTAGCTCATTCTTGCCCATGACAGACCTTGTTAATTCAGCGATGTCCATGAGACCTCAATGTTACCGACAGTTTTGAGTAGCTGCACATCAACCCATCCCAATCTGGATGACAGCATGGACGGGACAAGGGTGCATGCCATGATGCAAGCTTGCAAGCTTCATCGAATTTATTCGATCATATACAGAAGCAGACACATATCACGTCCACCAGAGCATATCACCGTAGGACGCCAATAGACTAGTCGGCAAGACCAGCTTACGAGCGAGCCTTTCTGGAATACAGGATACGGTAAAATTCCGGTGTCACAAACGGAACATACGTCTTATTCCTGGGCGATCTTTACTGCTAGTCGGCAACAATCCCGTAGTGGCGCACCAGCCCTGAATGCCAACAGCCAGTTGCTTACACGGCCCCAGGCCTGGTTGCAGTCCCAGCAGGACCGGCTTGTCGCAGCAGCTGCACACGGGCATGTTATGTTAGCGCATGCGATGAGGTAAGCAAGGTGATGACTGGTTCTTTTTTTTTTTGAAGGGAATACGGAAAGGGAAACCCTTCCGTGGAAATGAAACTTCTAGGTTGCGACCCCAGGGATTGAACCCAGACGGGCTGGGCGAACAGCCTCGCACCAAGCCACCCGAGCTACACTAGGTTTTCGGTGATGACTGGTTCTCAGTAGCAGAGTATGAAGATGGTTGACAAAGATTACCTGGAAGTAGGATTCCAGCTTCTGCCTGAGGACAGCATGCTCCCGCTTCACTTTTTGGAAAGATCTCATGCAACTGCGCAATGAAGAAAGCAGATGTATGAGGAATGAATAGTAAGTAATGAACAATAAAAATGTTAATAGCCTGTCCCTGAAGGAAAAAAATAACTAGCCCGTGAAATGATCGATAGACAAGACATGGTAGTGCCAATCCAATTGGAGTTAACTGCCAGCCTAACACCAGAGCATGTGTGGCTAATACAGTTCCACATGCCTTGGCCAAGCCATGCTAACTCCAACAAGGTGGCATAATGGCATTGGTCGTCTTGGTGCTTTCTGCGAAGTGCCCATGGGTACGCGAAAATCAATGGGAACTAAAGTACCTTTACCATGCCTTTTTCTTCTTTAAGAGCGAGAGACATATATCTTGTGTAGTCATCTTGAGACTCACAGTCCGGTCACAAATTGAATTATCAAAAAAATCATAGTGCAAAATCCACACATTTGGCTAGTGTAGTCATCGCAGTATTTGTTTTATTTTAAGGGTTTGTAGTCATTATAGTACTGGACCACACAACCATGCAATATTGGTCCCAATTCAAGTGTTTAGTAGATAAAAAAAACACCATGCGAACTGAGGGAGGGAGGGACGGACATACCCTTCAGCATTCTCGTCTCCACAGTTGTTCCTGAACGATGTGCACTCGTTCTTCATCCTAGAAGCACCAATGCTGTGACCAGTTGTGTTACGTAAGCATGGATAAACCATAAACACATAAAGGTGTTACAATATAAACACATCTCAGAATGTCCTTATATCATGTGAAATAAGCTATAAGAGCAATATCATGTTATGTATTCCTTCGATCCAACGTTGATATCTGCATGCACAGAAATTTCAGTTGGCATGGACGTACATATTTAGCAGTGGACTGATCAAACCAATAAGTCTTTGCGTTAGCAGGTCTTGTCAACAACAAAATATGCTTGCACATTTAGCAAGGCAGTCAAGAGATGCATTTCAAATAAACTAAAAATGATGAAGCAGTCCAAGCAAACGAGATAAGTAGCTGCTAGCCATTGTTTCCAGAAGGTGAGGATGCACACCCAAGAAAAGGGCAGTGTTCAGGTACACCAGATTCCAGTAGCTTATGAAACCAATAGTTAAATAGTTGTCTAGTTATTTGCCTATCCTGGTTATATAGGAGGGCAGAACAACTAAGCCGAGCTAGAATCCAATTTGACTTTCTCCCTTTAAGGGAAGTATTTTCAGTTTTGTCTTTCGTGTCAATTTTTTGGCAAAATAAATTAGGTCCGATCTTAAATTTGTTGTGTACTTGTGCATATTTGAAAGTTAGTAACATATGAAGAACAGTACAAAACCTCAACTATCATTTTCACCCATGAAAACGACCTTGGCCATTTGTGGCTCTCCTTCACTTGGCAATGTTTTTGTCTAAATTAAGTTGGGAAGTTGTTGACAAAAGCAGGATTTTTCTCCCCCACCAAATAGGTTACCAAATACCAACACATATCTTGAACTTGCCTAAAAGGGAAAAAATCAAACAGCTTCTAGAAGTCCATCACCAATAATTCTGTCACATTGGCACAGATCATATGTAGCCAAACAAAGATGTTCAGAAGAAACTATATGGAGCTACCTAGAACAGCTTCCTTTTAATTGCTGCATGTGTGCATCCCATCTATTGAAATCTCTTGGATACTTCTCCCTGCACAGTGTTGTTAGATATTACCAACAAAAATTGATACAGCTGAATGTGAAAAGAGAATATAGTCACCGTAGTCCATGGCATTGCTAATACTTACATAGTTTGCTCAATATTTGTCATTAGTCTAGTTGAGTCCTTGAGGAACAAGGAAACAACTTCTTCTGCAAAATTAGGACTTGCTTCATCCTGCAAGTCCTCAACCTGACAAAATTGCTCATCCAAGTATCCCTGTCACCACAATATAATAAATCAGCATATATTTTATCAGCACAGATTGGAGTAAGGTAAATAGGAAAATGAGATTTCCAAAACGGTAATGTAGATTTTAGCATTAGTTTGCCAAGGGAAGGTTCTTCTTAGATTTGTGCCAATGTTTGCATTCAGCAGTGATCCTTGTCATGGTAACTAATATGAAATGACTGCAACATGATCTGCAGAAAAAAAAACAATCTGTTCTACTCCTAGATAAATGCTGAATAGAACATGCCATGCAAAACTCCAGACAGGAAGGACAGAGAATTAGAGTTGCGTGGCCTCAGAAAGTGAGTTTTTCCCGTGGTATATGGGATATATTGGTACCAATACTGGAATACTTCTTGAACAAACAGGACATGTATGATTGAGAAGAATAGAACACAAGCCTGATCGAAGAGGCTCTTTTTCAAGGATGCTGCCTGGCGTTGCAAATTAGCATACTCCATTTATAAGTAATGAATGATGGAAATAGAGGCAAAATGAATGCCTTGAAGGTAGGAGTAGACAAAAAATGAATATGCAACTGATTGATCACTTTGGCTGTGAAAAGTTGTACACGAGGTTCATTTATATAGCTGTGGAGGCTGTTGCTATCCTCCAACATAAGTGAAATTGAAGATATTTTAAAGTATGAAAGGCGAATATTAGCATGCCATGCACACAAGTGATTTTATTGCCAAGGTGTGCAACATCTATCCACATTTAGGACAATGACTTGAACAGCTGCGATTCTGATGCTCCTTTTGAGGTGTATTTGTTGCGCATTTGGCCAGCAGAAACCATAGCTACTCTTCTTTGAACTACGCAGATCGATTACTACCTCCAGTATTTTGTTTTACTTTGCACAATGTCCATATACAAATTTCCCAATCAATGTTTATGATTACTTGTGATGATAAATTGGTAAACTGCTATTACTTCCCCGTGAAAATATAAATATTTACAACATGTTAATGGCTCAAGGACAAATTTTCTTTTCCACGTCAACTTAACAAACTCTGCTGTTTATGAGCTGACGTTCTTCCTCATGATACAGAAAAGGTATCAAGGAATATAGCAGGCCCAGAGTATAACATAAAGGTGTTTCTTTTGCTCAACATCAAAAGAAAAACAAATGAACTATTTCAGAAATAATTAGTTGAGTGTGGAATAATCCAATGGAAGTATCTAAACTGGAAAGTTCCTTAATTTAGTTAAGCAGCCCATTCCAGGGGCATAAATGATAAAACCTGAATCTATCACATAACTTGATAAAAGCATACATGAAAAAACTTCTGTATAGATCTTCCAAGAATTGACACCATTAAACTCAGATAAGAAAAGCAGACACAAATGACCATTCTGGGATGGCAAAACAGAACAGCAGTTTCCTTCAGTGGTGAGGGGAGCAACTTTTTACAGAAAATCATGTGGCTAAGATTAAGAGTCTGTTACAAGTTTGCAAAATCAAAACAATGATCACAAAAACTAATTCATCCAGTATCATGCTTCATCTGATGACTGTCTTTTTACACTCAAAGGATATATGTTGAATCTAAATATATGAATTGTCCCAACATTTGTAGGGCGACACATTGCGGGAATGAATGTTGTCTGACATAAGGGGAAGGGTACAAGGAGACTTTATGTTTTTGCCCCTCAAAGTTCAAGCATAATGTGGTGGTGAAATCAAAGAGAACGATGGAGAATTAGAATATAACTACGAGATGCCTACTTTAGACAAGAAAAAAGGTGGACAAAGAAAACAATTTTAATAGTTCCTTTCAGAAAACAATAACCCTCTCAAATCATTGAACCACGTGGCAAACTAGAAACCTTTGGCAAAAGGGGTAAAATATATCCATTCAATGATTGGTCCGGTGAGTGCCATTCACCCCTTCAGTCAGCATCACATCTTGATAAGAGAATCTGACGTGGAGTGAAACAACCAGAAAGCCTATTGACTGAATGGATCAAAAAGCAAATTCTAGTCAGATCAAACTGCCATGACAATGAATGATGAAATGAATGGACAAATATTGTCTACATGAAAGTTATGCAGTTGCCACCGTCCCTGAATGCTGCATGTATTTATATAAAGATGTGATAGCATGGTTTCACTATTCATCGTTACAGAGGCATCGCTTTCCCTTTATCTATGGAACATTCTCATGACAACATACTCGTGAAAGAGTGTACCGACCTCAACATACAGAAGGCAATGAAATATCTCCCAAGAAAATGTGACAAATGCATAGTTCACCTGATGCATTTCTAAACAAATACAACAACAGAATCAAACTCATTATGACACATACAGTTGTAACTAAAGAAGTGAATTCTTACCTAGTAATACATGAAATATAATGCCATGCCAGCACTGCTTGCTTGATATGCTATATAGAAAAGGAGAATATAAACATAGCACCAGTGGTGTGATCTGACATGACTAATCATAATCAAATGATGAAGTCTCATGGTATTTGTATTATGCAAGAAACAATGGACATCATGGGGTAACTGCTTGCTACCCACTGTTCATTAAAACAAGGCTCAGTTTTGTTTTCGTGCTTTCTGAAAATTGTAAGAGAATGATTTTCCTGGAAGCTTTGGCATTTCTTGAAGTGTTACACCCTTCGTCTCAGATGTTAATTGACACATCCAACAAACAGCATATCATAGATAGTGGACCACCGTCATATGATGAGATTCTCCAATCGTGGCCTAAAGATGCACCGTATACATGGCATGCATATCCTCTTGCGTGTACCAAGTTTATCTATACCAATGGCTTGTGTCAGCTGAAAAGAATAGGTATTCAGCAATCAGCACGCCCTTCATAGCAAGTTAGCAACCACAGGCGCAGCTTCCCCCAACTGAAACAACCATCACTTAGCACGACATAAGCTTTATATAACTGACACCTGACACTACCCTCCAACAAACTCTAATTTGTTTTGCCCTAGGAAGATCCTTCCTTTTTCTTTTGTATATATAAGTTCAGTTGCTTTTGAAATTATAGTTTCAATCCTAAAGAACAAACTGAATCTGCACGCACCAATAATTGGCGTGCGGTCGACATCCAGGTATCACCGCATCATCAGCAAAACTAAACTGATAGTCTGGTTAGGCAATTGAAGACTTTGTGCAATTGTATTGCTCCAGTTATTTCCCCATAATTGGAACTCGGGACCATGGGAGTCCAAACACCACATCAAAGCGCATAGCACGCAAAGCTCAGCCCATACTCAGTGGTGCATACAACGTGCTTCTAACGAGATCGCAAAACTAGCTCAACGAGATCTATTAATTGGAAAACATAAACGAATACCCAAGTTGAGCAATCCTTGTCATACGGGCACTGGGCAATGCATGCCGACTGGATACACTACCTCTGTTTAGATATCTTGATTCGTTGGCTGATGTGATGGCACACAGCAACCGATTCTCCCCCAAGTGACATCCAAATTGGGGGCAAAGCTGCAGTGACGCCTACAAAAGCGACACATGATAGGTTCCCGATTCGCCGAGCAATCAATCCATTTCCTGTTCAGTTCAATACGAATCAGCGTAGACGCAATATAGCATCGTAAAGTCCCAAAAAAATCACACAAATACTCGAACTAATCGCTACGTCCGGATTAGGAGTACCGGCGAGCGTGCTTCCTGCCAGAGGAACGAAGATATGCAAACAGGAGATGGAGAAGTGAGCGCGGGAATAGTTACCGTCTTGAGGGGTTGGCACGCCGGCTCCACGGCGGCGGGTGGACGCGGCGGATCACGGATGCGTCGCGGCGGAGTGTGTACGGACCAGGTGGGCCGCGCAACTGGGCGTTAGGATAAGGACTAGTTATGATTGGGCCGTATACGCGTGGGCCGCAGCGTCGCGAAGGGTCGCTATGACAACACGATGGGTTTATAAAAAAATAAAAAACATTATTATAATGCTTATAAATTTAAAATGCTATTAAAATTATTATGATTTTTTAAAAATTATAGTGTAGAAGATGTTATAATATAGTTTTTCAAAAAAATTCAACTTAAACAATTACTTTTATAATAAGAAAAAGATAAATTTTATTATACACAATAAAAATTATCTTTTTTCTCACTGCATGGATCATATTTTTGTCTATTTTTTAAAAATTAGATCATAATATCTTCTACACTACTAATTTTTTTAGAATTTTTATGACAATTTGATATTATTTTAATGTAAAGTATTATTTTTTATTTTTAACTTATCGATGTAGTTTATTCCTATATTTTTTTTCATATAGACATCTATGTTTATAATTTTTTGATTTTCGAAGTATAAAACTTTTTTTGGAGAGAATTCGAAATATAAAACTCGTGACGGGTCTAGAGAACGATGGGCCGTGGCGTCGGGAAGTGTCTAGAGAAAGATGGACCGCGGCACGGCCCAAATAGAAAGTTGAGGGGACGAACCGAGCTGAAGAATCCAAATCTCGCTTGCGTTTTAGGTGTGGTGTCTCCGTCACCGGCACAGGCGGGCGTGATGGCGGACTGGAACGGGATCCCGGCGCGGGAGCGGCGACTGATGGAGGAGATCCTGCAGCTCGACGCGGAGGAGCTGAACGTCGAGGTGGTCGACGACGATGACGAGGAGGATGAGGAGGGCGGCGACGACGACGAGGACGACTCCGTCGAAGCCTTCCTCAGGTGACTCACAGACCCACAAGGCTAGGGCCTACGGCACAAACCTATCTCCGTATGTTTTTTGTTACCTTGTTGTTCCTAGATAGGGTTCCCCAGTGATAACCTCGCTGCGGTGTGCCTGTTGTACGGATGGTACTGCACATTTGTACTGTAGTTGATTCTACCAGAGGTGCTAATTAGTGGCGATTAATCTGCCCATGCATTTGATGATGAGGATTTCGTGGATGTGGCTGGAGAGCGTTTAGCTTATATATGGGTGCTTAATGCCCCAGTTTTGCCCTTGAAGTTATCTGTCTATTGCGGGGGATTTGGGGATTTCTGGAAAAGGAATAACAACTCTGGAAAGCCGGGGGAAGGGTCGATTGGCATCCTTGACCGAAATTCAGTTCGGATGTGCTGAACTCTTAATTCTTTGTAACTATTCCTGTTAGTGGTGCTTGTGCTGTGTTACAACTGCGGTTCCTGATCAAGTGTGGTGACTGGTGAAGGATTGCAGAGCTCAGCGTTTTAATTTTTGTTGATTCACTTCATTAGTATAGACAGATTAGCTGCCTTTGAAGATTACCTGCAGGCTTTTCAATATTTTGTTTTCTTTGGATTTCTGAGATATTTGTAACCATTCCGTTCCTGATTTTCTATGTATCAGAGATAACGATGGGGATGCAGTTGCTAGCACCTCCCGACCTTTCACATTCAATACATCTCTAGCCTCACTGCACACCTATCTTGGTGGTAAAGATCCTTGTATCAATATATCTTATGACACTGTTTTCAAAGTGTAAAATTTTCATTATGTATCACTCAGAGGTTGATGATACACGGGGTAGAGTTTCACTCTTGGATGGTGGTGCAATCCTGAACTTACCAATTTTCTATCTTCAAGGTAATATATGTTGTTTTCGGGTAATCGCTCTTCTATATTCGTTCTTTCGATTATGTTCTCAACCTTGAAGATCGAATTTCATCATGCGATTCTTTAGCAGATTTTGTTTATCTGTTATTCTGAGTTCTGACTTTCTTTGTCCCTTTTGGAGTATTTTTATACAAATTGGATACGAAATGTTTTTTTGCCATTGCTGTTGGTACTGTTAGCAAGGAGTAAGAAATTTGTATAGTTTCGTAATATATGCATTTCAAAGGAGCTTAATTGTTGAAAGTGTTATTGTTATGTCACTAATTTATTGATAAATCAAAAATAAAAGGGTGCACATCTACTTGCTTGGGATGAAGCTTAATAGGCATCTCAGAAGGATTTGCGTTTTCTCTTGAGAATTGATAATTTACTGTGATTATACGAGTCAAATTCATTATTGATAGCCTGCAAGTTCCTGTTAAAGAATCCTATAAGTTGATCACTTGCAATTCCAGTCCTGTGGGATCCTGGTATCGATGCTCTATATCAACTCTCTGAAAAATCACTTCCTAGCTGCAAAAGCCAAATGCAGTGTAGATTAGACACGCATCCCTGACTGCCATTCACTTGACTTATTCATAAGTATACATTAACAGACTGCATACATAATGTAAAAATAACATGATACTTTGTTGTAGATTATTAAATGTAACAGTGCCACATTTTCCTTCTGCAGGTGTTGTTCTGTTTCCAGGAGCTACCCTTCCTCTGAGAGTAATTCAGTCTAGATTAGTAGTTGCTATTGACAAAGCTTTGAAACAGGTCGACGCTCCATGCACAATTGGTGTGGTGCGTGCCAATCATGTTGAATTCAGATGCTACTTTTACTTGTGGATTATGTGTTTTTAATGATTACGATCCAATGTTCCAGGTTCTCATGTATCGACACCCAAATCATCGACATTATACTACCGCTTCGGTTGGAACAACAGCAGAGGTCTTGTAGACTTGTTTCTGTTATGCTTCCTGTTGCATTTTGCAGACCAGTTAGGAATTGTTCACCAGTCTTCCACGTGCTTGGATATTTTTGGAGAACCATGACGAACATATATGCAGTCATGTCTCAATTATGTGTCTGCAGGCAAAATATTCTTAATCTGTAAAGTACATAAAATTTCAAGATAACCCCTTAGTATCATATGGATACTAACATGGTAGTATGCGTTTTTTTTTCTGGGTTTCATTGTAATTTAGATAACAATCAACATCACAAGTTACATCTAGTTCTTCTGAACCTGGCCAGCTCAGCTGATATTTTCTGTTCGCTTTAATAGATACGTCAACTTGGAAGGTTGGATGATGGTTCATTAAATGTTGTTGCCCGTGGTCAGCAACGATTTCGTCTGAGGAGGCATTGGATTGATGTTGATCGGGTGGTAAGTCCAATATTAGCCATTATCTCAGAGTAGCTTGTTCTATATGCTTTTGAATTTGAAGTAGCACAGAACATAGCTCCATTTTATTTAACTTTTGTCATAGGTATGGGGTGAAGTCCAAATCATTGAAGAGGATACTCCTTTGAGAACTCCAAGGGATGCATTTGCACAGCTAGCTGCATGTAATAGCTTCAAGCCACACACTTGTTCACCCATTATCAGTTTGGATATGTCTCCAATCAAACAACAGGATCATATGGATTCAGAACCAGAATGTGATACTCCATCACCTCAAAGTAATACAAGCAATCATTCATCAATGGATACAAGGATGTGCCATCTAGGTTCACTGTCAAGTGACTCGATTAAATCCTCAGATGAAGATGGAGATTTCATGCACGAGCAGTTTTGGAGACGGAAGTTAAAACATGTGAAGGGAAGTGGCACATCAGGTCAGTCAGACAAAAATACCAACATGGGCAATGAGGATGGTCTTGACTTGACATCTCTTGAATCCTTGCCAACAGCAAGAACAAGAGATACTAAGTTGCGGCGGCAGTACCAGGCTGCTGGTTACTCAAAGCAGGCTTTTCAGGCACCATTATCATTTTGGCCTCGGTGGGCTTATGAAATGTATGACTCATATACACTTGCTCGTAGGGCTGCAGGTAGATAAGTGTTTCTATGTCATCAAACTGCTGTTTCATATTTTGTTTTTAGATCCGAAAGATGATAATTTTGTCCTTACGATTCTAAACTAAGTGCAAACAGCCTTAGGCACTCTTGGGATGTTTGGGATATTATTTTTCTTACTCTATCCCCTTTGTTGCAGATTTATGGAGACAGATAATTGCAAACCCAACCATGGATGATCATGTAAGAAAGCCAGACATTTTGTCATTTCACATTGGAAGCAAACTTCCTGTCTCAGAATTTGTGAGACAAAAACTGCTGGAGATTGATGGAATTTCGTATCGCCTACAGAAGGAAATTCAACTTCTTAAGGCCTTTAATCTTATTAAATGCAGAAACTGCCAGGTATAACCTACTGTATTTGGAAGTGCTATTTCATTAAGTTTCTGATCCGAACTAATGAGCCTTTTGGTAGGATTTGCTTATTATTTTTCATAAGAAAAGGATTTTCTACAGTCAATTGGTATCACAGCATCATTGTTTTCTTTCTATGACCGTTTTAGATTAGCTCTGTAGGCCCCTTTTCCTATTCGCTGTAAGGTCTGCGTTATAATTGCAGACAGACACTATAAGCCTCATTGTTTGCTGTTGCATGATAAGAGTGACAGTTGCATCCAGATAATCGGGTTCTCATTGGTTGATGTGGCATGCTGCAGCTGCATAATAAGTAGTGGCATTAATGGGAAAATCAAGCTTGTTGATAGTTCATATGGCAAATGTTGGCCATTGCTATACGCCAGAGTAAAATGCAAGAGCTAAATCGAGGAATTTCAAGATTATTTTTCTTACTTCAGTGCGCTGACACATTTATTTTTACTGCAGTCTCTTATAGCAAAACGCAGTGACATGGTGGTGATGTCTACTGATGGGCCTCTCGGTGCCTATGTCAACCCTTATGGTTGTGTCCATGAGACGATAACAGTCAGCAATGCAACTGGGCTCGCTCTCGTTGGCAATCCTTCAAAGGTTCACAGCTGGTTTCCAGGGTATGAGCTTATCTCTAGTGTCCTCTGTTCTTTTTTTAGTCTCAGTTTGTGTAATACAATCTTCGACTCTGAAATCAAGTCAGACAATACCTCTTGGAACTTTAGTAAGCTCGTTTTCTCACTGTGCAGGTACTCGTGGACGATTGCATCATGCTCGGCCTGCGAGTCCCACATAGGCTGGCTATTCAAAGCCACGAAGAAAAATCTGCGACCGAAATCCTTTTGGGGGATCCGCAGCTCACAGATCGCAGATGATGCACAGGTAGATCAGAACGAGTGATGCTCCAAAGCCTCCATGTATACACAGACTATAGTAGTAGTGAACTACTAAACTATGTATGACTTGTTGATCCCTCTGTGCGTCTTCCCTTCATCACCGGTCCATACGCCCCACAGTACCTGCCTTTTATCTCCTGGTATAATTAAATAGTGGCAGAAATAATCAGTCTCAGGTGTGTTGTATTGCAGAATCCTTTTTTCCTTAAAGAAAAATCACTTTCATAATTTGCACCCTGTGGCTTTTCAGAGTAGACTCGTTTCAGTCTGTGCTTGAATTCTTGTCTTGCCCTATGCAGCGCAGCTGGTGCTTCTTATAGGTGTTTGAGAGTTAATTTCTGATAATATATTTGGGTATATCAGATGATAGAGCGTGATCAATGTTTCCCTTAGCTGTTGGTACGTGTGTCGAAGGAATTTAAGAACACTAGGGTTCATCTAGTTTTAGATCTCTTATGGGATAACAGTCATATATATTGTGTATTTTTTATGAGTTGAATGAATTTATCCAGAGTGTCCCTTTTACAAGTTCGGTCATTTCCTATTTGTATAGTAGATGATATATATATATGATTAGTTGTTTTCGTTAGGCATAGGCAATCGTTGTATTTGACACAATTTGCTTATATATATATATAGAGAGAGAGAGAGAGGAAAACTAGTATGTACTCCTGGGTGTATGTACTCCCACCTCTTATATACCATTTTTACACGTGTGTTATACTTCTTTATCACTTTAAATATACTTCATTAGTAATTATAAGATACTACAATACAAATCCCACGAAAATTTTTATGAAATTCCATGATTTTTATCTTAATTTGCGTATATACTTCTTTTATGTATAAAAAAGAGTATATAGCAAAAATGAAAGGCTAACATTGAATTTTTTTTCATACAACTCATATTGGAGTATCTTAGAATTAGTATTAGAGTATACTAAAAATGATAAAAGAGTATAAAGTGTTTGTTTAGGTGGTATATTGCATGTGGGAGTACATACTCCTAGGAGTATAGAATAGGTGTCCTATATATATATATATATATATGCCTAACGAAAACAACTAATCATATGTCATCATTACAGGGAGTGGACATGTCTTGCATGTCCTGTCACATCCACCAAAACGTTATCATGCCAGCTTGCCTTGTAGTATTTAATGCTATGGAACGGGTCACTCCATCTCTGTGTCGGCTCACGATTTCGTTTGTAGAAAGGGTGTCTGGGGAAGAAAAACACATGAGTGTATGACATCAAATGCGATTAGATTGGTTAGTTGTGTACCTACTCTATGACCAGCAAGGGCTGGTCACGGGGTTTCCATCTGCGATTAGGGGTTTGGTCACGTGAGCCCTGCCTGGTCACGCGGTGGGGCCTTGGTTTTGGAAATATCAACTACCACTTGGCATTTGTCGATGTGGGCCCTTCGATATGAGACTCTCTTATTCTTTACATCAATAGTAGCCTCAAGCTCCATCGCGGATGGGGTGGACTGAGTGGTTCACGCCTGGTTTTAAGGTCGTCGGACACCATTCGACCGTGGTTGGACCTGATCGAATCACATTGGCCCCGTGTAAACATAAGTCTGCTCAGGGATTGGTCATCGACGTGACCCGCTTTTGTGGTCTACTCAGGAAACCTCATCCTGAGGGGAGGTTAAACGTTCGGACAGAGAGAGAAATCGTGGGGGAGAGAAAAATGTGAATGGGAGAGAAACATTAAATGCCATTGGACCTGAGAGAATTTCAATTCCCCACATGCGGCCTTTTGAAGTTTGAACCGAATGGACATTGCGACGGTTGGGATATTGCGCCAACCCTATAAATTGGAAAGCCAAATGTTCCCCATGAATCCTTTCGTCACCCCTCACAGCCTCCAAGCCTTTGCGCTCAAAGTCCTTCTTCTCTATCCCTGTTCTTGCACCCACATTGGCGCTGCACACCGGCAACGAGCCAAATTTCCTCAAATTCAAGTGCAATGTGGCGAGGATGAAGCAAATGCACGACAACCACTAGCTCCCTCGCCACCTATCCTTGGGGTACTGCGCTGGCGAGAGCGTGTCGGCCCCTCGTTAGGGGGACATCGTGATGTTTGTTTTCTTTTTCTTGGTCAGCCTCGTGCTGCTCTTCTCTGAGTTCTTCATCACCATTATTTCCTTCTACAAGATCTATCACCTCCACCTCAACCCTAATTCTATTATCATGCTGAGCGTCTTTGCCCATATGTGCAAGAAATTTATCAGGTCGATCCATGCCTTATCTCTTTAAGTTTTTCTATACGGCCAGGTTACAAACTGGGCCAGCCACTGAAAGTTGTGGGTTTCATCTTCGTGACGACATCACAGGATCCTACCTTCGTCGTGGTTAGGCTAGAGAGAGGATTGGTTCTACCTCACGACGGAAGACTCTTTTGAGACCATGCGCGTGTCGAGCAAACAAGCATAGGTCATAGAGAACTAGGGGAACACCCCCACGACAACTCTAGAGCTGATGAACCTCGCCAAACGGGTTAAACAACTTAGGAAGGCTAGGCAGATGGGATCAGACGTTGTCCGTGATTTCATCAAGCGCTGGTTGTGCCCTTTACGGAGGAGAGCGCATCCAGCATATTAGTACACCGGAGGCGAGATGACACCCCAGAGTTTCGCAGGTAACCCCGCCACTGCTTCCTTATCTCTTGTTGTCGATTGTGTGACACCTTAAGTAAACTTATTATCCAGATCTTCCTGACAAGACCATTGACTCGCGGGTCAAATTCCTAATGGTGACAACCCCCCGGGAAAGATGGCCCTCCGCGCGATGCCCCTCCGCTCTGTGATCTCCCTTCGTTGAAGAGGGTTCAAATCAGACTATTATGTTTAGCATTTTCTTAGATTTTTACCTTCAAGCCTTCTCCTGGGTGAGGGTTTCATGGTTAGCGTCGCTGCAGGGTCTCCTTGAGATCGACGTCCTGAGCCCAGTGATTGATGAGGTCATGGGGGTCATCTAGGAAATTAACTTGGACGCTCTCCTAACCCCTCCATCGCCTAGTACCGCTCTAGTCGGCAGTCAATCTGGTCGCGGTGATGATCAAGATGCATGGAGATGGCTATCAACCACCAGTGGAGGCCCTGCGAGCGGTGCCGTTCAGCAGAGGGTTGACCAACCTTGCCCTGACCAGACTCGTTTTGACCAGGCCTGCACTGACCAGACACGCTTCATCTAGGCCTGTACTGACCAGATCCGCTCCGACCAGGCTCGCTCTGACCAGGTTCGTCCTGACCGGAGTCACCCCGACCACCGTCGCCCCGACCAGGCTCGCTCTGACCAGATCCGTCCCGACCGGAGTCACCCCGCCAGCGTCGCCCCGACCAAGCCGGGGCTATCAGGTTGCTGCTAGCTAAGGCTCTACGCCAGCGGGGAAGAAAGCAGTGGAGGACCTGGCTTTCGTGGAAGTGTCCAAACACACTCGTGGGACACCAGTCACCGGCGGCTTCACGAGGACGAGGCTCGTGCTTACCTCTCTGCCCATGCGGTAAGTTTCCTGGTTAGGTGTAGATGCCTTGGAAGTTTTCTTTCTTTTTCTGACTCCATGATCTGTAGTCGCTACAGGTCCTCAACTCCACCATAGGCCCCGATCATAACTCTTTAAGTGCCTCAGCAAGATGATCTAGCCCCCAGCCTCCAGTAGCTCCGATGCCGGGAGCATTGGCCATGACTTCTGCGCCTGTGGAGTCGATAGTGGAGCCCGCTCTAGCTTCTAACATGCTTTCCTTGTTGACAACCTTCCTGCCTCCATCCGAAGACTGATCACCGAGAGAGAGGCGGCATAGAGTGGGTGCGTCAAGCTAGAGAGGCTGGTGGCCAAAGATAAGGAGGCGAGGCACTTACTGCAACGGGAAAATGCCAAGCTTCAACACGAAAATACCGCGTTCACTGTTGAACGTTCTCAGCTCAAGGAGGATGAGCGAAAGACCCACGGTATTCTTGAGGAAGCCTTTAAGGCAATCCGGCGACCCCTAAGGAGCGTCGAACTGGACATTGCCGACCCAAAGGATGATAGGGCTGCTCAGGGCTAGGCCTACGCCATCCATATCCTGATGGAGAAGTTTGCTCAGCTCCCGAGCATCCTGACGGTGGGGACCTCGAAGGACATGACGACAACAACGAAAACCATGGTGGCATATGTTCTCAAGTGCTACCACTGTCGTGACTCTCACTTCAACCTTAAGACTATCCAGGAAGGGGTAATGAACGGTGGTCCTGTAGCCATGGAGAGGCTAGAGGCGAAGTGTCAAGGGTCGTCAGATTTTGTATGGTCTATCTTCTAGGTGGAGACCATCAAGGAGGCCGTAGAACAAGAGTAAATCTTGAACTATAATTTAGACTTGTATTATACATGAATGAAGCTTTTAATTTCTCTGATAAGCTTATGTCGCTGCTATGGTCGTAGAGTCCTAGAATTGATCGCTCCTCCTACTCACTTCAAGCCCCCGATCACGCCTATTGACAACGCCGACGACCAGTGTAGTCTGGAAGCGACGGTCGAGTGCAAGCTTAGTTTTGCAGTCGAGTCTGCAAAGCGATCTTTGATGTGCGTTGGCCCTACCACCATTAATCCATGTGTAGTCCCAAGCTAGTCAAGTGAGGCTCGATCAACTGACTCCTATATGGTTTGCGATCTGTTTCCGTGACCAGCTTGTCGGAGGAGCTATTGGCGGTGAAGAGAGACTTGGAGCGAGTGATGAGGGAGGACGACCAGTGGTGGGCGTGTTTCTATGACCACCTCAATCATGCATTCACCCCCTTCGACTCATTGCTCTGGGTCAGCGGCATTTAGATCCGCCTCACTCCTGGGGACATCGTAACTAGTCATGTTGATTGGTGCTTGGCGTCCTCCGATGAGGCGCGTGCGCTCGAGCAGAGGCTGCGAGGGAACATCAGCGATGACTTGTTTACGACCACAATCTACAACGCTTGCCTTGCCTTTGCTTGTGTCAGCGAGCACTTCCCTGACCTAGACCTTGTTCCGGCAATCTCTGAAGGTTTCATTGGTGTACGGAAGACCACAGAGGAGCTTCAAGACCTTACAGGGTCATTTCTTTCTGTGGCTCCGTCTCTGCTTTGGTACGTCCGATTTGACCCGCATATGGGGCATCTTTGGATCCTAGAGATACTGAATAAAACCATTAGAAACAACCGACGAGCATTACCCGAGTGATTATTTTGTAATGCAAGGACCTGCTTTTATGTAAACTTTCCCTGTGTTTATGTGACGAGTAGATTCTGAGTGCTTGTTACATTTAGGGGGACCAATGATTTTCTTACCACTCGCCAGTTAAGTTTGTGGCGCCTAGGATAACTCTTGGCACGACAAGCCCTTCAGTGGCGACTAGCGCTTGACCCGAGTTCGGGCTTGTTGCTTCATGGTCGTCCCCCCCCCCCCCCCCACCAGCCGCCTATATCCTTGAAACTGCACGGGTGGCAATTTGAATCCCGACCCAAGTTGTCAAGCCTTATGAGCGAACATGCCAAATAACTAGCAGCATAGAAACAAGAAAAATGACTATATAATCTAAACTGCTCTAGCCCCCGACCGCCTGGTCAATAAAAAACCTGCCGACCAGACTGTCAAGTCTTAGAATAAAAAAAACTTACAAGCCAATGAGAGATTGTTATTTTCCAGGAAATACTGCAAAACAAAGAGTCTAGTTTTTTAATCGAAAAAACTTACAAGTTATGTTCTACACTCGTATGGAAGATCCTACACAATAGAGAAACAGACTCATCTTCGAGTAACCCTAAACATAGAAGTTGCGCAACTGGGCTATGTTCTAAAGTTATGTAATTCACGAATGTCCTTCATGGCTAACTTAACTGCATCAGGTCGGGTAACATCGACCACCTTCTAGGGCCCTTCTCACTTGGAGGAGAGTTTATTCTGACTTGCTTTATTTTCGATTTGCCTAAGGACGAGGTCGCCTACGATCAATGTCCACTCCCGCACCTTGCGATCATGATAGCGTCTAATGCTTTGCTGATATCGGGCTGCTCGAATTAGACCACGATCGCAGAACTCTTCGCTCAGGTTTATGACATCCTCTCGTCGCGCCACCTGGTTACCGTCCAAGTATCTGATCACTCGGGAAGACTAAAGGGTGATTTCGGAAGGGAGCATTGCTTTTGCACCAAAGATCAGGAAAAGAAAGGAGTTTCGGCTGTAGTCCTGCTAGGGGTTATTCGCAACGACCAGAGTACTATAGGGTGCTCGTCCACCTAGCATTTTGAATAGCTCTTAAACCAATCGAAGACCCGAGTTTTCTTTAGTGAAATCCATGTGTTCTTATTCCATGCATTTTGTTTTGTCTTCCACTTCAGGTGGGAGTGTGTTTACCTTGTTTCTTGAATGCTGTTGCAGGTTTGCACGCAGCAGTCATGAAGAGGCCTTATGGTGTTGGACTCCTTGTTGCTGGACTGGATGAGTCTGGAGCTCATCTCTATTACAACTGCCCGAGTGGGAATTACTTCGAGTACCAGGCGTTTGCTATTGGTTCTCGCTCTCAGGCCGCCAAGACTTTCCTTGAGCGCAGATTCAAGGGCTACAACGACTACAAGCCGGAGCAGCTCATAAAGGATGCCCTCTCCGCCATAAAGGAAACGCTGCTAGGCGAGAAACTTACCAGCTCCAACTGCACTGTCGCTATCGTCGGCGGAAAGGACGATGGCACTGTCGAGCCATTCGAGATGATCGGCGCGACGAGGATCCAAGAAATAATCGACTCCATGGAGGCCGCCGAGGAGGCGCCCGCTGAGCCGACCTCCGTGCAGGAGGACGACCAGGGTTCGGATGGTGCGCCCATGGACATCTAGGCCTCCAATACTTGTCATCTCGAGCCTTACACCACAATTCCGAGTTCCCAATGACTGACTGCTTTAGAAAGTTGAGTTGTGACTCTTGTGTACTCTTTCTTCCATGTTCCAACTCTGTGATGATGTCTTCGACCAGCAGTTACCTGGTTTTGGAGTTGGGCCGATTATATATCATGCGATGCAAACAAAATCTTTTGGTTCCGCGGACCAGCTTAATTTTCCCTATCCTTGTGGATGGCGTATGGCATTCCATTTTTCACCGCGGCAAAATGTACTTGTACACTGGTGGCGCGGGCGTGCGGTAGACAGTACACCGGTACATGGTGGGCAGTGGTCATGGCATTGTGTGGATAGTTTTTGTACTGTGCTGGTGCTGGAGCTGGAGCCAATGGCAACTGCATGAGCCTTGCTAACTAGCGGCAGCCGATGCGAATGGCATGGGCCATGGCCGCGATTCTACGTATTGTCCTTTTCTTTTGAGCCACATTCTATGGAGCTGCTAGCGATTGCGCCGGTCACGGGTAGCAGCAAACAAGCAAGAAGAAAACGAACGGAAAAATAAAGCTACAGGAACAGACTGGATGGCTGGAGAGGAATCGATCAGATGGGAGGAAAACAAGCACTTCTCTGCGTTTGTTATCTACCTAACCTTACATTATGTGCTGGAAACGTTCAAAGGTACCTGTAATATAATCAGATGGTTGGGTGAATTAGTGAGAAGGTGTTGTCTGTCTAGTTTACTGCATAAGCTGCTGCTACTGCTTCATGCTCACAGCAATATCTCAATATATTCGATTAATGGTTGCATGGCAGTAGAAATAGATGAAATGTGTGGTGGAGCTAAAGACCTCCAACGGCAGGGATAAATCGGCAAAAAAAAATTGCGCTTCCTGTTTCTAGGGGGATAATTATGGTAACCATCCACGCCCTTCAGAAACTAATTGCTGAACTCAACAAGTACAGAAGATACAGTGCTCCAAACAAAATCAATCACGGGGTCAAGACAATACGCTCACGCCAGTCCGAACCAAAACCCAGCAGATAATTTTTCTTGCTATCGGTCCCGAGACATTCCTGCACAAGAAATTCTGCAGACGCAGCGCGGCGCAATTGTATCTGTCAGCATGCCATCTTTGCTAATGAGACAGGGGCGAGTTGAGGCAGCGAACACGAACACATGCATGTGCTACGCCACCGGCTAGATGCGCGCGCACGCGACACAACCAACCAACACAGTAGCCTCCCCTGCGACTCGTGAGTCGTGTCATTCCATCGCTCCTTCGCGCTCGCCTTGCCCGTGATCTCCTTGAATTCCCCAGCGCTATCCCTAGAAATAAACCTGGCACCCCTGGCTGCTTGCTAGTTATCGCAGCTCACTGGTGACCACAGCGACCACCACCGCGCGGTTGTCATTGCGATGGCCGTGTCGTCGGCGCGGGCGCGGCTCTTGCTCTGCGCCGCCTTGGTGCTGCTCGTCACGTCGCCGGGAGATGTGGCCGCCGGCCGGCACGGGCAACGGCGCACGCACACGAAGCGCCTGAGGCCGGGGAAGAACGCGGCCGCGAAGCCGTACCCGGTGAACGCGACGCGGGTGGAGGCGATCGAGCGGCAGTTCACGCGGTGGGTGCGGTTCATGGGCGGCCTCGGGCACAGCACGTTCAACCGCGCGCTCAACCGGGCGTTCCTGCCCACGCGCACGCTGGTGGTGGACAAGAACCCGGCGTCCGGCAACTTCAGGTCCATCCAGGCCGCCGTCGACTCGCTCCCGCTCATCAACCTCGCCCGCGTCGTCATCAAGGTCAATGCCGGCACATACACGTACGTACGCAAGTGCGTGGCCGCGCAACGTCGCGGCATTGCGCCGCGCCCCTCTTGCTCACCTGTTATCTTCGGCTTACTCGGTGCTTAGCGTAGGAAGAGCTTAAGAGCCAACCGTGTGCCGCGCGGCGTGCAGGGAGAAGGTGAACATCTCGCCGATGCGCGCGTTCATCACCGTCGAGGGCGCGGGCGCCGACAAGACGGTGGTGCAGTGGGGCGACACGGCGGACACGGTCGGGTCCGGGGGGCGACCCATCGGCACGTTCGCCTCCGCCACGTTCGCCGTGAACTCGGCGTTCTTCGTCGCCAAGAACATCACTTTCAAGGTGCGTCGACGTAGCAACCAGCTCCTCCTGTGCTGCGCAGTACAATCTTCTCCGTTGCTACGAACCTGACGCGGTGCTGCCGTTCGTGTTGACCAGAACACGGCCCCGGTGCCGAGGCCGGGGGCGCTGGGCAAGCAGGGGGTGGCGCTGCGGATATCGGCGGACAACGCCGCGTTCGCCGGATGCAACTTCCTGGGCGCGCAGGACACGCTATACGATCACCTGGGACGGCACTACTACAGGGACTGCTACATCGAAGGGTCCGTCGACTTCATCTTTGGCAATGCGCTCTCCCTGTTTGAGGTATGCCGTATGCAGCTTATGCGCTGTGCAGAGTAAACTAAACTATGCTCGTTTCTTACGTTATGCAAAAGCAGAGCCCCAGCTTACTCGATCAATACTAGCTCACCGTAGAAAATCAGAATCATTATCTTTCGAACAGAGCATGCATGTTGCCCTCAGTGGCAGTACCGCAGTCCGTATCCCAGGTCCCAGCACAGATGCTGTCGTTGCAGTATTGCCCTACGGCACTTCAAGGACACACAGACACTATTGAACCCGGGACTTCCATCCTAGGCAGGGGGCTGTTTTCGAACTCGGGGAAACCCATTTCTATTAAAAAGTTTAACGGGATTCATAACAGTACTAAGGTCTTACACCAATATAGGTGGGTAGGCATAGTACCAGAAACATAAAAACATTGTCCTAGACAGGCACGAAGAAAAAGGAAGGGACATAACCGAGATCGGACAAATCTATTACATATATTAAAGAGCAAGAACCGGAGGCAGGTTGAGTTACTGTGGATATTGTAGCTATGGGTTCCGCATATATGTATATATGTATATTTACATATATAATATAATTTTTATTTTCAAGAAATTCTAGAAAAATCGAAATGAATATTAGTTATATTAATAAATCGGCTGAAATAATCTAAAATGCAAAGAAAAAATCTAAAACTCAAAAAAATATGAAAAAAAATTGTTAGGTTCATGCCGTCTATATATTAAAATTAAGGTTGAGTTACTGTGGATATTGTAGCTATGGGTTCCGCATATATGTATATATGTATATTTACATATATAATATAATTTTTATTTTCAAGAAATTCTAGAAAAATCGAAATGAATATTAGTTATATTGATAAATCGGCTGAAATAATCTAAAATGCAAAGAAAAAATCTAAAACTCAAAAAAATATGAAAAAAAATTGTTAGGTTCATGCCGTCTATATATTAAAATTATTTGTATGTATGAAAGTACTATTGTTTTCTCTATAATTAAATAAATATAATAAATATTGATAAATTCATAAATAAATATTGAAATATCTAAAATTAGTTAATTTAATTTTTTAATCTTATTTTGCATGCTCTATGTAACAAAAAAATAATATGACGTAGGTGCGCCAATCCGTCTAAGTACTCATACCGTCTAAGTACTCATAAATGCTGCAACCCTCTCATAACCATCCAGCATAGGCAGGGGACTCTAAGTACTGTGAGCCTGTGATGTCGTCCCAGCAACCATTCTGGGACAAATCACAATCTCATTCCGTGCTGCCACGCACACGCCGATCTTGGTGACAAGCTCACAACCTCTTGTTTCCTGCCCGTAAACTTCCGGCCCTGTTCTTGTGACCGGCCCTACAGCACGTCCATCCAGGGAAAAGAGGATCTTGTACAGTACCACGTTTACTGCCAAAGAAAGTCACTGAAGAGTTGGTGCAAATGGAATGTTGATGCCCATTAAGTAACCAGCCTTTTGGTTTTTAAATTGCCGCAGTGAGCTAGTACTGAACCTGCCGTGTTGCGGAACGCTTGTCGTTGGCGCCGGTTTTCTGAAACCTGCAGGTTCTCTGATCCCTGGCCCCAGGTGCCGGCCAATAGAGCCGGCCCGTGACGCCATAGCTGGACGCCTCGTGCTTGTCTGCTTTTCTTCTGCTCCCATGGCTGTAAAACCACCAAAGTTTCTTCTGCTCCCATGGCTGTGTGCTGCTGGTGGTTTCAAGATCACTACTCACTCGTGTGGTGCGTGCAAACTGAAACGCAAATTTGCAGGGGTGCCACGTGCACGCGATCGCGCGGAACTACGGCGCGCTGACGGCGCAGAACCGGATGAGCATCCTGGAGGACACGGGGTTCTCCTTCGTCAACTGCCGGGTGACGGGGTCCGGCGCGCTCTACCTGGGCCGCGCCTGGGGCACCTTCTCCCGCGTCGTCTTCGCCTACACCTACATGGACAACATCATCATCCCGCGCGGATGGCACAACTGGGGCGACCCCATGCGGGAGATGTCAGTGCCCGCTGCCTCGCCGTTCACCTCTCCATCTGCTGCGTTTCCGCTACTGATCGATACCTGCTGGCTGCGTTGCAGGACGGTGTTCTATGGGCAGTACAAGTGCACGGGGCCGGGGGCCAACTACGCCGGCAGGGTGCAATGGTCCAGGGAGCTCACCGACGAGGAGGCCAAGCCGTTCATCTCCCTCGACTTCATCGATGGGTTCGAGTGGCTCCGCTTGTAGCATCTTATATTTACTAATTGGAGATTTTTTTTCTCTGTGTTAATTTTAAAAAAAAATTAGAAATTAAAAAAAAATATCCGACCGTCGAATTGATTGATTGATAAACTGTAACCATGATCAACGACCAGACAAAACAATAGAAGATTAAAAAATAAATCATAAAGTCTAGTCCCAAAACTACTTCTTATCTTGCCTTTCCTTCTCTTTTTTTTAATTGTAGATACCCTTTATCTAACAAGTTTACGTTAGCAAACTTCAACTTAATTACGTTAGCAATCCACATATTTTTCCAAATCAATTAAAATATGTCAATTAAATATGCGTGTAATCAAACATTATAAAATTAAAATAACAGGACGCAAACATATTACGGATTATCACATAAAAATAATGTCAAAGAATTTATAATGTATTTTAAAAAAAAGAGATACGACATTAAAAATAATAATAATTTCAAAAAAATCAAGAAACAAATAAAAATCAATTTGCATAACACATAAAATGAAAAATATAAATTAGATCTATTCACAAATAGTAAACATGATTCCAATATTATGAACAAAAATTATATTTATATTTTACATTCTAATATTTAAATATAAATAGCTGATGTATCTTAGCATACAACTATTATTAATATAAATATCTACAATTCAACCGTAAGTTAAATTTCTAGCATGTGCAATCACACAGGTTGATACGCTAGTTAGATAAACTCATTGACCTTGTGAAAAGAAAAAGGAGCATAAAGTAGTACAAAATCTTAACACTGCAATTGCATTAGATGTTTTTTTGAAAAATCTCAAGTACAACACGCAGACACACAACGTCTACTGAGATCGAAGATACAAAATTTAAAAATTAACAAATTCACTATAGACATCTTATTATCGAGGATAAATCACGTACTGCTAAAAGAAAATTTCTTTACTCTCTCCTTAGCCTCGGTTAAAGTTGGCAGGATCATTGCAAAAAGCTCGAACATCATGTTATGGGCCTGCGGCTTCTCCGTTTCAATTTAGAAAAAAAAAATCATAAAACTAAATATCTCATATCATCCAACAATTCAAACTGGTGCAATCTACCTCGTGAACTGGTTTTGATGATAGTTTCGTTCTACGTGGCGACAACTCAATCTGCCTTATTAGCTGTGTTTCGCTGACGTGTCATCAAATATTCAAAAAAAATCATAAAAATCACAAAAAAATCTAAAATATTAGAGACAATTCCAAGACATTATGTGAAAAAAATTTAAAAATAATGTCATTTGCATCATATTTCACGGAGAGAGCTTCGAAAAAAAGAAAAGGCATGCTTTAAAAGACGTGCAACTCATTTATTAACTCACGTCAAAGGAAATTATTAACCTGCAAATACATATTTTTTTTGTGTGTAGCGTGTAACTTAAGAGGATCTATAAAATTAGTTTCACTTTATTTAGAGTTTTATTAATTTCTCCATAATTTTTACAAAGTTCATATACATAAAGTGAACATGTTAAGAAAAATCACTGTAATTAAAATTTTCATATCTAACATTATTTTTTCTACACAAATAATTATTTATAAACTAATAAAAGTGGTTTCACTAAATTTGGGGATGTGATGGATTAGTTATGAATTAATTTAGTTGCAACACATTTACACAATCATGCACATTAAAATAACTATTTCATAATTTCATGTATTTTTATAAGATAGAGGATAATGTAAGAAGACTAAAAAATTGGTTTCATGATTTTTGAATTATCAAATAAATAATTATGTGTTTAACTAGATTTAGAGAAATAAATTTTGTCACATAAAATATACAACTTTTCATGAGTATAAATAATTTTATAATGTATATAATGTTACAAGGAAACCAACAAAAAATTGTTACACTTGATTTAAAGCTCAGATGAATTAGTTATCGATTTTACAAGGAAACAACAAAAATCAATATGTTCACTTTATGCTTGTGAACCTTGTAAAAATTATGGAGAAATTAATAAAACTCTAAATGAAGTGAAATTAATTTTATAGATCCTCTTAAAATACACCCTATATATAAAAAATATGTGTTTACATGTTAATATTTTCCTTGACGTGAGTTGAGCTACATGCTTTTCAAAGCATGTTTTTTCTTTTTTTTTTCAAGCTTTCTCTCCCTGAAACATGATACAAAGGACATTATTTTTAAGTTTTTTACAGAGATTTTAGAATTATCTCTAGTATTTAAAAAAAATTGTGATTTTTATTATTTTTTGAAAATTTTAATGCCGCGTCAGCGAAACATTGTCAATAGGACAGGCTAAGTTGTCGCCACTTAAGACGAAACCACCATAAAAACCATTTAAAAAGTAAGGTGCACCAGTTAGAATTGTTGGAAGAGATAGGATATCTGATTTTATGATTTGAGAGAACAAACAAACTCAAACAATAATTGAGAGACGTATAGAATTTTTACTTTCGATTCCAAGGCAGAGCCTTTTATGGGTCTCCGGCCTGCCGCTCGAGCTATTCGCAACTGGGGCCATCCGGGAAACTGGGCCTCTGGTTGCTTCTCCCGACTCTGCCTTCGAGTCAAGAGGTTAGGCCCAGCCACCGAAGCAATCATAGATGGACTCGCAGCCCAGCAGATGTAGCTAGCGGATCTTGGAGCCTACGAAGTTGTAACAAACCACAGGAAGATCAAGCAAAGCAAGGGGGATTTCGGGGATTTCAGAATCGATAGGAGATAGAGATTGTTTGATACATCGCTACATCAGGAAGACGAGCTTCCTGCCTTACCTTTCCACTCGATCAGTTGCCTGGCCTCGGTGTATAACGCACCGATCCAGGACGCAACCACTCTCTCGGACACATTACACAAACAACTCTGCAGATTTCACTCGGATTCACCTTCACAGACCCAATGACGACACTGCTGCAGCACTTACTACCAGGTCGCAACTGACCCTTGCATTGACCTGAGCCACAGGCAACGTCAAAGTGTTCCGTACACGCCTACAGCGAAGCGGCAGAGCAGTCTTCTACTCCACCGCAGCACGTACGCATGTACAGCGCGGGCAGATTCGGGCCACGACGAGCTGTCGAAAGCAGGATCCAGATCGAGCAGCGCAGCGGCAGATAAAACAAATCTCAACTGACGCTTTCGAGTCACTCCGTCAGCTCAAACAAAAATTGACAGCTGCAGGTCATGTGCATCTCTGCTTCAATGGCACGACTCAAATTGATGTCTTGATTTGTCCTGCGCTCTGCGACGTCGAATCCACGCGTCAGAGCAGATCACCTCAAAAGCATGGGGAGACAACTTGGCGAGGCGACCTAGTGAACACAAGATGAAAATGGATTTGCTGGCAGAGCTTATCATTCCAAATGCAGGATATGTTGGGATGTTATCTGGATGTCCAATGGCGAGATAACACAGCTTTGCTCCCAGCTTTTTATTTTTTAAGAACCAAGAGCTTCGTTGCTTGGCCTCCAGCGGGATTACAATCTGAGTCCAAACATTCTCGTACAGGAAGAGGTGCCTCAGAGAGCCACACACCCTTTTCCACGGTACGAGAAGCTTTTTGTTCATTGGGAATTGAAGAGGGGAGAACGAGCAGACATCGAACGATTAATTTCTACTTCTCGTTATCGTGGAATTCGTCATCAAGATGGATCACCATTACGCGGTCAACTAACTCATACTAATGCAGCTTTGTGTGAGTCATTTCTGTCACTAAACAACCACACTCCCCCCTCAAATCTGAATGATCTTGAAGTGCACACGATCTGATTCCGAAGTGCCGGAAATTAAGATAGAACCAAAGACCTGCAGGGGGCTCATCAGCATGGGAAACAATCAGCAGCCATGCATGAAAACATCCCTCGCCGATCAACGATCATCACTTCTGTGAGTTCAGTCCATGCTTCAAACAAGAGCTTTTCAAACTTACAAGGGTCCATTTAGGACGGACAAGAATTATTCTAACTCCACGATAATTAACTTGTTATATGTGAATTCTTGCGCTCGAAATAGCTACTACGTTACTACATGCGCAACGAAAGACCACCAAACTGTACCAGTCTGTTTTCAACATCTTTGGTACACTATGATATTCGGCTACTGGCCAGTTGGTCACACTAATCAGAAGAAAATTCAGACGACTGAAACAGACGTTATCATCTCACCATACAAACATGCAGATGCATTGAATTTCTTGCAAACCGACCCAGTCATGTCTACACTCAACAGACGCCTTACACGAAAACTTGCAAGGGCAACCATGCTCTAGTAGTCTGGTACGGATTCACTAATAGTGGTACTATTTTCACGATCCTTGCCTGATACTTCACATCAGAGAACGGCACGTCAACATTTAAGCGATCCATAAAGCAATGCAGTTGGGAGGAGCTGTACCAGACAACCAGAACCTTGCCTTCACTGCAAAGGATTTCCCGGTACACAGAACGCAGGAGCTTGTCCGTATACCAACCATTCATTTCCTTCGTTACAATATCCAATGCTTCATGCCCTTTGTACGATCGAGCAATAGACGTCGGCATCAGATTCTCCATATGAGCAATTGAAATTTGAAGCTGCACTTGTACAGTATCAGAACTGAAGCAAGCAATCGCAAGTTCACAGCTGCACAAGATGTGGCTTCTTTTTTCCAATTCCAAATGGTCAGTAGTAGGTAGAACAGACGATATTTCCTTGGATATGCCCCATACTTGAGCTACATAGGAGTAGATTAGTAGTCATACTAGTGGTCTAATGATATCTTGCCATGATCTAAACCTTCTTGATCCTAATACTAATATGTACCAAAATGTTGTACTTTCTTCTCCTAAACCAGTGGTGCAATGGCAGAATCACCAGAGCCGGTCCAGGTAGTAGTCTCTGGTGACCTCGTCGCTGAACTCCGAGCCCTCCACGCGGCTGGCCTCCGAGCTCTTGAAGCTGAAGCTGTCCTGCGGCTGCAGCAGCGGCGGCTGCGCCTGCTTCCTCGAGCCGGAGCGACCAAGGCTGGGCCTCGGCTCGGCCGCCTGTGCCGCGTGCGCGCCGTGCCGCTGCCTCGGCGTGCTCTGGCACCGGGTGCGCGCCACGGACGAGGCCGTGTCCGCCATGTAGCGCGGGCTGCTGCTGGCCTCCCGGCACGAAGCGGCGCGCCTCCCTTTCGCCGCCGGCGAGCCCGGGAACGCGCCGAGGCGGGGCGTGTTGTGGGTCGTCTTGGGGTGCGGGGGCTCGTGCTCCTGGAGGCGCGACGGCGGCTTGTGGAAGTAGAGGAGCGGCGAGGAGGCCGGCGGGTCGGTGGAGTACCGGCTCGTGATCCGTGACGACCGGCAGCGGAGCTGGCACGTGTCCATCTCCACGATCCTTGGGCTGCGCTCGAAGGCGGAGTCCCCGCCGTCGGACAGCCGCCGGCGATGCACCACCGGAAGCCTGAGCGGCTTAACGCGCGCATCTTGCACAACAATCCGCTCCTGCGTATAAAATGGATTTGGGGGGGGGGGGGGGGGGGGTGGAATTAAAAATGTACATTCATCTGGTGAAATGTGGTTACTAAGTAGCAAAATTCTCACTTGTTCGGTGGATTTCCGGGATGATCCCGTCTTGAGGGCGTGCGAGGAGGCCTGGAGCCTCATGAGCGCTTGCAGCCTGCGCAGAGTCGTGGTGGCCTGCTTCCTCACGAGGTAGCCACGTACCAGAGCTTGCAACTTCACGAGCGACTTGAGAGCACGCAGTGCCTTCCTAGCCTGCAGTGCAAAATTCAAATTTTTACAGCCACATCGGAACGCTGCATGCTGCTTTGGAAACCAAAAAGAACTGGGCATTAAACAGATGTGGTGACGACTAGATGCGTCACACTGTGCAGTTCACAAAGAGCTCTAGCAATAAACAAAAATATCGCCATAGGTTTGGAAATAATCTAGGCAGATTAAACTATGAGCAGTAGGTAACGACTCAACGGAAAGGAACAGTTGCTAGCAACCGTGCATTGCAGCAGTTAGTGAAGTCAAATCTCTTGTCCAATGCAAAAGCAAAAGAATCTACCAAAATCCCGTGCACTTGTTCATCCATTCATTGCTTACAACTGAAAAACTGTACCGACAGAAAACTAATGAATTGCCAAAATAATCTAACTCTGCAGTTCTACAGTCCTATGCAGCAGAATCGTTTTCTGAAAAGGAAAATGACAAGAAAGCGTGAACACAAAGAATCCATGTCTTCGAGGGTGATACCAACTTACCAAGTAGCCTCTGAATGCCTTCTGAATCATGACGGTGGCCTCGACCTCGCGCTCCTTGCCGCAGTTGCACGGCCGAACCTGCGATAGCTCCCCGGCGACTACTGCGGTCACCGAGGGCCTCCGGCTGCCATCAGCCACGCTGTTCCTCGGCTTCGCAAAGCTCCACCTCCTCTTCTCTACCGGCGGCGCGATGCAACCGCTGGCGCACGCGGCATTATGCTCCTTGCTCTCCCTGTTCCCTTCCTTCTTGCCGGAGAACACCCTCTTGAGCCACCTCATTGCACGGCCCATGGCGGCGTGTTCCTCCTAGCTGCACGAACAGATGCGTCAAAAGTTGAAGCAAGCGTTAAAAGGGATTCAAGGAAGGAACTGGCTGCGAATCAACAAAGTTACAAAAAGTTTGCTGACACTACTACAGTATTGGAACTCGCAGATATCAACTCGGGAGTTCTTGAAAGTTGAGCAGCTCAGATACAGAGAACGAAAAGTTACATCTTGAATCTTTGGTAGGAAAAATAGTACTAGGTGACAATTTGAAAGAGCAGAGCAAACCAAGAACCTGAACGAGAAGAAACAGAACGAAACTTTTACAGAGGCCTGGAGCCAAGAAACATGAGACTGGACAGAGAAGCCAAAACTCAAAGGTCTCAGAGAACCCGGCAGAATAAATGCAAGAGGCGCAGCGCCAAGGGAGAAGAAAGAGTGGGTAGCCGTAGGAAATTACAGGGCGCCCGCGCCAGATGAATAAACGGCGAGTCCTACGTGAAGCCCCCAAGAGGAAACCTTTTTCCGAGAACTTTTCAGGTAACAGCCACCGAGCAAAGGAAACCAGGGAGACGAAAGAACAGCGGAGACGACGCAACCAACGCGTGTTCTCACCTCACCAACGCGCAAGCAGAAGCTCGGTAGGACAGGGAAAGATTCCGCCTACTTGCCCCGCGCCTACGAGTCCGAGCACAAGGCAACAAACAGAGAGGCCTCGAGAGCCAAGGCCACCACCCACCCAGACCCAGAGCTAGCTAGCAGCTCCCAAAACACGCACGGCACGAGCGAAACGAGGAGGCAATGAGCAGGAAGACGTCGTGGGAACGTGAAATCCGCGATCATTCGCACCTCGAAAGGGTCGACGAGGTAATCGCCGCAAGTGGCCGCCCCCGGCTCGGCTTTTGGAGAAAACCGGGTATGTCCGGTCGACAACCCACGCCAAGATCCGATCCGGCAAAATGTTTATACTGGTGTCTCTGGGATGCCACGAGATCGAGCTGTGTGATGGGCGTTTTCTTCGGCTGAAGCCTCGTCCCTTTCTACACTCGGCGCGAACGGGAAATGGCTCCAGGAAAAGTGTGATCCGGATGGTGCTCTCAGTCTCGGCACTCGGCTCTCGCTGGTGGAGCAGTACTGGCTCTGCAGCCGCTGCTGCTACTCACTGATCTGGTCAAATAAATGTTTGTGCCATTTTTTATCACCTTGCCCATCGACGCAGCAGCGGAGGGCGCGCTATATAGGCCTGGCCGCTGGGTTCAAAAGGGGCACGAGCTCTAGACGATGGACCACCCTGACCTGCTCCGAGAAAGATTTGGTTAAGCCAACTGCGACCCAAGCGTACACAAATCCTTCATTTTTAATTCAGATTCGGGTTTAGAAGTGCTGTAGATGAACACTGTTGCCTTGTTGGGAACTCTCTGCGTATTGCTGTTGCGAAATTTGTGACAGTTTTTTTTTTGGTGGTGGCTGCTAGATGTGATACCGTCGGTAGCAGCGACTCTAAGACTGAAAGTTTAATGGCCGGTGTCAACTTATGGTACTATATGCTTGCTTACTGCTACTGCTAAAGAAGTTCGTACTTCGTGTAACAGCAAGTTGATAACAGTCGAAGAGCATCTCCCCGGAGTTGTTAAGCCGTTTGGCGGCATCGCTAGTTGATAACTGTGGAAGGGCATCTCCACCCGAGTTGATGTAGCAATTTGGACCTATATGTGCTCCCATCAACTCCCTATTCCTTCGTCATTTTTATCGCATCATAATTTTTTTCCCATCGCTTGCAAAATCGAGAGACTGTAAATGAGCTTGGTATTGTAACTGTCACCGTTTAAAGCATCCAGCGGAAGTGTCGTCATCCGAAGCGAGCGAGAGTAGGGGGTAGCAGACACTCTGGGCTACGGAGCTATGAGAGATGAGGATGAAAGAGATGGCGGAGGCGGCAACCTTTATTAAAAATATTTTTTAATTATATAATATTAATAAAATAAAGGTGGATGAAATTTACAAGTAAAATTTTTTTTAGAGAGTTTCCCTACATGATGATATAGAGAGCTACTTGTAGCATGCTCTTCTATCGAATCGGCGGACAAAACGTCGCAGATCCGTGGCATTTGCATGGAAAACCGAACGGCCCCCCTGCCCCTTAATCCAGCGCGCATTGTGACATGCATGCGGGACCAACCAACCAAGCTCCCGCCGTCCTCTCGTAACCACCGCTGACATGTGGTCCCTCCCTCTCCGCGACGCACCGTTGGCACGGGAAACAGAACACGTCGCGTGCCTCGGCAACTGCAGCGGACGCACGCGTGACGCAAGGCGCGTGCACGGGGAAGAAAAATTCGAAGGGAGAGAGGGTACGGACGCAGATAAAAAATTACTCTGCTCGCTACTGGAACCGCACGCTTGTCGAGGCGGCGGGCCGGCGACGTCATCGCGACGAGGAATAAGGCTCCGGTCTGCGGCTGCAGGGATCTCGGTTCGTACTTGATCGCCGGTTGAGCCGGTGAAGAGGTGAGGAATCAGAGAGGTGGATCTGCGGCACTGTACGGCGGGCCCCACGGGCTCTGGCACATAGAAGAGCTCAGGGATACAGCGGTAGTACATCTCTGGCCGCTGCTGGGTCCGGCACACGGTCGCCGTATCGGCCGCGCCGCGGGTGCCTATGCACGGAGCTGGAAAGGCACGAGTCGGCAGCAGCTCGCGCACCGTACGGCACGGAACACGACAGGAGAGCGCTGGCGTTGGCTCGTAGTGCCGGAGGACGCAGATCTGACCCGCGGCTCGTACTTCCTCCTCGTTGCTCTGTCGGTTTTGGCGTCCTTTTCACCGTGCCGCTGGGGACCGGGAGATCTCGCCTCGGATTCATGGCAGCGAAAGAAAGTTACAGCGTCAACGTGAACAGCACTGTACATTATTATATACTCCGGATACTCCGGATTCATGGCAGCGAAAGAGTATTTACCACTGCGCCGCGCGAAGCGGTTCGGGTGTGCGACGGCCGGCCGGTAAGCACTGCAAACAGGCACAGCGAAATTGATACCGAACGAGAAGCAGCAGCGCGGAGCAGGGCTGAGGAACGGAAGGGGACGGTGGATGATGACTAGAACGTGCAATCAAGGCAACGGAGCACACGAGTACTATCGTCGAGCTACGGGATCCCTGCCCGGCCGTGCGGGTCGGCCATAAAGGTCGAGGCAGACCAAACGGCATCACCATCAAGACCCAAGCCTGCCGCTCTTCGATTCGGTCCTGCTGCTGCTGCTTCTGCCGGGTCAAGCTTGCATACCCTGCGAGGCTTTTTCGGTGCAGTTCTAGACCTGGCGCGCCGGTAGGCCGTGCCGGAAGAAGGGTGCAGCGTTTAAGTCCCGAACCTGCGAACTGCAGTACCGCGAGCACCGGGTGAGCTCCCTGTACCTCCCCTGCCGCACGCAGGCTATCCGTTTAGGTTGTGTTTAGTTCGGGTGACGGAATGGTACGGAGTATGTCTATTTTATTTTTAAGTTTTGGATAGATAGTATTGAAATGAAATGGTTTGAAGTTAGAAAATATTTTTTAAAGATTTGAAACGAAGTCGTTCTTAAAAAATAATATAACACAGTTATCTCGTTTCGAACATGATACTAATATTGACTTGTTTCATACCACTTACCAAACGAATATTTATATATAAATACAATCATCTTATCTCAAATATATAAATAAAATCATTATATCTTATCTTGCTCTCTAAATAAATCTTGTCTTAGTAAAGCAAGCTAAGTGCAGTGCTGCCGGTGGTAACTGATAAGTGGAGTAAAGGGTCGCATGCGCATCGCATGAACAGGTATGCCCGCGTGGGCTATGGACCTGTTGGTACTTCGAGCCGCGTTGAAGTTGCTTACGAATCGGTGTAAGTACCAGGCTACAATGCATGTGTTTACTACGGTCAGCAAGGCGATGCTATCCGTTGCATCGAAGAGATACTTTGCAGTAGTTCCAACAGGACACGGTTCGTTACATGGGTTTTTACCACGGAACAAGCCGGGAGTGAAAACTGACAAGTGTAGCAAAAGCGTGGCTGGTGAGCTCTGGTGGCACGCCACATCTTGAAAACTATATACTGTGCTGCACTATCTCCACGCGATTTGCCATTTTCTCGGGATTGTACCGACCGAACAATACTGGACCAATAGCAGGCCCACTGGCCTACTAAATTTGGTTTCAGTACAACACATGAACTCCATGGCCCATATCCCAACCAGGAGTCCCGCGGCCTCACGTGATCCAGACCAAGCAGCCTAGCCCATCAACTACTCAACACTATTTTTGAGGCCTTGATGTGAACAGACCAGCTTGCTCCATTAGTATTTAGTAGGAAAATGTTTATATTGCCTCTTTTAACTATTGCTTGAATCTGTTTTTTTCGTTTGAACTGTAAAATTAGATATTTCACATCCTCTAACTATTTAAACTGGTGCAATTTATCTTAGCTATTTTTTATGGTGATTTTGTCCTACGTGACTCACACATAATGGTGGGACCCACATGTCAGATGACATCTCATCATCTTTTCCGTCTTCTTTGTCTTTCCCAGCTGGTCTCCATGGGAGGCAGCCAGTAGGGCCTCCGGTCGATCCTCCCCTCAACGCCATGGGAAGCAGTAGTAAGGGCTCCGGCTAGTTCCCCTTTGCCTCGGTGGACGACGACAATAGCTCTGCCCCAATCGTTCTTAGTGAAAGAGCGGCAGGGTTTTAGCGCGACAACAGTACGGCTTGACGGGGCGGCAACAGGGCTCCGACCTCCTCAATCCACAGTGATGGCAGTCCTTGGCGTGGCGGCATGCGCAACATGGCTCGGCGTACTGCGCAGCATGAGCTTCGGCCCATGCGGCGTCGAAGGAGACGACCGACCGACAAAAATTCAGCCTTAGAAGAAGAAGAAGTTGCAGACCTTGCAGGAGGAGGCGACGAAGCAGCTATCGGTGGTGGTGGTGCCATCAGCGCCGGTGTGCATGTCGAATTGCATCAAGGAGGAAGTGGACGTGATCCTTGTCCAGTGCGGCCGGCTCAGCCTAACCAACCATCTACTAGCCTATGCAAGGAAGAAGGTGGACTGGGGCTCATCGAGAAAGAGAGACGACTACTGGAGTGGAAGAAGGCTTGATGAGGTGGAGCAGAGCGGCGACGGGGTACAAGGCTTGTGCACGGCCACCACTAGTTCCGAGCTCGTCCTTGGTGTTGGTGCGTCCTGGTGGCTCCTCGGCTTGAGCGACAAACCACACTTAGGGACGGTCGGGATTAGGGGTGGGCAAAAATGCCCGAGACCAAAAACCGAGCCCGTACTACCCGATACCAAACTTGAATTACCTGAAGACCGAAATTTCAAGCAGCATTTCGGGTATGGGTCACAAATGATCGATTTTTTTTTTGTTTTTTCGGGTATGTTCCTCGGGTATCCAAAATACCCGAAATATCATTATGTTCTTTTCATTTAGTGTTTCTAGAGAGGAAAAATGTTCTTTTTTATTTGATGTTATACTATTTTGAGAAGAGACATATACATATATGTTCTTATAGTGCATGTTCCCTCATTTAGTGTGTGAATTGTGATACATTATACAGATACAAGATTATGAGACTCAATTTCTTTGTTCATCGGTCACTATGAGTAGTTTAGGACAAACAAATTTGATAAGGTAGTAAGCGACAACTTTACTAAGGGCATGTGGTAAGCTTTTGCTTTTTTATCTTTTTCTTAATAACTGTGCATAAATCTAAAACATCAAACCAAAAATAACAAAAGGAGTACCATATAAGAAATTTGGGTATTTTGGGTATTTCGGGTACCCGAACCGTAGTTTCGGGTACCCGAATTTTTGAACCATAGATTGGGTACTAGTTTGAGAAGACTGAAATTCAAAATACCCGAAATACCCAGACCCAAAATTCGGGAATACCCGAACGCCCACCCCTAGTCGAGATTCCACCGCAAGGCTCTCCTCCGGTACCTACGGTTGCGCGATAGGATCATGAACGCATCCACCACAAAGAGAAGGAGATAGTGCTCAATGTGCATGAAGGGGAAACCTGACAGGGGGCTCTTGGGCCGAGGGCCTAGTTGTGGCCCGGCCGCTGGCGTGGGGTTGAGGCACTCGATCACCGCGGAGAGGCATGCCGGCGTCGGGCCGAAGGAAGAGCGACGAGCTCAAAAGAAGGAGGAGGGTGAGGGGAAGCTTAGCATGTGCTTGTTTGGTTGGAAGGAGCGCTACAGCGGCGGCTCGACGTGTGATTGAATCGGGTGGTGGCCGAAGTTGGAGAAGTTGAGACCGTGAATGTACTTAAAGATGCCTAGAGGGGGGGGGGTGAATTGGTTTTTCTAAAAAATTAAAACTGACTAGCGAATTAAACAGATGCAGGATACTCCGGTGAAGGTCGGATACTCCGGTCTGTCCGGAGTATCCGGTCTAGTCGGGAGTCTCCGGTCTATACAGGAACTTGAGAACAACTAAAGTTAATCAAGAACAACTAAAGTCTAAAAGGTGATACTTGGTCTAATATCAGCACAAAACTTAAATAATAAGAGATACTAGCAAGATGATCACAAAAACTAATTGTATGGGAAAAATCCCAAAACTACTCAACTAAATAGAATTGCACAAATGATGAGATAAGAGATTATCCCAGAGTTCGGCCACCTCACAAAGAAGTGCCTACGTCTCCGTTGAGGAGCTCACAAAGAGCCATGTCTTTTCCAACCCTATCATCTTCTAGCGACCACAAAGATCAAATTAGAATTTCCTTACTCAAGTCGATGTCGATTACAAACTTCCCGTGGCACTCCACAATGATTGAGTGCTCTACGGGCAATGCCTTACCGTCTAGGAGCACAAGGCTCCAAAAGAAATGATCACAATAAATGCTTGATGATGAACTCAATGCTCAAGTGACTCAAGTTCACTCCAAACACAATCTCACGAATTTGGCCAAAAAACTAGGCACTAGAGATGTTTGGAGGGCTTTTAAATGCTCTTGAAAGGCTTTATGAAAGTGGAGCTCAGCAGCAACATCAACCCTTTAATACTTGGGGGTGAGGGAGTATATATAGCTCACTTTCAAAAACTAGCCGTTACTGTTCTGACATACTTACCCCGAAGTATTCGGTGAACACCGGAGTCTTCGGCCTAAAATCCAAAACGGCGTCAGAACGGTCTCAGAATTGTGTCAGAACTAGCTGTTACAGTTCTGTTAAGCTGTCGGAGTATCCGGTGAACACCGGAGTCTTTGGCCCAGACTTAGTTACCATAGAGACAAAGTCCGGAGACTTGCTGGACTCTCCGGCCTCTCCAGGTACCGGAGTATCCGGTGAACACCGGAGACTCCGGTCTTTTTTAAAATAAATACTAACTGAGCGACCCTTGACGGAGTCTCTCTCGGAGACTCCAGCCAAAAATATTTTCCTACCGGAGTGTCCGGTGAACACCGGAGACTCCGGCCTAAAAACTCACCAACTACCGGAGTGCCCGGTGAACACCAGAGTCCCAGGACAATTAAAAAATTCGGAACCGAGGCTCTTCTGGTAGAGTCTTTCTCGAAGACTCCAGCCTAAATACTGAGGACCGGAGTATCCGGTGAACACTGGAGACTCCGAACTCAGTAAACTTCTGCAAATATTCCCGGTATCCGTGGGTGAATGTGTCTATCAACTTATTGGTTCTAAAAGTTATCTTAAGTATTGAGACATTATGAAAGCTAACAAATGCAACCCTCTTAATAGTACAGCTAACCTAGACTCAATTTCAAAGAAAGAACAATTTAAATCCTATTGAGTACTACTCGTTGCTTCTCTTTTCTTTTTGAGGGGCGTCAATCGTCTTGAGTCTTCACAATTTAGACTAAGACCTGTTCATGGCTTCGATAAATATATTAGTTCCTTAATCATTTTGTCATCAATAAGCCAAAACCCACTTAGGGGGCCTAAATGTACTTTCAGACCGACATACTCAATTCAGGTTGGGAAAGGGCTGAACGAGGCTCGGGCGCTGTGGATGGTGCTCGGTGGTAGCTCTGCGTTGTGTTCTGTGCTCTAGTCGAGAGAGGGAAGAATGAGGGAGAGGAAGAGGAGGGAGGTGCATTGCCCTTTAAAGAGCTTGGGATGATGGCGTCTATGGGCCGGTGAGCTCTATTTTTTTGAGAGAGAGAAAGAGAGAGAAAAGAGGGAAGAAGAAAAGATGAGATGTCATTTGACAAGTGGGGCCCACTACCACGGGTGACCCACGTCGGACAAAACCACTGTCACACGCGGGGAAGAAAAAAAATCCGGTATTGATAGTTGAAGGATGTAAAATATCTGGTTTTGCAGTTGAGAGGGGAAGACGGACTTGCACAATAGTTGAGAGAGGCAAAATGAACTTTTTTCTATTTTGTATACACTATACATAAGAGCACAATAGAGATGGAAAGAATGCCCAACACAATAGGTATGCTTAGGCCTTTACTATCGAGAAATTCTGGTTACGAGTTTTAGGCTCTACATCATTTGAACAACAAACATCTTTTCTTCTGCTTGCAAAGTTACAATATTTTCTAAATCTTTTTTCCTAGATAGACAGCATGCAAGAAGAATGTCATACTACCTTCATCTACAGTTTCAAAAAAGATTTCATAAACATAAAACTAGTAGTGGCACATTGAACCTCGGTGACAAACGGTAGTGTTTCAAGTTGCTCTAGGTCTTCACCCTCCTATTAGTGTTTCTAATATGTTTGGAGCATAGCTTGATGGCGTGACACCCAAATTTGATAATTTGATTCCAGTTAGTAAAAATGATATTTGTTTGGCTATGTGGCTAAGTCGCATTGATGCGACTTTTGATAAAACAATATTCCATTTTCATATGCAAGTTATTCTCATAGGCACCCATTGCATACACTTCTAGGCTATATCATAAAAATAGGAAGAATGTCACCGCATAAAGGTTAAATGTCATCTTTTGGAGACAACAGTGATGAAAATCTTTGTCAAGCACGGATGAAAATTAATAATAGAATATGTGCTTTGGAGTTTAGTTTGCATGAATTGGTTTTCAAGAGACTATTTGTTTGCTATGTGGTGTGATGGTCTTTGGTCATAATCTTGTAATAATGAACATCTATGTGTATATTTTGATGCAAAGACCAGGATAATTTTATTCCATTATTAAAAATAGTCATCAATAAAACTTTTGCAGTCTGAACTTTGCAACTAGTTTGAGCAAAACATTTAACAAAGGGGTACCTTTCCTGTTCGAATGTCAGTCCAATTCGATCATGAAGGCATTCACGACAGCAACAGTAGCAACATACTCCCACATCTTATTTGGGCTTCTTTGAATCTCCCATTGTTTCTTATTAAGAGTTAGGATCATCCCGAGCCAATCCCAATCTTGCCCATATTATTTATATATATAAACACATAGTTAGGATATAGGCAGCATACAAGATCTCATCATGGCGGGATTTACCAATTCCTGATTTATGTATGTATTTGTACCCTCATTGCATGGTTCTGGATTTGGCCGGTATAGTGTTAAACCTGTTTTAGATTAGATACTTTTAGTAGTATATGGATTAGTTTGGACTTGGGATTGGATATCAATCCTTTCGTAGCTCTATTGTCCAAATCTATCTGGCGTGGTTTGGTGAAACAAACTCAACCTATACATGGCCATGCAAACGTGACATGACGCACAAAAAATGAAGAAACCACTGTATTTGCCTATCATATTTCTAATCTGTATGGCCTAGGTGTCGGCGGTGACTGTGATACTATCGCCTGTGAGCGATCGTTGAAGAGGAGTTGTTGCACGGTTGCATCGGATGGCTCCATCTGACATGAACTTCAAGCAATCGGTGAGACATCTCGTCCTCACATGAGGAATCTTTGCTGGCCCTGCCATCTACGTGGGAAATGACCTCACTTTCAATGCCGTATCTCTAATCACCTTTTGATTTTGACTTAGAGGCTTAATGCAACTTCAATAATAATTAGGGTTCATTATGTGTCTTACAAATGTGATTTTTTTAATGATAGACGATGTAACTATCGATAAGAAGACATCTATGATGACTTCATTAATCTCCAAGTTCCATACCTTTAGTCTCCGGTAGACATTTTGAGTACATATGTCTGATAATGGTGAGTGTATACGTATATCTGCGTGTTGTATTACGTTTATAAAAACCTAAAGACTAAATTTCGAGCGTGCATGCCCTCGTCGTGCGGCATGCACGCTCGGATCCGCCGTTCGTTTAGCACCAGATGTCATCGGTTGGTGTGTTGTTGCTTGCATGGAGAAGGAAAAGATGACAAAATTGCTAACGTCATTCACATGCAACTCCGTTTCCAAACCGAGCATCTAAATTAAAATCCGATTGCACCATTGTGTTTTATGCGACAAAAGCTTCAAAACTAGACCTCAATTCAATATATTTCGATGATATTTTTTTCAACATCAACTTCATATAAAAAGAGTGCTTTTGAGTGCATTATAATTTGCTTACATTTTTTCAAAAAACATGCTCATGACTTTAAAAAACTTGCTTATGTGAGTGATGGTTGACAAAGTGATTTTTTTCCAACATCAACTTCATATAAAAAAGTGCTTCTGAGTGTATTATAATTTGCTTACAATTTTTCAAAAACTTGCTCATTACTTTACAGAAACTTACTTATCCGACTGATGTTTGATAAAGTGAAATACTGATGTGGATATTGTGAAGAGAGTATCAACGGACATGCACTGAAATGGGGTGAATAAGTGAGTTGCATAAGTGAATGTTTTTTTAATATTCTAAAATACGGAAATTTAGAAAACCACTTAAATATTTTAATTGGATTAGTCTAGCAGTTTTTCAATTTTGATGTAGGCAATTTATATCTGTCCAAAAAATTACACCAAAAATATAACCAAGATGGATCTCATTTTGTTGATAAAAATGTAAGGACTACAATCATGCAAACGGATTAGAGATTAGATACACAATTTAGAAAAATATAAGTATTTGTATCTGATGAAATTCTACTTTTCGTGCGTTCACACTTGTCCTCTTCTTTGTATGGAACACATGAGTATGATTTACCTTGACACGGTTCTATTTTTGCTTTTTGGATCATATGATTTTGCTTATATAGTAAGAATAGATAGATTTTTATTAAGATTATTAAGATTGTGCTTGATTTTTATTAAAATTGTGCTTGATTTTGTCACACAATGATCATAAGATAAAAAAAATTAAGCTCTAAATACTAGATGTTAATTATCCAAAAACTATATATATATATATATAGGAAAACTAGTATGTACTCCTGGGTGTATGTACTCCCACCTCTCATATACCACTTTTACACGTGTGTTATACTTCTTTATCACTTTAAATATACTTCATTAGTAATTATAAGATACTATAATACAAATCCCACGAAAATTTTTATGAAATTCCATGATTTTTATCATAATTTGCGTACATACTTCTTTTATGTATAAAAAAGAGTATATAGCAAAAATGAAAGGCTAACATTGAATTTTTTTTTCTTACAACTCATAGTGGAGTATCTTAGAATTAGTATTAGAGTATACTAAAAATGATAAAAGAGTATAAAGTGTTTGTTTAGGTGGTATATTGCATGTGGAAGTACATACTCCTAGGAGTATAGAATAGGTGTCATATATATATATATATATATATATATATATATATATATATATATATATATATATATATATATATATATATATAGGAAAACTAGTATGGACTCCTGGGTGTATGTACTCCCACCTCTCATATATCACTTTTACACGTATGTTATACTTCTTTATCACTTTAAATATACTTCATTAGTAATTATAAGATACTACAATACAAATCCCACGAAATTTTTTATAAAATTCCATGATTTTTATCATAATTTGCGTATATACTTCTTTTATGTATAAAAAAGAGTATATAGCAAAAATGAAAGGCTAACATTGAATTTTTTTTCATACAACTCATATTGGAGTATCTTAGAATTAGTATTAGAGTATACTAAAAATGATAAAAGAGTATAAAGTGTTTGTTTAGGTGGTATATTGCATGTGGGAGTACATACTTTTGCTAAATACGGATGTGCCTACTAAACTACTATAGAACGTAGGTCCGAAATTTAGTCAGGTCCTTATAAAAAACCGCTTATCTATTACCATAATTGAGTTAATCCTCAAATCCATCCATCTGGTAATTTAACACATGTCCTCTCGCCCAGGAGCCTTCATTTCCAGGCAAACCCCCAGATCCATTTACCCCACGATCCGATCCAGCCCGTCCAGTTCGACAAGGAACGGATCTCATCCGTGCAAATCCAAGGTTAGATCCGTGAATTCCGCAAAGCCGAGGGGTGGTTAGTTACCGGTTAAAACGCCCGAGTCATGGTTCCCGTCTTTCTCCAATTCTGCTACGCGACCGGGGAAGGAAGGAGGATCCACTGGTGTTAGCCTCGGATCCGGAACGCGGAGTTCGTGCGGCGCTCGGATCGATCGCTCGAAGGGTGAGGGCGTGAGGCAGCGACCAGTTTTGGGATCGGCGATGGGGAAAGCGGCGGTGGCGGGGACGGCGGCGGCGGTGTGCGCCGCGGTGGGGGTGGCGGTGGTGCTGGCGCGCCGGCGCCGGCGGAGGGAGTCCGAGCTGGTGGGGTCCGCGCAGGCGGAGCGGAAGAGGAGGGCGGCCGCGGTGATTGAGGATGTGGAGCGCAGCCTGGCCACGCCCACGGCGCTGCTGCGGAGCATCGCCGACGCCATGGTGGCCGAGATGGAGCGCGGGCTGCGCGGGGACATCCACGCGCAGCTCAAGATGCTTATCAGCTACGTGGACAACCTCCCCACCGGGTAAAGGGCTCCGTTCCCGATCTGATCTCGCTTTTCCTTTCCGTTCCTTTCCTTACCTTTGGGTTGTGATATGGCCTGTGAGCTTTGTGATCCGAAAGATGCTTGCTTTTCGGTGGAAAGGTCGCATACGGAGGTGATCTGGATGCAAAAGCGCTTTGTTGATCGCGTCAGAGTGGAGATTTTCCTTATTGTTTTGATTAGGAATGGACTGCCTTTCGGTGAATTGGTTGGAGATCTGCGAATTTCTTGGCATTTTTATGGGAATGCTGCGCCTGCCGCGAAACGAAATTTGGAACACTCACCTCCCACTTAATCTTCCTTTGCTTCTTCATGGCTCATGGGCGGATTATAGTTGTTACATGAGCTTTCGATGTCTGTGATCTCGCAGATCGCACGCTAGGTGCTACTCTGGTGCTCTAGGAAATAATGAACATGGCACCGGTCTTGGATTCCTGGTACACTAAGCAAGATGGGATTTTTGACGAGTTCGGTATGGTGTTCGCTTTGCTATGCTGGGCGTTGATTTTTCAATGCTTAACTGCCAGTTTATGCAGTGGATATTTCCTTTAGATTTACTCCCACTTCATTGCTATCAATTATGTAGATGTGATTATGTGGTTGTGGGCCTTGTGGTATCTTTTAGCTATTTGTCCCATTATGTCCATCAACTGAACTCATCTGGAGGCATAAATTGGTGTAGTCATCATTTCTCAAGAACTAAGCCACAGACATTTTCAGAGAAATGAAGGCTCTTAAATCCAGTGATTCTTTTGACCATCGGTTTGTTAAGTGCAATCCACTCATGAGTACAAAATATGTGTTCTAGCAACACTGTATATAGCCACGTTCAACACTTCTGCTTCACTTCATTACCTAATCATCTGGGTCTTGCTTCTGCAGAGATGAACATGGGCTGTTCTATGCACTGGATCTTGGAGGGACCAACTTCCGTGTGCTGCGAGTCCAACTTGGAGGAAGGGAGAAACGTGTTGTCAAACAACAGTACGAGGAAGTTTCCATTCCACCACATCTGATGGTTGGGACTTCCATGGTGAGTACTCTCAGTTCTGTTTTCATGTTTCTTGAAGTTGTACGTTTTCAGCACTGCTTGCCTTATGTATATTGAATTATTGATACAGGAACTGTTTGATTTCATTGCTGCTGCACTGGCTAAATTTGTGCATACTGAAGGTGAAGACTTCCACCTCCCAGAGGGTAGGCAGAGAGAGCTTGGTTTCACCTTTTCCTTCCCAGTGCACCAAACATCAATATCATCAGGAACACTCATCAAGTGGACAAAGGGCTTTTCCATCAACGGAACGGTAAAAAATCAAAGCACTTTTTCATGATCCCACCAATTGAACGCCGTCCTAGTAGTTTTTTGTAAGAAGGGATCAAACTGGAATTTCTTAATAATACATGAATTTCTCTTGCAAATTTCTTTGATAAAGCTTGATTTGAGGGGTACCCATGTAGCCTCGTGTATAGCACCAGGTTATATAGCTTGATAGACATCTTCTCAAGCTTTTTTTTTCTAGTAAATAGTTTGATTTAATATAGCAATAGAGCCTCTGGCATTTGCTGCTTTTCTTGAAGGACAAGCTTTCAGTTACACAAGAATGTTAGAGCAGATATTTCAGTCTTGAAGTTTAATAGCGGTGTTGCTGTTAAATATGATTTGATGTTGATTCACTAACCTTTAAACAAACTAGTACCTGCTCCATTCTTTTGTTTTTCATCATATAGTTTATGATCAAACAGATTTCTCAATGTGAATCGAGTTTCGCTAGGAAGGATATTTCTGAAACTCTGTAAGAATATTATGTCTATCTGGTTGTTGATGACTATGTTAGTTGTCAAGTGTCCTTCAATAATCACATTTACTCATTTACTTGATCTGAATATTTATTGCTCTTGAATCAGGTTGGTGAAGATGTTGTGTCTGAGTTGAGCAGGGCCATGGAAAGGCAGGGGCTAGATATGAAAGTTACGGCATTGGTAAGTAATTATCTGTTATTCAAACTTTGCTCCATTTTTTTTCTGGGTCTTCATATCGAAAACATTGCTATTTTTTCGTATTGTAAATTCCTGATGCTTTTTTTAATAGCTTTTTCTCTCTTAACGGGATGCCAACATGGTGCATGCCAAACTTTTAGTTCTGAGACTTCTTTTATATCTTTAATATTCTGACTGAGAATTGATGTTCTATAGGTTAATGACACAGTCGGCACATTGGCTGGTGGGAGATATATGGATAATGATGTAGTTGCAGCCGTAATATTGGGCACTGGTACAAATGCAGCGTATGTGGAGCATGCTAATGCAATTCCTAAATGGAATGGGCTACTGCCTAAATCTGGAAACATGGTTAGTTTGAATTCCTTATACTCTGAATAACTAAGTTTATAGAACCATTGTATGGCCTTACACATGCACTGTATCTTTGCTGTTGTAAAATTCATCCCACTTGAGAAACATGTAACCTTTGAATTATTCTGTGTGCTCTAGGTAATCAATACGGAATGGGGGAGCTTCAAATCCGACAAGCTTCCTCTTTCAGATTATGATAAAGCCATGGACTTTGAAAGTTTGAACCCTGGGGAACAGGTATTTCTCCCTTTTCATTTACTTTCCCTTTTTGTCTTTTAGGTGAACTGCATGAATATGTGTGGATAACTTGTGTATGATTTCTGACAGATATATGAAAAAATGATTTCTGGGATGTATCTTGGAGAGATTGTGCGAAGAATTTTACTGAAGCTTGCTCACGACGCTTCTTTGTTTGGGGATGTTGTCCCACCTAAGCTGGAGCAGCCATTCGTACTGAGGTATAGTTTCTTGATCTACTGATCATCGATCTGTTCATGCCTGTTTGCTGGTATGGAAAAGATGTTTTATTTATTTATTTCTCATTAGCTAACCATATGGTTAAGAGTTTTTTTTTCTATGATCATGTGCGTTGAATTGTAACACATGACATCAAGAGTTTGGCCTTTTTTTTCCTGTGATAATATTTTAGTTTGTGGCAATTATAGTTGTAGTTGAATCAATTGTATACAGGGAACTTGTGTCTCTTCTCAAGTTACATGTTACATCAGCTGAGTAATCCAAAGAAAGCGACATATGACAAAATATTTTTTAGTCAACTAAGTTTTGTCACAATTGCTTGCAGCTGAAATGATCTCGTTTTTTCTCTGATGTTCTGGCAGTTTTGTATAAGTATCTGGATGGAGAAATTGTGAGGCTAGAAAGAGTTTGGTTAATGGATAGCTTTATATTATTATTCAGAACTGATAAGAGTATTTGCGTGGGGCCAAAAATAAACAATCACCTCTAATCTCTCCTTAGTTTATTAATAGATATATGAGTTGGGTTGCATAACATATTTGTGATCTGATGAAGATCCCATGCCATTAGTAACATCTTTTTGTGATGCTTAACAACTTTTTTCCACACCAGCTCTGGTACATTGATTTATTTTTAGAACTTGTAGAATCAGTTCTGTTAATATATTGATTGTGGTATCACAGGACGCCAGATATGTCAGCCATGCATCATGACTCCTCACATGACCTCAAGATTCTTGGAGCTAAGCTGAAGGATATCGTGGGGGTATGACTTGCTTGTGCCAAATTGGACACCAAAAATGTTCAGTGACTATTGATCGCTTATGAAATGTTTGATCTTATGTTCAGGTCTCAGATACTTCCCTGGAAGTAAGATACATTACTCGTCACATCTGCGACATTGTTGCAGAGCGTGGGGCACGCTTGGCTGCTGCTGGTATATATAGCATCCTGAAGAAGATAGGCCGGGACAAAGTACCAAGTGATGGCACTAAAATGCCAAGAACTGCCATCGCTTTGGATGGTGGGCTCTATGAGCATTACAAGAAGTTCAGCAGTTGCCTAGAAGCAACTCTTACTGACCTGCTCGGTGAAGAGGCCTCGTCTTCTGTGGTTGCCAAGCTGGCCAACGATGGCTCTGGCATTGGAGCTGCACTTCTTGCAGCTTCACACTCGCAGTATGCCGAGGTCGACTAGTCCTGACAATGAGCATGTATCAAGATCCGAGTGTAGCTTCTCATTTTTCCCTTCAACGTTCCCTGTGTTCTGGGCTCCGCTCAGGGAATTTTTATCTTCCTTTCTCGGCTATTCTGCAGACGCACTCCAGTTCTCTGCAGCGGGGTATAGCTAGTAAAGCACCAATGAGTTTGGAGGTTATCTAATGGCATAAGTGCTCCGATGGCAGGAGCATGGAAATGGAGGTTTGAACAATGCCATTCATGTTCTGCCCATTCTTTTCCCCCTTGTATGGTGTTGTAAACCAAGCAAATCTTTAACCTTTTTGTATTCGCAATAAAGAGGACATGATCGAATTTAACTAAATGTTCTTGCCTCCTCCAATATATGCTGGATTATTTTTATGGCTTCAAGATGATATAATTGCACTTACAGTACATACACACCTGATGGTACTGCCCATCAGTGTTATTGCCAGAAGTGTTGGTGATGTGAGTGGTGATTATCTCCTCCTCCTGCACTCTTGAGATTGTGCACTAGGCTTGCTACTGTACTGTCCTAGATCCTGATCTCAGGTGGTCAAGCTTAACGCTATTGCTCACTCTGCTTTTCTTCAGACGTCCTAGTCTCAAAGCCGCCCTTGCCGCCGTCGTCGATCCCTTTGCCATCAAAGAGCTGTTTCCGGCAGCTGCCTCTTCACCTGCAGGAGTGGAGCGGCGTCGTAGTCGGCGACCTTCTCGTCCACGGTTTTCTGGTGCGCCTGCTCGCAACGCAGTAGTATCTGCAGCACGTCCTTCATCGTTGGCCGCGTGGACGGCTGGGGGCCGGTGCATATGATCCCGAGCTTGAAGACGGCCTCGACCTCGTCGCCGTACCCCGCGTCCCTGATGCACTTGTCTGCAGCATCGGTGATGCTTTTACCGGATTGCAAGTGCCGCCACGCCCAGTCGGCCAGGGAGCCGTGCTCGCCACCGTCGTTGGCCTCCCTGCCGGTGGTCAGCTCCAAGAGAACAACCCCGAAGCTGTACACGTCGACCTTCTCGTTCACCTTCCTCGCGTACGCGCACTCTGCACAAAGAAACGTGACGAGTACAAAATAAGTTGCTGTACCACTAGAAACTGGCGTTCAGGATCACCGAGGCAAGGCACGTACCGGGAGCCATGTAGCCGAATGTTCCGGCGACGGGGGACACAGTGTCGTGCGTGCCGGCCTGCACCAACATCCGGGCGAGCCCGAAGTCGGCGACCTTGGCATGTAACTCCGAGTCGAGCAAGATGTTGCTAGACTTGACGTCCCGGTGCACGATCGGCGGCGAGCACTCATGGTGCATGTAACACAGCCCCCGCGCGGCGCCGACGGCCACCCTGACCCTCGTCGGCCAGTCCAGCGGCGCTCTCCGGACAGACGGGGCCCTCGCCATGGCGCTCCCAACCAGCCATTTGTGGCCGTGCAAGCACTTGTCGAGGCTGCCGTAGTCCATGTACTCGTATACGAGGAGCTTGGTCTCCGCGCGGGAGAGGCAGCACAGGAGCTTGACGATGTTGGTGTGGCGGATGTGGCCGAGGATGTCCACCTCCGACGCGAACTCGCGCTCCAGGTTTTTGTCCAGCTTCCCGCCGGTCCATATGCGCTTCACAGCCACAGTGCCTCCCGCGCCGCCGCTACTCCGGCTGGTGTACGTGACGCGATACACGCGCCCCGATCCGCCCTTGCCGATGAGGTTCTCGTCGGCGAGCCCGCGCAGCACGGAGGCTTCGCTGAAGTCTAGTGGATGGAAAGGGGTGAGCTTCCAGGCCTCCTCTGCCTGCGCCAGCCGCCGCTTCCGCCTCTTGATGTCGCGGACGACGAAGAAGGCAAGCGCTGCGATGACGACGAGGAGCGCGGCGCCCGCGGCGAGGAGGCTCGCGCGGAGACGCGGTGAGACATGGTCGGATGAGTTGGCCGCACACGAGCGCACGCCCGTGAGGTACCCCGACGACGGGGCGGCGGTGCAGAGGCCCGGGTTGCCCAAGAAGCTTCGGTCGTAGGCTGCGATTGCGAGGGCAGCCGGGACCTCGCCTGTGAGCTTGTTGGAGGACAAGTTAAGCTGGTTAACCTTCAGCGATCCCAGCGACGGCGGGATGGCACCGGAAAGCTGGTTCGACGAAAGGTCGAGTAGGGTGAGCACCGGCATGGAGCCTAACCCGGCCGGTATCTCGCCGGTGAGCTGGTTATGGCTGAAGTTCATCTGAGACACGCCACTGAGTGATGCAATGCTCGCCGGGATTGCCCCAGAGAGCTGGTTCGCCGACAGGTCCAGCTCCTGCAGCAGTGGCATCCCGGCGGCGAACCCAGTGGGTATATCGCCGGAGAACAAGTTGTTCGCGGCGTGAAACTTCTGGAGCCGAGGAGCCGATGCCGGAAGCCGGCCGCTGAACCGGTTGTTGTCGATAAGGAGCCTCGTAATATTCCAGTACATCTTCTCCGGCAGGTTTCCGCCCAGCTGTAAATTATTGTACAAATATACGGTGACAAGCTTCGTCTCCGTCCACAGAGCGGCCGGCACCTCGCCGGACAACTCGTTATCTTGGATCTCAAGCATTATGAGAGTTGGGCAGTTGGCAAGACTGGTCGGGATTGAGCCGTTAAAGCGGTTACCGGAGGCGGTGAGCACCCACAACTGGCGGTTGTCGCAGATCCCCGCCGGTATTGGCCCGTAGAAGTCGTTCTCGTCGATCTGGATGTCCCTCAGCAACGGCGTCTGCTTGCCGAGCTCTGCCGGGAGCATTCCGGTGAGATTATTGTTCCACAGCCACAAGAATACCAAGGATGGAAGCTGGGCAATGCTCGCCGGTATCTCGCCAGAGATCTGGTTCTGGCGCAAGTTCAAGAACCTTAGGTTCAGCAAGCTCCCAAAGCTTTCTGGGATAGTCCCACTAAGCTGGTTCTCGGACATGTCGACCTCTACCAAACCTGTTGCTCCGATTGTGCCGTTGATGACGATGCCGCCGGAGAGGTTGTTGATGTACAGATACAAGTACTGCAACTTTTGGAGGTTCCAGATCCCGGGAGGTATGTCTCCTGTGAATGCGTTCCCCGACAGGTCGAGATACTCCATCTCCGGCATCTCCGTGACATAGCTCGGGAATTCGCCGGTGACGTTGCACTTCGCCAGCCAGATAGTCCTCAGCTTCGTCAGGTTCTTGAACGACTCCGGCAGCTTGCCGGGACCGAACGAGTTCAGCTCGAGCTTGAGCGTCTGAAGGTTAGTCAGCTCACCGAGCTCCGGCGGGATCGTGCCAGTGAACTGGTTGCTGTTGAGGGCAAGGTACGTCAGGTTCTTGAGCTTCGATACCGCCGCCGGTATTTCACCGTCGAAGTTGTTCTTGTCCAAGGCGAGGTAATTCAGGTTTCCCCCAAGCCGGTCGATGTCGGCTGGGAGCTCCCCGCCAAGCTGGTTCAACGAGAGGTCTATGTACGTGATACCGGTGAGGTTGTAGAGGAACACCGGGAAGCCACCGCCGACGCTGGTGTTGTGCAGGTTGAGCACCGTGAGGCCAGCGAGGCCGCCGATGGCGTCGGGGACGGCGCCGCCGAGCGTGACGTTGGGGAGGGACAGGGACGTGACCCGGCCGTCCGCGCCGCAGGACACGTAGGTCCAGTTGCAGTGCTGGGCCCCGTTGCTCGCGGCACGCCACGACGCGAGCGGCGCCGGGTCGCCCCACGCGCGCTTGATCTGGAGGAGGAGCTGCCCCTCGTCGGGCGCGGGCTGCGCCGCGGCGTGGCGGGGGAGGCAGTGCAGAGCGAGGCCGAGGCAGAGCAGGACGCGAAGGCAGGCGTGGCCGCGTGGCGATGGCGCCATGGTTTCGCGTGGGTTTTTCCCGTTGCTTTCGTGTGATTATCTCCGTCCGCCGCCGCGGGTGCGCGCGCGCGTTCAGTTTGCTGGGCGGGTGCGGTGGCCTGCCATCGCGGCGTGTGAAGTGTGAAACGCGCGTGGGCATTATGTAGCGGGAACGGAAGTGCTGAGTCTGCTGACCGATCTTCCTGTTCAGTTACCCCGAAGGAAGTTGCTTGGAAGATTCAGACTTGCTTGCTTCATATTATATGGTTGTTGCTCGTTCTTTTCTTGGGTTTAGACGGGTCAAAATTAGATTGCTTAGTCTCAAACGGATATTGCAACGCAGTTCAAACTTAGGTGTACCGCTTAGAATACACTTCATCAATCAGTTTAGCATACACTTGGACAAATGATCAGAAATATTTTCTCTTAGCACCCATCTATACTTAGCACATATGTCCTACCGTGTGATCACTCAAAACTTATACACGTGTCATGCATAATATGTTCATGTCTGTGCCTCACATATGCCCCATAGGTCTGCTCTAATACTATTTATAACGCAACAATAGCTATCCGTGTAAAAAATTTCAAACTAATGATATGAACTAATGCTAACTTTATAAGTTAGCTCCACTTGACTCAACTAGCAAGGTTGAACAAATCCACACTCTATAACATCCCATACCACCTTATAACATCCCATGCCCCTCATTGGTCTTAATGGGCTCGATCTAATTTAGGCCGGGATGACACAAATATGTTCGAGATGAATTTGTTCGATGTGGCTGCTAAATTACGGACCAAACTTAATAAGCTACGTGTTTTAGTGGCAGTAGTATTCTAGGTTTAACTCGTTGTTTCTTCCGTTCTAGAAGATCGGCAATCTGCTCCGCTTACTTGGACTCGATCCGTGTCGCGGCCCGTCGCTTGGCTGAGAGCGGGATGGTCAAACTATTCCGCGCGGCACAGTGAGGTCGATCACCCGCGACAAAAAAAAAAAAAGGAGGGCGATGCAAATCAAATTGTCAAGTAGATGCCCGGAGAGTGTTCGTCGTTTCAGGTCGGTCGCTAAGATACATCAATTATTTATATTTAAATATTAGAATATAAAATATAAATATAATATTTTTCATAATATTGGAATCATGTTTATTATTTGTAAATAGATCTAATTTATAATTTTCATTTTATGTGTTATGCAAATTGATTTTTATTTGTTTCTTGATTTTTTAAAATTATTATTATTTTTAATGTCATCACCTTATCTCATAGTTTTTTTAAAATACATTATAAATTCTTTGATATTGTTTTTGTGTGATAATCCGTAATATGTTTGTGTTTTGTTGTTTTAATTTTGTAATGTTTGATTATAATTGATTTGAAAAAAATGTGTTGATTGCTAACGTAATTAAGTTGGAGTTTGCTAACGTAACCTTGTTGGATAAATAATATCTAAAACAAAAAAGGGAAGGAAAGGTAAGATAAGAAGTAGTTTTGAGGCTTCTCTATGATTCATCTGGTTGTTGATTAATGGTTACAGTTAATCAATCAATTAATTCGACGGTTGGATGTTTTGCTTTTTTATGAGAATTTATAGAATTTTCTTAGGATTAACGTGAAGGCACTAAAAGGAGCCTCTAATTAGTAAATATAAGATGTGGTTACGGCATGTGGACCCTGTGTCTATAGATCATTATTTTAATACTAGTATAACTCGTAGATACTCGCATATCACTGTATGTATGCACTTATACAACATATACTGGATGCTGAAAATGTTGTTATCGACAGGTATGTTGTTTACTGTTGAAAAAAATTCCGTATTAATAAGATACATCAGAAGCAGACCTGAAGTTTGAGCACTAGTATGACTATCCAAGCGAGCACTTAATTCTTGGCTATAGATCATTTGACTAATGGTCAGTGGTGGGAAACAGAGAAAGAAAGTAAAAAAGACACTCAATACTGCACGTGCGCTTGTGCTCCAGTTATTGTACAGACAAATGTGCCCTCGTCCAACTCGCGATTCTTCCATGGCGGATCAAACAATTCCGATCAATAGAAAAATCAAGAGTAGATTGGCATTATCTTAGTTGTTTAATAGTAGTACTAAAATCTGGATCCGCATTGCTGATTTTGATATGTACCAGTTCATCGCAAGCGGGGCAGATGCCGAGTTGCCACTATTTAAATTATTGTTTCGACAAAATATCATTTCTCTTATTAACATACGGTACTATCTGTATCAATAATACGTAGACCAAAACAATATTTTATTAAAACACAACTAAATTAATGACATACAAGCAAATTTTCAGCTTTTAGAATCAGCAAAACCGAATATTATTATATCAGATACCGCTCCTCTAGAGTTCCATTAAAAAAAAACAGACGCTTAGCTCAAAACACATAAATTTTCAGCTTTAGAATCGGTAGAACCACAAACAGCTCGTAGCCCGGGTGACTAAAATTCTCAGTCGATATCAATATAACCCGGGCTCGCGTCTATTGGGGGGTGGGGGCTTTAGTGACGAGCCCTCACCCGCCCACGTTCGTGAATTTTAGGAGTGAACGGTGCGCATGTGTAGTGACATGAATGAATTTGTGCTTAAAAAAATCGGCAAAACCGAATATATAAGATACCGCTCCTCTAGAGACCAATCTCTGAAAAGTCCCGATTGTTTCGATTTTTGGAATGGAATATTTACGGAATTGTCATGAATAGAATCAAACCTTATTCCATGCTATTTTCATAAGATTCCTCTTTCTTATTCTTAAGCAAGCCCCTGAGAGGACTTAATTGATCATGATTTCTGTTTTCTCTTTCTTTTCCTTTTTGTTTGTTCCGAAAAAGAAGTTCCCTGAAAAACAAAAACAAAAACAACAACAACAAACGCTTGGCTCAAAACAAACTAGATGTGAAATGCAGAATGACGAGGCCGCGACAAAATAGGTGTCCACGCGAGTTCGGAGTACTTCTACTAGAACGTTAGCAAATGATTACTTGCATACTCCATTGACTGGTCTCCCACGGTCCCACTCCCTCAGAGATAGCCATGTGCCGATCCCACCGCTCGTCCCGTGGTCCGGAGGCGAGCCGGAAGGAAATCAGCCGGGAAGCGTCGCCCTTGGACGTTAGGCAGGGGCAGAAGAAATTTTCAAAGTCCGGCTCGCCTTTGCTGACCACGGACTCGCCGTGCGTAGATCGACCTCACAAGGTTGCAGCTATCCAACGGGAAATGGCTCACTGGTGTTACAGCACACACCTAATCTGTGTCTCTGTGCTGCCATCAGTTATGGCTGATGCAAGTTTGGTATTTTTTGGATTATTGGATCGACCCAAAATTAAAAAAAAAACTAAAGATTTACTCCACCTAATTAAAGTAAAAAGACGAACTAAATGTTGACAAAAACTATCCATTGGATAACCACTTGGAGTATTGGACGCATGCGCTAGTCTGAAATTTCAGCAGAGCACGGTATGTGAAGAAGAAGAATATACTGCAGACGTGTAGCTGATGAGGCAATGCCTTTTTGCTGTGAGCTTTGTTCAGTTTGTCTCGGTAGAAAAGGCGTGGGCAGCAGACGATCGACGTATGCATGCTAAAGCTACAAGTCTACCAGAAGACTGAATAATTTGCTTCCAAAGAGAGAAGAAACTTCCCAGATAGCTACCCGCACGAGGGACGCAGACAGATACAGAATCACGAACGGGGCTGGTCTGTTTCCGCTGGCGGCGTCTAGTTTTCTACTCTTCAGAGTTCAGATGTAGACATGAGGGACGGACAAGCTGACTGGTGAGCCACTCATCAGGTAGAGGTAAGGACTGTTTGTGGCTCTGAAAAACGGACACCTTCTAGAATGAAAACTATCCGAAAGCTGCAGAGGTGATCAGGATATGCCTGGGCCTCGAGGTAAAGCTGGTACATGTTTCATAAAATCGCATGGATAGTTTACGATTGTTGAGCTGTGTTGCGAGGTGACACGATTGCAAACGCATGACGGCTTTGCAATTGCCGTGATGTGATACACTACACTGCAGGATCCTTACTGATTCTACTTAGAAAGCCGTTAGCAGCCAGTACATCCAAACTCAAAGGGAGCCGCGGTTCCTGCGACAGAGATGTCAACCGGTCAGGTGCGGGTTCGACCAAAATCCACCCGTCACAAAACCCGAAAATCAAAAGTCAACCCGCACCCGAATTATTAGTCGGGTTAAAATACATCCATACACCTCAATCCGACAGGGACCCGTCGGGTCTTGCATCATCATAAACAGAAAGACAGAAACACTGAATAACTGAAAGTCTGATATGAACCGTAGCTAACCGCTAGCTCAAAAATCAGAATTACAGAATACATGTTCAACTCTTCTACTACTGAATCAATCAATATCTGTACACAAACTGAAACAAGAATACTATCAATGCTTCAAACACCTAATATGGCAATATCTGTCAAAACAAAGTAACAAACTAAGCAACATGCCAACAGAACCACTAATGAACTTTGCAGTACATCTGAACATAAGGCCATCTCCAACTGAATCCCATCGCGGTTCGTGTTCCATTCGCGAAGGAATTCTCATTCACGAATCTAAGTATTTCCACCTCCATTCCCTTCAACTTAGAATTATCTCTCATTTCTCTTCACAAATCCCTTCGAATGGAAGTTGTTGGAGATGAGAGAGAAATAAGAAAGAATAAGAATAGGGACGGAAATTTCAAAAGGAATGAAATGAAGAAAATATAGTTAGAGATGGTCTAACCGAACCAACAAAGATACACAAACTCACAAACACAACTTTTTGCCTTCAAAGGACGGTATGTCACAACCATATGGCTTCCATCTCCAGTAGAGATAACCAGTGGCAGGCGATCCATGCAGGTATAAATATCTCAAGAAACTGAGACGCGATCCATGCAGGCACCTGAACACTAAACAATTCAAGCTACTCGGTTCAACAGAGCATGGTAAATAATGAACAAAACTTTAAAGTAGCTCTGAAAATTCTCAAATCTTTTACAGTACATCTAAATGAGTGCATACCGTTCATTTTTTTTATCCGGTGGTTTAGATTGGCCCAATGATACTCTATCGCCTATCAATATCATGGGTATCATAAGGGTAGGATTGGAAAAAAAAACTATGATAAACTTGTAAATTATATGTTTAATTAGGGAAGATCAAAATGTTAGTTTATTCTTCGGATAAGTTTTCACTTATTCTGTTCATTTCATTTATTAGGGTTTCCACCTTCCGTCGGTCGGTCGATGATGGGTGACGAAAGTCCAAAGTTCGGTCAATCAATGACGTAATTACCCCTAAGGGTATCAAGATAATTACAATAATACTTACTAAAATGGACGGTTGGATCACAACAATGATACTCTCCATCATCTAGTATCATGTTGTACTGCAAAGATTCTCAATATATTTTATGTTGTTTAACCAAAAACACGATGTGGAGCATAAGCATTTCGATTGAAATGGAGTACTAATACCGCTCTTCTCCAGCTACAACTAATATTCAAAATTCAAGTAATACCAAAGGACTTTCCACCTCGCCTCCAGGTGGGCTTTCCTGTTCCGGCCGGCCGGCGGGCGCTGCTCCTGCTCCTGCTCCTGCTAGTGGGCCGGCACGGCGCGGGGCGGGGGGACGGCGAGACGGCCACCGAGGCACCGATCATGGGTCGGAAGTGAACCGCCATCGCGCGACCACCGTGTCTGGGCATAGTGGAGAGCTTGGTGCAGGCCATGAGGCCGGACTGGGTTGGATGACACAACGCTGGGTTAACAGTAGCACTGCGGCCGGCTACACACATCGGCACCAGAAGGTATGAACAATTGGTTTCCTTCTCCTGCGCAGTCTGACAACGATGTGAAATTGTGAATGGTTTGTGCGTCCGTTTCCAGCTTTTCCGGCAATTCAATATGTTTCAATTAGCTCATTTGTGAGTGTTTTCTTATTGACAAGAGCAATTGCAAGCCTCAATCTCACAGGAATGTTGGTGCAAATTCATGTATGTGATGAGTTTGTTTAGCCATCATCTCTTTCTAGTATCAGGGCTAGTGACACTGAACCATCTTACACTGAGTTGAGGCGCACAACGCATTGTACATTAATTCCTTGACCCCTTATGTTGCAGTTCTAGGAGGCCAAATCGAAGCGGTATAACAGATTAGAAATAGTCGTTTCGCGTGTTAATTCGATCCCATGACAGCTTCACAACTGTCTTGTTCTGTTTAGTGGTGGTATTCTCTGTTTAGATGTTCACCTAGAATATTTTGCTGGTGGTGTCCGTGCTGTCCATTATTATGACGTTGGAAATTGAACTAGTGAACAATTCTGAAACTACAATGTTATGTGAAAACAAAGAACACAGTTGAGTTGTCAATTCTCAGTCACCCGTAGGATCTGATAGACCATTAATACATCACCCTTATATTATTGAAAGACAGATTGTATTTGACTAGAGAATTCAGGAAAATGAGGATAGGGTGCCAGTAAAAGTAGGGAACATTTATTTTTCTTCTGAAAACATTAAAAGGATCAAACGAGAATGTTCGATATGTTTTGGTTGCTGCACATGTATAAAGTGTGGATATCTTTCCGCCTGATATCGGACAAGCAGAGATGAAGGTTAAGAATTCCTGAACTATTCTTTAGTGTAATCTATGTCTTATTTTAATTGGGCCACCTGTCAAAATCGGGACGGATTGTATCAGAATCTGGACCTACCAGTGCTGTTCTTTGATGCAATGTCTAATTTATCAGATTTGTCAAGTTTGCATGTTTCTAGCATTGGTGCCTCTCAGAGAACAAAGCTGCTTAGCACCACATCTTTGCTTATCGTGCTGTAAAGTTTTTTTCTTGGTTGCACATACCTGAACTGTCTATGCTTTGATTTTATCTGTTCGCACTGCGCCAGCTTGATGTCTTTCCTTGAACAGTTACTTTCAGTGAGCTCAAATGCTATCTACTCTCTTTCTGGAAAAGAGATGCTCTCTATTTTCGCCGTATCTATCTGTCCTGTTAAAGGCTCCTGGCTATGATCTTTTTTCTTCTTCTCGAATACGCAATAGAGCTGCGTATCTTCGTATTAAGTAGGAAATGAAGTATGAGATTACATGACGACCAGACGGGTTAAAGAAAAGGTCAGAGGCCGATCATGCCAAACTGAAATTGTACACACGTAAGATCAACTAGGTAAACTAGGGATGCCTAAGGTCAGGTGATTGAGCCGACGTGGTGTAATCGCTGCATGGTTATCCCTAACTTCTTTGCCTCGGCTTAGCACCACCGGCAGATGTCGTCTCTAATGAGGGCTACCAAGAAGTGCGAAGAAATGCGGCAATTGTTGAATGTGATGTCATTGCGAGATAACCAAATTCTCCAACAAACGAGAAGGATCAGCGAGTCCAAACCTTGTCAAAGCTCGTTGTCAACGCGGCCTCACAGATCAATCCACCAACTACACAGCGTAGTCACTGATGCTAGTGCATGGATTCCTAAGATCTGCCACCATATCTCCCTAGGCAAAATACAATAGAGCAGAAGATGGTCAGTAGTTTCTAGAAGTTGCGAGCAATGAGCACAAGAATCATTGGTTTGGAGGCCATGCTGTCGTCGCCTTGCCGTTGTCCAAAGTCGGCCATGAAGGGCCAACCAACCGAAGAACTTCACCTTGGAGGAAGCCCAAGTTTTCCATAACACCGTAGCACTTTCGAACTGGATGGAACCCAGAAACATGGCCTGATAAGCCGATTTGGAGGAGAAATGTCTAGGACTGGACCATTTCCAAGTCGCCCGGTCCTCATCGTTAGTCAGGTTGACATGTTCGAGTTGGCTCCAGAGCTCCAAATACTGTATAATCGCCGAGATAGACAACGGGCCCGAAATGTCTTTGACCCATTTTCGGTCTTGCAAGGCTTCACTCATAGTCCTCTTGCTTGATGTAGAAGGAGCAACAAAGAGAAATAGATTAGGAGCTGAAGCTTTGATTGAATCCCCATTGATCTAGTTGTCTGACCAAAAGAGAACGAAATTTCTATTGCCAACCTCCCACCTGATTGACGCATGGAACAAAGCAACCACCTCTTTCTCGTGATGCAGAGGAAGCTTGGTCCATAGTTTGAAAGGCTCACACCGTTGCCATCAGAGCCACCTTAGACGAAGAGCAAGACCAGCGAGCCAAAGATCTTGAATGCCGAGGCCGCTAGATTTGAGAGGCCGGCAGACCCTTGGCCAGGAGAGGGAACAACGACCACCAGATGTTCTTTGGTCCCCCGCTCATAAAAAGACCTTCCTTATCTTGTCAATTTTCTTGATAAGCCAGGGGGTACCGCTATGAAGATAATTGTGTGCAACGGGGTTGATGAGATGACAGATCGCACCAAAGTGGCACGACTCGGTTTAGAGATCAATTTGGCCTGCCACTGAGGTAACTTAGCTGCAATCATGTCAACCAGCGGTTGTAAATGGCCTTTGCGGAGACGACCGATTGTAAGAGGGACTCCAAGATATTGAATTGGGAAAGATGAGAGTCTGCAAGGGAGCTCACCAACGACAGTGTGCATGTCATCCTCACCGCAGCAGATGGGCACAACAACACATTTTGCAAGGTTGGTTTTGTGGCCTGAGATCGCTCCAAATAAATTGAGGATGGCAAAGTGTGCTCGGATGTCCCGTTGAGTGGGAGGTGAGAACACAACCATATCGTCTGCGTAGAAGGAGCAACGATGAACAATAGAAGCGTGCCCCGTAGGTTGCAGGATGGCCGTCTCAGCGGCCAAATTTAGGAGACGAGCAAGGATGCCCATGACAATCACGAGCAAAAACAGGAAGAGGGAGTCGCCTTGCCGAAGGCCATTGGCATGGACAAGCGAAGGCCCGGGGATGGAATTGAGGAGGATCCGGGTTGACAAAGAACACATGATGGCCTCCACCTAGATGCACCATCGAGGGCCGAATCCCCACGCTGTTAAAACCTCAAGCAAGAAGGCCCAATTGACGAAGTCGAAAGCCTTGGAGATGTCAAGCTTGAGCAAAACCTTCGGTTGTTTGACCTTCTTGAGAAGCCTAGCAGTGGAATGCACCAACTTGTAGTTGTCATGGATGCACCGACCGGTAATGAAAGCGCTTTAACTAGAAGAGATAAACGAGTTAAGCCAGAGGGCCACCTTAGTGATGAGCTTGCCCACATTGTGAATCAAACTAATGGGACGATAATCAGCTGCGGTGGTGGCCTCCACTTTCTTTGGTAGCGGAGTGATCAACACATCATTTAGCCAGTTGAGGCATCTACGGTCTCCTAAGGCGAAGGTGCCGATGGCCAAGGTGACATCATTCTTAATGATCGGCCAGGCAACACGATAAAACTCAATCGTGAAACCATCCAGACCGGGGGCCTTATTCATGGGCATGCTCTTAACTGAAAGGCGTGTCCAATGAACTCAGGTCTAGGGGGAGAATGCTGAGATCCTGCAGGTTTATGGTAAAGTCCCTGGAACGAGCAGTCCCCATGATGGATTTGAAATTGGCGAACAACACTTCCTCCATGTCCGAATGGGAGGAAACCGAGCCATTAGGTGTGGAGAGAGAGGTGATTAAGTTGTTGTGTGTGCGATGCTTGGCAAAAGAGTGGAAGAGTCTGGTATCAACGTCTCCATCACATAGCTAGGTAGCTCTCGACCGATTCCTCGCAATCAACACTTCCTCCATTGCCTGAGAGCATCTTGAGCCTTTTACGAAGCTCCGACTCTGCCAACGTGAGAACATGGCTTTCTTGGGCGGTCTCCAAGCGAAGGATGACCTCTCGAGCGATAAGCAATTGCTCTCTCACATTGCCAATAGTCGAGCTGCTCCAGCGTTGGAGTTCCTTAGCCACACGCTTGAGCAATAGATGCAACCGCAAGAGGGGGGCTTGGATAATTCATCAGGCAACAACACCCAACCCTTTTGAACAGCCTCCAGGAAGCCCAGCATCCGGACCCAAAAAGCCACGAAATGGAACAAAAAGCCTGGCTGTGATCTTAAAGTACTGTCTAGGTGAATTTTATTCCATCCTCCCATAACCATTTTTCTGATGAACAAAAACTTCGCAAAATAAATATCATCTGATGATTGATGCTGGATAAATATACAACTAGTTGAGATTATGAAATGATTTGCATACTCTGCACCTTGATTGGGACCACATGTATTTTTGCCGATGCTGGAGATGCAGATTGCCCTTATTTTTCTGTAAATATCATCTGTCTTCCAACTGTGATTGTTAGGCACGATATCTGCATTCTTGGAATCGTACTACAGTCTAAACGGCTTCAAAATGCAGGAACCAGGTATGTCTTTTGAGGTAATAGGCACTTATGTTCTGCACACATATGATGAATACCCATGCATGCCGGTATAGCTCCTATGGATGGACTGGAACTGTTTTGTTCGATGATATCCTTTATGTTGATGCTCGATGATCTCAATTATATGCACATCTTTACCTTTTACCACATCATTTAAAAATCTTTTTTTCTGCTGGTTGTGGCATAAATGGTCTCCATTCTCCACTAGCATGTTCAGCGTTACACATATAGCATCTCAATCCACGCCTAGACACCTAGTACATTATGTATTTGATTGACAAGTTGTTTCCATGAGTATAATAATACTGGAAAGCAATAATGCAAGCAAGAGCAAACTGATACTAGAAAAATCTGCACAGGTAGTAGTTATATAGAAAAGCTAAGGCTTGGGCTATTGGCATGCTAAATTTTCTAGGCACTTCTGTTGCTTTCACCTACTCCAATGCATCGTTCTTGCAAAGGCAACACTGCTTTTAGCTCAGGAACTAAAATATACACTGGCAACATATGAGCACACAGCTCGGGGTATACAGTAATACAGATGTCTGGCAACAAAGGAGCTAAAGATTCTTTCGTAATCCACCCTGTCTCTTCTTCTTTTCCGCTGTTCGGTATTCAGGGGTGGTCCAATGACAAAGACCTTTCCTTTGTCCCCAATACCTAGGCTGGAACTGGAAGCATGACAGTGAATATTTCCATCTGTACCACAAAAAGAATTGTTTTTTTTTGTCTGTTGTCCTACGCTTTATGTGTAACCTGCAGGTCTTGAATCTTGATTATCAGCAGATGGAGATTATGATTAACCAACTGGTTATTGATGATTACCGGAGTTTCAATAGTGAAATTGAGTACCAGAGCTGCTGCAAACAATATGTTTTTTCCCTACTCTTTTCTTTCAGAGTACAAAATTCAGGTATACTTCATGCTTCCCGTGGCTCAATATTTTACATAGTATGAATCCATGATCACATCTTTGGAGGTCTCAGGTCAAAGTATCCGACAAGGGGTGCCCAAAGTTTGCTGTTGAGTCCTGAAGCTACAACAATCTGGTTGCTGAGTTTTTTCATGGTTGGGTCATGTAGTTGGTAAATTACACAGCCTACCACACCAGTAGGAAATTATTCAACACATTGTTGCTCCATTATCAATGAGCAACCTGCATTCCACAGTTGTTCACTTGCTCTCTGTGTTGGCATAACAGGCAATTAACCATTGTGATCTGAACTTTAGGTGCGTGTCTTGCATCTTAGCGAAGTTAGTACAAAAAATATTAAATCCCACTAAAAACACATCTTCCACCTTTAGTAAACCTACTAGGTCATGTAGAATTTCACTAACCAACACTGCATTCGAAACAGAACAAGCTAAAGTTACGAATTTGCAGTGCATTCTGGGCATCTGCTATATGGTAACATTTATCTTATTAGATTTATCTCTACAAGCCAAAAAGGGTCATCCGAAGAAAGCTGATTGACTGCAGCTTGCACGATCCTATGGCTGGATGATTTCATCATTTCAGTGATCTGCTACCCTCCCAGAGGCATTCTGAATCTGGAAAATAACATAGGTAAAATATAATGAGGGGAAACATGGGATTGATGAAGTGAAACCAACAGTTAGCTTTATGTGATGCATCTAAGAATAATTAAAGTTCAAACAAACGGAGCTTGAATTGACACTGTACTTACCAGGCCATGGGGAAGCTCCGAGCTTCTCATAACCCTCAGCCTCTTGGCAGTAGAAACAAATACACTGCATGAGTTAAAAGCACTTAAATTAGATAGGACACCAGACATGTTCTTATGTTGTTCTTCTAAAACTTGGTAAAATTGGACAAAAATCATGACTGTAACTGAAGGCGATAAAACAACTCATTTGCCGTATTGCATTTCTTATGCCTAAGAAACTTACAGAGCTTTCCTACAAAAAACTTAAAGAAAGCTACTAGGTGTGCGAATATGCTATACGTATAAGAGAAAGGAACGGTTAAGGCTTACTTCCATGGTAGGTCCCCAACTAGTGTCCTGCCTCCTCCGTTGTCCTCGTAAACTAAAGTGTATTCACCAGTTCCATCCAACAACCCTGAAAATATTTTCTCTTCAGCTCCTTGCTCTCCACTTTCAGTACAGGCTGAATCCTTTTGAGCTGCAGAACAACCGAAGTCAGATTCTTTAGAGAAAACATCTCCCATTGGTGCTATTCAGATACACAAGTATTTGATTTTCTAAAATTGACGTCAGTATTTGTTTTTTGTGGTCTGTTATTTAATTCGCACCTTCAAGAAAGCCACGAAACAACTCTTCAACGGCAGATGACAGCTTCTGATAGCTGTCATAAGCTGCAAGGTCTATTTTCCTTCCAATGGGGATCCCGTCCATCTTAATTTTGACAAGCGGGCTCCTCTTGCAGGTTAGCGTCATCTTGTCACCAGCTTCTTCATTTTGTCGTTCAGGGGATTGCTTAGATGGACTACCATTTGTGAGGTTTCTTCTGAAGGATCGGACTGGAGGCCAACCGACTACCGGAAGAACAGCACCTCTGCATCGAATTAGTGCACCGGTGAGTTTGAGTAGTTTTCCTTTTTTTTAAAAAAAATTAAAGGCTCTGTGAGTTTGCTATGGAAAGATAGGCAGATGTAGTAGGAAAGATAGGCAAACTAGTTGTGCTAACGAACTAAAATATCTGAAATATGTAGCTACATCTCAAGCTATGCGACTTTAAATTGAGAATGTTGTAGTAGACTCCCATTTCCTACAGTTGTCAATAGAAAGGTATTATAATTGAATTCGAAGTAAATCACCGTTCAGCGGCTGAAAGGGTAGCCACAATTAACAAAGAAAAAGTTAAGTACAAAACGTAACGTGTACTATTCAGTGTCACAGAAAGTAACCACAGGATTGATTAAAGGCAGACTTCTTTTAGCAAAATAGTGAATTTTCATGACTAAGGTTACTTCTTCAAATCGGAAGCTCCATAACTATACCCCCATTCTAACTCAAGAAACAGGGGCTAGCCTAAACTCATTTGATTATCACATTTGATTCAGGAAGCCAGGATCAAGAAGTCAAATTGAAGGGGGCAGAAGAACATTAGAATATGTAATCCTTTCTCAAGATCACGTATGCATGATGACAATAATAAATAAGCATAGCTTCCATAGCTGAGAACACAAAAAGACGGGAAAGGCAGTAATAAATTTGTCCTTACCTCCACTGGGGGTTGCTGCTACTGTGCACAGGCCCAGCAGCTGAGTCATGTGATGATGATGGGGGACAGCATCCTTTCTTCCTCTCGCCTGCCATATTTTCACCTCCTAATGTTAACTCATTCCCACGTCCTTCCCTATCCTGGTGCCTCTGATTACAACCTTAAATTACATAAGAAAGATGTCAAAGAACAAAAAGGTGAACAACTAAAAGGCTGCATATTTTCCCTTTGCCCTACCTTCTGGTTTGGCACCAACAGTAGCCAAGAACCCTCTCTTTGCACCAGTAGTAGCAGTGCTGGTAGTAAGCTTTGAATGTACAGGGAAGCAGCCAAGGGAGAGTGCTGTGTAGCTCTTCTGTTGCTGCTCTATCTTCTCTCCTGGGCCGGCTGTTCTCTCTTCTTCTTGGACACCAGGAAGGCCAAGCTTCAGCTCCAGCTTCTTGTCCTCCTCAGCATCAGAGATTGTGGTTCTTGATGTCCCTCCATCTTCTGCTTCTCTCACCTTCCATTCTCTCTCATCTCGGATGAGGTTTAGCAGTTGAGGAGTCGAAGGGGCTCTTTCTTTGGAGTCTTCCTCCATTGGACTTGATCTAGGAGAGGCACAAGAAAAGAAAGCTTTCCATATAAATATGTGACGGTGGTCCAGCAAGAACTCGAGAACCTATTCGACAGAGTTGTGCGGCAACGAGAGGAATACAAGTATGCAACCACTTGAAAAAGTTTAGTTTTGCACTCAGCTTAGGATGGAGAAATTGTGAAATAAACGTGCGATATAATCCTAAGGTCAAACTGAACGAAAGCGGTGAAGAGAAAAGCTGGGAAAAGAAATGACTCGTGATCACCAAATCAACTCGCGTCAAAGGCATTTGGGGCAAGGGAAATGGAGCCTGCAACTTATCCTATCTGGCGACAAGACAAAACCCTCTCAAGTTCGTGTCAAACAAAAGTCTTTCACAACGTAAGTCTTTCACTCATCAAGCTCAGCAAAGGAAATGATCAAAACAAAGGCACTTCAGACACACAATCGGCTCATGCGTCTTAGATTGTTGATTCAGACAAGGATAGTACACCGTGAAACTCTCACACTGGATCATCCAGCAATAGAATTCAATAGAGCAAGGAGCCAAGAACTGACCTGAGACAAGAACAGCTGCAGCAACCTGAGCTAGCTGAAGAATTCAAGAACCCAGGACCCCAGGTGAGAGAAACGGCAAACCAGAAGCAAGCAACTATCTTTGGCAGAATAGAGCACCTTGGGCTTCTCTTTTATACCAGTGTGGTGCCTCGAGTTGGCGCCGTTCTTTTTCCTTGGCCTACTTGTATACGGCCCTGACCTATACGCTATATCTTCTCCTTTTTATCCTGCCCTTTTTCACATATCTGTTCTTGGCAAGCGCGCAGTTGGCGTATATAGAACAGGTTCCGTTCGGAGGGCAACAGAAGAATACGAAAAATCCACCAGGGCATGCGGATGCATTGCGTTAAGATTTGTGTTAAAGAAATAGATAAAAAAATTATAAGATGGATAAGATAATCAACAGATTGACGAGTAGATGAGTGGGAGGAAAGGGCCGGGGGGAATGGGCAGGCGAGCCGCGCGGGCTGAGCGACGCTTATCCAAGCGAGTGCGGTGATGCGATGTGATGGATGCTGCGTTATTGGATTATTGTATCTGCGTGTAGTTGCTGTCGGGTGATGGAGGTGGTGTGGGTGATGCAATGGTTCGCTCTTCTGGTTGGCTTCAGCGGCCTGGCCAGCCTCGGGGGACCACTGTCGGCGTTCCTGTTGATTGTGTAATTTATATGTGACGACCCATGCTGTTGAAGAATATGTTCGTGTTGAGCTATATATGGTTTTTTAACTATTCAGGAAAGACCTGGCTGAAAAACTGTTGTTTTTGAAGATAGTTTGTGTTGGACGAAAAGGATTCATCCTTCTACGAGAATCTCTAATCAAGTCATCTTTAAAATGCCAATTATACTCACCGGTTAACAAAGATCATATCCGATCATGTTAGCTTTTACTGCTCATGGCTTCCATGCATCCTTCTCAGACTGTGCAAGTCTCTTGCAGCCTGGTGCAGGTTAGCAGGTAGTGCCGGTCTACATGTAGCCGCAACGGGACGACGCACTTTCCTTGCCCATGTCGACGCAAGAGCCAATGAGGCAAGCACCTCTCACCCCAAATTAGTGATGCGCGTGTCGACAATTGGTGAACTATTGGTATTACAAATACGTGATAAATATGGAGGATAGTATCTCATGTCGAATCAAACGTCAAAAAATAAAGATTTAAACATATTTAGGTTTTTAAAGATAATAACTCTACATCATGTGTTCTTATATCATGAGACAGATTATAAGAGGATTCTTGCCAGTCTAAATGTGATATATAACTAGAGTTTCTTATTGTCGATGTAGATCTTGACATCTCTCTAGATCACCTCCTCTCTAGATGGTGATTCTCTTTTCTGCATAGTCTCTCGACTTCATATATATATATATATTAGTTGCCATATAGCACTCAAATTTTTTTCTAAGTGGAACACTGTCATCTTTAAATTTAGATATAGATTTCCTTGTTTGAGTGATATTCCGATACATGGTAGTAGTTTTAATTCGTCCGGGGACTCATTTCTGAGGTACAATTATATATCTGAAAATTTAGAAGACCTAGAGATTCATATATGTATATGATCACAGTGTATAATAAATTTATACTGCTCATCGTCAGCCGTAGTTGAAAAAAAAAATCTGTGCTACTGAAATGGTGTAAAGCGTGCAATACGTAGCTCAGCACGGAACACTGCCTACGCAGAGAGACACACACGAAAGCACGGTATGAATACGACGGGCGCGCGCGCTTGACGGAATATGTTAGCAGAAAAAGAAGAGAAGAGTGAGTGGACTTTGCGGCAGCAATTTGACCCCGCGTGGCAGAGAAGAGTGGACTTCTCTTGCGTTAGCGTCACGCAGAAAAGTGGCTTGTGCGTGATCGCCGGCCGCAGGCAGGCGTGCAGATGGGCGGTATGGTACGGTGCGTCTACGACGCTGGGCGGTGGTCCAGCGACATCTCGCTCGAGTTGGAGTGCACCTCCATCATCCCCGTGCTGTCCGTCCGCAACTGCGCAATGCGCATGGCCGGGAGATGCATTTGCGTCGGTCGTGCATTCTGGCACGCGTCCACGAGACAGAAGTTGCCCTGCAGCTGTGAATACTGTTGGAGATTGTTTTCGATAATATATTTTTAAATTGATTGGTACCTTCAAGAATAGAGATTAATCACGAAACGAGACAAAACAATATATACAGATTCAGATATCTGATTGGAGTAATAACTTACGTCATGTGGAGGTGTTATTATCTTGTATCGATAATCTCAAGTACAAGCAAGGTAGCTAAGACTATTATAAGTAGTTGATTAGATCTAATCTGTGCTAGTGCTAAAGTTATCGAGTAACTTTTCTGTTGTTACCTTTCGTGTTGCTCGTTGTCCTCTTTTTTATTATTCTCCTTCAACCTTTCTTTCTTACATAGGGGTGAGGTAATGACTCATATTTAGCTGTAATCGATAGTGAGTTGTCTTTTTTGATGTCTAAGTAAATAGACATGTTTTGAATACAAGTTGTACTGGTTTGGATAACCAATCTAAATCTTTTCGATATGTACTTCTTCGATTTCGGATATAACAAGTACCGCTAATTTGATTCTATGATATTTAGAGCTATCAAATATACATCGTATATATCTATCCGTATAGGATACATTGCTTATACGTATGTACTCATAGTTATATATTTGACCAACACAGTAAGTGTGGTGTGATCCGGCCGCGTAAACTCGCGCAGCCGGAACCGGGCCGGCGCGCGACGCGGATAAGGCGGGCGGCCCTTGCGCACCTCGTGGATGATGGGTCAGCCGGGGCTGGGGGGCAAGCAGCGAGATGCGATGCGTGCGTTCCTCGGTCCGTGCACGTGTGGCAGCGCCCCGGTGCGAACTGGCCTCGAGTTTGGGGCTGTAGACGGCGCCGACGGCCGCGGCTGGGGGGAAACGCTGCGCCTTTTGCCGTTGCTGGTGCTCCGGGCGCGTGCTGCTGGTGGTCAGCGTCCGTTGATTGCCAGCCGCAACACCCTCCTCCGGAGACCGGATTTGTGTGTTTGAACTGGTCCTCGGAATTGCAAAGTGACTTTGCAAGGTTAAAAGCCCACGAGTAAGTCGGAACTCGGAATAGGAATAACTCCAGCCCAGCTTCTCTTTTTAGAAGAACTCCAGCCCAGTTGATCGCACTGGTCGGAAGTTCGGCGGATGCGGCCGGTGTGCCCGTTATACGAGTAGTCAGTCCAGAGCCCCAAGTCCAACGCGACCAGCCCGTGCCCGTGATGCATAAGTGTAATCAGGTCGGATACGAATGAATATTATTGATCCTGTATCTTATTTTATATATTTTTTTATTAGAATTAGAGTTCCATAAGATGATTATATATATATATAGTCTCGAACACGAATATGAATTAAATATATGACGAGTTAAATACAGACAATATTAATGATGAATATTTATTCGGATATTAAGTAAAAATAATAACCGTATATATCGCAAATGTTATGATTATTCGACCATTCAACGTATCTAAAACTCAACTATACTAGAAATCCAACTAGCAAATCAACAATATAATTCTATAGATAGAATTATATTAGAGCGAAATCGAAGAAGTTACGAATATCTAATATGTTGGCTGAATTTTCTATTAATTATTTGAATATATTAATAACTTCAAATGAAAAGGTATCACCTACAAACATGTAGATTTTGTGAGAGCTATAGTTTTCATACAAAGATCGTCTCTATCTAACTCCGTATGAAAAAGTTATAAGCTTCAGAAAATAGATTTGGATAGTTATCAGATAGTCTTCAGATATATCCGATTTTATTCTTAATATCCAATATCCGAAAGATATCTAGCTCTATACATCTGAATCCGATATCTAATATAACTATTCAAGATCCGATACAATATATGAGATTTCTTTCAAATATTCAAGATCCGATTAGCATTTAAAATGTTTTGGATGATCGGACGGGTAAAAAAAATCCAGTCCCTTTTTACCGGTAGATGCATCCATCGATCGTCTTTATCGTTTGCACGACTCACCAACGTCGCGTGGTAATCATTAGCGTTGAGGGCGTCTCCAACGAGGCCACCTCAGCTAACATAAATTGACCCAGAACCTGTATGATGGGCATTCAAATTTTGAACATAATGAAAAATTGGGCAAAGTTGATTACATCATATGATTTTCGAACCGTTGTGCAAACATGCCATTAAAATTCATTCTCTGCTAAAATGCAATATTTTGTTCTTACATCTTTTAGGATACTAATATATACCGTTTCATCCATTTTTCATGACATATGCATGATATGTAGACTATATAATGGATTTTTTTCTTAAAAATTTGGGCATTCAATTGAATGCCCTTGGTTGAATGGGGTCCGCCCCTGGCTATAATCTGCACACCTAAGCTTGTTCTTACGCTATTTGCCTTAGTAGAGTCTGCACAAAATATGACAACCAAATGATCCAACTGAGCCAATAACTAAAAACCTAAGCGACGTCAAGAATAAAAATTTCCAGAGCGATTGGTAACCGGTGATGACATGAGCCAGGCAAACAGGGGAACATGTCAGTGATGCAGTCCCATATTCCCATGGACGGCTAATAATAAAAAAAGGGACGAAACTACGTGTCGAAAACCATCAAGCTACTGGCTACATGCCCTGTTTGATCAGGTAGTTGCCGAGCCTCTCCACAACCATGTTGCACTGCCCGGGAGTCGTCGGCTCGTCGTAGATGCCAATGACGAGTGCCTGACCGGTCTTCTTCACGGTGAGGCCTCCCGATCCCTTGCAGTACCAAGCACGAACGGGCCGGGGCTCTCAGACTGGACGCGGGGAATACGGCAAGATAAAGCCATATAGAAACTGAGAGAAGCAATGCCACAGTCACCTTCTTGCCGCGGATGACAGCTTGGATGATCATATTATTTCGTCGGTCCAAGAAACAGGCCGGTCGGGAGGTGCCAGGCTGATCGAAATCCTTCATGATCTTGGCCATCTCCTCGGGCTTGAACTGCGCACCGCCCCGCACACAAAATTTCCCGAGAGATGTTAGCGCGCGCGATCGATCACACAACAAGAACGCCGTATCGCGGTATCGGTCAAGGACTACTCAGGCATTAACTGCCGCGGGGAACGCGGAGCTCTGAGCCCAAATGGTGCCGTCGTGGCCGATGATGACCGCGGAGGTGAGGTGGTGGCCCTCGATCTCTGATCTGCAGAGGGTGCCTTCTCCTCGGCTGTTACTGACGGTGACGAACTCCAGTTGCGATGCATGAAACGGGTGGCATATATAGATCGGAGAGTGGAAGAACGGATCCCGAAGTCGTCCCAGCCACCCGTTCATCTCTTCGCGCCCTTCGACTTCGCCATGTTTGGAGGGCTGCTTGCTTAGTACTCTGGCGGGAAAAAGTACTTTAATACCGATGAGTTGGTGCGCGTATATATCCATGATGCATGCTGGACTTGTGAACAGATAATATAGTAAGCCACACCTATTTTTATTCACAGAATATGATAAAAAAAGACTAAAAAATTAGATTCATTAATTTTGGATATCTCAATATTTATTTATAAATTTATCAATATTTAACACATTTATTTAATTATAAATAAAACAGTAGTACTTTTATGTATACATATAATTTTAATCTGTAGACGGCAATTATATGAACGTAACAAATTTTGTTTCATGCTTTTTAGTTTTCAATTATTTCGATATTTTTCTAAAATTTCTCAAAACTAAAAATTATATTATATGTTTAAATATATATACACACACGTATAAGTATATATATATATAGGACAAGTATAATATGTAGCTAGTTATAATATAGGTTATTCTGTAGCCAGGGTACGTGAGGCGTTCCGCGCCATTGTCCATGGCGCGGACCCCAGGAATGGCGCGCCCCGGGCTCAGGGGTCCGCGCCATGGACAATGGCGCGGGTGTTGGCCGTGTTCGCGCTACAATATCCGCGCCATTGTCCATGGCGCGGACCCCAAAGGCTCGGTACTGGAGGTGATGCTAGGGGTCCGCGCCATGGACAATGGCGCGGGTGTTGGCCGTGTTCGCGCTACAATATCCGCGCCATTGTCCATGGCGCGGACCCCACAGGCTCGGTAGTGGAGGTGACGGGAGGGTCCGTGCCATGGAAAATGGCGCGGGTGTTGACCGTGTTCGCGCTACAATATCCGCGCCATTGTCCATGGCGCGGACCCACTGCAGATCAAAATAGGAAAAAAATCTCACAATTTGAGCAAATGGGTTGGATCGGGTCATTCGGGTTGGGTCGGATGTGTGAGTTGAGTCCGGCCATAGAATAAGATATTCTATAGCTAGTTATATATAAATACATAATAACTCGCCCCCTTGACTTTCGATTCTTTGCTCTTTAATATATGTAATAGCCTAGCAGTCTAGTACTGTACAATGTGAATTGATAATAAAATCTTCAAAGTTTCGGTAGCCTTCACTTAAAAAATGAAGTTTTTTCGTTTCAAATAAAGTTTCAGTAACCGTTACTTAAAAAAATAAAGTTTTTTCGTTTAAAAAAAGATTCAGTAACCGTGCTGGACCTGGATTGATTTTTTTAGTGGAATCGGGACTTCATTAGCTCACAAAGTTCACAGTTTTTTTTTAAGAAAACTGAGAGGAGGATCATCATTGTATTAATAAAAAGAAAGCTTGACGGACTACATAAAAAGTTTAAACCACTCATATACAAAACAAAGTTTAGGGACTACGGATACTTCCCCAACCCCTAAAAGAGAGCCTACTCTAGCGCTAAAAGACATCCTAGATGGGGGTGTGACCACAAAACCTAGAGAGCGGCTTCATCATTGATAAACGGATGATCTGGACGGTGGCTTGCTCTCAATGATAAAAAATGCATCGATTCCGTACAAAGTTCACAGCTGCATCCATGAATCTAAGGAGGGGGATGAAAACCAAACATAGCGACCCACCCCAAGAGAACACGCATGACTAGCATGATTATGAGCATAGATCGTTGACATCCCTATTTTCATGGTGAAAGGAACACTCACGCCAATGTGGCGAGATGGTGGCACGGGGTTTCAACAACCATATTGAAGGAGCAAAGACATGTGACAAATGACGTCCTCATTTACATTTCATGGAATATATAAAAGGAAAGAAATCATCACATCTTTCGAAATTCGATAAGGACACTGAACCAAGTTGCAAACTAAACAGTATAAGACATCCTCCAAATGAGATGGGTGATCTTCTCAATGGGCTGATGGCCTTGTCCCTATGGTTTGATGCTCTGTTGTTTTAACTACATACCGTTTCATTTACCCCCGCTGTCTCCTTTTTCTTGTTGTGAGACCTAGGCTCTGAAACTCTTATAAATACTATTATAAATACTCTCCACTTCCTCTCTTAATTGATTCCGGCAGAGCTTTTGCCGTTGCGGCAAAAAATAGTGAAAGGAGCAGTCTTGGAATTCTCCCTCCTTTAGCTTGATTTCTTAGAGGATTGCAACATTAGTACACCGTGATGGCTATCACTGGAGAATCCGAGGCTATGGATATGCCAGTGAAGTAGGCATCTTGTACCAAATTCACGTCGGTGAAATACCTTAGAAACAATCATAAAGATGATTATTATATATATATATAATATTATTTGGTTTCTTGAATAATTATTATTTATTCGGTTCCTTAGATAATTATTTGGCCCTTAGATAATTGATTAATAAGTATGTAACTTGTTTATAAAGCTCTTTGTTTTATTATGATATCATCCTAAAATGACCTCTAGTCTTATATTATTATGAAGATAATAATAATTCATAGAATAGCACATGTATTGACTGATAATCATATTTCATATATCATAGATATGAAGGTATCAAATTAATAATATCAACACGTGTTAGAGAATATGGTGTTGGATAGACCCATCTTGATATACTGTTGAGATTGCTATATAATCTGCCATCAGTTGTAATCTCAAATGGTATACTTGTAGGATTTTTAGACTTAGATCGTCATTGATTACTAAGAATGCGTAATCACATATTTAGGGACTATCAAATGCTATGTCAAATGATATTTTGTGATTGGATAGTTAGAAGGGTACTTTTCGAATTTAACATGGAACATGTCGTGGGTAAGCACCGTGATTAATTCGCTTATAGCTACAGGTTTTTGTCATACAGTTAGTTAGAGATTCACGCAGTAACTCAGAGATTGTAGCTGAAAGTTGTATGCAACCATTCTTAGCATGCAAATACGTATGCTTCATCCACTTTGGTTGGCTCTGTACACTTGGGCTAGATATTTCTTTCGTTTATTGAAGTCTATCTCGATCTAGATTTATAATAGTGTCTCTAACTATTTATATCAGCTAGCTATATGAGAGATGTCATGCTAAATTTTTTACTATATGAACGAGAGAATGAATGAAGAGAGAGAAAACTAACTATAAGTCATTAGGTAGTCTACTCATTAAATAAAATGGTATTATAGTCTACTGCATGTGAGTCTAAATTAATTTTATAAATAATAGTATAATTATGCTATTAGAGAAGTTGGCTATTATATTATCTATTGATGACATATACAACTCTTATATATAGTATCTATCTGTATTATTGGAGATGTTGTAACGGTGACCGATGGCCGAGTGAGTGCGGACTGATCAACAGCAGATTTCTTCGTTCAGTGTTTCCAAAAATAACAAAGTTTGGCTAATCCTAATCTAGATCTTTTTGTTGGGCAACAAATTTTGCTAGCCTGAAATGACGTACAACTGGTATGGTAAGCCTAAACATGATAGAGATAAATGGGTTGAGTGAATTACTGTGACCCCAGTTAATCAAAGCAGAACCTTTGGATTACTGCAGGAATGGTTCAAGCAATCCCCTATGGGATGATTGGAACTTTTATTTGCTCGAACTTTTGAGGATTCTAAACATGAGGTTAAATTTTGTATCATTTCCTCTGAAAAGTTTGATGTGTTCTTTCTCTTTCTCTCAATACACATGTACCGTTTTGTCATGAGTTCAGAGTTCCTATGAAACTCTAGCTACCATGCTTTCCTTTAGCTAGGTTTTTCCTTTCCAGACAGGACCCTTACCGCGTTAAATCAACCCACTACAGTAGTATACAAACTTCTTTTTTAAGGAGGAAAATTCTGGTCCAATAGTAGCCCGACCCAGTTAGCCTTTTCGAGCTATACTCAGTCTAAACCTCTGGACAGAGCTATACTGGAAGGGCCAGGCTTGATTTCATACTGACTGTACTCGAACTCGATAGCAATCCCCCGGTTCCAAACTAGCTTGAGGTACGTACAAGTTCTCTGATAACGTGATAAGGCAGGTCGCTTCACGCCAACCAAATGTCCAAACGCGGCAACCAAGGACTGAGCAGCAACAGTCGCGAGCCATTTTGATCTGCAGAGTAGTATGCATAACTGCGTGCATGATTTACCGACTTGCAGGTGAGGAACCAGTTGCTTAGTTGAATATACCTTGCATGAGCTGAACTACGACACATGAAGACACAGATCTGGATAAGAAACCAGTTGAATATACAGCAGTATGGATCTGTATGTTATATATATATAGAAAAACTAGTCTATACTTTCAGAGTACATACTTCATCACTTAAACAGTTGTGCACATACAATAACATCACTTAAACATGCTTCATCACTTAGTACTGCTATGTATCATGTATAAAGACGTCACAAATTAAATAGTACATGCAATAACATCAGTTGCTACTACAGTACTTACCGGCTACATGCATGTCCTATGCTACATATACATGCATGTCGCGTGTGAGTATATATATCACGGCAAGCAGTGCATCCCGTCGAGCTAACGCGCTAGCTCGTACGTGCTGCTGTAATATGGTTGTTGGTGATCAGATCGATAGGGATCACACATCCATGTGTCAGGCGTAGAGCAGCGCACAGCTGGCGGCGCGGCTCAGCTTGTCGCCGCCGCATGCGGATGGAGGGGTGGTCGCGGTGGCGCCGCCGCCACCGCTCCGGTGCTGGTTGCTCTTGCGCGCGATGTCGCGCATAGAGCTGGCGAGGGACAGCTTGGGGTTGAGCCGCACGGTGGAGTTGAACCGCTCGCACAGCGCCGCGTGCGCCTCCACGGCGCCGGCCACGGTGAGCGCCGGCTCCCGTGCCTGCCGCTCCTTGACGGCCTCGGCGCACAGCCCGCACACCCACTTCCCCTGGAACCGCTCCCGCACGCGGCCGATGTACGTGGGCGTGCAATCCTCCGCCATCCCGCAGCACTCGCATCGCACGCTCAGCGCCTCCACGTCCAGCGGGTCCCCGCCCTCCGAGCCCGAGCGCTGCAGAGCACCAGGCGCAAACAGTACAAGGTTAGTTTCGACGTTCACGTCCGCCACCCGCAGGTTGCCCATGTCGTGTTCATGCTGCCTCCATGCAAGCATGCGCGCGTGTAGTCCATCGCGCATGCGTCGCACGACATTAAGAGAGGCATGCAGAACCATGGATGGAGAAGGAAGTGATCTGCAGGTGAATAACAATCATTACCGTGGGTTCCGCCTGTTTAGCTAGACTCCAGGGCATTATGGCCAAATTAAAGACTATCTCGTACCTTCCTTAAGCTACTTTCTAATCAAGTAGTTAGCCTGGTCAATAGATCACTCGTGCACACGGGCTGGCTAGCGAGGCCTCCCTCCAGGGCCTATTTATCGGCCACAGTGTAGATCTTTTCGTGCTGCCAAATGGGAGCTGGGATTGAAGCTGCACACACTTGCATGGAACCTGCTTTAGTCTCTTTCTCATCGGTTGCCGCTACTGTTTACTGGAGTAAGCCTCAGGTTAAATGCCAATCCATTGTCTGAGGGTCCGTCATTTGCATGCAAGCATGATGGTTAGTTATTACCGGAGTGACTTCTTGATTTGTGAGGTTAAGGTAGTGCTTAATTCTGCCATTTTGCAAGGCATGCGCACGCAGCAGCGAAAGCATGGCGGATCGATGATGTGCGTGGATCGAGCAGCGCCTGTGAGCGGCTCACGGGACGCCAATCGGCTGGGGGATTTTGCCATGACCACATGACACACCTCCATCGTGAGCACTTTTTTGTTTTATTTCATTTCTTTTCCTCTTTGAGGTCACTTGGCCGTCCTCGTTCATACGTGGCTCTGTAGCCTGTGCCTTCTCGAGACGACAAGTCTGCTTTTACCCGGCGGCGCTAGCTGGTTGACGTACGAAGAGCTATCTATCAGGAGTAGCCAGAGCTAGGAGCTGAGTGTCCCAACTCCTAAATCGAGGAGCTCCTGCAATTAGGAATAAGTTGCAGCACTATTCTTTCTTCTTACGCGGAACAGCAAAAGGCAAAAGGAAAGGTTTATTTGGTACAGATCTAGGATTAATTTTTAGAGTGAAATATATGAAAGCTCTGTTAACATTAATTTGTAATTTTAAACTTTTAAAATAATTTCGTGTAAGTGATTACTTAAAATGAATTAGATTTTAAGAGCAAAAAAAAATTAATTTATTATGGTTCACTTTCCCTAAAGAATCACTTCTCTGTAGAATTTACTCTAAAGAATTATTTAAAAATCACTTTCAATTATAAAATCACTTTACTAAATATTTCCTTCCAAAAACTTTAAATCAAAAGAAGTAGCCAGAGCTCCTAGCTAGGAGCTGAGTGTCCCAGCTCCTAAATCGAGGAGCTCCTGCAATTAGGAATAAGTAGCAGGACTGTTCTTTCTTATTACGCGGATCAGCAAAGGGCAAAAGGAAATCATAGTATTAGGGTTTATTTGGTACAATTCTCAGATCAATTCGTAGAGTGAAATTTATGAAAGCTCTGTTGACACCAATTTGTAATTTTTAATTTTTAAAGTGATTCCGTGTAAGTGATTATATAAAATAAATTAGATTTTAAAGCTGAAAAAACAAACTTACTATGATTCATTTTCGCTACAGAATCACTTTCCTATAGAATTTACTTTAAAAAATTATTTAAAAAATCACTTTACTAAAGATTGTACTGTTTCATAGCGTAATTAAAGGAGCACAAACTTTTATGTAAAGACTCGATACATGACCTTTTTTAAAAAAGAAAATAGTCAGAGAAATTGCATTAATGTCCGATATTACAATTAATTCGCCTAAACTATTAGGTGTTACGTACCTACCTATATATACTCACAGCCCTGTTCATTCAAATTAATCCAGCCACTATTTTTTTCTGTATTAATTTTATTTTGTTGAATTAACTTTAGGATTCAAATGACAAACCGTAAGAAATACATGATTTCCACTGGAGATATTATTAGTACTGTATAAATGAATAATTTTAGTTAGCGAATATGGAGTGATATATTACCTCAGTGGAGATAAAAAAAAATTGCTGCTTTTTGAAATATTAGCCAATCTTGATGTTCGTGTGCATAAATAAATGTGAGAAAATGCTTCAGTGTTGTTTCAAATTTTAAAGAATTTTAAAGTAAATTAAATGGCTAATTTTCACATGAGGAATTTTTTTTTTTGCGTAGTAGTTTGGTAAAGAAACTCTAATTATCACACCTTCAATACTAATACAAATATTTAAATATGTTCGTTTTAAATTAGTACAGCCCTCCCAATGATTTTCTTCAAGCTCCCTGAAACTTTGTAGATTCCTTTTACGTGGTAAATAGTGGTGGATGTTTGGGCTCAGTTTGATTGCTGTATAAAGTGGATAAATTAGGGTATAAAATGGAGACTTTGTGGTGCAGCTATTATACTGTATGCGTAGATATATTAAGACCATATCCAGTTTATGTGTTCCATATCTATCGGACTGATCATATTTACATGCTAAGATGATGAAAAATCGGAAATTCGCATGAGCAAAAAGCTGTTTTGAAGTGGAGACATCTAAAAGGACATGAGTGAAAAGGCAATACCACTTCTAATAAAGCTAGAGGCCTTTGCAGTGTACCGGTCATGGCCCTTTGGTCTGGTCAAGATTATGTTGAATGGATGGCTAAAGGTAAAAAGTGGTTAACTTTAATTAGGTGTCACACAAGTGAGACATATGTGTATTTGTCATGACATTAAAGATAGAATTTGCCTCTTCTTTATAACGGGAGAGATATCTCTAGATTCCTCAATATGTTTAGATTAGAAAGTGCATGCCTATATCAATATAGTTAAAGACTTAATCATAAGTTGAGTAATCCGCTATAAGATTGAGTGGATGGTCAAGCTATCATAAGTATGTCACATGTTTCGTCTTGAGTTTGACTGGTATTGTGAGGCAACGAAATGGGTGCATGCATATATTAGGTTCAATCGATATGATATTTATGTATATTCGAGAGTTAATAAGTTCTGCTAGGACCACTATTAATTTTGGCTCAAAAAGGATTTTCGAGTCATAGTTGTTATATATGAACATAACGGTTTATATACTTAATGGGTTGAAACAGGATATATGGATTTGATCCTTAAGAGAGTTTAAACAGATTATGATCTGTGAAGGACTAGTCCTAATGGGATTTCAATGTGGGTGCCTATAGCGGTAGAATTTTTTTTATTTTACGCTAGTATAGTCTACCTGTTCCCTATTCATTCATGGCTTCATTGCACGCCTGAGCCTCCAAAACTGTAGGATCAGACACACCACCAAAAACCACAGCAGTGGCAAAGGAAGATGCCCTCATGACTTCTGCGTACAGCTCCCACTGCACCTGTGTGTCCTGATTTTGCTAGCGAGGCATCAACATTTATCTTCAGTGTCCTTCGGTGGTGGTATCCACCGGCCAAAGCTACCTCCGTTCTTCGCCTGCTTAGCTGAAAATTTCATTGGTTTTGTATTCAATGTTTGGCTCGTCATACGTAAATCCTCAATAAATCCTGAACAGAAAGATAAGTATACATTGTGCTGTAGAATTCCCCTTCATGTATAGCTTTCCTTCTTGCCCACCATTTTGCCCAACAACATATGAGCAGACGACGAGCATCACGAGAAGGCAATGATTCAAGCCTGTAAAACACCCATTCCCTTGGATTCTGAATGGATGTTGTTGCAATAAATTCAGTGAGATTTCCATCCATCAGTGCCCAAACACATTTTGACATGGTGCAGCTCAAGAGTGCATGATCCCAAGAATCATCGCCCGCCCCACACAATTTGCAAGCACAAGTTGCCATGTTGCGCTGAGAACCTGGATTGATTTGAGACATACCATCGTGCAACAGGATCCTCGACGTACCAGTATGGGCCAAGTTATGGGCCTACTTCTAGTTAGATGCAAGCTTCTCCAAAAGCCCAAGCTAAGCCCTGCAAAAGGCCTGACAAAAAGAGCCTAGACTGACGAGCTTTTTTATTTTTATATTTTGAAAATCAAAAAATTATAAAACTAAATGTCTATTTGAAAAATTGCAAAAATAGAATATTATCACCCATGGGAAGGGTGACACCTTTAACAAAAATTAAAGATGCCACCCTTCCAATAGACGACAGGTTGAAAAATAAAAAATACACTACGTTTCGTTGCTCTCAAAATTCAAAACACTATAAAAATAGTCATGAAAAATTCTAAAAAAATATGTTGTAGAGGATGCTATAATATATATCTTAAAAAAATAATTCAAATAATTACTTTTACAATGAGAAACAAAAGACAAATTTTATTGTACACAATCTATTGTCTTTTATTTATTTAGTTTCTTATTGTACATATTATATTTTTATCTAATTTTTTTAGAGCTAGATCATAATATACTCTACAACATATATTTTTTTAAGATTTTTTCATAATTATTTCGATATTAATTTGAATTTTGAAAGCAATAGAATGTAATGTTTTTTAGTTCTTACCTATCACCTGTTGGAAAGGTGACACCTTCCGACGGGCAATATTAACCTATTTTTTAAATTTTTCGAACGGACTCCTCGTTTTGCAATTTTTTTACTTTGAAATAAAAAAAATCTGAGACTGACCATATGTGCAGAAACAATTCAAACTCTGGTCCACCTGTGCGTCTAGAAGACTAGTAGTGCACACCACACCACGACGCAAAGAGCGTCCAGCGTTTGACATGACGAGGACCATGTACCAGCCTGCGCCCAGCCTAACATCCGGATGGGGTCAGCCTAATCTCAGCCCATCTGACCTCGACCTAATTGTCGGCAGAATGGACTAGAATCTAGATACAGCGCTCGTTCTTCGGCCATGGAAACCGCACGGTTTCTGGGGAAAACGCTGAACCTGCAGTTCCAACCGTTTCCTTAGCTCCTCTGCAACCTTCTCTATGTCGTGCCGGTGTAGCTTGTGACAGAGCTCAAGACGAACAGAAAAGATGGCGTAACCTAATGCATGCTCCCGTTCTCATCTGCCTGTCATAGCCTCGTAGGCCCGTAGCGCATCTGATCTGAACTCTGTAAGCTTCCCTACCTGTGATGGAGAGGCTCTCTCTTCTTCTTTTTCCTCTTTTTTTCTCTTCTTTCTTTTCCTCCTTCTTTTCATCTTTTTCTCTTCTTCCTCTTATATGTCTAAAAATTAGAAGAGGAGTTTGAGCCCTCCCACTACCGAGCTAATTGATTTTTTGTTACTGTAAAAAGATAGTTTTGTTTGTTTATCACTGAGATGGACCTACATTTTATTAACATAAGTGGTATCATAATAAAAAAATCAATATTAACGCCTGGTGGATTGGTGGATCCACTGCTGACGGAGACTTCTTCGCCTACACAATATGCATTCCTGACATTCCCATTTCTTTTTTAAAATGAATAGATAAGAGATTTACGTTTACCTATTATATTAATTATGAAGAAGAGCCCTTACTGACCAAGTTATATACGGAGGAGTAAAGAAAAAGAGAATAGTTACATGCTTGGTAAAAATTGCATTAGATATTTTTCACCCGCAAACGTCCATGTTCGCAGCTCTTTTTTGATCATTTGGGCCAATGGCACCGCCGATAGCTCTTTTGGTAAATAAAAAATAAAAAAATAAAAAATAAAAAATCCTCGTGTTACTCTCGTTCCACAGTTTCCAACTTACTGGAATGACCAGGGTTCGAGTAGCTTTCTTAGGCACTGCAGTGGTAGAAGCAAGAGAGGTCCACCATTGTGATACCTGAGCAGTCGCGCGCCCAAGCCTATGGATGGATACTCGGCTAAGCACCTACTGCACAATCTCAGTCCATATTCGTCTGCTATATCTGCAACATCCGGATGGGGTCGGCCTAATCGCAGCCCATCTGACGTCGACCTAATTGTCGGCAGAATGGACTAGAATCTAGATACAGCGCTCGTTTCTGCGAGGATATGATGCGCCGTTTCAGCCGCATGTCGGCACAGGCGGCAAAAAAAGTGTTACGTGGCCAGCCCCTGCGCGCTAGCCTGCCTGAAGTCCAAAGCTTATCATGCATTTAGGCAGGGGCATATCTTCTGGAGGGCAGGGAGCTGGAGCCCCCCCCCCCCCACCCCAGGCTCCAAGTATGTCAGCCTCGGCGCCGGCAAAGAAAATCGTCATCCCGTCCGGCCGGCCGCGCCTGCTGAACTCCTACTACAGTGCTACTCGAGGAAGAAGGTGAGTGCGCCGGATGGGCCAGGCCAACTTCTGAATGGCTGAGTGCTGAACCAGTGAACCGTCTACCACATTGGGCCTTGACCTTACTCCAGCCCAACAAACCTGCATAACCAAATCTGCAGACTGCAGCCCACGGTAGCCCAAGTGCCCAGCATTCTCATCCCACACACAGACACAGCCTTCTCAAATCGAAAGCCCCAAGTCCCGACCAGCGACCGGCGAGACGCGAGCAGGAGGCGCGAGGCGGCGTGCAGAAGCGGGTGCGGGCACGGCGAGGGTCCGAGCCTCCGAGTGACCGAGTTCGAGGGGCGAGCGCGCAGGGCCGCAACCCACAGGTATTGAGTCTTTACAAGTTTTGTGTACTTAGAAGTTAGAATCATTTAGAGTTTAGATGAATTACCATTTCTAGCTATGCTTATAAATTTGCTATACTAGAAGCATTAGTAATCATAAAAATCACAAAATGGTTTGAATACACGGGAAGACGTCAAATGTTAGTGTCTTAAACTAAATTAGCGATATGGTTTATTCACTTTTCTCTTCTAATCTTCATAATGATTTGAAACTAAAATAAATTTCTATATCACTAATTTATCATGCGATTTGTTTAGATATCTCCTCACGAAGATAAAGAATATTAGACTATTGTCGCGATAGAAAAACATCTAGCTAAATTAGTGATATGCTCTCTTTGTTTTATGTATTTTGCATTTATTTTATCACTATATTTGTGTAAGAAACTTTTTTCAACTTTAAGCTAGACGATTACCGCTATATTTATGTAAGGTACTTTTTTTCAACTTTAAACTAGACGATTATTTATTAAGTACATTCAATATCCTTAAATTTATTAGCTGGATCCGCCTCTACATTTAGACGACGGCCAACACTTCCAATTGAGGGTGTGGAAGTTTGTCTCGGTTGAGCCATAGACCAAAGTTCTCAGCTTTTTCTCTTTTCCTCCCAAAAGACCAAAGTTCTCGACACATTATTGTGGAGACGATAAGTGGAATCCGAGACATTATTGTGGAGATGATCCGTGGAATCCCGCGATAGTTACGTACACCGCAAAAAGGGATAGGCCGGGGCCTTGGGACCATTTGATAACCACAGCTCGTGAAGCACCAGGACTCCACGACCTGGTACCTTACATCAGCTGTACTCTTGGTTGGTAAAAGGTCCGTAGCGCTCGGCCAAAAATGGTATAAACCGGCTGTGTTTTCCGGTTCATTCGCTTCGCCAAAACGGCCTAAAGCATGAGCCCACATGCCACCCAGCTCGGACCATTCTTGTCGCCGATTGGACCAGACTAGATGGTCCAAATCCACGTGCCGCCCACTATATATCTAGATTTTCCTCACATGCTACGACTCGGGTATTTGAGCGGCTTGCAGGGCGTCACGTAGAAATCTCAAGAAAACTTCACAGTTCTGAGCGTAATGTGTATACTCATAATATATATAGACTAAATTCCAAGCGTGCCGATGCGGCGTGGAGGGCGTCACGTAGAAATCTCAAGAAAATTTCATGGTTCTGAGTGTAATGTGTATACTTATAGCATATAGACTAAATTCTAAGCGTGCCAGTGTTAATGGTTCCGTCCACACGTCATGCTAGTGATAGGATACCATCTCTCACGCGTAGCCACCTGATTCACTCACTTTTCACTCAGCAGTTGACACCAACACTCTGTGGTCTCATAGTGAAGTTAAGAGAATTGAGACGGCCACCAGTACACCATACATCTCAATAGATCTAGGTTACCATCCCTCTCCTCTAGCTCCGGCGATCGTTGGAGCCCCTTGTCTTCGGCGTTGCAATGGACGTCCTCATTGCACATATCATCACCGAACTCCGCTTCTCGGACGCATTTCAGCAGTCGTCCACGCTGCTGCAGCCCCTAGAACAGTGTGTCGCCGATCATGAAGTCTCCGCTCTCGCTCGCACTGTGACCACTGAAATCCTGTTCGTGCCCTCCTCCGCCTTACGCAAGCGCCTTGCCGTCGACTTCCTCCGTGCGCTCCCGTTACCCTCGACCTCCTCCTCCTCTTCTCCCTTCGCTCTGACCTCTCCTTCCCGGACCCCAGCATCATTGCATCCTCCATCACCTCGTTTCCCTCCCCTCCCTCCTCTCCTCTGCCCATGCTGGCGATGAGCTTGAGCACAGTGGTAGAGCTTTGATTTGGGTAGTGAGGAGCTCAACCCAATAGGATTGCTTCGATTTAGGTGATAAGGAGTTTGTTCTACGATTTCTTTTGCATTTTATGCCAATTTGACTATATATTTTTTCAGATTTGCCAAAAAAGATAAATCAAATTGCTTTTTAGGTTCGTTTCTAGTTCTAACAAACTGCACATACACTATTACAATTTGCCAAGCAAAATACACCAAATTACTTTTCATTTTGTTGGCAGCTATCTTAATTATGCTTCTCATAATTAATTATCTATGTGCAAATCTTCCGTTGATTTTGGTTTTTTAAATCTTAAACATAAACTCTATTGTTTTAACCGAAATAAATCTGTAGGTATAATAGGTAAGGGGTGCCCCATGTGGCAGGTTCCGTGCCGCCAAGTGTCAGCCAGCAACAGGTATTGTCAAGACCACGGTCATATCGCATAACCATAGCAAGGCTTGTGCGACCAGCCTCCTAGTTGCAGAGCAATATCCTGTGATCAGTCCTTATTGACCACAGAATCGGTCCTCACATAACCAGTTAAGTCTCATTTAATGTTGTATAATCGAGTGTTTCCCCCTTCTACAAGCACTTGCTTTCGGCGAGGCATAGTCGTGGGGTGGTGTGTAGTTACAGTGACCCGTTCCGTAGTATTTAATATTGTATGATGGTTTGACGGGTGAGTGTGACAAGTTCGGTGATGTTACAGGACGCACAGGATGATCAGAGCAGAGCAGTTATATCTATCTGACGTCATAATGGGCTAGTGGTAGTTGGCTCCGTCAGGGGTATGTCTACCATATAATAGGGATATCAATAGAAAATTCTCCGTCGGGGAATGGCTCCCCATCCCTATTCCCGCACGAAGGAAAATTCCCCGTCCCCGTCCCCGCCCCCGCTCGCGGGGACTATTTTCTCCCCATCCCCGTCCCCGTGCGGGGAATGGAGACCCGACGGGGAACCTGTCCCCGCCCACCGGCCGAGGCAGCCCATTGAGCCGAGGCCACCCACTTGGCCGACCCGCACCGTGCCACGACGCCAGGTCGTACCTGACTAGGCTGCGCGCTAGCGCCCACCTGGGCCGCGCATCTGGCTCCCGCCTGGGTCGGTCGCACACGCCTGGACCACCACCGCTGGGTCGAAATGGGTCCCCGCGGGGAAATGGGGACGGGGAATACTTTCCCATACCCGTCCCCACTAGACTCGATGGAGATATGATTTGTACCATTTATATCCCCACGGGTGATGAAATCTTCCCATCCCCGTCCACTAATAGAGGAATTCCCCGTGGGGAATCAATGATCGGGTCTCCATTGACATCACTACCATAGGATTTAGCACAGTTCGTTTGTTTGTATATCTTTATTTCTGATATATAAATGGGTGAAGATTTTGCTAATAAGGAGGAGGATATTTTATAACAAGTTCACTCAATTTATAAAATAATATACAAAGCGTAGGATTATTATCTCATAGGAGACTCGAATCTGAATAAATCCTAATATTATTAAATCTAATTTGATATATACAAATAGAAAGTGTATATTAACGCGTCCGTCGTCCGATATATCCAGAATTATTATCAGGATTTATCCCTGACAAAATCTTCTATTTGATTTACCTTTTATGATCTCTAAATTCATCTCAATTTAGTTGCACAAATGTCACAATTTGTTTTTAAATTCGTTCTGATTTGCTTATAACTTTTAATAAAAATGTTTATCTAGCTAGGTAAATAGTAAAATAACATATGATTTTTTCCCTATTTTTGTTTTGTTTTGCCGTGAATAGGCAGATAGATTGCCCGGTAACGATGACGTCTTAATTAGATGCTTTTTAATAAGGGTGTGCGTACAGACCCACTACAGCATGTACAGTCGTGCATTAGCTGGATTATAACGTTAAACGCACGATCCCGTTTTAGGATAGCCGGATAACGGGATAAGGAAGCATCCGGATCCGGCGCGCACGTAAGAGATCGGCACGTGCACCGAGCCAGCCCACACGCCACATGGTGATGCATCATTGCATGCCGCTGTCGTCCTCGCACCAACCAACCCAAACACACTTCTTCCTATGCCGCGGACCGCGTTGCTCGGCCGCCTGGCGCGGCGCCGGAGCTCGGAACCGAGGCAGCCGGTCAGCCAGACAGGTCGCCAGACGCGGCGTGCCTTGCCGCGATCTCCGCAGCGACGAGCTGATGGAACTTGGATTCGTTGCGTCCAGTCTGGGCTCCTCCGCTTCGGGTTGACGTTCTCCGTGGGCTACGCGGTCTGCAGCTGGCAACCGTGTCTTGTCTCCGGTCTTTAACTATGCCTCACCAGTGGTTGCAAACCGGTCGCGGATCTTGCGATCCTCCCGTCCACATGAGCTGATCACATCCTCGGTCTCTCGACTCCCAAGTCTTAATTTTTAACACGTGACTTGCACAGTTCGAATTTTGCTACCCTCGTACGGCAAGGACGTCCGGTACATGGCTTTTGTGCTGATCCACGACGCTTGGCTCGGAACAGCCGTGACGTGGATAAGGTTATAAGGATTAAGCAGGGGTGAAATTAGATCGGATATAGATAGATATAGTTTATTATATATTATATTTTTTAAATTATATTTAAATATAATAGTGTTGAATAATTATTTATCATTTTGTAACATATCTTATACATTTAGATCATTCGAACGAATACTAATTATCATATTTTTTCATAACATCTAACATTTATATAATTTGAATAGATACTTTATTATATATCTAATCTTTTTCTTGATCCAAAGTCAAATACGAATAACAATCATCTCATATTTGTTTGATAAACCTTTCAACAGATGGATAGAAAAAACCCATTCCGTTTTCATCCTAAGATTAAGCCGTCCTGGCGCTAGACATAAACCTCGATTAGACACCAAAGCGCAGAGATTAATGCTGACGATTAGGACACTGGGTCGGCTCGAGGAAGGAAAGGGCGAAAGAAAAACACGAAAGGCTGACCAGTCGACAGGTGCATTTGGGCAGCCGTGACATCGTGTGGAGCAACACGCGAGCACGAGAAAGCCTGTCCCTGGTCTCGCTGGCGCGACCTCGTGGACGTCCGCGTGCCCGGAAACGGCGCTACAGCGATGCGCGCGTCGCCGGTTTTTTATTTGATTATTTATTTTCCCTTCTCCCTCAGGGCCTACGAGTTCGGCCCGGTGCACGGCGTGTCAGGCTCGCCGGGGGTTCCGCACGGGACACGCACTTGGCACGTAGCCGCTTCCCGCGACGCGTGTCCGGGTTCCAGAACCCGGCACGTCGCCGTGCTTTCGATTTCACCAAAATTAAAAAATAGACAATATATGATACGGTATTTATCATAATAAATAATGTATTGGTGTATTCAGTATTTTAAATTTTGAAAAAATAATTTCGACATCCGAGGCACCGAAAAACATGGTCTTGATAGTATTCGTTATGTGTGTACGCGACAGTATTTGGCACTTAAGGTGTTAAATATGGTATTATGCACCATATACAACATCTTATAAGCTAAAAATGGCATGTATTTGACGTTTGATGTACCGAATACGATAAACAATACCTCATTCCGCACATCAGGTGCCGAAAACAGCTGCCACCTGATGTTATACTGTTGCGAAGAAAGAAGCTAGCAAGTTGTGTCTACGTGTGCATTTAAATTTTTTATTTAACTCATGATTTTATTTAGAAATATAAAAATAATCTAAATATTCTAAATATTTTCATGAGTAAATTAGAGCTCACTAGCAACTCATTTTAATTGGTTAGATAAAAAGCCCGAACCAATATTTAATTAAAATTCTCCAAATAAGACTACTTTTATAATTTCTAGCAATTTTTAATACCTTAGATAAATTCTCAAAAATCTACTAAATTTACTAATATTCTTCTCACGTGATTTACTAATTTATAAAAATATTTTCAATCCTAGGTTATTTGGTACAAAAGTGAGTTCCTTTGTAATACTCTATTTATATATATTTTCATTATTTCATACGATATTCTCTTTTTAATTTAATTTGAATAAAAAGTTAACATGCACAAAACATTAGTTCTCGTATTAATATTAAGCCTGTGTAATACTCTATTTATATGCATTTTTATCATTTTATATGATATTCTTTTTTAAATTTAATTTGAATAAAAAATTCAAACATACATAAAATCTTGGTTCACAGATTAATTCAAACATGCTCCATTTAATCTATTGCTTGCACCAAGCTAAAAACCACGGGTAACCTCTCATATTAATATTAAGTCTATTCTTGCTGTTCTCTGTGCTTCATTTCTTCCTTTTTCTCTTCCTGCTTTGAGAGATGACATCCCCATCTGCATGCTCCTTATCTGGTTATTTAAATTTTAGATATATCATCTGTCATATTTAATTTATAAATATTAAAACTTATTGTATCACTACCTACTTTTAAAAAAAATGAATGTAAATATATATTCGTAATTCCTAGTTTCTATACTTATTAAGTGTCTGTATTTATAATCTTAGTAGTAGTAATCAATCTATCATGCATCACATGAGAAGAATACTAGTGAATATTTGATTATTTGAGTTCTATGTATCAATATAAATGTATACTTTTTTATTTAAATTAAATTAAAAAATATCATATGAAATGATAAAAATACATATAAATAGAGCATTACAAAGGAACTTATTTTTTCACCAAATAACCTAGGGTTGGAAACGTTTTTATAAATTAGTACATCACATGAGAAGAATATTAGTGAATTTTTCTATATTTTTGGGAATTTATTTGAGGTATGAAAAATTGCTAGAATTTATAAAATTAATTTTATTTTGATAATTTTAATTAAATATTGACTAGGTATTTTCAGATAAAAATAATTAAAATGGGTTGCTAGTGAGCTATAATTTGCTTATGAAAATATTTAGAATTTTTAGACTATTTTTGTACTCCAAATAAAATCACGTGTTAAATAAAAAACTTAAATGCACACATACATATCTTGCTAGCTTCTTTCTTCGCAACGGGACAACACTGGGTGGCGGGTGTATTCGGCACCTACGGTATCGAATACGCTACTATGCATCTTATTTAACATCTCAGATGTCGAATACATATCGTTTTTGTATCTGAGGTGTTGAATATGGTACACAGTGTTATATTTGGCCCTCAGGTGTCAAATACTGTCGGATCCACGTTTTTTTTCAGTGTCTCAGATATTAAAATTGGGTTTTTAGAATTTAAAATATCAAATACACATACTAAATTTGTAAATATCCTAACATATTATCTAAATATGGTGTCATATATTATTTATTTTTGAATTTTTGCTCGCCTTCTGAGTTAGTATGGTACTAGTAGTACTTCAGAGTGTCTCTGTTTTGGAAGATGGTGAAATGGATTGAGGAGTACGATATGCGAGAAGGCTGCTGCGCGAGTTGATTGCGTCTTAAAATGTTTATCACATGATGATGTGGTCACGAGAATCGATAAACATGTTTCTGTTTGGGAGTACTGCTACACGTACCACCACACTTAAGTACAACTCAGGATGCAACGATTGAAATTGAAATGCATATTTGCTGTAAATAGTGGTATGTGATGCATTTCCCTTGAATAAAAAGGAGTGCGTAATTAAGGCGAAGCATTATAGCGAACGAGTTGCCGTACCCCGGGAAAGTACGCGTTTCTATACGCGTACTACTATAATTGCAGGCCTGATCTAGTTTTGTGATGCTCATATTTCAACTTCCCGTGCCCTCCGAAGGGTCTTGGCAATAGATCACGGGAAAACGATACAGTGCATAGACACCAAAGAAAACTCTCATGGATTTCCATTTGGCGAACCCTAGGCCGAAATGAACATGTTCAGCTCGCTGCCGAGCTATTCAGGGACTCGAGCATCAACCTTTTTCTTTTAGTGGCCATTTTCTCGACGACTTTAACCTGACGTGTAAATCCGGCAGGCTCTAGGAGCTGGTGCTAGTGCGTGTATTTTCCTCGGAACGCAAAACGCACTCTATCCCAGATCCGGTTATTAACCGCAAGAGCAAACGCCATGTGCTTCCCATAAAAACATATCCAACCATATTCTTTTTATTTCGTTTACTTTCTAATTCTCTTTTTTATTCTCATTTACTTTATTTTTATTTATCTTCAACAGTTTCTCTTCAAAAGATTCGTAAAGAAAAAGTAAAAAAAATCCGTCCTAAAGTAAAATTGTTAAAATACTGAAGAAAAAGTTACTTAATAAAGAGATTTTGGATCTAACAAAATGATTTGAGATGGTCTAAACATTACCTGCGAGCTAGGACGCGAGGGCCCTGGCGGCCGGCCACCAGGCCGTCACCGTCTCGATCGGGGCCCCACGCGTCTGCGTCATAAGAAGTCGAGTAAACAGATTCAAGGTAGCCCATGATCCGAACCGTGCTGGGCCCCATCCGCGCGACCGAAATGAGACGAGGATAAGATCAGACCGGGGGCGCAGCCGCGGAGCAGATTCCGGGGAGAAAGCCATGTGTGGCAGCGCGGCGGTGGCCGGCCAACCCGACCCGACCCGACCGACCGGCTTTATGAACCCAAATACCCATGGATTGGGCCGGCGGGCCACCGGCATGGGGCCCGCGTCAGCGTCGATCGCAGACGACCCGATTCGCATGTAGCCGCACCGGCAACGGCGATGCGAGGGGACATCTCCGAGCCGTCTACTGCAAATTGCGCGCATTATCTTTGCATTTTTTTTCTTTCTTTTCCGCAGCAAATTGCGCACGTTACCATGGTGGCTTTGGTCAAACGACGCCGTGCCGCGTCTGAAAGCGAGCGTGTAGCGGGCGCACCGCGCGTTGTTCTCCCGTCGGGCTCGGCTGTGCGTTCGCTGTGCCTGTGTATATATACGCGCCACCGCACCGGCGATGCGGAGGCCAATGCCCAAACTCGCAAGAGATCAGAGCAAGGGAGAAGAAACGAGTCCAAAGAGAAAGAGCGAGCAGGAAACAGCTGCGTTTTCCTGGGCTAGCACGGGGGGAGGCTGGGAGCGGGTAGTTCAGGTTTGCCTTGCCACCGAAATGAGCTGCAGGCGCGGTGAAGAGGGGAACGAAGAGCTGTTCGAGACGATGTCGTCCGTCTCCGGCGGTGAGTCCGACGCCGACGGCGAGGACCACTTCCCGGACGGCGCGGGGGAGGGCACGTGTGACCAGGACAGCCGCCTGTTCGTGCCGCAGCCGCTGCGGGGAATGAACTCGGACAGCATCTACGACATGTCGTCCATGATGTCGCAGCTCCCGGGCAAGTAAGTGTATATACCTCCCGGCAAATCACATGAAAGATTTTCACCAGAAGGGTAAAGCTTTCCGTGCTCACCGTGCTAGAACTCGCAGGAAAGGATTGTCGAGATACTACGAGGGCAGGTCCCAGTCGTTCGCGTGCCTGGAGGAGGTGCGGTGCCTGGAGGACCTGCGCAAGAAGGACAGCCCCTACAAGCAGAAGATCAAGTCGTGCAAGAGCTACGTCGCGCTGGGAGGGATGGCCAAGAAGACCTCCTCGAGCTCCTGCGCGAATCTGAACCTCGTGGCGGCCAAGGGGTTCAGGCCGCCCCCTATTCAGAACGGGTACCATCAGTAGGCTGCGAGTGCGAGGTAGAGAACGCCGCAGGAATGCTTTTGATCTTGAGGGTCTCTCTCTGTGTGCTCCTCTTCTTCCCACTTCCGCGGGAATTTTCACCACGGGCGCATTAGTCCGTGAAAAAATTACGAGGCGTTGCACTGTTTCTTGCTCAGCTACCAATAGAGGAACTTGGATCGTTTTGCTACTCGGCAAGAAAACTGTTCTGTGTGTACTGTAAATACGGAGCAGGACAGTGTGAGGCATCTGGTTATCGAAATTTTCCGTCCATTGCTCATGTGGATCTTTCGATGCGATCGAGAATCTCCTTCCATTGTTCATGGAAATTGGGAGTATTTCAATCTAGCATCTTTTGGAGTTGGCCCGGATGAGGACATCAGCTTAGGGCTTTAGGCTCTGCCGTATTCGCAAAGTCCCTCCAGGAGTCCGGGTGGATCCATCCATCGAACAGAATGGTGAAACATCAAAACAAACTGAAACTCTATTTGCAACCTAGTGTCGAGCAGGAAGCACATGCACACACGAAACATACACCTTCTTATTCCGGAGAAACAATGAAATCACTTGTACAGCCTACAATGAGGCACGCACTCAAATCTCTCGATTTCTCTACACAACATAGATCTCTCCCCCCCCCCCCCCCGGAGGCTGTGGAAACCTATGCCGCTAAATTACGCTCTGCTGATGTACAACGTGCAAAAAAAAAAAAAAAGAGGGCAAAAACCATTGCAGATCTACCTAGCAGGCTCGAACCTCAGTGAAACGGCTCGGAGTTGGTTCGCAGTTGCCGGTGAGCTTCAAGGAAGCAGGATAGCTTCCTCATGATTGACTGGTGGCTAGTATACTACTACTGTAATCAATTAAATCAGTATAGCTTCAAGGACCCAAGAAAGCATACTACTACTACTGCAATCGATTAAATCAGCACCATACTAATCAGTTCACTACAATACCATTTCCGATATCGTACATCGTGATCAGTGATAACAAAAATAATCTTGTGCTTGCAGTTGGGACATGCATTGAAGAACAATACTTCACATACAAGAAGATAATATGTATAACTACAACAAAGAGAATAACAGCGCACCCTTTGTAAAGCAACATGCATCCCCTAACCCTTAGCTCACCACTATCACCTACCTAGCTAATCCAAATTGACCACCACTAAATTTGGGTCCTATAACTGAGTTGACATCTACCGAAACAACAAGTTGCCTTTTAATGCAGCATGATAAAAAATGAAAATCCTAATAAACCTAAAAGAAAATATACATGGATTCATGGCTGACGCCACGGTTCAAAAAAAAAGAAAAAGAAAAAAAAGTCTGAGGTACTTACGGGGAATAAAATCCACTGCTCGGCAAATATCCTCCAGAGAAGGTGCGAAAAGGTACTCCATTGTTGGAATTTCAAGATGATTGGTACCGTGAGCCTGAAAAACAGAGTTATCTGGTCATTCAAAATATCAGAAGGCAATATTATAAACCTGCTACACATGATGATGACACATAACTAACATAACTCTCTATCGCTCCACTTTCCTACCTCATGTCTACCGTTACGCTGACCAATTGTTTTGCTGATTGCACAATGCATCGTCATGAGGCAGAAAATAACATCTATGATTATATACAGTGACATTATATATTGCATGCAAACGCATAGGAGAGAATACCGTTTCTGTATTACAGGTTTAAAACTTACTACTGGTCTGGATAACAGGAGGTTGAGATAAGGACATGTTTGGTTGGACTGATTTTTTTATAAGCTATTTTTAAAAGCTGATGTTGAAAATCCACTTATAAAAAATTGTTTTTGAATTGGCTTTTTTTACAGATAAAATATATAATATATAATACTCCTTAGAACATCATCTCTCCTAAACTATAAAAGCTTCTCTAGATCCACTTATGACTTTCAATAATAACAACAATTTTTGTTCTCAAAAACCATTTCTAAAAAATAGACTATTTAGTTTAATTTTTTTACTTCTGAATAGCATAAACTAGCAGAAAACCGCGGCTTCGGGCCCGCGCCCGCGTGGGCGACCGCGGCGGCGTGGCCTCGTGTCAACCACGGCCCGCTCTCCGCCGAATGTCTCAGGCGCATGTCTCGCGCCGCGACGCGAGTTCGTATCGAACGTTGGACGCATGCCGTGGGCCGGGCCAAAATTCGTTTAACCCAACCTCAAAATCTGCAGGAGCGACACGACACGAGGCCCGGCTGGCGCCCGACGATTGGCGTGGTCCGCGACTTTGAAGCAGAGGCGGCCCGCTAGTTAGCATTACCGCAGCTTAGTAATACGTTTCCAGGAACCAAAGTTCGACAGGATCCTTGTGCAGAATGATCAAACAGTCCGAAGTATGCTTTGTGGAAGAAAGAACTTATCCAGGCTTCAAATATGCTTGCAAAAATCATTAAGCATAACTCAATTGGTTAGGGTTGTTATCGTAAAACCGGTTCACCGAATTCGAGTTCAAGACTTAGAACACATACTCACATTTATAAAATTATTATATATATTCTTAAAGTCTTGATGTTATGTTAGTATAGAAGCCGAAAGCTGTACTTGCTTTATTAAAAAATAGGCAAAAAAGTTATACTTCTTTCATCTAACAAACACTGGCTAGAGCTGTTTCGTCAATCAAGTATAATGCCACTTGTTCCTCGCCAAAAAAAAAAAAAAAAGTAGAAGCAACTTTCACAATCTAAATTAATCTGACGACTTGTAGAGACAAATTTTCCTGCACAGTACGGAACAACCTTCGTCAATATTCATTTTTTTAGGAAGCCTGGTGGAGTATTCTTTCTTCAGGGGAAAAAAAGTTCCAGCTTGCATTTAGCCAATTTCCAAGCGCGGAGAAGTCAGAAGTCTACTGCAGGTTTGTATACGTTTTGCCGTATGCTATGTGCTGGATAAAGATGTGCTGAAGTGGTTAATTTTATGGTTGCTGGTGCGATCCATGTTAGCAACTGGGATTTATTTTTCGTCCCGATAACAGAAGGCCTCAGGGAGAATTAATACTTGTTCTGTGTGTTGAATAAATATGCGCTGACGTGATTAATTTTATGGTTGCTGTTGCGATCAATGTTAGCAACTGGGATTTATTTTTCGTCCCGATAATAGAAGGCCTCACCGCCTCAGGAAGCATTTTCGTTAAATAGATATTGTGCTGCTTCGGCTGCTAGCTAATGCAATGGAGCAATCAATGCCGAGAACAATGGCAGCAACATCGTGGTGGCTGCTTATCTGCCTCGCCGCCACTGCGGTACTCCGAGCTCGTGCACAGCCCGACCGCATCGGTATGCTCAACATCTCGAAGGTTTCACACCATTTCAGATCCTATTGCATGTATAGGTGGCATGACAACACAACTCTATGTACCATGCGTCCGCGCACGATTGAAGAACAAGATATTCTTGTGCGGTTGCAGGTTTCATCAGCATAGACTGTGGCCTGCCGGGGACGGCGAGCTACGTGGACGACACCACCAAGCTATCCTACGCCCCGGACGCTGCCTTCACCGACGCCGGATCGAATCAAAACATCTCGGCCGCGTACATCACGCCAAACCTCGGCAAGCTCTACCTCAACGTGCGCAGCTTTCCCAACGGGGCGCGCAACTGCTACACGATCCGGTCCCTCGAGGCCAGGCTCAAGTACATCCTCCGCGCCACCTTCATGTACGGCAACTACGACGGTCTCAGCCGTCCGCCCATCTTCGACCTCTACGTCGGCGTCAACTTCTGGAGCATGGTGAACATCACGGGCGCCGACAGCCGGAAGATCCTGGAGGTCATCGTCGTCGTGCCGGACAACTTCGTGCAGGTTTGCCTGGTGAACACCGGCTCCGGGACGCCGTTCATCTCCGCGCTGGAGCTGAGGCCTCTCACCAAGAGCTCGCTCTACCCGCAAGCGAACGCGACGCAGGGCCTGGTCCTGCTCGGCAGGATCAACTTCGGTGCGACCGATGATACGCGAATTGTCAGGTCAGCAAAAGATACCAGTCCATCACCTGCTTTTCCCCACTAAATCAGTCTGAAGAGCGATATCCTTGACGTAATTAACGTGGAGTAACGAAGTAATTGACCGCGAAAACCAATGATTGGTCAGGTACCCCGATGATCCACGCGACAGGTTCTGGTTCCCCTGGGTCGATGCCACCAGCTGGAACTCTCTATCGACGACATTGAGGGTGCAGAACATAGACAGCGACCTGTTCGAGGCGCCGTTAAAGGTGATGCAGACGGCGATCACGCCACGCAACGCCTCCAAGAACATCGAGTTCTTCTGGGACTCGGAGCCTCAGCCCAAGGACCCGACGCCGGGGTACATCGGCATCATGCACTTCTCCGAGCTACAGCTCCTGCCCGGCAATGCCGTGCGCCAGTTCTACATCAACCTCGACGGCAAACCGTGGTACCCGAAGGCCTTCACGCCGGAGTACCTCTACAGAGACGCCACGTACAACATCAACCCCTATCGGGGCCTTGCTCGGTACAATATCTCGATCAACGCCACCGCCAACTCGACTCTGCCGCCGATCATCAACGCCGTCGAGGTTTTCTCCGTCATCTCCACCACCAACGTTGGCACAGACTCCCAGGACGGTACGTGCACGTAGACATATACATGAGCATGCGGATAAGGCAGCAACGCGCGGGTGTTAATGAAAACTTGGGTGCAATTAACAGTATCTGCCATCACGGCGATCAAGGTGAAGTATCGCGTGCAAAAGAACTGGATGGGTGACCCATGTGGTCCGAAGACTCTTTCGTGGAACGGGTTGACTTGCAGCTATGGCATATCGAGTCCTCCAAGAATCACTGGCGTGTAAGTACTTAATACAGAACACTAGCTAACTTGTGCTCAAAACTCATGACAAGACAAGAACGAAATCATTGATCTATTTAGGACCTTTCTTGAATCTTTTTTTTCAAAAAAAGAAAAGCTACTCCTAAAAAAACACTTTAGGTTTGAACATGGCACGGTCTCAAATGTTTATATTTGGCAGCTATTTTCTATTAAATTATATTTACAAAATCCAATAAACTTACAATATTATGAATTTACTTTTTAAGACAAATCTATACATATAATTGTTATGTTTTTAAACTAATTATTTAAAAGTTATTGATAGTCAAAGTTTCAAAATATTGACTGAGTCATGTCCACGACATCATGTATTTATGATCGGAGTGAGTAGTTAGTATCTTAAACAGGGTTAAAAGAAAAGGCTATCGTTAAACTGAATTATCGGATATTTTGCAGAAACATATCCTTCAGTGGTATAGACAGCGACATATCGTCTTCTTTCGCAAATCTCAAGGCCGTCCAATATTTGTATGTGTGGAGTTCTCGATCTATTTCAACCTCGTAATGGACATTTCTAACAAAATAAGTCACATATATCATGGTCCATATATATGTTGCAGGGATCTATCACACAACAATCTGACAGGCTCAATTCCTGAAGTCCTTTCACAGTTACCTTCACTAACACTTCTGTAAGTTGCTAGCTTATATTGTTTTTTTGCCTTATCCGCCCCCCTCGCACCACTTTGACTCACATCAATAGCATTTGGTTTCTTTCAGAGATTTGACAGACAACCAGCTCAATGGATCAATCCCCCCTGGACTTCTCAAAAGAATTGAAGATGGCTCCTTAGATCTAAGGTCGATTCCGTGGTTCTCTTTTGGTTATTGTAGCATGCATGATATCTTGGCAGTTTCATTAAAACTATTTGTTTATCTTATTTGTTTGTAGATATGGCAATAATCCAAACCTTTGCAGCAATGCCGATTCATGTCCGAGTCCGACCCCGAAAAAGAAGAGCAGGCTTGCCGTCTACATTGCTGTCCCTGTAGTTCTGGTTGTTGTGGTAGGACTACTGGTAGCACTACTTTGCTGCTTCCTTCGACGAAAGAAGCAAGGTGGCACATCAACTCTCTGCTCCAGCAAATTTTCCCCAACCTGAACACAAACCTGATGCTTTTTGTATGTGCCATTCAGAATCAATGAGCCAGTCTGTGAAGCCTCAAAATGAGGCGCCGACGAGCCATGTGCCACCAGGTGACGCGTACGCGCAGAGCTCGCTGCAGCTTGAGAACCGCCGGTTCACGTACAAGGAACTGGAAATGATCACGAACAACTTCCAGCGTGTGCTCGGCCGCGGAGGGTTCGGGGAAGTCTACGATGGCTTCTTGGAGGACGGCACTCAGGTGGCAGTCAAGCTGCGGTCTCAGTCTTCCAATCAGGGCGTCAAGCAGTTCCTCGCAGAGGTAGAATTTCTTCAGAATTTGCATCAAGAAATTTCGCGGTGGAATTTGATTAGTACTCGTGATCATTTACTCAGGCTCAGATCTTAACACGGATTCATCACAAGAATCTCGTGTCCATGATCGGGTACTGCAAGGACGGGCAGTACATGGCACTTGTCTACGAGTACATGTCAGAAGGCACCCTGCGAGAGCAGCTTGCAGGTATGTCATATGTGAGTTGTTAAGCAGTCCAGCTTGCACGGCACACCATAACATTTCAAACTGCCAAGATTTAAGTGTTATTCATCTATAGGATCATTTTTGAAGTGCCTATGTTGATATGAATTCTCGTTCTATCGATCGATCATTTATGATGTGCCTCTGTTGATATGAATTTCTCGTTCGATCGATCCGTTCGCAGGAAATGGCCGCAACAGAAGAAGTTTAACCTGGAGGCAGAGGCTTCGAATCGCACTGGAATCAGCGCAAGGTGCTTATTTATGAATCTAACTTGTGGTCCAATTGGTATTGGAATTTTGGTTTTACTAGAAGCGCGAACACCATTGTACGTGCAGGGCTGGAGTATCTGCACAAGGGGTGTAACCCACCTCTCATTCACAGGGATGTGAAGACGACTAACATCCTACTGAACACAAAACTGGAAGCCAAGATTGCCGATTTTGGTTTGTCCAAGGCTTTCAATCTTGACAACGAAGCTCATATGTCCACGAATATTTTCGCTGGTACACTCGGATACGTTGATCCAGAGTATGTCCATCCAATATCCTTTATCAAATCTATCAAAATGATCATTTTTCCACTAGTGACGAGCAATTCGTGCAACATAGGTGTCAGGCAACCCTGCAGCCGACGACCAAGAGTGACGTTTACAGCTTCGGAGTTGTGCTACTGGAGCTGGTCACGGGGAGGCAGGCCATCATGTACGAGCAAGAGCCTACCAACATCATCCAGTGGGTGCGGCAGCGCTTGGCACGGGGCAACATCGAGGAAGTCGTGGACGCGCGCATGCACGGCGAGTACGACGTCAACAGCGTGTGGAAGGCCGCGAACGTCGCGCTCAAGTGCACCGTGCAGGTGTCGGCGCAACGGCCCACAATGACTGATGTGGTGGCGCAGCTGCAGGAGGGCCTTGAGCTCGAGGAGGGCCACACCGGCGGTTACGCAAACGCTAGCTTCTACACCGGCGGCAGCAGCGACCCCAACTCTGGTTACAACGCGTACGCCGCTGATGACCAGTCCATTGACGTGAGCCAGGGCAGCACTGCATTTGAGATGGAGCATAATTTTGGGAAGGTGCCAAGAATGAACATAGGGCCTGTTGCAAGATAAGGTTCTTCTAGGGTTTTTCAGTGATGCTGTTTCAGCAAAGCAAGTTCGACTATACAAAGGTCCCGACGTTAGAAGTGTGTGCAGTTTGGCCTAAAAAAGAAAATAAGTGTATGCAGTTTTTTTTTAAAAAAAAATTGGAAGACCTCGGAGTTTATGTACTACTTTGTCTGTTCTTCCCACGGAAGGACACTCCACTACTATCCTCACTGAGTGCACTTGTCTATTCTTTCCACATCTTTGGCTACATTTTACAGCTTCAAATTTGGCAATGTTGCACGCCGAAGACACCTGACATATCTTTCCAATGACTGTGGATACGAATCAACTGTCTCACAAAAACCGATCTCTGCGGCTCTCCATCATCCTATTTTTGTCGCCTTATATTACCACAAAAAAAAAGAAAAAAAGAAAAAAAAAGCTGTAGTAGATAGTTGTCGTCAACCATCTTCGTTGGTGGAGATTTAATCAGTGTGCCTATGATTTTGTAATTCTCTCCTTGTTCCGAAGTAGATGTATTTTTTTGAGTTCAGTCTTTAAAGCTATATTTTGATTAAGATTTTTTCACAAAATATATCATTTATAGCTACAAAACATATATAGTGTGAAATCATTTTAAATTATGAATCTAGTTATATAATTTCTATACACTAGATATTCTTATTATTTGATTAAATATTAATCAAACTATATAAAATTTGACTTTTAAAAAAAATAAATATATCTACTATTTCTGAACGGATAGAGTAATGATTTACAACTCTGAATACCACAACGATACATGTTACTGATATTTTGAGTTTTCTTTACGGTGAACATTGATAATAACCGACAGTCTCATGAAACTCATCTCAGTGACTCTCCATTGTCCTATCCCTATCATCCTAGTTTTACTCTATAGTAGATTGTTATCGTCAACCATCCTCCTTGCCCGCTAGTGACTTTTAGTCCAAACAAATTTTTAGTTTCATAATATATGTGTGTTGTTGATGCCGAGTGATATAAATTATTATGTATTAATAAATATATCATTATTATTAATTCACATTAAATATATATCTTATTGTATGTATTGAGAGGGAGAGAGATCTAGGAGAAAGAGGAAGGACAGAGAGAGGGAGGAGAGGTATGTCATATGTGAGTTGTTAAGCAGTACAGCTTGCACGGCACACCATAACACTTCAAACTGCAAAGATCTAAGTGTTATTCATATATAGGATCATTTATGAAGTGACTCTGTTGGTATAAATTCTCGTTCTATCGATCGATCATTTGTGATGTGCCACTGTTGATATGAATTTCTCGTTCTATCAATCCATTTGCAGGAAATGGCCACAACAGAAGATGCTTATCCTGGAGGCAGAGGCTTCCAATCGTACTGGATTCAGCGCAAGATACTTGTCTATGAATTTAACTTGTGGTCCAATTGATATCGGAGTTTTGGTTTTGCTAGAAGCATGAACAGGGATGTAAAGACGAGTAACATACGTCTGAACACAAAATTGGAAGGTAAGATTGCTGATTTTGGCTTGTCCAAGGCTTTCAATCTCTACAATGACACTCATGTATCCACAAATTGGCTTGTTGGTATACCCGGATACGTTGATCCAGTGTACGTCAAAATTGTCAATCATGCTGTCTTCTATTGAGGTTTGTTTGGGCTTCTGTTTCGGGTTTATCTGAAAAGCTGTATTTTTGGTTTTTCTGGAAAACTGTTTTTAGATTTTAACTGTTTTATTTTATAATATTTTTTTAGCTTCTCAGCACACTATTTCTCATAAAAGCTATTCTCAACTAGCTTCTCAGTTTCTAGTTCATTTTCTCAAAAGAAGCCTTCTAGCTTCTCCAAAAATCACTTTTCAAGAAATTCATTTGTTTAGTCTTCTGACTCCTGTGCTTCTGATAGAAGCAGAAACCATAAATAGTATAAAATAAATAGACCCTTAATCTCTCGAAGCTCTTCCATTTTTTATGATTAATTGTCAAAAAAATTGATGATTAATTCATGCAACCCAAACATGAATGTACCATGCAACATGCAGCCAACGACCAAGAGCGATGTGTACACCTTCGGCGTCGTGTTGTTCGAGCTGTTCACGGGGAGGCCGGCCATCCTACGGGATCCGGAGCCCACAGGCGTTACCCGGTGGGCGCGGCAACACATGGCGCGGGGCAACATCGAGGGCGTCGTGGACCCGCGCATGCACGGCGACTACGACGTCGATAGCGTGTGGAAGGCTGCGGAGATCGCCCTCAAGTGCACTGAGCAGGCCTCGACACAGCGGCCCGCAATGACCGACGTGGTGGCGCAGCTGCAGGAGTGCCTCGAGCTAGAGGAGGGCCGCACCGGCGGTTACGAAAACACCAGCTTCTACACCGGCAGCGGCAGTGGCAGCAGCAGCAACGACCCCAACTTGGGTTACAACGCGTACGCCTCTGATGGCCAGTCCATTGACGTGAGCTAGAGCAGCGCTGCATTCGAGATGGACCATAGTTTTGGGAAGGTGCCAATAGTGAACAGAGGTCCTGTTGCAAGATAAGGTTCTTCGTGGGGTTTCCAGTGATGTTGTTTCACCAAAGCAAGTTCGACTATACAAAGATTCAGACAATAGAAGTGTGTGCAGTTTTGCCCTAAAGGAGAAAATAAGTGTATTTAGTTTTATTTTATTTTATTGGAAGACCTAAGAGTTGATATACTGCTTTGTCTGTTCTTGTTCTTCCTACGGAAGGACACCCCACCACTTCCTCAATGAGTGTACTTGTCTATTCTTCCACAGCTTTGGCTGTATTTTATAGCTTCGAATTAGCAATGTTGCACGCAGAAGATCTTTGACGTTTCTTTTTGATGATTGTGGATACAAATCAACTGTCTTGCAAAAACTCATCTCTGCGGCTCTCCATCATCCTATTTCTGTCACGTAGGGTTGCCGAGCATGAAACGTCAAAGCTCAGATCCTTGTAGTAAACGCGACCAGGACCTGTCGACAACGGGCACGTGGTGGCCTGGATCATGCTAGCTACTGGAAGAAAATTATGTGAGATAGGGTCTCATAAATAGACTCTTACTTCTGTGTGACACATATCTTCTATCACGTCTGTATACACGCTCATGAGCTGTTAGATCTAAAATATATGATACAGATTAAGATCTTGCAGTAGTCTTTTGCCTCGAGGTCTTGGAATTTATTTCACTAGCTACTCGATTGCACCGGCCGGACTCCCAAAGCTATATGTTAACCACCCATAAACCAATCAGAAAACCCAAAGCCATTGCCTAATCCGTCCCTCGATCGATATCCTTTTCTGCCAAGTTGCTACCGCAAAGTCTAACACGATGACAAGGTAGGGCATGATGATGATCAGATGGTACGTACGTTAGAAGATGCCAAGTGGGGGACGCACATACGAACGCACACGGCCGCGCGCGGTAGGTCCCCGGCAAGGCGCCACGGTACTGTCCGGCGATGCCTATGCCCTAGCCCTGGCCGCGCGGCACGGTAGAAGCTCCTAGACACGAGCGAAGAGGCGAACTCCCCCACGATTCCTTAGTTCCTCCGAAGCTTCTCAGATTCCGCCCCCTCCCTTCCTATCTTCGGCAAGCTTGTCGGCAGGAGGGAACCGGGTCGGTCCTCCTAGAATAAAATAGGTTGTAGTTCTCAGTTGGCCTGGATAGATGTCTTCCTCCTCGGGCTCCTCGTCGGTGTGGGTGCAGCGACGCTAGCCGCTCGGCGTCATCGCCGGCGGCGGCGGCGGCTCTGCTGACCACCTTGTAGTGGACGAGATCCCGGCTTCCATCTCCCTTTCCCCTTTTGCAGCTCATGATCTCCAGTCCGCTGGAGTTGATGCTCCTGGAGATGGAGGCGGCAGCGTTGGATTCCTGTGGTTTGGGATCCGTCGTCGTCTCCTTCGTCATCGGTCTTATCAAGATCGACGCTCCCATGGCGGAAGCCTCGTGGTGGGGTCCGGGAACTCCGTCGCCTCTGACACGTGCGCGTCGTGGCGCACGACGGGGTTCGGGCACTACCGCTTCTGGGCACACGGTGGAGGCGATTCCGGCGTGCGCCCCTGTGGGAGGATCTTTGCGTTTGGGATGGAGCTTTCAGTGTTCCCTATGTCTGGGTTTTGCTTCCAGCCCGGTGACTTTGTCGCGGGTGGCGAGTTTCCTTCTGGGCGGGTCGTCGTGGTGCATATCCATGGCGAGCCGTAGCAGATCTTTCTCTGGACTGCTATTCTTCATTGAAGGAGGTAACACCAGTTTCCTTTCCCTTCTACGTCCGGCATGGTGGTAGCCGATGCTCTTTCAGTGGCTTCCTCTCGGTGTAGAAGTGGAGCTAGTTCTGGTTCCGATCATCTTCCTCAGCGGCAGAATCCGGAGCAGTTGTCGCCGACGTTAGAACTGACCCAGGAGGACTTAATTGTATTTTCTCCTTTTCATAGGGTCTTTGTTGTAACTTGAGGATGTACTTATGCTACTGTTTTAATATAAATCCATCCCTTCGAAAAAAATAACAAGGAGTTAATGAGGAGAGCGAAGAAGGCTTTATCTTATACCAGATATTGCTCAAACACAAAATGCAAAAGTAAAAAAATGTGTAGGGATACGGTGGTTGTATTATATAACATAACTGTTCATAAAATATGCAACAATTAATTGCCCTGGAGAGCCTAGTAAATAACAATACAACACCTTGAGTTAAAAGAGCTGTTTCAACACATCAATTTATCGCTCTGCATGTAACATGGCAAACACGATATACACAGCGCTTATGAATCGCGTGCGTCTTTCTTGCGCCCAGCGAGTCCGTGTCGGCCGTCAGATGGGCCGGTATTTCCTCGGCCCGTTTAACGCTTGACCCAGGCCCAAAATCCGTAGTCCATTAGCAGCATAGCAGCGGCCCGCAAACCAAGCGGCCCAGCGTGCGAGGTGGATCAGGCTCGTCCCTGGAACTTTTCTTGCGCCGCCGCACCGATCCTGCCCTTGAAACCGCACACCACTCGTCGCCGACGGCTTCTCCTCCTCGTCCTTCTCCGCCGCCGCAGGGTGCCAGGAGCTCGAAATCGACGGCGACCATGTACCGTGCAGCGGGGAGCCACCTCCGCTCCCTCAAGGTTCCGCCCTCCCCCCTTCTTCCTCCCACAGCCCCGTTGCATGCATGTCTCGATCCACTCGGTATGAGCGCGCTTCCATTAGATCCGATCCAAACGGCTCGCGCGGCCCTATTTGCTCATGTAGCGCATCCGAATAATTGGTTCATTTTGTATATAGGAGAATAGATGGATATGGGAATTATAATGTTTTTTCTTAATTATTACGAATCTAATGGGGTAATTCAGCCCTCAGCATTGGTTGTTTTCAGTTGTCTCATGTTAGGTACATCCCATTTATTTCACATGCCCTTTGAGCTGTGTTTCCCACTTGCTCCATGTTAATTATTGACACATTCTGCAACACGAAGATATACTTGACAGTACTTATTTTGTTTTCAATTTTCAGCATCATGGTGCTACTAGGTTTGCTAGTACTAGTGTTGTGAAGCAGTCCTCAGGTGGTCTGTTCAGCTGGTTTCTTGGCGGAAAATCAAGCCAACTCCCTCCCCTTGATGTTCCGCTCCCAGGCATTACCCTTCCCCCACCTCTACCAGACTTTGTGGAGCCATCTAAGACAAAAATCACTACTCTTCCAAATGGTGTCAAGGTTGCATCGGAGACATCCTCGGTATTCCTCGACACTCACTTAAGTACAGTGTTCCATCTTATTATGCCTGTAATGTTTTTCTATGGACTTAATTTCAGAGCCCGGCAGCATCTGTGGGTCTGTACATCGACTGTGGTTCAATTTATGAAACGCCTGCATCCTCTGGGGTGTCACATCTATTGGAGAGAATGGCATTCAAAAGTACCACGAATCGGAGTCACTTACGGCTAGTTCGTGAGGTAGAGGCCATTGGTGGAAATGTCTCTGCATCGGCTTCACGTGAGCAAATGAGCTATACATATGATGCACTGAAGAGCTATGCACCGGAGATGGTTGAAGTTCTCATTGACAGTGTGAGGAACCCGGCATTTTTAGAATGGGAGGTCAAAGAGCAGGTACTCAATCAATTTAAGTAAACTTAAGTTTTTGTTTCCTGCTATGCACTTAGGGTTTGCTGATTGTTTCTACAGCTTCAGAAGATAAAATCGGAAATAGCTGAAGTGTCTTCTAATCCTCAAGGTCTACTTCTTGAGGCACTTCATTCAGCTGGATATTCTGGGGCACTAGCAAAACCTTTGATAGCTTCAGAATCTGCTGTAAACCGATTGGATGTTAGCGTCCTGGAGGAATTTGTTGCTGTAAGATTCAGTGATTTAATTCCCAAGTTAATGTTTAGTCACAAAGGCATCCCTGTTGACATTTTTGCTTGTGGTGATAAATGTAGGAAAATTACACAGCTCCCAGGATGGTTCTCGCAGCATCAGGAGTTGAGCATGATGAGTTGGTTTCAATTGTAGAACCACTTCTATCAGATCTTCCCAGTGTGAAACGTCCTGAAGAGCCAAAATCAGTGTATGTCGGAGGGGACTATCGTTGCCAAGCAGATTCTCCTGTGAGTTGTTGGCATTGCAGCATTTTGCTTGAGGCTGTATGAATGATTACTTCCCTTATTCTCCAAGTTGAATTTCTTGTGATCAGAGTACACACATTGCACTAGCTTTTGAGGTGCCTGGTGGCTGGAATCAAGAGAAAACTGCAATGATTGTGACAGTGCTTCAGGTATTCGGAACAAATGTTGAAGTGATCTAATCATTTATGGATACCCTATGTTGTCTGTTCTGTGTAGGAATTGCTGGGCTTGTTTTTTATATATATTTTTTAAAACTTGTTTTATATGTTATCACATGTGCTATCTTTGTATTCATAACTAATGACTTAAGTAAATCAATTTTTTTGCTTTGCAGATGCTCATGGGAGGAGGAGGGTCCTTCTCTGCTGGAGGCCCTGGAAAGGGAATGCATTCTCGATTGTGTATGTCTCTTTTTAAATCGTACTTGTCTCAGGGCTATACCAGCATACCTTTGTGATATATCCTAAATGAGCTTTGACCCTGTACCAACAGATCTCCGTATTTTGAACAATTACCAACAGATCGAATCATTCTCTGCTTTCAACAGTGTCTTTAACAATTCGGGTCTTTTTGGAATTTATGCAGTTACTGTAAGCCTCTCGTGGAGCACAGTCTAAATTGTGTATGCCTTTCTAAGACTCAAGCAATTAACGCAGCTGACTGGTTTCTTTTTATTATTTGTTATCATCCACCAGAGTCCAGATTTTTCATCAAAGGCTGTGGATTTGGCAGCAGGGGAACTCCTTGAAATTGCAACTCCTGGAAAAGGTTCCTTATTGTCTATCATCTCAAATTAGCATCTATTTCCACATTCGATTGACCATTATCAGTCATATTCCTTTTGTCCTCCATCTTTTACCTCTTTTAGTTTCACAAGAACAGCTTGATCGTGCTAAAGAGGCTACCAAGTCTGCAGTTCTGATGAACTTGGAATCAAGAGTACGCTGTTCTTACTCCTGATCAAATCCCAGTTATATGACTTATTTTCCTAAAATGTTCTTTACACTACATATTTTTTCCCTGTTTCAGACTATAGCATCTGAAGATATTGGAAGACAGGTTCTGACTTATGGGGAAAGGTTTGAGATTATTGATATGCTAATACATTAATCAAGTCTATTTTCTGCCATATTTATATATTGTGTCCTCACCAAAATATTAGTGTAGTTCCTTTGGATGATTTTTTGTAATATCACTTTTGAGTATTTTTGGTTGCCCAACAAGTCCAAGCTGATTCAAGAACATAGCAGTAGTTTCTTAGCATAATGTGATGCATGCAATGCTGTGCATTTCTGCTTTAGCTAACATTCCTTCAGAACCCAGACATTGTGTATGTGCATTTCTGCTTTAGCTAACATTCCTTCAGAACCCAGACATTGTGTAGGGCATTATTTTATAATGTAACCATCTTTTCGCTTATGCCAGTAGAGCACTTATTATCTTAAATTGAGTCTATATTTTTTAAATCGCAGGAAACCCATTGAATATTTCCTGAAAACTGTCAAGGAGATCACTTTGAATGACATTTCTTCAACTGCAAAGAAGATAATTTCTTCACCCCTTACAATGGCATCGTGGGGTGATGGTATGTTCAGTACTTTCAAGTTAAGGCATGGTGCTCAACGAGTTATAGTGACTAATGGAAAATATTCTCATTGCAGTTATTCATGTGCCTAGCTACGAGTCTGTCAGCCGCAAGTTTCACTCAAAGTGAGCATTCAGCATTGGACTTGCATTCAGCTGGAATAATTCGCCTATACAAATGTTTTATGGATGGTTACTCACAGAATAAGAATCATACGATTTCTAGCGCTTGATATATCCCCTTTCCCTGCATTCATACGCTCAAAAACATGCATTGACTCTCACAACTTTCCGGCTATCCCGGTTCTCCCTGATTTGGTGAGGTAGCTGCATGGGAGCTTATGAGGTCATACTTTTTTGTCTGGCATTTTAGTTCAGAAAGATACTCTTGTATCATGCTGCATTCGTGCATGTTGGCGTATCACTTCTATTGGCCCCATGGTTGGATGCATGCTAAGTTGCAAACTGTTTTCTATCCTTTCCGCGGTTTGTTAGCGTGATTGTGTTGCTAATTTTGGTAATGAAGCCTTTTGCGATCCATAGAAGAGTTGTTTCTCTGGATGTATTCTGTGTACGAAGCTCAATGCTGGCACATGCTTAAACGAAAGCAATGGACGGATGGCAGATTGATTTCTTGTTGGAAAAGCTCGTCTCAATTTTCCACGGCCTCGCATTGTCCATGCTCATATATATCAACCTTCACCCGGAAAGAAAACTCAAAGGTCACTAACATGAATTATTGATAAATTCAAAGCTGCGAAGCATTACAGATTCACAAGTACACTGATGGAAGAAATGTTGACTGTTACTGTGGAAAGAATAGACAAAGCAGTACATCAATTCCGTGGTCTAGCAAAAGAACAAAACTGCACACACTTCAAATGTGAGCATTTGTAAAATTCAGGAAGAACGTCATCGTGCAACAGGACCTGTGTCCATTGTTGGCGCCTTCCCAAAATTATGCTCCATCTCAAATGCAACACTGCTTTGGCTCGTGTCAGTTGACCTGTCAGCGGCGTACGCGTTGTAACCCGAGCTGGGGCCGCCGGTGTAGAAGCCGCCTTTTGCATCACCGCCCGTGCGGCCGTCCTCGAGCTCAAGGCACTCCTGCAGCTGCGCTACCACACCGGTCATGGTGGGTCGCTGCGTCGACGCCTGCGCAGTGCACCTGAGCGCGATGTCCGCGGCCTTCCACACGCCGTTGACGTCGTAGTCGTCGCCGCCGCGCATGCGCGCGTCCACCACGCCCTCGATGTTGCCTCGCTCCAGGCGCTGCTGCACCCACTGGATGACGCTGATGGGCTCCGGGTCACGCAGGATGGCCGGCTTCCCCGTGATTAGCTCTAGCAGCACGACGCCAAAGCTGTACACATCACTTTTGGTCGTTGGCTGCATCGTTGCATAGTACCTGATAGTTTTGGTTGCATGAATTGTTCTCCATTAGAGAGAGAGAGAGTTGGTAAAGGGCATTGGGATTGACATACTCTGGATCAACGTATCCGGGTGTACCAACAAGCGTGCTCGTCTATACATGAGTGTGGTTGTCACGATTGAAAACCTTGGACAAGCCAAAATCAGCAATCTTGCCCTCCAGCTTATCATTCAGTAAGATGTTGGTCGTCTTCACATCCCTATGAATTAGAGATGGGCTGCATCCCCTGTGCAGATACTCCAAGCCTGTACGTACATCAATCAGTGTTCACGCTTCTAGTAGAATCAAAAACTCAGTATCAATTGAACTGATAAATAAATTCATAAATAAGTACCTAGCGCTGATTCCAGTGCGATTCCGAGCCTCTGCCTCCAGGTTAAATATCTTCCACGGCTGCCTTTTCCAGCAAATGGATCGACAGAACGAGAAGCTCGTATCAGCATAAGCACGTCAAAATGATACCATTGATGAATAACACTTAAATCTTGGCAGTTTGAGATGGTACGGTGTGCAGTGCAAGCTTATCTACTAAAAGCTCAGATATGACGTACCTGCAATGTGCTCTTGCAGGGTTCCTTCAGACATGTACTCGTAGACAAGTGCCATGTACTCCCTATCCTTGCAGTAACCGATCATGGACACCAGATTCTTGTGATGAATCCGTGTTAAGATCTGAGCCTGAACAAATGATCATGACTAGTCAAATTCCAATGCAAAGTTTCCTGAAGCAAAAATTTATCTAAAAAATGGATTGCATCTGAAGAAATCCTACCTCTGCGAGGAACTCCTTGACACCCTGATTGGAAGACTCAGACCGCAGCTTGACTGCCACCTGCGTGCCATCCTCCAAGAAGCCATGGTAGACGTACCCGAAGCCGCCCCGGCCGAGCACTTGCTGGAAATAGTTTGTGATGACCTCTAATTCCTCGTACGTGAACCGACGGTTTTCAAGCTGCAGCGAGCTCTGCACATGGCTCGTCGTCTCATTTTGTGGCTTCACAGAGTTGCTCGTTGATCCTGATTGGCACATAAAACAGGCATAAGTTTTGTGTTCAGGTTGGCGAAAATATGCTGGAGCAGACAGTTGATGTGTACCTTGCTTTTTTCGTCGCGGCAAGCAGAAGAGCAGTACTACCACTGATATTATCACCACGACCAGAACTACAGGGATAGCAATGTAGATGGCTAGCTTGCTCTTCTCCTTCCCTTTCGTGATCTGAGCCTGACATGAATCGGCGTTGGTGCAAAGGTTTGAATTATTGCCATATCTACAAACAAATGAGATCGGTAGTTTTAGTCAAACAGTCAAGATATCATGCTTGCTACAACCGAATTAAAGAGAATCAGGAAAGTGACCTTAGATTTAGGGAGCCATCTTGAATTCTTTTGAGAAGTCCAGGGGGAATTGACCCACTGAGCTGGTTGCTTGTCAAATCTCTGTAAGAAACCAAATGCCAATGGTGTGAATCAACCCGGATCAGGCAAAACTTTACATGTTAGCAACTTACAAAACTTGTTTTTTAAAATGAACTTACAGAACTGTTAGTGAAGGTAATTGTGAAAGGGCATCAGGAATTGAGCCTGACAAGTTGTTGTGTGACAGATCCCTGCAACAAATATATGGACCATGATATGCCAGTCTTATTGTGCTTCAGAGATCGCACTACTTCGAGGCTGAAATAATAGATCAAGAACTCCACACATACAAATACTGGACGGCCTTGAGGTTTGCGAAAGAAGACCATATATCGCCGTTCAAACCACTGAAGGATAGGTTTCTGCAGAATGTCCGGCGAGTCAGTTAAGTTTAACCACAGTTTTGTTTCTTTTTTAAACCCAGTTTAAGCACAATAACTAGCTTCTATTTTTTCTTTCACATTTTGTCACGAGTCTTGATTGTTAGAGTTCTGTATAAATTGGAAGAACTTACACGCCGGTGATTCTTGAACGACTGGAAATGAAATAGCTGCATGTCAACCCGTTCCACGCAAAATTCTTCGGACCACACGGGTCACCCATCCAGTTCTTCTGCACCCGATACTTCTCCTTGATCGCCGTGATGGAAGATACTGTTAATAGCACCCAAGTTTTCAATGACACCCTGTTTTTTGCCTGATTAACCATGAGCTCACCTGCGTGTTCATGTATTTGTGTACATGCACGTACCGTCCTGGGAGTCCGTGCCGACGTTGGTGGTGGAGATGACGGAGAAAATCTCGATGGCGTTGATGATCGGCGGCAGCGTCGAGTTGGCGGTGGCGTTGATGGAGATGTTGTACTGCGCGTGGCCCCGGGAGGGGTTGGTGTTGTAGGTGGCGTCGGTGCGGAGGTAGTCTGGCGTGACGCCGCCCGGGTACCACAGCTTGCCGTTGAGGTTGATGTAGAACTGGCGCACCGCGTTGCTGCGGAGCAGCTGCAGCTCGGAGAAGTGCATGACGACGATGTACCCCAATGCCAAGTGGGAATCCCACGAGAACTCGATGTTTTTGGAGGCGTTGCGCGGCGTGATTGCCGTCTGCATCACCTTCGACGGCGCCTCGAAGAGATCGTTGTTGACGTTGATCACCTTGTTCGTCGTCGATATCTCGGCCCAGTTAGTGGCGTCGACCAAAGGGAACCATATTCTATCATGCGGATCATCAGGGTACCTGGCCAATCAATTTTGTTCGTGGTCAATTACTTCACAGCTGCTCCTGTCCCATTGCGTCAAGGATTTCTTTCGCTCACCTGACAATGGCCGTCTCATCAGTCGGGCCGAAGTTGATCCTGTCGAACAGGAACAGGCCCTGCAACGCGTTCACTTGCGGGTAGAGCGAGCTCATGGTGAGAGGCCTCAGCTCCAGCGCGGAGATGAACGGCGTCCCGGAGCCGGTGTTCACCAGGCACACCTGCACGAAGTCGTCCGGCACGACGACGATGGCCTCCAGGATCGCCACGCCGTCCGGGCTCGAGATATTCACCGTCCCCCAGAGATTGACGCCGATGTAGAGGTCGAAGACGGACAGCTTGTTCAGGCCGTCGTAGTTGCCGTACTTGAAGGTGGCGCGGAGGAGGTACTTGAGTCCGAGCACGAGGGACCGGAGCGTGTAGCAGTTGCGCACCCCGTCGGGGAAGCTGCGCACGTTGTAGTAGCGCTTGGAGAGCAGCGGCATCATGTACCCGGCCGAGATGTTGTAGTTCGTGCCGGCGTCGGTGAAGGCGGCGTCCGGGGAGTACGACAGCTTGGTGGTGTCGTCCACGTAGCTCCCCGTCCCCGGCAGACCACAGTCTATGCTGATGAAACCTGCAACCGCACACAACGCCTAATTGTTCCAGCGTGCATCCATGGTGCATTGTGCTGTGATGATGCCATCCACGCATGCTGAGCATACGTACCGTTGCTGTCGGGCTGGGTGTGAGCTTGACGCACTCCGGCGATGGCAGCGGTGGCGAGGCAGAGAAGCAGCAACCGCGACGTTGCCGCCATTGTTCTCGGCACCGATTGCCCCATTGCGCTTGCAAGCGCCAAAGGAGTACAATGTATGTTTAGCTCTATTTGCCCCTTCTATACATAATACATGCACCAATTCTCCCAACAGCTGTAATCCAGAAAAAAGAGGCAAATTTCTCAGTAGCTAGCACATTGATCGCATCAACACTACCACAAAATAACCACGTCAGCAATGTAAGTGAGCCACCTTTTGGTAGGTCCGGCATGTCAGTGACTGTACGATTGTGGCAACAACTAACTGATTCGGTGGGCATGGGCCCACGTGTAGTAGACTTCTAACTTCTTCTACGTGCCGGAAATTGGCAAATTGCAAGTGGGAGGTTGTCCGGATACTTGTGGGTGGATAGTTCGTGCCTGGAAGAAGCCATTGACCATCTTTTCTCAAAAGAAAAAAAAAGGAAAAGAAGAGAAAAGAAAATAATCCATTAGCAAGGTCGTTACGTACCATGGTGCCGTGCAGAAGAATTTGTCTCTACAAGTCGTCAGATTAATTTAGATTCTGAAAGTTGCATTCTGCTGGATTGAAGAAACTGCTCTGTTTATTGTACTGAACAAATTTTCAATTTTCACTGTCATCGATAATTTTGCAAGCATGTTTATAGCCTGTAAATGTAGGTGCTGGCTTCCATGTGTCAAACTATTTCTGAGCGGTTAGTGATTGGCAAATGGCAAGCTTCTGTCAGGGAATGGCGGCGATGGTTTGCCCATTACTTCTAAGTTGAGGCATCAGGCACGGTGCCCGACAACGTATATGCTTTTTGTGATACTCCTCCACCTTAAATATTCATTGCTAAATAAGAGTGTGCTCAATCTTCAAGCTCCGTATGATCTTTTATTAGATGTTTTGTGAGTGTATCATATGGTGGTATCAGTGTGTATCTGCGTGTTGTAAGAAGTTTTTTTATTAAAAAAGAGGGTGCTCGACAACTTATAGTTAACTCACTGTAATACTGTATGCTGTTCTTGCAGTTATTCATGTACCTAGCTACGAGTCTGTCAGCCGCACGTTTCATTTTAAATGAGCATTTTTTTTTTGAATTTTTCTAAATGAGCATTCGCAATGGATTCTCATAAGGATGGATATCATTCTACCTAGGAGGCCCATTTGGATGGTACGAATACCGGCCCAACCCATATGGATGGGTCGGAAATTCGGCTCAAATTCTGCGCCTATACACATGGGTTGGGCCGAGATTCGGCCCATCCAAACAGGTCTGGATGTACGATTTGTCCATTTTTGCGTATTTATGCTGTGGGCCGATAGTTGGCTTCATGCTAACTTTGACTCACCGCCGTTGGGGAAGTGATCAATACAGACAAAAATCACACCCATTAGATCCTTCCAGATATGATTGGGTGATTTGCATGTTCCCTCAAAAACAAGCACTACCTCCTATTCCCTGTATGTTCGATAAAGCTTAATATTCTCTCGTAGTATGCCGCTTACCTCCGAACCGTAAAAGATATTCTCTCCGATTGCAAATGTAAGTCGTTTTAGATTTGTACATAGAGATTAAGAAAGTAGATCAAATGACTTTGCTGCTTTTTATTTATTCTGTATTGGAAAAGATAACTCATTCATTTGTGAGAGTGATAGTATTTATTAAACAATGATAAGAAGAGAAAAAAGAGAAAAAAGTGCATAAAAGTTCAAAAATAACTTATATTTAAAGAATAATTGAGAAGACTAAAACAACCTATATTTACAATCAGAGGGAGTAGGTACCATCTATCATATGGCTTTCTAACTCCACTTCTTTTTCTCATCGTTCCGCTCGGATCCATGGTTATTTAGCCTTAAGGTGATCCTAGGTGATTCACATAAGATTTCATGTGCCTCATGCTACTCAGATCAGAGCATAAACTAATGATACTTTCGGCTATGAAGAAACCAATGCGTCGAGAATGAATCCTGAATGGTTATAAAGCCACACCCAATCCTGAATGGTTATAAAGCGTAGCTCTTGTTCATTTTCTCTTTCTTTGATCAAGCGCAGCGAAAAGCTTTTCTGGTATGTTGCATGTATTCTATGACGAAATCCAGTGACCAGCGGGTTTAAGCGAGACCGACGGAGGCATGTTGATTTCTTGCTGATGCCGATTTCAACTTTCCATGCCCTCCCGTTGAAAATGCTCGTATAAATTTAAAGTTCACCGGGGTTTGTGCTCGTATTTTTTTAATTAAACTCCGAAAGAAATAAACATGCACATATGGTGTGCTCAATAGTCAAAGCGTGTGTCCAAGTGTTATGTGCGATTACGAGGCACGAGCATTTCCTACGATCCCGCTGCGCCCTTTCCTGCGGCGCAAGGGCAGAGACGCGACGCCGGGAATTGACCCGCGCGCCGGCTTCTCCGCAGCGTGGCGGCGGCGCGGCATACGGTTTGGCTAGTCCCATGTGGCTGGGACCGACCGACCACAACCCTGACCCTGAAACCAGCCAACGCTCGACGGCACTGCCTCTGAGCGAGGCGGGTTTGCTTCCGTCCGACGAGTATCATCATCCGGCCGCATCGCATCGCATCGCCGCCTGCCCATCCCCACAAAGCCCAAACTCGCCTGCAGAAAAGCATCCACCGCGCACTGAAGCCAAGAAGCCAATCCTCGCCAATTCCAACGCACCGGTGAAGAATCGCCGGGTCGGGTCGGGTGCCGACCGCCCGGCCGAGGCTATCGCCGCTCGCGTCTCGCAAAAACCGCGACACAACTCCAGGGTAGTATCCACCGCGCCAAACTGCCGGCAAAACCACGAACGCGCAGCTCAAAACCAGGCGACTCGTCTGGCCCACCCGGCCCTCTCTTTCCTCCCATCGCAGGTAGCATTATTAAACCACCGGAAATGCGACCGCCTCGGCCGCTTCTGGCAGCGAAGTAATTGAGCAAGTAGAGCTAAACCTCGGGAACGCCCCCCCCCCGGGCAAGCGCGGCACACCCGAAGCATCCTTCCGTTCCAGATCGCCCCCCATGGCGTCGCACATCATCCTGCCCCCGGACGACAACGACGAGCACCGTCAGGAGGAGGAAGGGGACGAGCGGGAGCGGGAGCGGGGGCATGACGAGGGCGGGCCCCCAGAGCAGGCGGCGAAGGCGGCGCTGCCGTTCTCCGCGTCGTGCGTGCGGATCTCCCGCGACTCGTACCCCAACCTCCGCGCTCTCCGCAACGCCTCCTCCGTCAGCCTCGCCGATGCCGCCTACGTCAAGATCTCCGAGGGCGACTTCGGGTACGTCCTCGACGACGTGCCGCACCTCACCGACTACCTCCCCGACATCCCGGTGAGAACCGACACCTTTCCCCTCTCGCCTGCCCTGTTGCTCTAGCGAGATCGCTCCGGAGAGACAGGTTTATGGTGCTGCGCTTTGGTACGGTCGGTTCCGGTCCGCCGATGGTCTTTGTGGTGTCCGCTTTTGGGCGGGTGAGGTGCTCCGAGTAGCCGATTTTTGGTGGAGATTGCTTGCTTGTTGGCTGCCGTGTTTCTGGGATTTCTGTCATGGAGATCCATTTTTGGAGACTAGGATGCTGTAGCAGTTGAGCGTTCGGTGCTGTTTATTTAGTTAAGATTGGAAGAGGGGCAGAATAGAACAAATGAATTCTTAAACTGTTAAAGTTACTGGTATTGTGTGGATTCATTGCCATTGTTGGAGCATGAAAATGTGTCTCGGACAGAGTACAGTGAGAGGTCCGCTCATCGGAGAGGGCTCAATCTTGGGATGGCCAATAGCCATGAGGAGAGAAGGAGAGAGTGTGTATTAGTGGGGAAAGATCTGGAGTCCCCTTACCTGCCTCTCTGGGGCTCTTTTATAGACACAAGGAGCAGGGGTAATTTCCAGCCTGCTCTTAAGATATTATGTTACAATAATATTATCCGAGGGTATTTTGGTTCTTTCATCCCTTTACATGTGAGGTGGTAGCTGGGATACTATAATCGCAATAATGGTTGCGCCACATATCGTCTAAATATCTCATGGCTAGGGTGTTTTCCTAATAGCACCTTCTCATCCGCCAGTTTCGAGATCTCGAGGGGCGAGCGGATGTATAGAGAACTAGCTTCAGCCCCCCCCCCCCCCCCTGTTTTTTTTTTCTTCTGAAGTCAGGTTATCTCGGACCGTTCCCTGTCGTTGTAGCGTGGACGTCTGAAGCAAGGAGCGAAGGCTCACGACGATGCTTGACGAAGGCGAAACTGTCCGGAGTACTGTGGCGAGGGTCGGAGGTGAAGTCGCCGGCGAGGCTGAGGAGGGCAGTCTGTGACCCCCTCAGCATGTAGTTGTGACGATGCTCGACAGAGACGAGGTTGTCAGGAGCACCACATCGGGGGTCGGAGGTGAAGTAGACGACGAGGCTGAGGGGGGCAGTCCGTGACCTCCTCAGCATGTAGTTGTGGCAACGCTCGACGAAGGTGAGACCAACCAGAGTGTCGCGGCGAGGGCCGGAGGTGAAGTCGCCGGTGAGGCTGAATGGGGCAGTCCACGACCCCCTCAGCATGTAGTCGCGGCGATGCTCGACGGAGGCGAGGCCGTCCGGAGCACCATGGCATGGGCCGGAGGTGAAGTCGACGGTTAGGTTGAGGGGGGCAGGCCGCGACCCCCTCAACATGTAGTCACGGTGATGCTCGACGGAGGTGAGGCCGTCCAGAGCACTGCGGCGAGGGCCGGAGGTGAAGTCGCCAGCGAGGCTGAGGGGGCAGTCCGCGACCCCCTTAGCATGTAGTTGTGACGACTCTCGACGGAGGTGAGGCTAGCCGGAGCATCGCGGCGAGGGCTAGGGTTGAAGTCATTGGCGAGGCTGAGGGGGCAGTTCGCGACCCCCTCAGTATGTAGTCGTGACGATACTCGACGGAGGCGAGACCGGACGGAGCACCGCAGTGGGCACTGGAGGTGAAGTCAACGGTGAGGTTGAGGGGGGCAGTCCGCAACCCCCTTAGCATGTAGTCGCGGTGACTCTCGACGGAGGGGAGGCTGGCCGGAGTGTCGCGGCGAGGGCCGAAGGTGAAGTCGCCAGCGAGGCTGAGTGGAGCAGTCCGCGACCCCCTTAGCGTGTAGTCGCGGCGATGCTCGACGGAAGCGAGGGCGGTCGGAGCATCGTGGCGAAGGCTGGAGGTGAAGTCATCGGCGAGGCTGAGGGGGTCAGGTCGCGAGCCCCTAAGCATGTAGTCGCAGCGATGCTTGACAGAGGCGAGGCCGTTCGGAGCACCGCAGCGGGGGCTGTAGGTGAAGTCAACGGCGAGGTTGAGGGGGGCAGTTTGTGACCCCCTTAGCATGTAGTCGCGGCGACGCTCGACGGAGGTGAAGTCGCTGGCGAGGCTGAGGGGGCAGTCCATGACCCCCTTAGCATGTACTTGCGACGATGCTCGACGGAGGCGAGGCTGTCCGAAGCACCGCGGCGAGGGTTGAATGTGAAGTCGACGGCCATGCTGAGGGGGCATGTCGCGACCCTCTCAGCATGTAGTCGCGGCGATGCTCGACGGAGGTGAGGCCGTTCGAAGCACTGCGGCGAGGGCCGGAGGTGAAGTCGCCGGCGAGGTTGAGGGGCAGTCCGCGACCCCCTCAGCATGTAGTTGCGGAGACTCGACGGAGGGGAGGTCGGCTAGAGCGTTGCGGTGAGGGCCAGAGTTGAAGTCACCGGCGAGGCTGAGGGGGGCAGTTTGCGACCCCCTCACCATATAGTCGCGGCGATACTCAACGGAGGCGAGGCCGGACGGAGCACCACGGCGGGGGCCGAAGGTGAAGTCGACGGCGAGGCTGAGGGGGGTAGTCCGCGACCCCCTCAGCATGTAGTCGCGGTGACGCTCGACGGAGGGGAGGCCGGTCGGAGCGTCGCGGCGAGGTCCGGGGTGAAGTCGCTCGCGAGGCTGAGGGGGGCAGTCCGCGACCCCCTCATCATGTAGTCGTGGCGATGCTCGACGGAAGCGAGGCCGGCCGGAGTGTCCCGGCGAGGGCTGGAGGTGAAGTCGTCGGCGAGGCTAAGGGGGGCAAATCGTGACCCCCTCAACATGTAGTCGCGACGATACTCGATGAAGGCGAGGCCATCTGGAGCACCATTGCTGGGCCCGGAGGTGAAGTTGATAGCGAGGCTGAGGGGGGCAGTCTGCAACCGCCTTAGCATGTAGTTATGACGATGCTCGACGGAGGCGAGGCTGAGGGGTCGCCATGATGACGGCGAAGCCCCACAACCAACCTATCCCGAGTCCCACTCAAGTTTCTCAGGATCTTGACCCTTGCATTGTTCATGATCCAGTGTTGTGCGGTGCCCGCCATCATGGGCTTTCTGACCCTGGCTCCCCTCCTGTTTCGGTCGCAAGCAAGCGGTGGGTGCGTCCTGCAACATACGTGCGGTGTGTACTACGCAGAGTGTCATCTCCCACCCCCTCGCCTTTCGGTTGCGAGTGAGTGGAGTGCGTGTTTGTAGCAATCGAGGTTATGCTGTCGAGGTCTGGAGGGTTTTTAGACCTCGACGCTCATTGCGAAGAGTTTTTTAGACCTCGACGCTCATAGCAGAGGGTTTTTAGACCTTGACGCTCATGACAGAGGGTTTTTACACCTCGACGCTCATGGCAGAGGATTTTTAGACCTCGAGGCTCATAGCGGAGGGTTTTTAGACCTTGACGCTCATGGCGCGCGGGGGGGGGGGGGTGGGTGGGTGGGTGGGTTAGACCTCGATGCTCATGGTGGGGGTTTTTAGACCTCGACGCTCATGACAAAGGGTTTTTATTGTTATGCACTATGCGACACTATCTGAGCAAGGATATGACTTAAGTTTAAGTTTTGTACGTATAGTTTATGGGCGAATAGCTAACTACAGTAGAAGCTGGGGGCGTGGCTCGGAGCCGTAGTGGCCTGTGGTCGCCTGTAGTACCGAGCAAAACCTCCCTACTGGTGCTGGTAGGAGGCGCAATGATGAGATCGGGCCTCACGCTGCAACGGCATGCAAGCTTTTTTGACCATGCTCACAGCTCGCAGGACCCTAAACCTGCATTGGCCTATCTAAACAGGCCCAGCAGTTTGTTAGCAGCTAGGGGTTGAAAAGTGTGATAAGACCCGGCTATCTGACAAAAAGATAAGCTTGCCAGTGGCAAGGACACACGGGCTCTACAAAATTCAAGAGCTATCCTTCAGTACCATGCACCTACGCCTTGTGATACAGACCATAGACTATAGAGACTCAGCACGCGTACAATAAGTAAATAAATATACTACTACTATCTCCACGAGAACAAATATCTCAAAGACATGATCTGGCCCTGCGAGGGCTTTAGTCAAACATAGCGGTGCCATGCCCTGCTGTGGACAGTGCATGTGTCGGGTGGACCCATACCTTTTGACTAATCCAACCTTCTGTAGTACTTTCTATATGGCGGAGTAGCCACAACCACACTATTTAGATGAGCATGCTCTCTTTTTACTATTATTTCTCCTAGCACAAGCGTGACCCATCACGCTGATGCGAGTGGCTACGTCGACATGGCCAGCATGCCCAGCTTTCTAGGTGCCCTATACCCATGACAGAGAGCTACTACCGTCAACGTAGTCATGCTGTGTGACGTACGCAACCAACCTAGCAAGGAGTGCATGGACATGCCTGGTCACATGCATGTATCATGGACGTACCTGTCGCCGAGCTCGGAGGTGCCCAAGGGGTCCTCGCATTCCTTTTGGAGGGTGTGTAGGGGTGTGCTCTGGCTCGCGCTCGTAGGTGTGGCCGAGTGCGAGCTGGCGTGTGCGCATGTGCATAGTTAGGACATGTTTCGCTCGCTTGGCCGGTGGCACGCCGCCGTGCGATGCTTGTGGTCATTGCACGTGCATCAAATCGCGCCTGCTCGCATGGCGACGACACGTTGAGGCCGAAGATGACCTGCACACCGGCGTCTTGCCTCGCGCTACTCGGTGCCGTTTCTCTTGCTTTCTCCTTTCAACAAGCCTCTTTGTTCAAATCCCCACAGACGATGCGCTGTTGGAGCACGAAAAAGTGTCTTGGACAGAGTGTGGCGAGAGGCCCGCTCATTAGAGATGGCTCAAGCTTGGGGATGGCCAATTGCCTTGAGGAGAGGAGTGTGTATCAACGGGGAAATATCTAGAGTCCTCTTGCCTGCCCCTGTGGGGCTCTTTTATAGAGAGAAGGGGCAGGGGAAATTACCAAATTACCCCTAAGATATTATGTTAAAATAATGTACATACGATGGTATTTTGGACCTTTCACCCTTTTACATGTGAAGGTGTAACTGGGATACTATAATCGCAATAATGATGCCGCTACATGTCGTCTAAATATCTCATGGCTGGGGCGTTTCCCCCAACAGCCATATTGTTAGATGGGAGATTTCAGTGGGTACAATGGAGGATATGCTCAGTATAGGAAACAAGGTACTACTATTGTCTGGTTTGCGCTCCCAGCCAAAGCAGTTATTGATCAGCCAAATCATGGAAATTTGTAGTAAAAAGGTGGACTATATTGATGATATCTGTCTATTTTGATTGAAGTGTGCTGGATTTAATTCACTTGAGAAAGTAAAACTACGATGGTTGAGCTGATAGTTTGCTATTTTGTTCTTGTTGACAGATTTATCCTAATCCATTGCAAGATCATCCGGCCTATTCAACTGTCAAGTATGGATTGCCTTCCTTATACATTGTTTGACTGCTTTCAATTAGTCAATTTCTTCCATGCGTGTGTTGGTGTGCAATATGTTAAGCTGGAATTTTTTTCTCATCATACCAGGCAGTATTTTGTCAATGAAGATGACACTGTACCTCAAAAGGTAAAAAGTAAATGTTAATTTATATTTCACCATTGATATTGTGGTCAATGGTGAATTTACAAGCAGTTATATCTGTTGCTCTTACAGGTGGTTGTTCAGAAGAACAGTCGGCGCGGTGTTCACTTCCGTCGTGCCGGGCCTCGTCAGAAGGTATGATACACTAGCCACCTCCTTTAATTATGGCAACACATCACTTGTTTCTAGGCTGACAGAAACCTTTGGACTTGGACCTTATTAGGTTTATTTTGACTCTGATGAAGTGAAAGCCTGCATTGTAACTTGTGGAGGTCTCTGCCCTGGTCTTAACACCGTTATCAGAGAACTGGTTTGTGGCTTGTCACACATGTACAATGTCAACAAAATCTATGGAATACAGGTGTGTATCCCCTTCTTAATGGACACAATAGATTGTTAAAGTCCAATCTTACATCTCAGACATGCTTTTTACCCCCCTATAGTTTGCTGCTGTTCAAAAAGGAATGGCCAGTATACTTTAGGTTCTTACCACAGCTTATTAAGCATCTCATGTTTTAGTGTGTCCTCTAAAGAATTCTGATCGTCTTTTATATTTATTTTCATTCATTCTAATAAAATAGCTGCAGGTTGAATGTGTACTAATGTGGATGTTTCAGTCAAATGTGCGTGTGAAATGTTTTATTATGGATTTATGGGACAACAATCAATATGTGTGCTGACTGGTAGGTTTAATATGGTAGCTCATGTGGTAGACTGGTAGGATGATGAAAGGTCTAGGGTAATCAAAATTTGATCATCTTATATTTAAAGTTTGACTATCTTAAACATGTTATTACCAATTACAGAATGGATACAAGGGCTTCTATTCTAGCAACTACCTTCCCATGACACCAAAGAGTGTCAATGACATTCACAAAAGGGGTGGTACAGTTCTGGGAACATCACGAGGTGGTCATGATACAAAAAAGATTGTTGACAACATTCAAGATCGTGGAATTAATCAGGTAAAGATGAGTGAACAAATTGCACCCTTTGTCATAACTCTTCTGATTGGATGTTGACTGATATACTTGCACACCTTACCCAGGTGTATATCATCGGCGGAGATGGAACTCAGAAGGGAGCGTATGAGATCTTCAAGGTAATTATCACTGGCATGTGGTACTCATGACATTTATTTTGTTCAGCATAGATTATAGAGGAACGTGGTATTAGAAGCCTCTAGAAAATTACACTGTAGTAATAGGTATTTAGTACTGCTGATTTTATTAACATTTGCTACTCTGAAAACATCATTGTCAACATGTATGCATTCTAGTGGCAAGATGATATGTGGAAAATCAAACAGTGCATTTTATTGAAGATATCCTTTACTCTGTTTCATCACTTTCGAAATACTGGCAGGAAATTCGAAAACGTGGCCTAAAAGTTGCTGTGGCTGGAGTTCCCAAGACAATAGATAATGACATAGCGGTAATATTTTGCACAATATGTATATTTTCATATGCAGAAGCCTTTATACACATCCTGTTAACATGACCACTCATATGAGGATGTGACATGCCAATCTCTTGGTTCTTAGATTATCGACAAGTCCTTTGGTTTTGATACGGCTGTGGAAGAGGCCCAGCGTGCCATTGATTCAGCTCATGTGGAAGCTTGCAGTGCTGAGAATGGAATAGGCTTAGTAAAACTGATGGGTCGTTATAGTGGTTAGTTTTCTGACACATCTCATACAGATGCCTGCCATCTCTTTGTGCTATCTTAATGATGTCTTTGACTTGAAAGCACCTACCAGACTTATAATAAAAAGAAGGAAAAAACCCCAATTATCTTAATCTTTCACCAGGCACTCTTAGTTCACATAGCATATTTCCATTCTTAATACTGACTGAAGAGCTCTTGTTTTTTTCTTTCCTTCAAACACCATGAAGTTACCGACTTGTCTGCTGCTTCCTTTCATCTTTTTTTTTTTGACCGGAATGTTTCCTTTCATCTTCTTGTTTGTACATTCTTATGTTGCCCTACTATTGCAGGGTTCATTGCGATGTATGCTACTCTTGCTAGCCGAGATGTGGTAAGTTGATGCCATCCGTACCTGCAGGATGTTATATTTTACTTCAATTCATTCTCTGATTCTTGTTTGTTGGAGTACTTTTTCAAACAGTGGTATTTTAGTTCTTTTTTTTTTCTTTCCTGATTCATTACCTCACTTCCAATTTCCATAGGACTGCTGTTTGATTCCAGAGTCTCCGTTTTATATGGATGGAGAAGGTGGATTGCTTCAATATATTGAAAGGAGGCTGAAAGAGAACAAACACATGGTTATTGTTGTTGCTGAGGGAGCAGGACAGGATCTTATTGCAAAAAGTATAGCCATATCAGATCAACAAGATGCATCTGGAAATAAATTGCTTCTTGATATTGGCCTTTGGTTGACTCACAAGATAAAGGTACATACCCAAAAAAATTTTTGCCACTGGATTCAATTCAGTTCTCTATCTTGTAATTTTGGTATTCACTGTCTCATAGATTACTGGGAACTATATAATACTACCATATGTGTTGCTTGAAGGTTTCAATTAATAATCCTTGCACTTGTACTAATTTCTTGTAGGATTACTTCAAGAGCAAAAGGATGGAGATGACAATTAAATACATAGGTAGCTATTTAACTAATTGTGTTATTTTTACAATGGATATGGTTTTGAAACAATTTATAGATCTTATTGTTAACATATTCCATATATATTGGCAGATCCTACCTACATGATCCGTGCTATTCCAAGCAATGCATCTGACAATGTCTACTGCACACTTCTGGCACACAGTGCCATCCATGGGGCAATGGCAGGGTATAGCTTTACCGTTGGAATGGTCAACGGCAGACATACCTACATACCTTTCTATGTGAGTATTGAGTAACAACCCCTTATTTATTTACATAGGCAGTATGCCGTTCTTGTTCCAGTTGAGAACGCATCACCCGCTTGAACTTCCATCACCTCTTTCGCTTCCTGGCTTCTTGCACAAGCGGCAGTTATGCTTCGGAGTACAGACAAAGTAAAACATGTTATCAAACAGAACTAGACCAATTCAAAAGAGTTCCACTGCATTTGGAATTTTATATACTAATGATAGACGCTGAAATTTTCTTTTGATGGCAGAGGGTGACATCCACAAGGAACAAGGTTAGGATCACTGACAGGATGTGGGCGAGGCTGTTGTCGTCAACCAACCAGCCAAGCTTCTTGAGTCAGAAGGACATCGATGAAGCGAGCGAGGCCGACAGGTTGGCCAATAGGCCACCGCTGCCAGTGGTCGCCAGCCATCGCATGGCGAACTCCTTCGAACAATCTTCATCGACTTCTGCAAATGGCGATATATAGTGATTGTCGGTGCACCGCAATTGTGTACAAGAGCTATTACTATCCTTTCGAGTTTTGAGGCCTGGGCAGCTTGGCCACTTTCGATATGCAAATGCCTTGTGTAGAGGGACACACGGATACTATCCTGATGGCACGCGTAATAAAATGAACACCATTGATGAAGCTGCACACTCACTATCTTGTATTGCTTCAGAATATGCAGAGTTGTTTTGCTCAAACAAGAATATGCAGAGTTGTGCCATCAGGTACCCCCCCCCCCCCCCGATTGAGCGGATGTATTGAGCGGATGTGACACCAGCTGATGATCGCCTGCCCTTAGATCATGGCCCAGGGGCTACCATGGATCCGTCCCCGTGTGTAATGAACTCACTTTACCAACGTGATGGCTCCTGGCTGGTCAGATGTTAGGCTTGCATCTTAGCGACGTTGATGGTCTGCAACTCTGCATCATTTGCCAGATTTCACGGTGGCCGGGCCGGCATCCGCCAAGCCGGAATCCTGAATCGAGGTTGGCGTTGTCACAGAAATGAGAGGCCGCGACCAACTGGCGTAGGATACTTATTTTATTTTAGAACACGGTAGATAGCACAATCTGCAGCCCAGCTTGGTTACCAGCAGCACAGCAGAAGAAATGCGTGCAGGCATGTAACCATGTTGTGTCCGCATTCTAAATATTCGGTCTGCTCACAATAAACTAGTACCAGTGGCACTTAAGTACGCGCCTTTCATAAACTGGAAGTTTTTTTTTTTTTGAGACAGTCATAAACTGAAAGTTGGACACAATCAGTATGTGCTTTGTGCTGTCTTTCTTGCGCAAAATGCCAGATCAAGTACAGACTTGTGGAAGCTAGTAGTCTAGTACCTACACATACAGGCTGCAAAACAAGTCGGCAAAACAATTTATTACAATGAAAATATATAAAAAAATATGAGTACAAGAATAATACTGGTACTACACAGTGCAGTTTCGTCAATCAACTAGGGTGCAATATTGGACAATCTAGAGTCTCGAACGACTTGCAGAGACAAACTACCCTGCGTGGTACGCTGCAATCTTCGTGGTCCCTATGACGAACTGCTCACAGCCACCTCTGCACGAACACCCTCCAAAATTCCGATCGAAATTTCCGGCGCAGCGAAAAAGTCCGAAGTCCACTGGCCACGGGCCCACCGAAGTCGGGCTCCCAAGTCGTGCGTCCAGCAAGGCCGTTGACCGGCCCTTATGCAAGTAAACGCCCCGCCCATGTGAATGTGTGATCCGCTCGTATCTTCCTCGGCTAACCTGCCACTATCACAGCCACTCACTGGCATGAAGGTCCCCCAAAGAGATGGCCAACGATGGTTCGATCAGGGCCCACTGGTCAGTGATTTATTCGTATATGTTTTATCGTATGCCAGGGCGTCGTCGACGACTTGATCATGGTGGTGTTGATGTGAGCGATGTGCTTAGCTAGAGGGAGATTTTTTTAGAACAGCCGGTGACAGAATACTGTCTAATGTCTAGAATAAGAACCGCTGCTTGCATATGTAGTGTGCTTAGCTAGAAGGAAAGCACAGAGTTGAACATATATTACGTTCAGGTAGTTGCTTGCATGTGCAATGGAGCAATCAACGCCGACAACAATGGAGCCGGCAAGGTCGTGGCTGCTGCTTCTCTGCCTCGCCGCAGTCGCCACCGCCGGCGTACTCCAAGCTCGCGCCCAGCCTGACAGCATAGGTATGCTCACATCTCGTCCGGTTTCACAACATTTCGGATCCTAGCTACTGCTTGCATGGATGGCTGACGTCATCACGACACATTGCAATGCACCATGCACGATTGAAGAACCGGGCGTTGTGTGCGGTTGCAGGCTTCATCAGCGTAGACTGTGGCTTTCCGGGGACGGCGAGCTACGTGGACGACACCACTAAGCTGTCGTACGCCCCGGACGCCGCCTTCACCGACGCCGGATCGAACCAAAACATCTCGGCCGTGTACATCACGCCGAAGCTCGGCAAGCGCTACCTCAACATGCGCAGCTTTCCCGACAGCTCGCGCAGCTGCTACACGCTCCGGTCCCTCGAGGCAGGGCTCAAGTACATCCTCCGCGCCACCTTCATGTACGGCAACTACGACGGCCTCAGCCGGCCGCCCATCTTCGACCTCTACGTCGGCGTCAACTTCTGGAGCATGGTGAACATCACGAGCGCCGACAGCCCGGTGATCCTGGAGGCCATCGTCCTCGTGCCGGATGACTTCGTGCAGGTCTGCCTGGTGAACACCGGATCCGGCACGCCGTTCATCTCCGGGCTGGATCTGAGGCCGCTCAAGAGCTCGCTCTACCCGCAAGCGAACGCGACGCAGGGCCTGGTCCTGCTCGGCAGGATCAACTTCGGCCCGACCGATGATACGGACATCGTCAGGTCAGCAAAAGATCACAGTCCATCACCTGGTTTTCCCCACTAAATCAATCTGAAGAGCGATATCCTTGACGTAATTAACGTGGAATAACGAAGTAATTGACCGCGAAAACCAATGATTGGTCAGGTACCCCGATGATCCACACGACAGGTTCTGGTTCCCCTGGGTCGACGCCAACAGCTGGAACTCTCTATCGACGACATTGAGGGTGCAGAACATAGACAACGACCTGTTCGAGGCGCCGTCAAAGGTGATGCAGACGGCGATCACTCCGCGCAACGCCTCCAAGAACATCGAGTTCCGCTGGGACTCGGAGCCGCAGCCCAAGGACCCGACGCCGGGGTACATCGGCATCATGCACTTCTCCGAGCTACAGCTCCTGTCCGGCAATGCCGTGCGCCAGTTCTACATCAACCTCAACGGCAAACCGTGGTACCCGAAGGCCTTCACGCCGGAGTACCTCTACAGCGACGCCACGTACAACAGCAACCCCTATCGGGGCCTTGCTCGGTACAATATCTCGATCAACGCCACCGCCAACTCGACTCTGCCGCCGATCATCAACGCTGTCGAGGTCTTCTCCGTCATCTCCACCACCAACGTTGCCACAGACTCCCAGGACGGTACGTACACGTAGTCACGTAGACAGATACATGCATGAGCTGATGATTAAGCAAAGCGGGAGTATTACTGAAAAATTAACTTATGTGAAATTGGCAGTATCTGCCATCACGGCGATCAAGCAGAAGTATCATGTCCAGAAGAACTGGATGGGTGACCCGTGCGTTCCGAAAACTCTCGCGTGGGATGGGTTAACATGCAGCTATGCCATTTCCAGTCCTCCAAGAATCACCGCCGTGTAAGTAGCTCAAATTTCCACAGAACACTGAAAGATGCGAAGGAAAAGGAAAGCTAGGTAACTGTTGTTAAACTGAGCTACTGGGCATTCATATTTTGCAGAAACCTATCATTTAGTGGTCTGAACGGAGATATATCCACTTCTTTCACAAATCTCAAGGCCGTCCAATACCTGTACGTGTGGAGTTCATGATCTATTTTAATTTCGTAATGGATCACCGAAACAAAATAAGGTGTCATATCTTGGTCCACGTCTTGCAGGGATCTGTCACACAACAACTTGACAGGCTCAATTCCTGACTCCCTTTCACAATTATCTTCACTGACAGTTCTGTAAGTCTTCTGATTTGCCAAATTTTGGACATTGCCTTTCGAATTTATTTTTGAATATTCCTATGTATCTCGTTGGCTAATGTGATATCATTTGATTTCTTTCAGAGATTTGACAGGGAATCAACTCAACGGATCAATTCCCTCTGGACTCCTCAAAAGAATTCAAGACGGCTCCCTAAATCTGAGGTCCACTCCATTACTCTTTTGGTTTTAGCAAACATGGTATTCCATTACTGCTTGACACTTTGACAGTACGATTAAATTAGTACTATCTTTATCTCATCTGTTTGTAGATATGGCAACAATCCAAACCTCTGCACAAACGGCAATTCGTGTCAGACGACGAAAGCGAAGAGCAAGCTAGCCATCTACATTGCCGTGCCTGTAGTTCTGGTTGCGGTGATCGTATCAGTGGTAGTACTACTCCTCTGCTTCTGTAGAGGAAAAAAGCAAGGTGACACATCAGCTGTCTGCTCTATCTGTTTCCCCGTCATCCTGAACACAAATCTGACGCTTGTTGCGTCGACACTGCCATTCAGGATCAATGACCAACGCCGTGAAGCCTCAGAACGAGACGCCGATGAGCTATGTGCCAACAGGTGACGCGTACGCGCAGAGCTCGCTGCAGCTTGAGAACCGCCGGTTCACGTACAGGGAGCTGGAGATGATCACGAACAACTTCCAGCGCGTGCTCGGCCGGGGAGGGTTCGGGTTGGTCTATGATGGGTTCTTGGAGGATGGCACTCAGGTGGCTGTCAAGCTGCGGTCTGAGACTTCCAATCAGGGTGTCAAGGAGTTCCTCGCCGAGGTAGGATTTCTTCAGATGCGGTTCTTGTTTGCAGATACTGATTTGCATCTGGACTTAGTAGACTTTGCAGCGAAATTTGATTGGTCATGATCACTTGTTCAGGCTCAGATCTTAGCACGGATTCATCACAAGAATCTGGTGTCCATGATCGGTTACTGCAAGGATGGGGAGTATATGGCACTTGTCTACGAGTACATGCCAGAAGGCACCTTGCAAGAGCATATTTCAGGTATGCGAAGTTGTTTAGCAGCTCGGCGCTTCAACTTGAATGGTCCATTATAACACTTCAAACCGCCAAAATGCTGATCCATTTGCAGGAAATGGCCTCAATGGAGGATTCTTAAGCTGGAGACAGAGGCTCCGAATCGCATTGGAATCTGCACAAGGTGACAATTTTCGAATTCATCTGCAGTCAGATTGTTATTGAAGGTTTCGTTTTGCTTGAAGCGTGAACACTGATGATGTGCATGCAGGGCTGGAGTACCTCCACAAGGGGTGCAACCCGCCTCTCATTCACAGGGACGTGAAGGCGACCAACATCCTACTAAACGCCAAACTGGAGGCCAAGATTGCTGATTTTGGCTTGACCAAGGCTTTCAATCGCGACAACGACACTCACGTGTCCACGAACACACTTGTTGGTACACTCGGATACGTTGATCCCGAGTACGCCAACCCCGTAGCTCTTTACCAAATCTCTTTTCTTTTCCATTTTCTCTCCAGATACTTCATGCAACCCAAACGTGCAGGTACCATGCAACGATGCAGCCGACGACCAAGAGCGACGTGTACAGCTTCGGCGTCGTGCTGCTAGAGCTGATCACGGGTAGGCCGGCCATTCTGCGGGACCCGGAGCCCACGAGCATAATCCAATGGGCGCGGCAGCGCCTAGCGCGAGGCAACATGGAGGGCGTCGTGGACCCGCGCATGCGTGGCGACCACGACGTCAACAGCGTGTGGAAGGCTGCGGACATCGCGCTCAAGTGCACCGCACAGGCCTCAGCGCAGCGGCCCACCATGACCGACGTGGTGGCGCAGCTGCAGGAGTGCCTCGAGCTGGAGGAGTCTCGCGGCGGCGGTGGCGCCATGAAAGTTGGGTTCTACACCAGTAGCAGCAGCGACCCGTACTCTGGTAACAACGCTGATGGCCAGTCCACCGACGTGAGCCAGGGCAGCACTACGTTTGAGATGGAGCATAATTTTGGAAGGGTGCCAACGATGCCCACGGGTCCTGCTGCACGATAATTCTTTTTAGAACCTGCTGCACGGTAACTAAATGGGAGTCATTGACAATCTATTCCCTGACGCCGCTGTGGTTGGCCGTGGTTGTTGGCAATCATATCTACAATTATTTTTTCTACACAAATAATTGTTTAAGTAAACTAATAAAAGTGGTTTCACTAATTTTGGGAGTGTTATGAATTAGTTGTGAATTAATCTATCTGCAACGCATTTACTCAATCATGCACGCTACAATAACTATTTCAAGATTTCATGTATTTTTAGAAGACAGAGGATCATGTAAGAAGACTAAAAAAATTAGTTTCATGATTTTTGGATTAGTAAATAATTAACTATGCATTTAACTCGAATTAATAAATGAGCTGCACGTTTTTTTTTCCAAACTTCCTCTCCATGAAATATGATACAAAGGATATTAGTTTTGAAAACAAATTTCACAAAAGTCTTATAATTGTCTCTAGTTTTTTTTAGAATTTTTTTTAATTTTTGGGAGTGTTTTTGCAACAAAATCAAACCTTTAGGGTTTTTTTTTTTGCAACAAAACAACTTTTGGGGGGAAAATCAAAATCCAAGTGACTTTGAGGGGGGGGGGGGGGGTTGCATTTTAAATACAAGCAAGTATCCCAAACGTGCTTCAAATTTAAATTTCCTAAATTTGAGAACTTGCATAAGGTCTACCATAATGCATTTTTGGTGTTCTCTAATTTTGTTAGAATTATATTTGAAATTCAAATTTGAGCTTTCTTTGTCTCTGAGTAATTATTAAAACAATTTCTAAAATCCTAAACCCATTCGAGCTGAAACCCACCTCTCAATCCTTCTTCTCAGAATCAGCCGAGCATCGCCCCCATTCCCTTTTCTCTCTCTTTTCCTTATTCTAATTTTCCATCGGGCCACAACCCATCTTCATTTTCCATTCTTCAGCCCACTAGACCAGCCCCTCCCTCCTTCCCTTTCCTTCTTTCTTTTTTGTCTTGGCCCATCTCCGCACCCCGAGGCCAGCCGCACCGCGTGAATCCCATGCCGCACCCCTTCGTCGAGTTTTTTTTTAATATTTTCTAATCTATTGGAGCTGGTGTTTCGTTCATCATCTTCTTCGTTAACAACTCTGTCTTTCTCTACTTATCATATAAATATTTATTTAAATATACCTCAGATAAAAGATTTATGAAAATAAATGCCTATTGTACTTTTATAAGACAGTTAGACCCTTACCGTCCTTAAAAAAGGGTAAACAGCCCCGCTCATACCATAGACTCTTACCGTCCTCTCATAGTGCAAATATGCCTTATAGTCTCTGAAAGGGCGGTTAACCCCGTGCATATACAGTAACCCATGGGAACGATACTTGGTGGCTTCAATTTCCCCTATCATCTTCTCTGTTCAAATACTAGTCTTCTATTGCTAAAAAATCTTTGAACTTTTTTACATATTTCATAATCCATGTGCAACCCATTTTAATTGAATTCACTCAAAAAGACTATATAGAATTTAAATTAAAATTCTCCAAAAGGCTACTTTATAATTTCTAACAATTGTTAAGGTCTCAAATAAATTTATAAAAATCTGAAAAAATTTACTAATATTCTTCTTATGTGATATGATAATTTTTAAAATTATTTCTAGCCCTATGTTATACGGTGAAAAAGTTAATTACTTTGTAATGCTATACTGACTTTGATTGTATGCCGCGGGCCTACGTGTTGGTGACCAAGCCTTTTCTCGAGTTACCAAAATTAGTTAATAAATCCAAAATCCTTTTTCAAATTACAGGGAATATTCCCCTTTATTCATTTCCGGAATTAATATTGTAATGGTCGTTTCTCCTATTTCAACTCCGATTTGAACAGCTCTTTTGCAAAAATTCATATAAATTCAAAAAAACTATCCAATCATACCAATTTCACAATTTTTGGAGTTTATTTGAATTTCAATCTAATTTGAGTGTTTTTGCTGTAAGTTACAATTAACCTTTTATCTAGTACCATAAAAAATTCTAAAGGTAGATAAATATGATTATTATATTTTAGATATAAATTCAATTTTAATATAATTAAATAATAGTTTAATTATTGTAATTATTAAATAAATGCCAAATGATTAGATATAAATGCTAAATAATTATATATATTGTATGTATATTCTGCAGGTATGCTCACTGTAGTTCATGTCTGCGCACACCCCACAATTTGTAACTCACAATGTTTCGGGTTGTAACTCATAGTGTTTCGGGTTGTAACTGGGAAGAGATGTGCGCAGTGCGAATAACAAGTTGTAACTCACAGTATTAGCTTCTCGTGTTGCAATTATGTATTTATGGACGTGAAGTTGTAATTGATCTACCTAACAAGTTGTAACTCACAGTGTTTCAAGTTGTAACTGGGGGATGTGTGCAGTGCGAATAACAAGTTGTAACTCATAGTGTTAACTTCTCGTGTTGCAATTCTGTATTTCTGGACGTAAAGTTGTAACTGATCTACCTAACAATTTGTAACTCACAGTGTTTCGAGTTGTAACCGGAGGATGTGCGCAGTGCGAATAACAAGTTGTAACTCACAGTGTTTTGGGTTGTAACTAGGGGATATGCGCAGTGCGAATAGCAACTACGCATAGGCGCAGAATAGCCTCGCCATAACACCCATGGACATACTAGCACACACACATGCACACGTAGAAAACCCTAATAGTGTCTTCAATGTTTGGCTTATCTGTAAAATCACATCAATATAGTTATAATGATTTGATCAGGTTTTCTCTCAGGTTCACATAGTAGTATAGAATTAGGATTTGACCTAGTTTTCGTCAGATAACAACACATAGTCTTCATATTTCAAATTCATATAGTAGTTGTAAGACCTCGTTCCTAAGATCTCATATGCCTTATGTACCAGTTTCTGGATCAAGTAGCTGATAAATACAGTACAACACGTAGTATCATAGTCATATATCAAATATAAAAGTATTAATGTTACAACAGTACAAAGATCTTAAACCATAGAGTATATTACAAGGCTGGCCAATAAAAACATAGCGGAACAACAACCTAAAGCTACAGGTAGCTAAGGTGCGAACGTGACTACTAAATCTACTCCTCATCCGCGCCTAATCTGAATGGTTGTAAGAATGAGTACGGAAGGTACTCAATAAGTTATATACTACTTCAAGGTATTGATAGATGCATAAAGAATATATCAAGGACAAGGCTTTACGGTTTAGTTTGAAGCGTAAAACAGTTTTATGCAGATAGTCAGTTGTATTCTCTATCGTTAACTTTGTAAACAACATAAACAAGGTATATTTGGGGGGTTTTCGGTCCTGAAAAAGGCTACACCTCACTAAGTAGTCCCTAACATTATGTATGATGTACCTTTAGAACCACAAAACTCCTGGCAGATCGAGCTAGAAACCTCATCACATGGATATCTAGTCCACACACTTACTCATCAAAGATACACACGCTCCAAGTCTAACCAAGTGAGGTCATTGCTTTGCATGTCCATGACCGTGCACATGACTATTCAAATAGATTTACTCTCTGTAGAGGTTGTACAATGTACCTATGCAATATACTCAGCCTCCATCTGTTGCGAGCGGAGGAGCGAATCGTACCAAGACACTTCAATCACCTTTCTTTGCTGGACAACTACTTTAAAACACATCAAGTTCTAGAAGCCTCGTACCTGATGCCAGATCCCTTTAGGCTTTTGCCAGTCTTGCAACACCCAAGTAGAGAGCCAGATTGTCACTTACGTTCTCGTTGCTCATCGCCCTTCCAGTAGAATGTCCAATTCGGTCTGGAGAAAGAAAAAGTCAAGTCATGCTCATACAAGTTGTATAGTTGCATTGGAGTGGCTTAACATAATGGCGCAATGATTCGGTATTTATACGGTCAAGGCAGGTATCTTCAGCTAGCAATGAATATCACATACGTAACTCAAGCTCCCTAAGAGCATCTTTACCAGAGGACTACTCTACTTGCTCCTGCTAAAACAGTTTTCACCCATTTTACACACCACCCGCTATATCCTACACCACATCAAGAATTTCTCCAATCGCCAAAGATTCATGGATATGGGTTAAATTAGTATTTAGTGAAGTGACATATCTGAAGAGATGTATTCCATTGCGCATCTCTAAGGAGATGTATTCCATCCTAAACATGCTAGATATCAAGGTGTCATCTGACGTTAATATAGATAATGACAGGTAAATCCTAAGGTGATATGTTTTCTAGATAATGACATTTAAGATATGAAAATTATTTGGTAGGATTTAACTACTTCAAACAGTTGAAACAGCACAATACATATCATATGCGATAATAAGTTAAGTTTTAAGTTGATCAATTAGATTATTAAAAACATGGGCTCAAAATGATCAAGATTGAACTTGCCTTCTCTAAAGTCTTCTTCTAAACATTGGTCTAAGTCGGGGTTCTCTGGTTCCTCAGCGAACTCCTCCGATTCTGCAAACGCGATTACAGTCAACAACGACTTTACTAGAAAAGAATTAAATAACACCAATTGGAATACCAAATTATCCCTAAAGGATATTGCACTACAGTAGAAAGATAGATCTCAAATTTAGATGAATTTAGACAAAAGAATCACTAGAATTGGAGTCAGAATAGAGAAGTTATGACTCTCAAAAGATTTAGTCTAAAACTAAATTGAAAAATTATAAAATGATACTATTTATGGGTGGGGCCCATAAGTGGGACCCACTGAACAAGTATGCGGGGCCCACTGCATAGTGCTGGTGGGTCCCACTGGCTTGGGCTGGGCTGGCTGGGCTTGGGTCTGAGGCTACATAGAGGTTGGGTTGCATAGAGTTTGGGTCGAGTTCACTAGGCCGACCCATCGGGCAAATGGCCTCAGGACGGTTGGTTTGTGGGCCAAGCGGGGGAGGCCGACCCAAGGATGAAGTGGCATCGGCCACTGGGCCGTGCCAGCAAGCCGGCCGACCATGCCGGGTCGACACGGTCATGCACCAATGTGGCGTTCGTGTGGGCGTGTTCGTCGGTGGAGCAGAGCAAGGAGTTGACAGCGAGGGTCCACGACGGCTCCTTGCCGAAGTCCTTGTCAGAAGGGACACATAGGCGATGGATACCAAGGGAAGCGATGGCCGGGCAACTAAGGGAGGCGGGGATTCCATTTTTTAGGCCCTTGACATTGGCTGATGGCCGGGGCACACTTAGATGGCGACCGAACGATAGCAGGAGAAACGGGGAGCACTTCCCCTACACTTCTATGGCTGTGGGCACCTACAATCCTACTGCTACGACCTCTTAGGCTCTTCCACAGCACGAAGGCCGGCTCAACAGCAGGAATTGGGCACCAACGACGACTACATCGCGGCGGCGGGGATAAAATCCCACGGCTGACCCCTCCTTGCCGCGCAAAGGCAGGACACTAGGACCAATTTGTGCCATCTTGGGAGAGGCAAAAGGGCGGGGGAGGCTCACCAACATTTGGACAGGAAGCGCAAGGGCAGTCGATGGTGGAGTGGGCGGTGGCGGCGTCAAGCTCGAGCTGCTCCTTCATGGACCCATGTTCTTCTCGGCCTTGAGTGTTGAAGACTCCTACAGAATAGCTCCAAGACTCCTCTCTGTGGTGTTGTGGCGGGAAGACGGCGGTGAGGTGAGGCAACTAGGGTGGTGGGGGCGGTGGTGAAAAGGGGATCCAGGGTGGACGATTTCCCATTTTATAAAGGGGGAGGGAGAGAAGCAAGGTGGCGGTGCGGTGCTTGCAGTGTTACACTGTCCTCAATGAGCAGCGCGATGGCCGATGCCCACCATAAATTGTGGGGGTGCGTGGCTGCGCGGCAGCAATCCAACCGGCAAGGCGGCCTCCCAAGTCATCGTGTGACACCGTCTTGGGCCGTGTGCACGATAGAGGTGAGAGACAGAGAGATGGCTAGAGAGAGAGAGAGAGGTGCTAACATCTCTGGCGCCTTGAATGCAAGGGGAAAGGGCGGTACGACTATGAGCATGGAAGGAGGGGCGAGCTGGATGTTAGGGATGATTCTAGTGCGTAGGTCCCGTGCGTCGGTGAGCGCAACGAGAGGGCGATGGTGGGCTGGAGTTCACGTGCTCGTGAGTCAGGTCGGGCGAGCGCGGGAGTTGGGCCGGCGTGTGTGCGATGGAGGAGAACGGGCGCGATGTCGGGTCGGCTAGGCCACATGGCCGGGCTATGTAGAGAGAATGAGAGAGAAGGGTGGCCCAAGAAGAAAGAAAGGAAATTGAATTGATTGGGATAAATTCAAATTGATGTATTTGAATTTGCATTTGAAATTAAAATTGGGTTAGGAATTAATTCAAATAAGAGTATTTGAATTATGAGTTGGATCTGAAACTCTGACTTTGGGAGAGGATTTAAATTCAAAAGATTTAAATTGAATTTGGATTTCAGTTGATTTGAATCTAAGAAATAGATTTGAATTTGAGAGACATTCAAATTCAAATCTACACTCAAAGAACCATAAAAACAAATAAACCAAAATGCATATGATTCAAACTATTGCACTGATTAATTTAGAATTTAATTTGGTGCTCTTTAGAATATTTAGCTACAATAATACATTTGAATATATACATACTAGTATATATATAAATATATATTTCCTTGCTTTTAATTTGTTTTATGTAATTATATATTTTTTAAAAATAAGTGAATTTGCTATATTATAAATGCTTAAACTCATGATTTTACAATAGTATATAACCAAAGAGTCCATCTCTCTAGGACAATTGAGACACTTTTCCTTCTTGTTCTTTCTTTGCTTCAGAGTTCTTTTGAGATTTCAAGTTGCTCTTGAATTTGAATTTAGGTTTATTGGATTTTGTGCTTATTGATGTTAAATTGTGTAGGTTAGAAGTACAAAAATATGAGCAAGAACATGAGGAAGGACTTGGAGAGTATGACCCATTCGAGAGGAACCTAGAAGTCCCAGATCGTGAGCAAGGGCAGAGACATGTCCTCGATAAAGGCAAGTCCTAACTTCCTTTATCATATTTGACCCAAGTTTTATCACCACAACCCAATCGGTCGTTTTAAAAGCTTATTATATGCACACTCTATTTTAATTGTTTTAAATACTTGAGTAGTTATGACCTAGCTTGATTATGCCATACCTTGATATTATTTAGCTTTATTCCATGAAACCCTATAAGGTTCCCAACAGCACGACCACATGTCATGTATGGGTAGGTCTTAGCCTCACACCTAACCCCAACAGCACGACCACATGTCATGTATGGGTAGGTCTTAGCCTCACACCCCACTAACTAAACCCGATGTCCACTTGAAGGTTGGTAGTGGCAACAGGAGCTAGGAGAAAACTTGGGCGAGCTAAATACAGTCTCGCGATCCAGCTGGAGACTCTAAGATAATTGATTTGAGCCATGTTGATCATGAGCCCCTAGTTGCCACGTGTGTCGATATCATGGCGAGCTCAGTGGATACGGGACCTCATTATGTCCAATCTGTAATTGTCCATGGTTGGATGATAAGCATATTGTGCGAGTAAAGTGTACAACCTTTGCAGAGTGTAAATTTATTCGAATGGCCATGTCCTTGGTCATGAACATGGTTACAGTGGGCTCTCCTAATGATTAGTTCAAGTGTGTGTTTCCTTTATGTGTGCATGGGATGTATGCTCATGTGTTTTGGAAAGTGTTGGTTGTGTGCCATGAGTTGGAGCGGACAAGGTGTTGACCAATTGTAAAACAGAGGAACTAACATGACATATTGCATCTCCCTCAGGGCCAACAACATACCTTTAATGTTGACATTAAGCTTGGTGTTACAAAATGCTTTGAACTATGCTTTGCAAACTTAACTCTCTGCACAGAAACTGTCTTTATGCTCAAAATTAAGCCCTATGGCATGATTCCTTGATAAAACCTATAAGCATCAACTTATTCCTTGAAGTAGTGCTAGTACTTGCTGAGTATCTCTCATACTCAAACTTGCCTGCTTAATTCAGGTGAGAAGCCATGTCATTACTTTGAGTATAATGATGAAGCATAGAACATTAAGGCTACGTCCAAACTCAAGTTGCCTATGCATTGGGCATACCTTAATGCCACTATCGAGTTCTGTTCTATTTGACAGGTCGGTTGTGGATGGCAGGAATCCTAAGCCGTGAGACCTATGTATTGCTTTATTCAGGTAATATATTTTGTTTGAAGTATGACTATGATATTATCCTGTTGTAATCTGTGTGTACCAGTTACTGATCCAGGAACTGATATATGAGACACAAGGAGAAACTGGACACATGGTCCAACAGATGACGTCAGGCTCACCGGTGTTGCAACTGTGGGGAGGAGCATCCGTAGTCATGTCTGATTTATGTGGGCTTCAGCTGAACCTCATTAACAAATATCGTGTCTCCGGTATCGTCTGTCATCTCTCACGTGCATCATTTTGGTAGATCCATTGCTTCCACGCATTTATTTCTAACAGTCCTCAACCAACCATCCAAGCTTCTTAATTCAGAAGGACATCGATGAAGTGAGCGAGGCTGATAGGCTGGCCAACAGGCCACCACTGCCAATGGGCACCAGCCATCGCGTGATGAACTGTTTGAGCAATCTACATCGACTGTTGCTAATGACGGGATCTAATGATTATTAGTGCACCACAATTGTGTACATGAACTATTCCTATCCTTTCGAAGCCTGCACGGCTTGGTGATGCAACAATTTTTTGCTTTTCATATGCATATGCCTTGTGTGGAGGACACTCGTATACTTTCCTGATAGCATGACTACATGAGTAATAAATGAACACAACAACACGTTTGGCAAGCGATGGGAAGGGGAATGGGAGTTGGAGTTTTAATCCCTATCCCTTATTTGGCTTGCGATGGAAGTTAAGAGAGAGTCTAAGAATGAATACTTTTCCATCGTTTGGTTGGTGAGTTTAGGAGTGAAGAGTTGAAACATAAGTTGCGATGAACGATGAAGATATAATCACTTTTCATTAAGTACATAACTCCCACTCGATTACCAGCCCCCCTCTTGTAAGAGATTGGTAGGAACTTGTCCTCAAACTTCCACTCCCACGAAACAAACAAGAGAATTTTAAACCCCTCCCTTTAAACTCCCATTACCTCTTACCAATACCCAACCAAATGCAACGCCAGTGATGAAGCTCCACGCGTACTATCTTTTTTTTAAAAAAAATTAACTGGCAGGAGATCTACCAACTATATATTAATAGAGGAGGAGAAAAGTCAGACAACAAACTGATGGGAAATAAAAAGACAACAAAAGGACCCTAATTAGGGCAAAGAAAGAAAGGACGCTAGGTTCTTAGCTCCCGTAGTGCACCATGACCCTGCCTCCTCCTTGATTTTCGCTACCAAGGCGATTGCCGAAATCTCATGGTGTTGGAAAACTCTTTCATTCCTTTCATTTCATAGCTCCCATATTATAAGAATGATGAGAGGTCGAAGGGCCCTAGGTGGCACCCCATGCATGGAGCCGATAGCTCTCCACCAATACTTGACAATGTCAAAGGCATCACCAATACTTGATAGTGTCGAAGGCATCCCATGCCGTTGTGCACTTGGTTCTCCCGATGCACCAACTGAAGATGGCCTCCCGAACATGATTGGAAAATCTGTAGTGTGCAAAAATGTGATTGCCGACTCATCTGTGGCTCTGCATAAAGGACAAATACTCTGGTTTAGCCACCCCCTCTTAATGAGCCTGTCCGCTGTCCAAATCCGATTCTGGAAAGCAAGCCACGAGAAGAACTTGCACTTAGGTGGCACCCAAACTTTCTAGATCAACTGTTCCATACCTGTGGACATCGAACCTAAGAACTCCGCTTGGTAGGCTGAGGCCGCTATGTACTCTCCATGGGAGGTGAGGTTCCAGGTGATAGCATCGGGGACATTCTCATTCAACTGGACTTGCTGGAGCGTGATCATAGGAGGACAAATTTGACGAAATTCTAGGTGGAAGAAAAAGCGTTAAAGTTGATGTGCCGCACCCAAGAGTTGTTATGCATAGCCTCCCTCACCTTCTGCTTCATCCTTTTAGAAGTCACGAAGATGTTCGATTCCCCTTGTAGCCACCATGAGTGCCATAAACTTGCCGTTTCCCCGTTTCTGATGATGATCATGGTAGCTGCCTCAAAAAATGCCCGATCCGTGTCAGTGCAAAGCATAGGCATCCTAACCCGGGGTTATTATCTGCCGTCCATTCATACCATAGCCAACGAAATCGGAGAGCTCTCGCGAATTTTCTCAGGTTCAGGTCCACACTTACTATCATATATATTTGCTGCAGAATCTGCCAAGCTGTGCCATCAGTTCTATTTCCCCCTTTGAGCCGGTAGTGCCATCAGCTGACCATCGTGTGCCCTAGGGTCATGGACCTTGGGCTACCATGGATCCGTTCCGTTTTGTTATGAACTCAGTACCAACGTGATGGCTCTGGCCATATGTTAGGCTTGTGTGTTAGCGCCGTGATGGTCTGCGTCAATTGCCAAGTTTCACGGTGGCCGGGCCGGCATCGGCCACCGACTCCAAGCTGTGGCCCACATGTCTGTTGTGTTTGAATCGAGATATTTGTTGTCGCAGATATGTGATATCACGACAAACTAGCCAAGAATGTTTCAGTATTTTTTGGTTACCAGCAGCATAGCTGACGAAATGGACTTGGGCATGTAACCATGTTATGTCAGCTTTCTGCATTTACAGCAGCAGCAGCAGCAAGCATATTGGCCTGGTTTGGGGCAAATGATACGCCAACTAGTTTATCTCAGTACTGAGGTTGAATTAAAAAATGGTTACCAACAGGCAGCAAGGTTTATACCCTTGGCCTGGCAGTTATTGGGCAATATGGAAAGACCGAAACAAGAAACCTGCTTCGATAAGAAAATGTTAAGGCACCCTTGTGAGATAATCTATCATTCTTGTTCCTTCATGCGTTATTGGGCAGGTTTGTATGACAACGGAGTCCAGGAAGCGATTCTATAGGGCGTGGAGCCATGGACACAATGATGAAGACCGCCTGCAAGTTCGTTGTGGAACGACCAACAACCCTGGTGGCGCTACCAGCTAAACATCTATATCTTTGAATCAAACTTGGTTTTCCGTTGATGCTAGTGGAAATGGGGGTAAGCCCGATTCGAAAGAAAAAAATGCGTTGCATTCTAAATCTTCAATTTGCCCACTGTAAACTAGTGCCAGTGGTAACTTAAGTACGCAATTGCTATAACATTCCGTAATACGTTCTATGAAGCGAAGTATGTGCTGTCTCTCATGCGCAAAATGCCAGAACGAATACACTGACTTGTGGAAGCCAGTAGCTACACTTAACATGCTACGAACATGGGTTTGCAAAACTATGCAGTACAGCGAAAAAATAGAAATTCAGCACAATAAAAAAGTGCAGTTTCGTCAATCATGTAGAATGCAAGTTGCACAATCTAAATAATTCTCTCGGACGATGCAGAGGCAAACCATCAATCTTCATGGTCAATGGATTCTTTCTGGCACGAACTGCCCACATGTACCTCTCCACGAGCACCCTCCAAAGTTCCGATCGCTGCAGCGAAAAAGTCAGAAGTCCACTGGCCGCGGGACCACGGCCAGTCCGCCACCGAAGTCGGGCTCCCAAATCGTGCGTCCAGCAAGGCCGCTGACCAGTCCCTATGCAAGTCAACCCCCCCCCCCCCCCCCCATGTGAAACTGTCTCATCTCTTCCTCGGTTAGCTGCCGCTGTTAAACAGACACTGACATGCCGGTCCCGCAGAGAGATGACCGGTGATGATTAGAACAGGACCCACTCACCAGTGACTCGTTCATATGTGCTTTTTCGAATGCCAGGCGGCGTCGACGACTTGCAGCTGTGTACCGGATAGCTGTGCTGCCGTGGTTTTTCGTGGTGGCGTTGATGTGAGCAATATGCTCAGCTAGAGAGAGACTTTGTTTACTGTCTAGAATAAGAGCCCGTTGCTCTCACATAACGTGCTTAGCTAGAAGGAGAGCCTAGAGTTGAACATATATACACACACACACACTATGCCCCGGTAGCTGCTTGCATGTGCAATGGAGCAATCGACGCCGAGAACAATGGCGCCGGCAAGGTCGTGGCTGCTGCTTCTCTGCCTCGCCGCCGCGGCCACAGCCGGTGCACTCCAAGCTCGTGCTCAGCCCGACAGCATCGGTATGTTTGCTCAACATGCATGGATGGCATCATCACAGCACAATGCTATGCACGTACGATGACTGAACTCGGTACTGTGCGGTTGCAGGATTCATCAGCATAGACTGCGGCCTGCCGGGGACGGCGAGCTATGTGGACGACACCACCAAACTGTCCTACGCCCCGGACGCCGCCTTCATCGATGCCGGCTCGAACCACAACATCTCGGCAGAGTACATCACGCCGCTGCTATCCAAGCGCTACCACAACGTGCGCAGCTTCCCTGACGGCGCGCGCAACTGCTACACCCTCCGGTCCCTCGTGGCCGGGCTCAAGTACCTCCTCCGCGCCACCTTCAAGTACGGCAACTACGACGGGCTCCGCCGCCCACCCATCTTCGACCTCTACGTCGGCGTCAACTACTGGACGGTGGCAAACATCACGGACGCCGACACCTCGATGATACTGGAATCCATCGTCGTCGTGCCGGACGACTTCGTACAGGTGTGCCTGGTGAACACCGGCGCCGGGACGCCGTTCATCTCCGGGCTGGACCTGAGGCCGCTCAAAAGCTCGCTCTACCCGCAGGTGAACGCGACGCAGGGCCTGGTCCTCCTCGGCAGGATCAACTTCGGCCCGACTGATATTACCCTCGTCAGGTGAGAGCAAAAATATTCGAGTACATCACCTGTTTTTTTTTTCACGATAATCAATAGGAAGACCGGAATCCTTGTACTAATTGGCCGCAAAACTTTTGATTGGTCAGGTACCCTGATGATCCACACGACAGAGTATGGATCCCTTGGGTCGACACCGCCTCCTGGAACTCTCTATCGACGACACTGAGGGTGCAGAACATAGACAACGACCTGTTCGAGGCGCCGTCAAAGGTGATGCAGACGGCGATCACGCCACGCAACGCCTCCAAGAACATCGAGTTCTTCTGGGACTCGGAGCCGCAGCCCAAGGACCCGACGCCGGGGTACATCGGCATCATGCACTTCTCCGAGCTGCAGCTCCTGCCCGGCAACGCCGTGCGCCAGTTCTACATCAACCTCAACGGCGAGCCGTGGTACCCGAAGGCCTTCACGCCGGGGTACCTCTCCACCGACGCCACGTACAACAGCAACCCCTATCGGGGCATCTCACGGTACAATATCTCCATCAACGCCACCGCCAACTCGACGCTGCCGCCGATCATCAACGCTGTCGAGGTCTTCTCCGTCATCTCCACGACAAACGTTGCTACATATTCCTTGGACGGTACGTACACGTAGACACATCCATGAGCTGATGATTAAGCAAAGCGAGAGTAATACTGAAAAATTAACTTGTGTGCAATTGACAGTATCTGCCATCACGGCGATCAAGGCGAAGTATCTTGTCCAGAAGAACTGGATGGGTGACCCGTGCGTCCCAAAGACTCTTGCGTGGGATGGGTTGACGTGCAGCTATGCCATTTCCAATCCTCCAAGAATCACCAGCGTGTGAGTAGTTCAGATTTATACCGAACACTGGCTTATGCTCATGATAAAATGGAAAAGAAAAGGATAAGCTAGTTATTAATTGTGTTTAAACGTAGCTACCGTGTATTCATATGATGCAGAAACCTATCCTTCAGTGGTCTGAATGGCGATATATCGTCTTCTTTCGCAAATCTCAAGGCCGTCCACTACGTGTACGTGTGGAGTTCTCGATCTATTTTTAATCTTGTAGTGGTTCTCTGAAACAAAATGAGGTCACAGATCTTAGTCCACGTTTTACAGGGATCTGTCACACAACAACTTGACAGGCTCAATTCCAGACTCCCTTTCACAATTATCTTCACTGACAGTTTTGTAAGTCTGCTAACTTGTAAAATTTTGAATGTTCCTAATTTCTTAAAAAAAAGGGAATGTTTTTATGCATCACGTTGAGTCAAACGAATGCCATTTGGTTTCTTTCAGAGATTTGACAGGGAATCAGCTGAACGGATCAATTCCCTCTGGACTCCTCAAAAGAACTCAAGATGGCTCCCTAAGTCTTAGGTCCATTCCCAGATTCTTTTTTGGTTCTAGCAAACATAATAGCGCATTACTGCTTGACAGTTTGATTAAAGTAGTACTGTCTTCATCTCATTTTTTTGCAGATATGGCAATAATCCAAACCTCTGTACCAACGGCAATTCATGCCAAACCACGAAACGGAAGAGCAAGCTAGGCATCTACATTGCCGTTCCTGTTGTTCTGGTTGTGGTGATAGCATCAGTGGTAGTGCTACTCTGCTGCTTCTTGAGACGACAAAAGCGAGGTGACACATCAACTGTCTGCTCTAGCAATTCCCGGCCCCATTATCCTGAACACAAAACTGATGTTTGTTGTGCCGCTGCCATTCAGGACCAACGAACAACGCCGTGAAGCCTCAAAACGAGACGCCGACGAGCCATGTCCCAACTGGTGACGCGTACGCGCAGAGCTCGTTGCAACTTGAGAACCGCCGGTTCACTTACAAGGAGCTGGAGATGATCACGAACAACTTCCAGCGCGTGCTCGGCCGGGGAGGGTTCGGGTTGGTCTATGATGGGTTCTTGGAGGATGGCACTCAGGTGGCTGTCAAGCTGCGATCTGAGACTTCCAATCAGGGTGTCAAGGAGTTCCTCGCAGAGGTAGGATTTCTTCAGATGCAGTTGGTGTGTCTGGCGATAAATTTGAATTGAGAAATTTTGGACAGAGATTTGATTAGACGTGATCGCTTGTTCAGGCTCAGATCTTGACACGGATTCATCACAAGAATCTAGTGCCCATGATCGGTTACTGCAAGGATGGGGAGTACATGGCGCTTGTCTACGAGTACATGTCAGAAGGCACCCTGCAAGAGCACATCGCAGGTATGTGAGTTGTTTAGCAGTTCTGCACTTCAGCTTGCATGGTACACTGTAACGCTTCAAACTTGTCAAAATTTACAGATATTCATCTATATAACCATTTTAAGCTCCTCTGTTGTTCTGAGATTCTCCTTCTGTCAATCCATTTGCAGGAAATGGCCGCAACGGGGGATTCTTAAGCTGGAGACAGAGGCTCAGAATTGCACTGGAATCAGCGCAAGGTACCCATTCGTAAATATCATTTTGCAGCCAATTTGTCAGTGAAGGTTTGGTTTTGCTAGAAGCGTGAACACTAATGTACGCACAGGATTGGAGTATCTGCACAAGGGGTGCAATCCGCCTCTCATTCACAGGGATGTGAAGGCAACCAATATCCTACTGAATGCCAAACTAGAAGCCAAGATCGCTGATTTTGGCTTGACTAAGGCTATCAATCGTGACAACAGCACGCAAGTATACACGAATTCGCTTGTTGGTACAATTGGATACGTTGATCCAGAGTATGTCAATCCAGATTCCTTTTACCAAATCACTCATGTTTTCCTGTTTATTTCCCCGAACTACTCATTCATGCAACAAAAAAACGAGCAGGTACCATGCAACGATGCAGCCGACGATAAAGAGCGACGTGTACAGCTTCGGCGTGGTGCTGCTGGAGCTAGTCACGGGGAGGCCGGCCATCTTGCACGACCCGGAGCCCACCAGCATCATCCAGTGGGTGCGGCAGCGGCTTGCGCGGGGCAACATCGAGGGCGTCGTGGACCCGCGCATGCGTGGCGACCACGACGTCAACGGCGTGTGGAAGGCCGCAGACATCGCACTCAAGTGCACCGCACAGGCCTCAGCGCAGCGGCCCACCATGACCGACGTTGTGGCGCAGCTACAGGAGTGCCTCGAGCTCGAGGAGGCTGGCGCCGGCGGTGCCGACGTGAATGGCAGCTTCTACACCGGCAGTAGTAGCGACCCGTACTCTGGTTACAATGGGTACGCCGCTGATGGCCAGTCCACTGACGTGAGCCAGAGCAGCACTACATTTGAGATTGAGCAAAATTTTGGGAGGACGCCAACAATGCCCACGGGCCCTGCTGCACGATAATTCTTCTCTTTTGAACCTACTGCACGATAAATCAATGGGAGTCATTGACAACATACCCTAGCGCCGCTGGGGTTGTTGGCAATCCTGATTCAGGAGGCTGTTAAGACAAAAATGTTTAGCTTGGTCATCGACTTGAGTATTCCAAGGAAACGGGTTGCTTATTTAGAATCTTCGATGTAAATGTTGGGTGCATACTATGAAAAGTATATTTATAAAAAAGGTTGTTGAACTTTTATTCTAACATACCATTTTTAGTGTTGAAGTCTTTACTATAGAAAACACGAGTTTGTTCTCACGTCACATCTTCTTCTATTTTCCTCTCGTCTCTACTACTTAAAAAATCTCTAATAATTCTCACGCATATCCTGAATCCTATGAATCCCACATGTACCTGAATCCCCCACTTCGGGTCTGGCCCCCTTGCTCCCCTCCCCACGCTCGACTCGTCTATCGTCTCCAACCGCCCCAATCCCGCACAGCCTGTCAGTCCAACTCCTCCCCTCCCCGCAGTTGTGCCCCATCCCCTCCCCACCGCCATCTCTCCTCCCCACCACCACCATTCTTCGTGACCACCGCCCCACCCCTCCCCCTCCAAGCGCTAGGAGGCCCCGTTCCCCTCTTAGATTCGGCCTAACCACGACACCGCCGCACCCTCCCTCCCTTCCCTCCATTGCCAGCTAGCCTCGTTCCCCTCTCAGATCAGCCCGGCGACCTCCTGCTACTGGGTCTCTGCCACTTGAAGGCAATCGTAGCCTGAGGTCGAATCTCCACACCATCTATCACGCTCTTCGGACCCAGGATAGTCGTCGCGCCCCTGCACTTCGAGCCCCTCCACCTTCCACCTCCTTCCGCTGTCGTCGGCCACCGCGCGCTCTCCCTATCCTTCTCGGCACAACCCTTGTACCATCAGGAGCCATTCTTGGTGTCGGTGGCGCGCAACGACTACGTCGCATCCCCTGTGGTGCCAGTGGCCACCATGGCGGTGCATAACCGGTGGATCCCTCGGAGACCACACGATGCACCAAGATCAAGGTGTGCTTTCGGACGTGGTGGGCACTGAACGTGATCTTCAACATCTACATCCATAAGGTGCTCAATGCATTTTGGTACCTGTGGCTCACGTCGACGCTGCCGCTTGTTGTCATCTCCATCATCATGCTCGCGTTGTGGGCCGCCAGGATCACCTAGACGCCTGATTTCTGGAAGACACTCCCTCCCATGAGTAGAAGAAACCTTGGACCTTCTCAATTTGCTCCGTTCTTGGCTTCTTGCCATTCTTGTCCTAATGCGGATTGTTCACGGCTGAGCAGGTGGTCATGGCGCACATTATCGAGCACGTCGTGGAGATGGTGAGCCGTGAGCATGGCAAAGGTGGTTGTGTCGTTCATGCACATCATGAGTTGAGACAATCTAGTGCCAGAATCTGTGTTCAATCCATTGCAAATGTTTTTTTTGGGGGATCTATCCTCTTCTCTAAAATTTCAACTACATTTTTCTCACTTTTGTTCTTTGTTCTAGACTAGGATCATCTTGCTTAAAGGATCTAAATAAAGTATTCTTCCGGTGTATCATTTAGTTAGCTTATGCCTGCACATTCTTGCTATTTTACATTATACTTTTCAGTCCTATTGGCAAGTCTACATATAGCATTGAAATTGATATGGTTCAAGCAGAGAATGGTGGATCTACTTGCTTCGAATGGATCTTCAAGCCTTCAACATATTTGTTCTCCCTATATGCCCCTCAATTGCTATAAGATACATGTTATATGGATGCATTTTTCTTGATTGTAGGTCTGGATGATCCCCACTGTGTTTGCCATTTGCTGGATTTTTCTCACTTTTGTTCTTTGTTCTAGACTAGAATCATCCTGCTTAAAGGATATAAATAAAGTATTCTTCTGGTGTATTATTTAATTAGCTTATGCATGCATATTCTTGCTATTTTCCATTATACTTTTCAGTCATGTTGGCAAGTCTACATATAGTATTGAAATTGATATGGTTCAAGCAGGGAATGGTGGATCTACCTGCTTCAAATGGATCTTCAAGGCTTCAGCATATTTGTTCTCCCTGTATGCCCCTCAATTTCTATAAGGTGCATGTTACATGGATGCATTTTTCTTGATTGTAGGTCTAGATGATCCCCACTGTGTTTGCCCTTTGCTAGATTGTTCCATCAAAATTGAGGTGAGGATAACACATTCCCTCATTTAGCTTTCTTAGATAGATTTTTTTGTCACTCTTTGTAGAATTGTTTTGCAGTACACAGCCTTAGTTTAGTTCCCCAGTTGCCATTGGCAACTTGTGCTTTGGTGGTAAGCTTGTTGATATTAGATCTATGTATATGATAATACATCCTCTCATTGACTATTGGAGCTCTACGATAGTAAGAACATCAATATTGTTATTATTGCTAGATACCGGAAATCATATTGTCTTTGTTCTCTGCATTCTTTTTAATATTATCAATTTTCTAATATTTTGTAGGGTAAATTTTGATTGACTGATAGGACCAAGCAGACAGTATGGTCTACTTCTCAATTAGCAGGGAAGCTGATTAACGGTAGAGTCTAAGACCAAGTATTTAAAAGGAAAAAGTTGACACCCCCTAGCAAACATGACCCTTTTAAGGCATGTATGTGATTTTAGTGATTAATGACAATATAGTCAATGGGACTAATATGTTTATCAAGTATATGCTTTAGTAGGCCTCATGGATGCAATACATGTAGAAGCTACCAAAGCGGGACTCAATAAAGTTTGAATTGAACGAGTTCAGAGAAGATTGCACTCACCGGATGGTCCGGTGCTTGGTAAGGTGTACTCACAGGATGGTCTGGTACTCAGAAAGAAATACACACCGAAGTGTTTTGACTCAAAAGACGAAATTAAATACTACACCAGATGGTCCGCCGTTGAGGTGATAAATATGCTGAAGCATTTTTCAGGAGTTTTTTCCAGTGGTAGAAGGAATTCTACACACCGGATGGTTCGACGATGTAAAGGCGCATACATCGGAGTCTTCGCCGAAGCATTTTTCAGAAGATTTTGCAATGGCTAGCGAAGTTGTTCACGCTGGATGGTCCAGTGATCAGAGGATTATACATACCGGACAAATGCATAGTGTAAAGTGGCTCGATTGGCTGAAGTCTACACATCGGATAGTCCGATAATGGAGTTCAAGGTTACACTGGAACATCCGGTGTTCACAAATGAGTTTGAGTGGGTTCCAATGACTTGTTGCCACTATTGTACGCAACGAATGGTCCAGTGTTTGTACTGCTATTGATGCCAAATCATCCGGTGTTCATAGTTTGTTTGAGTCATTGGAGCAACATCTAGTTTGTAGGGTTGAGGCTATAAATACCCCCCACTAGACCATTTGAGTGTGCTAGAGTCCATGGAAGCTCGTATACACTTGAGAAGACATCCAAACCACCAAAGTACTAAAAGTGATCATCTAAGGTAATTAGCACAAAATTAAGGGAGTGATTAGTGCTATTAGTCTTACAGAGAGTTGTTGCTGCCTAGAGAGGGTATCAAGGAGTGATCTTACATTGTACTAAGTGGTACACCGACACCTTGAAGTCTTGGTGACTCACTGGCACCTTGAGCCTTGGTGGCTCATGCTTGTTGACCCTTCGACTTAGTGTGGAACGGTAGCAATACGTTTGTACGGGGAAGCGGAGACCATTGCCTTGGTGGTTCAAAATCTGAAGTGAAAATGACAGTAAATGACTGGAAGAGAGGCTTGTGGTGAGGCCTTGCCTCGGTAGTTTGGTGGCTCAACCTAATTGAGGCCTAAATGGCTTAAGAGTCGTGATTGGGTGCCGTCTGAGAACAATAGCCTTGGTGGTTGCTCCAACATGGATTAGGGGTCGCATTTATATCATCAATATCATAGGATAAAAATCTCTTGTGCTGAGCTTGCTCTCTCTACCCTCTTTATGTTTCCGTATTTACATACTTGCAATTTATTTTTGCTTGTTTATCTTCCTAGAGTAGTTTGCTAGGATTAGTTATAGGTTACAAACCCTTTTGAGCGGTAGAGTAGACACACTAGATAAATCTAGAGTACATTTAGATAGAATTTAATATATGTTTATCTTGTGAAGTTTTAGTACATTTAGATAGAATTTAATATATGTTTATCTTGTGAAGTTTTTGAAGTCGATTAGTTTTAGATGTCCTAATTCACCACCCTCTTAGGATGTTACCTCCGGTGGTTTTCGGGTAGGGATTTCGGACCTAAAGCATCATCTTGATCTACTCCACCGCGTAGGATAACAAGCACATGCAAAAGACGATCGAAACTCTGCTATTGCCTCTAATGGCAGTGGAGGCCATTGTTGAGCTCGATGAGCTCAAATCCGGTCGATCTAGCTATGGAGAAGGAATGGGAGGAGGTCTAGGGTGCTCACCATGTCCTAGCAAGCCCGTGGTCCGATCGTGGAGGTCGCAGAATGGCCGGAGCTCGAAATCAACGTCAGAGAGGTGGTGGATGGCTTGAGGAGGAACAAGACGTTGCCGAGGAGCTCGGGCTCGACACGGAAGACTACCTTCGATGGGGGAGCTCGCCAAAAACCTCCTCCTTGGCCTCCCCTCCTTGCTCCTCCTCTCCACCAACTCTCTTGGCCGGTTGGGGAAAAAATGAGGGAGAGGGTGTGAGAGAGTGTGCACGTGGGGGAGAGAGTGTGCACGTGGGGGAGAGAGAGCAAAAGAAAGTGATCGGTCTACTTAACCTGAGCCTTTATATGCTGACGATCAGACCACAACTAGCTCCAGTCGAACCGTGGGAATCCACGTGGCAGCCCACGTGACAGCGTACCTGACAGTCAGACCGTGATGGGGTTCTTTTGCTGAAATTTTTCTAAGTCTCCCTTCATCAACCTCCTTCTATTCTTTTCCGTCTCCATGGTATTTAGAGATTCTTCAAAGTGCTCTAAATCATCGCTAAGATATTTGAAACATGTTTAACTAGTCTTTGATAGGCAAACACGTATAAACACATGCGATAATAATTACGCATGCTTAATTACAAAATTAGTATTTTTGGGACGTGACACTGGGCTGGCCCATGGTGGAATGCCATCGACCATGTTGGGCTTTGGCCAACAGGCAGGCAACTCACAGGCTGAGCCTCGGCTTGCTTTGGTCGGGCCAGACCAACAGGCTAGGGCAACCATGCGCGCACCCGTAACTCGCCGGTAGAGCGTAGCGGCGGCGCAAGGAGAAAGTCTGCAATGAGCAAGCACGGCGGAGCAACATTGGAGAGCTCATCGGGGTTGTGCTAGGGGCTGCAGCTCGAGTCAAAAGTTTGGGGCCGATGGTCTAGACGAGTCAAAAGTTTGGGGCCAATGGTCTACACGAGCATGTGAATCCATTTTGGGTGCCGACGACAGCAGCCGACCACTAGAGCGAGCCTAGATCGACCCCGAAGAAGGAAGCAGCCACAAAATTTGGGCAGAGCTTCCCCTACTCTAAGCGCATCGCACTTGCACAAGAGAAGGAGCCCAGTGCTCCTAGGACACCCTCAACACGAAGACAGGCTCACACAGAGGGAATGTGCGCGTCGTTGGTGAGGAATCCGCCACCGTGGCACGCACGGTCACTGGCCCAAGCACCCACATGTCGTGGAAGACCGCCGGTTTCTCGCTGCCGGTGAACACAAGAACTCACGCACTCAAAACACGATTGAACCCAGTGATTGGTGCTGCAAGAACTGGCAGTGTTTTCTGATTGTATTGGCAAACTATATAAAGGAAAGCTTGAGCTACAAACTACCTGTACACACGGCATGGCCGCATGGTGATCGTGCCATCCCACGACCGCTTCCATGCCGAGCATGACCACGAGCTCTCCTGCATGAACGGGCATGCGTCGAGGCTTCTACAAATGCGCACGGCCACAACTGACAATTCTAAGCCATGTTCAACTACTAGAGAAAACAAACTAAGCTCTAAAACAAACTAAGCAAAAACAGAACAGAGCAAATGGTGAGGCGCTGGAGTATTTGCAACATTTCTCCCCCCCTAATCCTTGCTGCACTCACCAGTCTTCTGGACACCGATTAAGACGCGCAGCTCCTGAAAGCGCACACGCCCGAGTGCCTTAGTCAGAAGGTCCGCCAATTGATCTTCAGTTGAAGTATGCTTGAGGACGATCTTGTTCCCGTCGATGCACTCCCGAATGTAGTGGAATCGCGTGTCGATGTGTTTTCTTCGGTCGTGGAAGACGAGATTTTTGCTAAGGGCGATTGTGGACTGGTTGTCCACCTTGAGCTCCGGCGCTCCAGACCCGATTCCGATCATGTCAGTCACGAGTCGAGCTAGCCAGACGCCTTGGCAAGCAGCCGTAGCTACTGCGATGTACTCTGCCTCACACGAGGACAGAGCTACAACCTTTTGCTTGGAGGATTGCCAAGTGATCGGGTTGCCACCGAGGAAGAAGATGACGCCACTCGTGCTCTTCTTTGTGTCGATGTCGCCTGCCATATCAGCATCGCTGTACCCAACAAGCCGAGCCCGCCCTTCCTCCTTCCTGGTGAAGTGAAGACCAAAATCATGCGTTCCAGCTACGTACCGAAGCTACGTACCAAAATCCTGGTGATCCTGGTGAGGCTTCTTCATGAACCGGCTCAGATAGCCCACCGCGTAGGCTAGGTCTGGCCGAGTATGCACCAAGTAGCGCAGTCCACCGATGACGCGCCTGTACTCCGTGGCATTCACCAGTGGCGTAGTGCTTTCCCTGCTAAGCTTGAGTCTTGACTCCATCGGTGCCAAACTTGGATTACACGAGGTCATGCCATTCTGCTCCAGCAACTTGCCTGCATAAGCCGATTGACAGAGTGTGATGCCCTCCGGCACTTGGCTCACCTCGATTCTGAGATAGTACGACAGCAGCCCGAGGTCGCTCATCAAGAATTCCTTCTTCATCTCTGACTTGAATGCTTCAATTTCAGCGCTACTGGTGCCGGTGATGACAAGGTCATCGACATAGACACCCACGATCAGCCGAGACGATCCTCTGCTGCGGATGTAGATGCCGTGCTCGGAGCTGCTCCTCTGGAAACCGAGCAATGCCATAGAGGCATCAAGCTTGGCATTCAAGGCCCTCGGTGCTTGACGTAGGCCGTACAGCGCTTTGCGCAAACGCAACACCTTGTGTTCGTTGCCGTTGATGACGAAGCCTGGCGGTTGCGACACGTACACTTCCTCCTTGAGCTCGCTGTTGAGGAAGGCGCTTTTGACGTCCATATGATGGACAGCCCAGTGCTCATGCGCCGCCAGAGCGAGTAGTGCCCGTACTGACTCCATCCGCGCCACCGGGGCAAAAACCTCATCGAAGTCAATCCCCGCACGCTGGACGTAGCCTTTTGCCACCAAGCGAGCCTTGTGCCGAACGACCTTGCCACTCTCGTCGCGCTTCACTTTGAAAACCCACTTAAGCCCGATTGCTCGGTGCCCAGTGGGGAGCGCGGTGAGCTCCCAGGTGCCATTGTTCTCAATGGCCTTCATTTCTTCGCGCATCGCTTGCCTCCAGCTTGCATCACGCTCTGCGTCGCTGAAGGACGCAGGTTCATCCGCCGTGGTGAACTGGAGCTCCTCGTGGAGGACCCGAGGAACGAGTCCAGGAGGGGAAGCTGGCCCGATGACGGCGTCGATGGCGCAGAACCGAAGTGGAGCGTCGTCGTGCTCTGCGTCCAAATCCTCCTTGTGTTCGGGCGGTGGAGAGACGAACTGGCTCGACTCTAGAGTTGTTGTCGTCGTCTATCTCGGAGATGGCGCAGGCGCAGGGGATGGAGGCAGGTACTCCGGTGTCGCCGTGCTGGCCCGTGGCGCACCTGGGAGGTACTCTGATGTGTACTCGATGATGAAAGGCTCGTCGCTGATTGAATCGTCAAGGTTCTCGTCATACCAGTTCCATGTTGCCACCTCGTCGAACACGACGTCACGTGATACGACGATGCGCCCGCTTGAAGGGTTGTAGCAGCGGTACGCCTTGGAGCCTGCCTCGTAGCCGATGAAGATGGTTGGCGAGCTGCGATTGTCAAGCTTCTTGAGGCCCGGTCGTGTGTTCTTCACATGAGCTACACACCCGAACGTGCGGAAGTAGTGGACGGCGGGGCGCACGCCGTGCCAGGATTCAAAAGGAGTCTTGCCTTCGAGCGCTCGTGTCGAAGACCGGTTGAGGATGTGCACGGCGGTGTTCACTGCTTCGCCCCAAAAGTATCCAGGGAGCTTCTTGGCCTTGAGCATGCATCGAGCCATGGCGACGATACTCTAGTTGCGGCGCTCCACCACCCCGTTCTGTTGCGGTGAATAGGGGGCGGTGAGCTGCCGTTGGATGTTGCGTTCGGCGCAATACTCGCCGAACTCCATGGAGGTGAACTCCCCCCCATGGTCAGTGCGGAGAACCTTCAATTTCCTCCCGGATTCAACTTCCACCGCCGCTTGGTAATTCTGGATTACGGCGGGTGCTTGATCTTTGCTTGATAGTAGGTGAATCCACATATACCGGTTCAGATCATCAACAAGCAACAAAAAATATTTGTTACCGCTTGGCGTTGTGGGTGCGATTGGTCCGCATAAGTCACCGTGAATCAGATCAAGGATGTGCTCCGCTCGTCGCAGTGCCTTGTTTGGGAATGGTGACCGCCTGTGCTTGCCTGCGAGGCAACTGTCACACACCTGGTCGACTTGATCAAGTGGTGGCAGTCCTTGCACCATCTCCTATTGGGCGAGCGCGTGCAGCGACTTGAAGCTAAGATGACCGTATCTTCCATGCCAGCGCCAGGCCTTCTCAGTGCAGCGCACGGACAAGCACACCGGCCGCCCAAGGTCCAGCTCAAGGACATAGAGCTGAGACGGAGAGCGACGCACGCGCGCGAGAAGCCTGCGCTCCTGGTCGAAGATGCGGAGGATCCCGACGTCGATCTCCACCCGGCTACCTGCCTCGTCCAGCTGACCGAGACTAATGATGTTCGCCGTCAGACGGGGAAAGAAGTAGACCCCCGTCAACGCACGATGCTCGCCATTCTTGCACGTGAAGATGATGGTGCCACGCCCCTTGATCTCCACCACTGATCCATCGCCGAACCGGACCGAGCCGTAGACTCCCCGTCGAGCTCGGAGAAGGCAGACCGTGCGCCAGTCATATGATTTGTGGCGCCCGTGTCTAGCACCCACCGACGGTGATCACGATCCTCGCACGGTCCGAGCTGCGCGAACACGCGCTCCTCGTGGATCTGGACAGCAGAGCGTGGCGGTGTGGAGGAGTGGGTAGGCACCGCCGCCGGAGGGGAAGAGGAGTAGAGTGAAGCGGATGCCATCAACAATGTGGGCCTGCTCGGACTTCGTGGGCCTACTGCGGCAGTCCCGGGCCCAGTGCCCGGGCTTTCCACAATTCCTGCACTTGTCCGCCACCGCTGGTCGCTCCTGGGCCGGCCCTGAAGACGGACCTCTTCTGGTGTGGCGCGCGCCGCCACCACCACCGCCACGGCCTCGCCTAGTCTTGCCGCGCCTGCTGCCGGACCCGCTCCCCTCACCGCCGGACCGTCGCGCAATTTAAGCCGCTCGAGCCACTCCTCTTCAGTGAGAAGAAGACGACCCTGCTTGTCGGCAGTGGGTGTTGACGACACTGGCTTTTTCTTCCTCTGCTCGACGGCACACAGACGTCCTGTGACCTCCTCGACCGAGAGCTCATTGACGTCGAGGAGAGTCTCAATTGAGACAACGATCTGCTCTAGGTGCTCGGGGACGACCTGGAGCATCTTCTTCACGATCTCAGCGTCCGTGATGTCGCGGCCGAGGATTCGAATGTTGTTGGCGAGGTCGACGATCCGGAGCAAGAATTCGTCGACTGATTCGCCCTCCTTGAACGACATCTCGCCGAACTGCTTGAGCAGCTGCTGCGCGTTGGCCTCGCGGACGCGCTGCACACCGACGCGCACGGTTTTCACTGCCTCCCAGGCGGAACGCGCCGTGCGCTTGCGTGCCAACGACCCGAGCATCTCAGGCGGCACGGCACGCAAAATCGCTGCCAGCGCTAGGCGATCTTCACGGTACTCAACGACCTCGCCCTCCTCCGGCTCGACGGCCTGCCACAGCCCTTGGGCTTGAAGATTCACGCGCATCAACAACGACCAATCTTGGTAATTGGTGCGAGTGAGTGTCGGATACTGCACCGAGCCGCCCGTCTCCTTGACGCGCTCGATGATGACTTCGCCGCCGCGCTGGCGCCCACGGCGCGGCGCTGGCGAGTGCAACACCCGACATCGGCAAGGAGGAGATGGCGATCGAATGCCGCTGTCGATTGGTTCCGACTGAGCAGACATGCTGGCCCCGAGAATGTAGAAGCTCTGATACCAATTGTCGTGGAAGACCGGCGGTTTCTCGCCGCCTGCCACAGCCCTTGGGGCATTCAAAACACGATTGAACCCAGTGATTGGTGCTGCAAGAACTGGCAGCGTTTTCTAATTGTATTGGCAAACTATATAAAGGAAAGCTTGAGCTACAAACTACCTGTATACACGGCATGGCCGCATGGTGATCGTGCCATCCCACGACCGCTTGCATGCCGAGCATGACCACGAGCTCTCCTGCATGAACGGGCATGCGTCGAGGCTTCTACAAATGCGCACGGCCACAGCTGACAATTCTAAGCCATGTTCAACTACTAGAGAAAACAAACTAAGCTCTAAAACAAACTAAGCAAAAACAGAACAGAGCAAATGGTGAGGCGCTGGAGTATTTGCAACACCACACAACCAAAGAGAACATCTAAAGTCCATTCCTTGTCGGGCTGCATTGCTCACGGGCCTTGCCCGATGTGGAAGGATCAATGATGCAAGGATTTTATTTGAGCAGATTCCTCAGCCTAATGTTGTATCTTGGAACGCCATGATTACTGGGTACATGCAGAATGAAATGATTGATTAGGCAGAAGAGCTTTTTAACAGGATGCCTTTTAGAAACACAGTATCTTGGGCTGGGATGATTGCAGGGTATGCACAGAACGGGAGGGGTGAACAAGCTTTGGTTTTGCTCCAAGCGCTCCATAGGAACGGGATGTTACCTAGCCTGTCTAGTTTGACTAGTAGCTTCTTTGCTTGTTCAAACATTGAAGCTCTTGAGACAGGAAAGCAAGTGCATACGCTTGCAGTAAAGGCCGGCTGTCAGTTCAATAGCTATGTATGTGATGCATTGATTACTATGGGTCTGTTTGTTTCAGCTAGAGATTCTAAAAAGCAGCTTATAAAAGCTGGATTGTTAAAAGCTGGATTGTGAAAAGCTTTTAGACTGTAGATTCTAAAAAATTTTAATGGACAGTTTAGTAAAATGGACTTTCACAATCTATCAAAAGCTGAGGAAAACCAGCTTCTCAGATTCTCACAATTCAACCAGTAGATTTTAAAAAGCTATAACCAAAAGCTGCCTGTTTGTTTCAGCTTCGGATTATAAAAGCTGAAAGCCAGAATCCGAAGCTGAAACAAACAGGACCTATGTATGCAAAGTGCAGAAACATAGGTCTTGTGAGAGAAATCTTTCGGATGACAGTTATGGATACTGTGTCATATAACTCTTTTATTACCGCACTTGTACAGAATAATCTGTGTCATATAACTCTTTTATGCGCAGTCCAGATATTGTCTCTTGGACTACTATAATATCTGCATGTGCACAGGCTGAGCAGGGGAATGAGGCAGTAGAGATTTTCAGAAGCATGCTACATGAGCATGAGTTACCCAATTCACCAATATTAACGATACTTCTTGGTGTTGGTGGAAGTCTTGGTGATCTCAAACTTGGACAGCAAATTCATACCGTCGCTATTAAACTTGGAATGGATTCAGGAATTATAGTGGCTAATGCTCTAATGTCGATGTATTTCAAGTGTGGCTCTACAGATTCTCTAAAGGTTTTTTTATTCAATGGAGGAATGAGATATTGTAACGCCCGTTCAAATTTTGCTCGCGGCCCAGCCCAATCTTTCGAAGCCGGCCCAACTAGCGCAACCCAGCCCGTTCCCCCTCGCATTCTCCCGCTGACCACCGGGGCCCAGTTGTCGGCGCCTTCTTCTCCACCGCGCCCGCAATCCGAATTCGCCGGCACACTCCGCCCCACGCGCCCACGTCCACGCATTCGGTTGCGCGCGCCCTCGCCTATTTAGCCCCGCAGCGCCGCCATCTCGCTCCCCATCTCACCGTGAACACCGAGCGCCATAGCCGCCGCCGCCAAGCTTGCCGAGCGACTCCGCCGCACCCGAGCTGTCCCTGCCGCGTCTGAGCACACCGCCAGCATCGCCGGAGCGTGGGGAATCCATTTCACCGCTCGCCGAAGCCCCTCCGCCGCCGGAACCGAGACTTCACCGATCGCCGGTAAGCTCCATCGCCCCCTCGTCGTTGCCAGCCTACTCCGAAGCTCCCCGCGGTCAATTGACGCCCCCTCTGTCTCCACGTGCCTCCCAGGAAGCTGTCTCGACCGCTAATTGAGCCATCCCGTCGTCGCAGCAGTGTTTTCACCGAGTTCCGACCGCCGCCGACCGCCATTGCCGTCGCCGACCACCGCCAAGACCTCCCCGGTCGTCGACAAGCCCTCGGTGAGACTCCCCGTGCCCTCCCCGTTCTTTTGCGTCGTTTCCCGTAGAGAATGGTAGCTTGTAGCGCGTTCTAGAGCGTCTCCGGCGAGATTCCGGCAAAGCCCGAGGCGGCGCTGCCGTCCTCCGTCGTCGTCGGCTCTGTCCCCCCCCCCCCCCCCGATCAACCTCGGTTGTCCAATCCGAGATGAATGGCCTAGATTAGAATACCTCGTACCCTTTCGCAGACCAATAGGAAGCCGCCATGTGTCCCCTTTAATACAGTCAGCAAGTCAATCCACGTCAATGCGCCACGTGGTCGTTCCTGTCCTACGTGGCAAAGCCATGTCAGCCCTGGAGCCCAGTCAGCCAGTGACATTAGCATTGCGTAATAAATAGGGTTTTAAGTATAAAAATAAATCAAGTTATTCTCTGAAATTAGGTAAACTTGCAGATAGACCCTTAGACTTTACTATTTTCACAAAAAAGCCCTTAGATAGTTCTGTTTTATGCAATTAGGCCCCTAAACTTTAGGATAATTGCATTTAGACCCTGAACTTTAGGATAATTGCATTTAGACCCCTGAACTTTAGGATAATTAGTGATAGGTCCCTGAACTTTGCTTATAAGCCCCTAGAACTTTCTGTTTTCACAACTTAGTCCCTGCAATCTTTCAGAAAAGCCCCTATAGAGTAAAACTAGCGTAACTTTTTCATCCGAACTCCGATTTAGGTGATTTTCGCGCTCCTGAGATCATAGCAGCGTGTACTTTCCTTTAATAGCCTTTTTAGAGTTAATTGCTCCTGTTTGGTGTGTTGTATTTAGCTGTTTGTTTGTTGCTTTCCGGTGTGTGCTTTGGTTTTAGGAGACGAGCAGAGTGTCAGTGTTCAGGACCAAGCTTTTGAAGACTTCGAGCAGCCTACTTTCGAAGGCAAGTGTTCTTGATCACTTTGATTCCACTATAGGTCATTATAGTTTTATTTTCCTTAGCTGCATGCTTGTCCAATTATGAAATCCCATGAATAGGGTTTTACTAGAATTTTGTGTGATCATTCCTTGTAGCCTCTTTTGGGTCTTGGGACATGAAAAGGGTAGTCATGCTAGTGCAGTCAGGGATTGGAATAATTATGAATTTTGACTAATGCCTATGAAACAAGTATTTGGGGAATGATAATCTTGTAGTAACTTGAATTAGGGTTCCCAACTAGATGGCTAGTATGTGTTGGAGCTACACAGCAGGGATTGTGTACGTTCTTGTGTGGGATCCTAAGGATCGATTCTTGGAGCCTGTAACCCGGCATAACAGCACAACCATGAGGCCTATATGGGTACGGTCTGGCTAAGTAATTAGTGCGCTTCACATTCTGTACGCACCAATGGTCGGTTAAGTGGCACAAGAGGGGGCCTCTGCAGTGGATGAAATCCCTGTTAGCAGTGAAACCTTAGTGGGTGCTTATAGATGTGGAGGTACTTTGTAACGGCCTTGTAGTGAGACCCCAGCTCTACACCCCGGAAGTGTAAGGCAAAACGGGAATCACGACTCATGGGTAAAGTGTGCAAACTCTGCAGAGTAAATAAACTGATCGATCAGCCATGCTCACGGTCAAGAGCGGCTTGGACTTCTTCATGATTAGATGGGGATCTTAAGGGTTGGTTTGGGTAGTCGGGTGGTGGTACTCCCGATGAGTCGGTAGCCGGATATGGGATATCTGGTGAGTCTAGTAGTCGGATGGAATCCGATGAGCTATGTTCTTTATTTGTTGGAGTTTAATCTAGTAAATATGTTGCTATGCTATTTGAGTCTTGTTTAGTTGGGCATAGTCGCAGTAATCCCCAAATCAACTTTTCCTTATCATTAGCCTGCATGTCATACTTTTCCCCCACTTGCTGAGTACTCTGTATACTCACGCTTGCCTTCTCCCAACTTCCGGATGCTGCTCAGAAGGTGAAGCTTTCGAGGATTTCCCGGACGAGGATGCTGAATTCTAGAAGGAAGGAGGCGTCGATTGAAGGCCATATCCTAGGCTGGTGTTTCCCCCGGACAATGCCTGTGGATGGATGGGAGTTCCGCTACCGTTTGAAGATTTCTTAGTATTTTCTTTCAGACCATCGGGTCCTTTTGTAAGGAATGTTTACGTTATTTAAGACACAGTTTATGTTATCACTAATGATGTCGCTACATGTATGGAAAACTTGATCCTAGTATACATGTGGAATACATCTGATTTGTTTCCTTTAAAATCGGGTGTGACAGATATTTTTATATGGAATACCATTATTGCAGGCTATGCTCAACATGACCTTGGAAGAGAAGCCATCGGGATGTATCAACAAATGGAATCTGCAGGAGTGTTGCCAAATGAGGTCACTTTCGTGGGGCTTTTACATGCATGCAGCCATTCCGGTTTGGTGGATGAAGGACGACAGATTTTCAAGTCCATGAGCAGTGATTATGGACTAACTCCTCTGCTGGAGCACTATGCTTGCATGGTGGACCTACTTGGGCGAGCTGGTGATGTGCAAGGAGCTGAACAGTTTATTTATGATATGCCTATTGAGCCAGATATGGTGATCTGGAGTGCTCTTCTTGGGGCATGCAAGATTCACAAGAATGTAGAAGTTGGTAGAAGGGCAGCGGAGAAACTTTTTGCTATTGAGCCATCAAATGCTGGCAATAATGTCATGTTGTCAAATATATATTCCTCCCTAGGAATGTGGGATGAAGTTGCAAAGATACGGAAACTTATGAAAGAACAAGGTGTGAACAAGGAGCCTGGTTGTAGCTGGATGCAGATAAAGAACAAACTGCACTCATTTGTCACTGCAGATGAGGAACATGAGCGAATTCAAGATATATATGCTACCCTCCGGGAGTTATACACTTTGTTAAAGGCTACAGGGTACGTGCCTGACACGGAATTTGTTCTCCGTGACATAGATGAAGAGCAGGAGGAGAGTTCTCTTCTGTACCACAGTGAGAAGCTTGCTGTTGCTTACGGCCTTCTTGTTACACCCAAGGGCATGCCCATACAGATAATGAAGAGAACCTTAGAATATGTGGTGACTGTCACACTTTCATCAAGCTTGTTTTCCATGTCACCAAGAGAGAAATTGACATTGGAGATGGAAATCGATTCCATCATTTTAGGAATGGTAGTTGTTCATGTGGTGATTTTTGGTGATTAATTATCCAAGCAACAATAGGTCCTCTTTACACTATATCTTCAAAGACTCAAAATCAGGTTGCCTGATCTCTTCACACATGTTTTCCTTTCTGTTTCTTTTTTAATCAGGGCCCCCAATACCCAGCCTTCTTTAGAGGCTTCTACGGGGGGAAATATGCGGAACGGAGGGCTAGAACCCCCCACCGGCTCCCTCCCACCTTGGAGTTTTGCCACTGAGCCAGAGGCTTATCCGCAGCCTTTCCGTTTTTCTTTGGTCTGTATCTAAATCTTTCTTCCCGTTCTCCCATAGATCAAAGAGGATTTTGCTATGCAATCTCTTCAATTGGTTAAACAAAGTTGACTTAAAACGACGGGTCGGTACGCTAGAAAATTAGTGCTTATCCACAAAACGTTGTAAATAAATGCAGAGGTAACTGAGATTCTTATAAGATGTGTTCCCTATTGTTGTTGATGTTTTCCCCTGGATTGCATATTGAAGGTCTGCTCATGAAGCTGAATCACGCATCCTATGATGGTATGATTGAGTTGGCACTTTCTACGTATCAGATCGCAGGATGTGTGCAGGGAGAGGGCAGACCTTGCCTCTTGGATGCCCATCTCGATATTAAGGAGGTTATCTATCTGGTAAGTCATTTGATCATCACCATAGCCAGACTGTGCAGTCAAATTTAAAAATACCTTAATTGATTACGATATCACTGTGTCCTCTCTACTGAATGTTTGTGTTTAGTGTGCTAAGCACTCCTATAAGCTCTACAGCTATGCAGTTCTGGACTATTAATGTTATTTTGCAAGAGAAGTTTCTTGCCGCACCAACATCTGCTTCTGATGGCATGGCTACCTAAGTGGCTCGGACTGATTCTACTTCGACATGCCCAGTATGTCTCTGAAGACATAGTTAAATTATCCCTGAAGGTAAAGTGTCAGTAAGAAACTTAGATAGTGGAATAGTGCTGTGAACCACCTAGCAAGGAGTTCAAAGACAGATGACAAGTGTTTGGAGATGATGGCTTCCTTGTTGCAGTTAAATTCGAACCGGTTAGTCCAAATATGAACCCTCAAGGAGGAATTGTGGAAGCTCAAGAACCACTTTGCTAGATGGAAGAAAGACTACAAATCTCAGTTGAAGGGACGGTAAATCTTTAGAAGGTTGCAATCGTGATGAGAAATCCAACCCCCCCCCCCCCCCCACACACCCAAAAAAAAAAGATGGAGATGGTGGGCGAAGAAGACCTCAAAGTAGATGTGAAAGATGAGCTTTGAGCTTTCCCCCCACATTTTCCTGACGTTGCATCAAGGATAAAGATCAAGAATGGCGGCGCAGGCGAGAAGAAATCCTCCCGGTTCTCTTTATCGTGGTGCTGATGAAATCATCGATGATAAGCTCAATCGTCGATGGTTATTCGTCCAGTTAGTGTAGGTAACCTTTCATAAGTTCAGTGTATGTATGCCATTGTTTACGTGGAGCGATAAACCTGAAATATGGAAGGGTGTTTAAATACCGATAATCCTTCATGAGCACATAGAGATGCAACAATTGTAAGGATGTGTACAGTAAGGAAAAGTTCGAATGTGCAAGGCACTTCACTCCATTCTTCTTTCATTTGGTGTCTGCTTACTCTACAAAAAGTTCTCTCTCATTTGGTGTATCCGAGTCTCGTATTGATAGCTGGACTGACTTTGCTTGCACTTTTCAAGATTCAGTGTTTTCATTTAAGTTCACTACTCCGAGCCGAGTGTTGAGTTTGGAAATATGTTTCTTCTCTAATTCGTACTGCTCTGAATTCTACACTGTTTTATGCAGCTTTGCTTGCTGAATTACAACCAGGCCCCGCTTTATTCAAAGCGAGGTCTGAGAAAAGGAGAAACAGAGATTGGGTACACCAGTTTACAACGTAAGATCTTAACAACGTATCAGTCCAAACTAGTATCACAACTCTTCGAACAGCAAAACGGTATCGTGAAGCCCACAGAAAACAATGCTGCTAGAGTGTGCCTCCTTCGCTGCATTTATATGGTCGCGGGCTCACAGCCGGCGATGGCAGATTCAACCCGAGAACCCTTCGCCCACAGATCAGAATCAGGAAGGCCCGGCTTGGAATCCATCCATCTTTTCACAAGCTCCAGGTACCCGCACCGCATGTCACCCAAGCGCTTTTCGTCCTGCCGAGCACCAGCCACCAAGTACTATCGAGCCGCGTCGGGACTCGAGACGGGCGAAGGCGAAAGCGAAAGCGAGAAACCATTCTGCTGCACAGCAAAAAGAAAACGCAAGTTGCAGCACAACTTGGCAGCGAAGCAACGGGAGCTCGCCACCTGAACGAAACCGTTCGCGCGGCGGCATCCTCCTCGTCCTTTACCGGGCCAAGCTGGTGTTCTCGTGGGCAGTGTTCTCGTGGGCGAGAAAATCTTAGAAAAATCGGGCAACTTGGGGGTCTTGGGCAGCCGCGCGCGCGCACGGCGGACCAACGTGCCCGCGCCCTACGGACTCTGGGCGCACCAAGTTGTATTTGCCAACGCCGCAGCTTGGCGGGGACCCGGTGACGAGTCAAAGCGCGCACCCGTTGTTTTGCTCTAATCCCACGGCGTTTCACTTTCATGGCTGGTAGGATGGCTTCGATTTGTCGTACGTGGTCCTCGATCTTTAGCCGGACAAAGCTGTGCAGATGAAATGTTCAGACAACTATACAATACACAAATCCAACCAAGAGTAGTTTCGGAACTGACCATCACAATTCACAAATAACTTTGTAACTCAACATTGGAAAGTCAAGTGACACTTAATATAAATTTGTAGATTCCTACTCTTATTCAAGAAAGAGAGGAGTGGCAGGCGAAATGGTAAAGTACGACTTTGCGAAGCTTGCCTGACGGCATCGTCCTATGTTGTGTGCCGCTTACTGCGAGCTCGGCCGGGACCAGGGTCCAGGGCTCGTCTCGCTCTGGCCTCCATTTTACTCAACCGCACAGGGGGGATGTTTCTCGTACTTTGTCTTTCACACTGACGGGGACATTGGCAAATTTGTGTCGATAGCCGCATCAATAGGAAAAAAAATCAAGAAACCACCCTAACTTTGCATCAAGTTATCGCGCGTTGCTATCGATCGAACCCTGCAGACTCCAGCGGAACACTTGATGACTAAACATATTAAGCACGTACAGATCGGATATATGCTCCTCATTTAATCATACGTACATCATCAACTGTGATGATACATCACGAAACAGCCAAAGCTCCTATCCAATTACACTTGGCATCTGCAATTCTACACTGATAATCGAAAACCCTGGACAGTAGCATGCCACGCCCACGATTTTCGAAAAAAAAAGAGGGAACACACGCCAAACTTACAGATTGCTCTATTAACACTTGTAACATATTTGTTTATCCACAGAAGAATGATGCAAATTTGCGAAATACTAGAATTAATGAAGCTGTTCCGAGTGGCGCGAGAGGAGCCTCTTGTCATCGCCGAACGAGATCCCATCTTGGGCTTGGAACTACATCACCAGCTCCGACACCCACCCGAAGTCCGGCCCGTCGTCCTCCGTGACAGGAGGAAGCACCGGCACTGCCGGCGCCGTGGCCGTCCTGAAGCTGAGCTCCCGCATTGCGAGCATCAGCTCTTCCATCTCCGCGTCCGCGTCCGACTCATCGATGGCGTCGAGCCATCTCCGTCGACCCTCCACCGGCGACACAGGAGGCGACTCCCAGAGAGACGCCAGGGTCGACTTGGGCGAGAGCGACAGCGGCGAGTTCTCCTTGGGCGCGGCGCGGAGCTCGCCGGCCGTGTGCGCGAAGAAGCAGACGCGGCGGCCGCAGGCTGCGCCCGCGCGGCAAGGGCGCGTGCGGTAGCGCGACGGGTGGAGCCACAGCTCGAACGTGCCGTGCGCGAACGGGCACGTGTTCCCGCGCGGGCACGAGGCGCCCGGCCGGCGCCGGAAGTCCGGGCACGTCTCGCCCGTGTACGCCACGCGCCGCGGGTCCCGCCGCCGTGCGGCCTCGCCCGGGTGCGCGTAGGGGCACGCCGTCCAGTCGTGGCTCCGCGCCCGCGCGCACCGCCGCACCTTGAACTCGTACATCATGAACTCGTCGTCGGCCTCTGCCTCGGCCTCAGCATCCCCGTCTCCGCGCCCGGCCGAGAGGTACTCCCCCAGCGCGGCGAGGAGCTGTGGAGGGATCTCCACCGCCGCCGGGTTAGCCCAGGAGACGCCCAGCGCCGCCGGGTCGAGCACGAGGTGCTCGTAGTCGTGGTGGTGCTCACGGCTCACCATGCCTGTGCCTCACTCAACTCAACACTGTCACCTGCTGCCGGAGAGAGAGAGAGAGAGAACCGGACATTGCTTTGAGGAAACAGCGGTGGGGTGACTGGTGCGCGGCTTTATAGGTCGCCGCGTGCGATACAGGATCGACACGGCCGCCGTTGGGTTGGGATGGCATAGGCGGTATTGAGTTTCTGTTGGTTGGTTGCCGAGCTATCGGGTTGGCGACTTGGCGTGGCTGCGTGGGGGTGGTTTCGGCGCGAGGCGGGGTACGTGGAGGGGCGTGGAGGCCGGTGCTGCATGTTGCCCGCCACGTAACGAAGGGCTAGTCTCGTACGGAGTAGTTTTCTCGGCGCTGGCCGCCGGAGGTGGGCGCCTGCATCGCCCTCTCTTCCTTTATTTAGCTTGGCGGATAATCTGGGGCAGTTTCGCTACCGCATGCTAAACACACGCCTCCTGATCGCACCCGCGGTTCCCTAAAACGGTAGCGCTCGTGCCACACGGTGCGAAAGGCAGAGGTCGAACCCCCGACCCGGCCTGCCGCCACCTCGTCGTGGTCTGCTGCGCAGCGCGCGACACGCACACGTACACCGTTGCATCACTGCTCGTATCAGTTCAGGCCTGAGAGAGGAGGCACCCGGACATTTCTTTCTTTTAAAAAAACTAATTACGTGTACATACGATTGCAACAGAAGGCATAAAAATTTCACTAAAAAATCTTTTAAAGAAAACCTAAAAAACACGAGACTCACCACGTTGTGCGGGAAGAGTCCGGCGCGGGACCTTTTGCGACTTTTTAAGTAGCGTAGAAAACAAACCATGTGATTCCGTGCGCCTTTAATACGAGCAGGGTTTCTCTTTTTTTTTTAAGACCTAATACGAGCACGGTTACAGACCTCCTGGCCCAGCTAGCCACTTTTCAGCTGACTGGGGAGTTTATGAGCTTTTCCATGTGCATATGGACATTTCCGCCCGATGCGACGCTGAGCCTTTCCCATCTGTGTTACCTGAGGCCTGAGTACGTGCCTGCTCTCTTTTTGGAGTTTGGAGCGTGAAGTGAATGGACGGACTCGCGGCGTCCGCCGGCTACGCCAGTTAAACATGATCCGTTCATCAGTGAACCGCGCTCTCCACTTGCTCAGTCAGAGGCGCGTTCTTGATAAGGGCGGACGGCTTGCCGCGGTCCTGCGGGCGTGGCTGGTCCCCTCGCGTGGTGAGGAGCACGGTAGCAACTGGCGGACGAAACAGCGGCGGGCAAGTCGCTGCGCGGCGCCCGATTCCGCTGAGAGGAGGATAAGGTCTTGCCAAATGACTGACGCGCGCGTGCACGACAGGCTTGCGGGATTTGGATTTCCCTGAGCGAAGAGCGCACAGCACGCATGTATTTCGTCAAATTGCTGGGCTGGGCTATCAACTGATGCTAAATGCAACTATTTAATTTGGAAGAGAGCACTCACAACGGAAAACCGGCTTTCAGGGGTTATACGTAGTTTTACACAAATAAAATGGCTAAAGAATAAGTGAATTGTCGAGTTCCTACCAATGGTTCGATTTGAAGATTTGTGCTTCAATTGAGCTACGCTTTTTATCTAGCGACAATGAGTTTTGAGTTTAGATTTACCTAATCTCAGTGGCGGATCCACATAGGACTCGGCACATTTGGGAGCCTCAGCCCCCTTCAATTTTTGACATGCAAAAAAAAAAGAATGAGAAGAAAGAAGAAAACGAGAAAAAAAAAAGAAGTAAGAAGAGAGTGAACCTTTTAGTTTTTTTCCTCTCGATCTGTTACTGTCCAATCTCAAACCCTAGAATTACAAGTTTTGGACAGTAGTGTTAGCGCTTATGGATATATATAGGTCAACAATATTTTGAAACTGCAAGTTGAAATAGGAGGAGATAGTATAAGCTGTCAACGTATGAAAGTGGAATGATAAGGAGATAGGGGCGTGGTGATTAGGGATGTAAGTTTTTTGTTTTTAGATCAGTAAATTGACCCAAAATAAAAAAAAAATAAATTAAAAAATCACTCTCATCTAATTAAATTAAGAAAAAAACAAACTACGAAGTACGTACTGACACTATCAATTGGATACCCATTTGCATTCTAATGGTGATCGATAATAATGCGCACCGTAGCGCAATACTCATTTTACTTTTCGCACAATGCTCCTATGCGCTAATGCAGAGGATCGGCGTCCACTGAATGGCATTAGCCATCCTCCAGAGAGTCCACGGTTTCAGAAAAAAGAAATCCTCCAGGCAGAGAGAGTCCATGGTTTCAGCAAAAAAAAAAATCCTCCAGAGAGTCCGAACTCCAAACTGGCTTTGAGCAAGTGAAGTCCATGAAGCAGATAAGGCGCCCGCCATCACCATACACACAGGGCATCCAAGTAAACCCCATCGACGGGCATGGGGGCACTACCCGTCGCCCACAAGCTCGCACTCACCTCGCCCTTCCTCCCGCGCCACCGCCGGCCCTGCCCCACCGCCCACTGCCGTCGCCGGCGACATGGAGCGGTGGTGGCATACATGGAACCGAACTCGAACTCTCCGGCGGCCATCGCGGGGCGCCTCATCGGTGCCCTCCCCGTGGTGGGCCTCGTGGCGCGCATCCTGAGCGACGAGGGCGGCGTCGGCGGTGACATCATCGACTTCGCGGAGTTCCGCCGCCGCGCAGCAAGAAGTGCACCGTCATGGACTCGCAGGCCTTCTACGACTTCAACGAACGCCGCGGCAAGGTACGTACCCACACGACTCGTCCAGCTACTTTGTTTTGCTCTGATTCTCCTACACTTGCACGGCTGTGCAAAACTTTCGAGTAAAAGAGAGATCTTTACATCGCGTCATTGGGCAGCCAGGAGATCCCTTCTACGTCCTGCTGTGCTGCTGGCTGGCTGCCGTTGGTGGCGGGCTGCTGAAAACAGAGGAGATCTTGGAAGGCGTGGCGCGGCTCCGCATCTCCAACGACATCGAGTTCGAGGAGGAGACCTTCATCGACATGATGAGGGCAGCAAAGGAGGTAAGCGGCTTTCTGCAATTCGAGAACTGTGATGCATCGCAGTGCAATATCAGAACTACAGAAAACATCAGTTCGCCCCTGAGAGAAGATGAACTTTGACGCAGAAAAGAGCAAAGCTGAAGGCTCCAACTCCGCAGATACCGATGGAAGCGCGGGCAGAGAAGGCCCTTGAAGCTATATACGTATGCTGCTTTGGGCAGGACATGGTCGAGCAAGAGGACGCGAAGCTCCTGTGCACCATGCTGAACGCGGTCTTCCCGTCGGTCGGGAGGCAGGCGGTCGAGAGGATGGTGGCGTCCATGGCGAAGCAGGTGGCCACTGGCGAGAGGAAGCGCGGCGAGAAGACCGTATCGATGGAAGTGGTGCAGCGGCAGCTTAAGGACCTCGAGTTTCTGAAACAGAACAAGCTTGACTAGTGATGAGCAGGACTTTTTTTGTCAAATAGATGGTGTTTATAGTCCAAGAAACACAAATCACGCGGCTTACTTGACATACTCGAGTCAGGTATTGAGGTTCTTGATTGCAGGAAGTCAGGAACGACGAAGCGGACGCAGGATGGTTTTGACCATAGTCCATAGGCGTGCTAGGAGGAATCAGGCATGATAGCAAATATTGCAACACAGTTTACACAATTGAAACAAAAATTGCTGTCACTGTAGTGTTGCAATAACATGTGAGTGGCCATCAGAGCGTTGTAAGATAACGTTGTGACACATTTAGAAAAATGTTGTGTTTTTACAATCATCAGCAGAAATGAACAATGTGAATCACGGATCATCGGTCTAAGAGAGCAAAAGATTAGTACACATTCCACCAGCAAAATCTCTACTGTATAAACTACTATATAAAACCGTTATTTATCATATCACCTCTTCCCGCTACTCTTCCCCGTATAATAAAAATCCCTAACATTTAAATAATTTACTAATTGTTTATATTCATTCTTGTCCTCCAACCTCGTTCTTTGTTACCGGCTACTGATATAGACCTATTATACTAATAAAAATAAATAAAGAAATTAAGAGAAAAATTACCCTATAATCTACTCCTCCTTTTTGAGATTTTATCTAAAATCAAACTACAATATCACCAAATGTGCCAAAATGTGACAAAAAATATGTCCAAATGTGCTAAAAATGTGCCCAAATATGACCAAAATGTGCCCAAATATGACCAAAATATGGCCAAATATGATCAAAATGTGTCCAAATAGGATGTGAAAACTACAAACGATTTTTCTGTAATTAAACCTAATTTTTCTAGAATTAAAACTAATTTAATATAAAAAAACATATTAAAAGCATTTATTTATCAAAGAATTTTTTTTAAACTTTATCAGAATTAATCTAAATTATTTATCTAAATTATTTTATATTAAAATATTTATCTAAATTATTTTATATTTTTTAGATTTTTTTCTAAACATAAAACCTATTTTTTGGAATAATCTATTCTCATAAATTATTTTAAAAAAACGAATTACTGCGTAACACTGATGTCAGCACACTGACCGGACACGCTGACTAGGACTGCCATCTAGCGAAACCGTCGTCACATCATTAAAACTACCAAGAAAAACCACTCTAAAGATAAAATGAACAGTATTGATAGTTTAAAAAGTAAAATAGATAATTTAAAAGTTTAAGGAGTAAAATGGATATATGCACAGCCCTTAGCTAGTTCTGCAGTGCGGTGGTACCACAGAAAAATCCAGCTACAAAATCAATCTGGGCCAGCACGGACCGCCTAATGGGCTGGTAAGCTAGCACCAACCATTCAGCCCAATCTTGCATGTGATCTAACAGCCCATTACACGGGTGGGATCCATCCATCGACAACACCGGGAGTTATTTTTTATATTTCCTAATATTAATATTTAAATAAATAGATCTCTAATAAAAAGAATTGTAAAAATAGACATGTATCATCTTCTCATGAGGCGGTTAGCCCCTTACCGCACTCTCAGAGGATGGTAAGCAGTTCGACACGCCGTGCAGGGCTAACAGCGTTTCGTCAAAATTACTATTCACAGTAATATTTTTCCCTCCAATATTCTTTATACAAAACTATGGTCTTCCATTCCTTAAAAATTCTAATTTTTTTTACATGTTTCATAATTTATATGCAATCTATTTTAATTAGATTCACCTAAAAAGCATGTGTAGAATTTAAACTAAAATTTTTCAAAAAAGACTACTTTTTAACTTTTAACAATTTTTAGAGCTCAAATAAATTCCTAAAATTTGGAAAAATTAACTAATATTCATTTTATGTGATGTAATAATTTATAAAATTATTTCTAATCATAGGCTATATGCATAAATAGAGCATTAAAAAGGAACTCATTTTTTTACCATATAAACTAGGGCTAGAAATAATTTTAGAAATTATCCCATCACATAAGATGAATATTAGTTAATTTTTACAGATTTTTAGAAATTTATTTGAGGCCCTAACAATTATTAAAAGTTATAAAATTAGCTTTTTTGAAGAATTTTAGTTTAAATTCTACGCATACTTTTTAGTGAATCCAATTAAAATAAGTTGCACATGTATTATAAAACATATTATTTTAGATTTTTTGAAGCAACAGAAGACCATAATTTTATATAAATAAGATTGGAGAGAACAATATTACATTAACAGTGATTTTGACGAAACACTATTTAGAGGGCTGTTATACCCCACACACACGGTGTACGCGTCGAACTGCTTATCGTCATCTTAGAGTGTTGTTAAGAACCTAACCGTTCTATAAAAAGATGGTAGACGTCTATTCTTATAATTGTTTCTATCAAAATCTTTTTATTTAAATATTAATGTTATAAAAAAAAAAACTCACAACCGGAGGGAGCGAACTCTCTCGTGCCCAAGCCCAACAACCACACTGCACAGGCGTAGGCGCGTAGCCCAGCACAAGGCGCTGGTGGCCGTTGTGCGAGGGGAGAGGACGGGGACGGTAAGCCGTGAACGTGGCCGATCCACGTGGACCGGCTCCGTGATTCCGTCTCAGCTCAGCGATGCCGGTGAGGCGGCGGCAGCCGCGGCGGCCGGAGACGGGCGCGGCGGAGAGGTACAGGGAGATGGGGATAGGGGCGGCGCTGTCGCGGCCGTGGGACTACCCCACGGCCTGCGGCGAGCTGGCCACCCTCCTGCGCCTCGGGTACGCAGACCTCCCCAAGGCCGCCCAGGCGCTCGTCCTCGCCGACGTGCTACTCGCGTTCCGCCTCCTCCTCGAGTAAGCCTCTCCAGTCTCCCCTCCAATCACGCATCATTGCGTGGAAAGTTTGGCCGCCAGTCCCGTAAATTGTGTTGATGATGATTGATCATGCTAATTTCTCTTAGCTACTTATGGTTAGCTAGTTTTATGTGCAGATTACGGATAATTTCTTCTTAGAACCATATAGATTGAGGGTAATGTAGATCTATATGTGCTTGTCATTCTTCAACACTCGAGTAGGTCTTTATCAATTTTTCAGATGATTTCATTATCCATTCTGGTTTGGCTCTTCAATTCTTAGAGTAATTGCTATAGTAATGGCATGATTGGCAGAGCTCCAGCTTCAAGAATTTTTGGAGTTGGCCATTCCTAATTACGGAAATTCTTGGAGCCGGTGCTGTGGGCAGATTGATTGTCTTTGGTTTAAGCATCGTGTTCTTATTTTGGACTGGAAACGAATATTCAAACTACTTTATATTATCCTAAACTACAAATCATACATGGATCTTGGAGCTGCAGCTCTACCAAACAGAGTCTAAGATATCGTACCCGAACATTCTAATTGTTCTGCTGTCAGCACTGCTTAATTTTTTTTCTGCTAGTAATGGCATTTCAGGCTAGGTGTAACTTTGACAGATATAGTTCTTGCTTTCTTCAGTAGTTCTTAATAGACCACTGATGATATCAAGGAAACAAAGTGTGATAAACAATGTGTGTGGAATAAAAAACAATTGCGTATTTTCGAAATAAAAATGGTATTCAATTCACTCTTACGCAGAATTGAACATTGATCCTGACCAAAGCTTGCACAATGGAATACACAGTTATGCACTGAGGCTGATGATTTATGGTATGGATGTGGAGTTTATAGTATGTTATGCACTTACGCTGATAATTTTTTTCTCTCGCTCCGAACCATGTTTAGTTGGAAATTTCTGAGCTGTCTTATGCTTCCGAGGCTCAATTTCTCTTGGCATAATATCCGGTTAGTTGTTCATTGGTAATATACTTTCGTCAAGCTTTCAGATGTTGGCCGTAACCCAATTCTCGTTTGTTCTTACTAGTGTGCAATGTTATACTTTGGCTTCTGAATGTTCTCAATCTTTGATGATATTGCTACTGACTAGTTGGAATTAACTTATTATTTCCCACAGTGTGCAGACAGGATATGCAGTAGCTGCAGCTACTGGTCTTCTCCAGGCAGTAGAAGTTACCCTACCAAAGCAAAAGAAGGCACAGGCTGCTTCAGAGTTCAGGCATTCTGTTGTTGCACATAAGAGGCGTGCAAGAGTAAAACAAGAACCAGGTATGTGACAAGTCCCTTTTCAATCGTACAACTGAGTCAATCTCCCTGCATAGCACAAAGTATAAGCATGATGTCTTTGTTACACATTTGATGTGTCTGCAACTATGTCTGCTGCTTATTTGATTTACTGCTACAATATCAGGACTACTATATCTGTTGCTTATTTGCTTTGCTGCTAGCCTGCTACAATAACATAAATGCCACCCTCATCTGCCATTTGCTCTTACTTTATTCTTCTAGATTATGTGAATTGTGTTGAAACTTTCATGCTTCATACCCTGTTAGAATGGTAAACATGGCATAAGTATAAAGTTGGCTTAGGTGAAGTTTATAAATGCTGCGATGTTATATCTTACATCTCTTCAGCCTTCCTTTCATCACTTTACGAAAGTGGCCATGGTTTGATCATTTCAAACTAATTAGTCTACATAAACTGCAGCCTCCTGCCCTCCTCAAAATTTGGGAGGACGGAGGATCAGTTTGCAAATCAGTACTTACCAATAGGAGTCAATAGTCATTCTTTGGTATCATACCACATGATGTTCAACCCCTTTGTGATGTGTTACTTCAACCCCTTTGATAGGTTCACCACACATACCACATGATGTTCTTGTTCATATCTTCAGTTTTCTGGACATTCGTTCTTTGGTAGCAGCTGGTCTTGTCTGCTGGTATTTTTCTTCCCTTGTCCATATACTTCCTTCAAATACGCAGGTTTCTTGTTTATCACGATCTTGTCTTCCTTATAAGGTCTTGGAATTCAGCTGCAAATGACAACAACCTGTGGAAGATGAATTACTCCTGTTTCTTCGGCATCTGCCATGTGAGTTGCAACAGCATACCTGTATATGGTTTACAGCACAGTCATGGTCTTGTGCAAAATAGCACGGATTCAGTGTCCATTGATCCAAATTTTAGCTGGAAAGAGTCCTTCCACAATAAGTATGCAGGTAGCAGTGGCATTCTTCTCTTTGCATATAATTCGATACAAACTACACTCCGCCATTTCCATGGTTGTCCTCTACAACAAGGTTGAATTATATTTTATTGCAGAATGCGCATCATGGAAATTTGCATCAAATAGAGCACTGTGTGGGCGTTGCAGATCAGTTATTTGGCTGAGCAACCTGACTTGTGCTTCTCCGCACCATTGCGCTAAGAGTGGAAAAGATGAAGTAAAATTATGGCCTCTGTTACCTGATACAGTAAGTTGTTTTTATCCTATGGTCAGTTCTAAACTTTACGATGGTTTTGACCTAGCAGATAGATCATAACTTTGTCTAATTTGCTGATTGTCATATTGCCTACAGCGGTTACCTATTCATCTTTTTGTTATTTTGTTATCTGTTTGACTAGCCATTCAATTTTGTCCAAGAATTATCATCATTGGAACACTGTACCTTTTGATTTAACACTATCCTGGACCAGGTTGCTGAATACATATTGCACGATGAAGATCTAGCAGCTTCATCATCTGAAAGTGACGACGCAGATAGTAATTCTGATTACGAGTATGGGCACCCAAGATTTTGGATGTTGTTGGACGAAATGACACTTGGATAGTTGTTTGTCTTCAATTCTGGTAATTGGCTGTATGCGGTGTCCGTGCTGTTATTAGTAGCAACTGCAAACTTCAGTGATCTCTATGAGATGGCTCGTCAACTTAAAGTGAAGCATGTACATTGCACTGCAAAATCTATTCTTAATACTCTCTCCGGTCAAAAATACATTATATTTTTTTATTTTTTACGGTCTTTGACGTGCAACCTTGATCACTATTTTTTATCAGAATATAGTTATAATATTCTATATGTATAATTTTTATATTCTTAGACTAAATATTTTAAAAGCTATTATCGAAAAGTCTAACCGGATGGAGTAGTATACTTGCGGCAGGAAAAGTAAGTACATCGCTAAATATGGAAGAGGCTAAGACCATCTCCAACAGCTACCTCAAATCTTCATCCTCAAAATACTATTACAGTATCCCCTATCACTATTACAGCATCCTCTATCCCTAACACTGTAGCAGTACTGTATCATTGGATAGAAGATCTGTTGGAGATGGATGTCTAGTGCTACAGTATACCGCAAAACACTGTAGCACTAGAATCCTCAAATTTGGAGACTCCGTTGGAGATGGCCTAAGGCGCTAGGCAAAGGCTTAATCTCATTCCGATTGGGTCGGGTTCTTGGGTGAATAAACAATTGAATTCAACCTATTTTCAACGTCAACCATCCACAAGGATTGTGCAAGGAGCAATAAAAAACTACAGCCAAGGCACCAATCGAAGCACCAGGGAAGACAAATAACCAAGAACCACTTCATCGTAGCCCCAAGTCAGGCGATCCAATAACACGAAGATATATTACAATGATATCGAAGAACCAGCAACTCCCAAACAGGGAAGCGATATTAAACATGCAGTTTCAGAACACGATATAGAGTAAGCTGCCATACTTTAGCGCATTGCAATTACTGATCATACTAGAACACGTTCATATTTACCATCACCTGCAGACATGGAATCACAACCATCCTTCAAAACCCAAAAGTAGTGATCAACAGAGATGATAAATCAGTGTAGTCCCTTCTATGGTTCTACAGCTCTAATGCTGCTTCTTATCTTTCGATGGACCCTTCGGAATCTTTGATAGGCATTTCTCATCGAAGATGGCATAATACTTCTTCAGCTCGATCATGGCCTTCTCTCCAAAATCATCAATCTTATCCTCATACTTCTCGTACAGAACCGGCACAGTGTACAATACCATAAAGACTGCATCAGGGAAACCATAATTGGTGAATGTTGTTGAAATATGCATGCATCAAACAACTGTTAACAGCAAACAACAATTACCTATGTAGGACAGGGTAAGGAAATTGCAGCAGCTCCCAAGAACAGAAAGAATCCACAGTCCTGCAATCACCTGACAACAAAAAGAAACAGATTAAATGCATTCATCAAGAAATGCCCTTAATCAACAAAGTCTAAAGAAAATTAAATATATCCCATCAACATACAATAAGAAATTTCTTCAGGTCATGGCCTTGACCGATCAGCCTCAAGGTAGCAAACCCCCTGTTGATCTCATATCTCAGCGAACGTGCAATATTCACAGCCAGGTCCTCTTGGATCCTCACCTCAGGGATGTTAGGAGGAGACCTAAAGAACCATTGCAAATATGTTACATTCCACGCACAATGATAATCAACTACAGATCAACAATAAATCCTCGAGAAAAAAGTCCAAATGAATATTATCTTAGATGCAGCCATGCAGAACATTCATGCACATGCCACTCCAACATTTTAAGTTGGGTTAACCTGGCACTGTTAGCATAAATTAATCTAATCAAAGGTGAAGAACATCACAAGAATAAGGGATCCCACTAACTCACTTGTTGATGAAAGTGGACGCATTTGACCAGAGGAACAGGATGGCCAGTGTGAGGATGAGGCAATGGCATAGCAGAGTTAGGAGGTGGTAGTCCATGACCTCAAACAGCAGCCAGATGGCCGTGGCGCCTGCGAGCACCCCTCCAGAGATCCTCTTGTTCCTCCACAGAAACAGATCGGCAGCTGCAAGCATGATCACAAGAACATCAAAAGAAAGCCCCAAATAAACAAGTGAGAACAATGCTCGCTACTAAACAAACAAAGAATCTCAGGGTTTAACTGTTTAAGCGTCACGCATGCTGCAACATGGTTTACCCACTAGTCTGCTGCTGTTACAAGCTTATAGCATCACTCAATCGCTTCGATCCCCACCTAGAAGCAAATCCTACAGCGACAGACAGTAATCTGATCCCATCCTACTCGCATTATAGAGACGATGCCGCATAAATTTGACTCCAAACGACAGCGGATCGACAGTCGAGACGTTTTCCGCACGCTAAAGATCTTTCCCCAAAAGATTTGTCCACGCAGAAGAACAAATGCGGCCACAGATTAACAGTTCAACACCGCTCGGACAAGCAAAGCAAACCCCGATGCGCTGGGATCTATATGCTGAACAGGCAAACCCCCCAGTAGTGGAGATCGGAGAAGAGCGTTGAGGTCCGGGCTTACGCTTGCCGCCGCCGAGGACGGAGTGGACGGGCTTCTCGCGGCCGAAGAGGCGGTAGATCTTGGCCTTCACGGCGGACGCCGCCGACGACCGCTCGTCGTCCGAGCCCGACGACGACGAGGAGCCGCCCCCGCGGCCGTGGAGCTTGTCCGAGATCTTGTCCATCACTGACTCCTCCTTGTGCTGCTCCGCCATGGCTCGCGCTCCCTCCCACTCTCTCCCCCCTCCTCGCTCCAAATGCTTGTGCCGTACGAACAGCAGCGACAAGCTTTCTGCCTTCGCTTTTTCTCTTTCCGCCGTGTTTGGCTTCGATTTATGCGCGTCACGACGCCATCTCAGCCGTTGATTGGAACGCGGCGGGCCGTGTGATTCGACCTGCGTTAATCTAGCGCCATTTACTCGCGCAGTTAATTGTCAAACGTAACGCCGCGTGCTGCTCCACGGCAACGGAATTAATTCGGCGCACGCTGCCGGGCCCGCTCGTAAGCTCAACGTCCGCCCGCGCCGGGGTGGCGTCGTAGCGTCACGTTAGGGATGGCAATGGTATCCAATTATCCTTTTATCATGGATAAATACTCTAATAAAGTATGATATGTTTCGTAGTATCTATGTGTAGATATATTTGTGAGGAAAAAACTCTAGGTGATGTAGATACATTCGTGAGGAAAAAACTTCACGTGATGGGTAAATAGATATTATATAGATAAATCTTATCTATACTGTGTTACCTATTTAACTATCGGTTCATAGTTAGGCTCAATGTAACCTATCTGAACTCCGAGTAACCAACTCTATCAATAATTCAATCTATCGTCCATGCCTCACACCTCTCCTCAGCCTCCCTCATCTGGTCACCCCTTAAACCTCATCTCGCTACCCTCATTATGGCATCGCCACCAACAGGTATTACATATCTCTCTCACACAGATATACGCTGGGAACAACTAGGATTTAGCTCCTGGCGTCGATTGCCTCGACATTTCCAAGGAGCCCGAGTTCATGGAGCACCTCGAGGCCAATCCATGTGCAGGTTTGACTCAGTGCCTCAACATCTCTGTGAAGATGAGGATCATTGGGAACATTGGCACTACGAGTCGGTTGTGCTCCTGATGGCTAACACTGGCCATCAACCAGGCAACAGAGGTTTAATATAAGTTATTATTAACTTATTGATATATATGAACTAATTTTTAGTTCAGTCAGATTATATTTAAGTAGATACTTAAAAATTTATTCTCTATAATACTATTATAATATTTTTTAATACTATTAATGTGTCTGATCGACAAAAGTTATCGTATCACTGTGCCGACTACTGCTTTCTTGTTTTGCCGATCAGAACCAGCTGCATCGATCTATAGTAGGTACGACATCTAACGCTACATGGATACGGAAGGAGTGGGATGCCGGCAAAATTACGGACGGAAAAAAGGTCGTATCACTTTAGCTAGCGGATGACTATGGGCCTAAGGAAAGACGGAAAGTAATGAATGATAGTAAATAAGGTAGCTGTTGGAGATGAAAAAATAGAAGATGTTTTAATAGTGTTAGATGATGCTATAATAGTATTATAGAGGATAAATTTTTAAAGTATCTGCTGAAGATAGTCTTACAATATCTTATATTTTTCATCTTCAGTAACTACCTTATTTACTGTCTTATATTAATCTCATCGTGCCTCCGGACCCACCACTTACCACGGTGATGCCACCCCTCCGGACGATCGGCAATGTCGCCCGAGCGGCAAAATCGTTGTAGCGGCTGAAACAGACTCCACTGGAGCGCGTTGCAGGCTACCCGAGCGGTAAAATTGCTAGCAAAGTGATGCGGGCGTCCGTTTGCCGGCTCTGGTGCTGGCCTCTGTGCCGGATCCCAAATCCATGTCTAGTTTGCACATTATTTTTTGTTGTCGTCTAAGTTGTGCTAAAATTGGTTGTGGTCTCCTGAAGCGCATGTTGGGTCAGTAGTTGGGTGTAGTTGTACAACGTGTGCATCTGTTTGGCAGCCAAAAATGAGCATGCTCGGAGATAACGGGTATACGGTATATATTTGGCTATGTGCTTGTGAGTTTTCACGGATACGTCCACGGAAGATAAAACTGACAAGTATAGGTATGGAAAAGCAATATTCGCACAGGGCACAGGCTATGCCCAAGTGGCATCTTGTCAAGTCATCATGTCCTTCTCCGAGCCCGCCGGGGTGGAGATCGCGAGGACGACACGACAGCGTGGCGACGCATGGCGTGCCAGGACTTTCGCTCGCATCCGGTGCGACGGAGGGGTCGGGGTCGGGGGCGTGGCCAAGAAGATAGGGGCTCGTAGAGAGTCAGAAGCTTCTGGACGTCGAAGCGGTGTGGTGGGCTTGGCCGATTCTTGCGGGCCAAGTCCATCTTAGCTTAGCTTTTGTAGCTAAGTTAATGGAGTTGTCTTTTTTTAGCTTTTTCTAAAAAGCTGTATTTTTAGCTGGTTTAAAAAGTTATTTTTTAAAATAGATTATTTATTTTTACAATACATTTTTACCTTCTTAGTACGTAGTATTTTAGAAAAACGTCTCTTAACGAGTTTTTAATCGTTAGTTTATTTTTGAGACTTAGCTTCTTAAAAACTACTTCTTCAGAATCTCATTTATTCTAGCTTCTGACTTTTAGCAGTAGCAGAAATAAAACTAAAAACAGAAAACAAATATGGTCTAAGATAGTGACTATTTCCTCCCTGCCGGTTCTTGTAGGCTAAGCAAAAGAAGTCTTTCTGAACTTTTGAACGGTTAAGCAGCGTGAGTACTCCGGCACAAACATGATGATCAAATTGCAAGAAAAGAAAATCATGAAACGGCTAACTCAAAACTGTCTCAGTGGCTCCACACTTGATTCTAGTAGGTCGGCTTCAGAAAAACGCTAAAATTATCATCCAAGAAATGGAACTCACACCTGGTTCCGTCTTTGTCATTTTGAGCTACTCAAGGGTCTAAGTAAGTTCATAAACAGCACAAAAAGGAAGTATCCATATGGACTTGGTGATCAAGGGATAAGATTTTGGATCCTCTCTTTCTGTTACCGGACATTCAAACTTGCTAAGCGTCTCGTTCCACCGTCCAAAATGCCCCGAAAGATCCATGATAATCTCAACAGTACTAACATTTTGGACTTGGAAGAACTTTTTTTATAAATATAATATACATATAAACTTTGTTCATGCACTGAAGTCGTTGTAGTATAGTGGTGAGTATTCCCGCCTGTCACGCGGGTGACCCGGGTTCGATCCCCGGCAACGGCGAATTATTTTTGTTGTTTTCCTATTTCTATTTCTCCTGCAGACCAGCTTTTGTCCATTTTGAGAGGTCAGCTTTTTGCTATTGAGGAACACCTCTAAAGTATTGGTACATTAGATACGGTATGGAGCCAAAAGCCCATCTCCACCGTTTTCCATCGAGTGCCACGAAAGCAAATTTCATTTCTACAAGCTCTACTTCATCTCTGCTTCGTCATTTATATTGACTTCGATGCAATCTTACTCCGACTATAATTAGTCCTGCTGCATTTCAAATCAACGTGATATGTGGCAACAAAGTGTCTATTCCAATTGTACCTGGCTCCTAGTCGGCATGTGTGGTCCACCACCTAGAGTAAGCGGCGGCTCCACCCCATCCCAACCCATGACACATTTTTTTTTAACATGGAAACCCCATTTCTATTACCATGTAATAGAACGTAATATATTTGTTTAGACTTACCTGGCACAAAGAAAGAATATAACGAGAGACCAAAAACATTTATCAGCACATCACACTATGCTAAGTATTACGCAACAACTAGCTATCGAACTATCATAAAAGTTTAAACTGAGCATCCAAGTCCACCATCATTTAAGGGGAACAAAAGAACAACAAAAAGGACTTCAATTGTTCGTGTCTTTATCATCATTAGGATTCAAATCATCCTCATCGTCAAGAGCATCAGAGATGGTCACACCGGTGCTAGGTAAAGCCCTCGGATATGAAGATTGATGTTGTTGAGGGGCAAGAATGTTAATCATAGTAGTTAACAGACCTTGAGGGTCTTTCATCAACTCCTTGTCCATGCCCTTTAGAAGATCTGCAAAGATTTTTAAAAAAGAGCAAACATGAAAGATAATTTCATTCGGATCACGAATAAACCTTTTCTCAAAACAAGCACTATTTCTAGCTTTCCAGATAGCTACAAGACTAGGCGCATGGAAAACTTTTACCTGTGACAAAAAAAGAATGTATCCAATTATAATATTAATGCGTTGTGTTTGGAATTGAATTAGCACCAAGAACAAAGCAACAAAACCCCACACATATTTAGCTATAGGGCACAGAAAGAATAAATGGGCACAAGATTCTTGCTAAGTATAAAAATAACAAGAACCGTCCTACAATATATTTTCCTTTGATCATATTATCTTTAGTAAGAAGGGTCTGTTTTCTAACAACCAAAGGAAAATCTTAATCTCGAGAGGAATTTTTGCTTTGCAGATATAGAGAACCTCTCATCAACCATTTATATATAGATTTAACCGTGAAACAACCACTTTTTTCAAAAGACCAGAAAACTAAAACTTCAGAATCATTCAAAGTAATTTGTGCAACAAGGTTATGGACAAATCTCTAGTGAGAATGAAGTTTAGTATTCATCCATCTTCTAAAAGATAGATTCCAACATTTATCACGAGCATTCCTAACCAAAATGCCAACATCCATACATATCCTATATAAAACTTAAAAAATAACATATAAAGATTTGTAAGTCACCCAAACATCTTCCTAAAATCTCCTATTCCTACATAGGACACACTTGAGAGCTCAAGCCCTCAAGCCCCTCTACAATTTTTTAAAGAGGAATAAGAAGAGAAGATATGAGAAAAAAGAAAAAAATAGGAAAAGAAGAAGAAAAGACCCTACTTCTTAAATCCGTCACTGTCTAAAGTCAACAATGCCGCGCGACCTCGCCGGCTAGCGGCTACCACGACTTTCGAAGGAAAACACTCGCATTTCCCTCCCACCAGCAGCCCACCAGCCGCACGGCCCGCATCAGTCATCACTGCCACCATCCGCCAGTCCGTGCGCCGGCTGGAGTCGCATTGTCAACGACGGCCCAACGCGCATTGATCCGTGGCCTCCCACATTCCCCAGCAGAGAGAGGAGCAGAAACCTCACGCGTTCCCCGCCGTCTCCCACTCCGCTCCCACACCCAGGCGCGCGGCAAGGCAGACGCATCAAAACACACAGCAGCACGGCAGCGCGTCCAGTGCCCCGCCATAACTCCGGTTCCCCTTCTCGGCTTCTCCTCCTTCCCCGGCAGTTAATGCCGCCAACCACCAGATCCAGCCCCCCGGAAACAAATACCCTCTTCCCGTTCTGCCCCTCCCCCCCCCGCGCATCATGCCATTCCGCCCCACGATCATACCCCCGCCGCTGCCGCCGACGAGGGGGATTGAGCCATGTCCATCCTCGACCCGCTCGCATCGCTCGGGCTCGGGTACGCCATCGCCATCGCGCTCGGCGTCCTCGTGCTCCTCGCGTCGGTGCTACTGGCATCCTACTTCTGCCTCCGCCGCGGGGCCGGCGAGGGGTTCGGCGGCGGCAACAGCTCCGCGCGGCACGCCGTCTCCTCCGCCTCCAGCTCGGGGCACATATCCATCACCGTGCCCCGCGTCGTCTTCGTGGCGGACGACTACGACTCCCCGGGTTCCTCCTCCCGCGGCGCCGCCGCCGCGGCCTCGCCCGTCGGCCTCGACCCCGCCGCCATCGCTTCGTACCCGAGGGTGCCCTTCTCCAGGGCCGCGGCGGGGGCGGACGCCGAGGCCGCGTGCTCGATCTGCCTCAGCGAGTACAGGGAGGGCGAGATGCTGCGGGCGATGCCCGAGTGCAGGCACAGATTCCACCTCACGTGCCTCGACGCGTGGCTGCGGCGGAGCGCGTCGTGCCCCGTCTGCCGGTCCTCGCCCATCCCCACCCCCGTCTCCACCCCGCTCTCCACCCCACTCTCGGAGCTCGTCCCGCTGTCGCAGTACGCTGCCGACCGTCGCCGGAGCAGGTGACGGGGATTGTCATTTCACATTCTTCATTCTTTTCGTTTTAATCCCGTTTGCTGCTGTTTATCAACGATGGGATGCGGTGCTGGTTGTTGCATTGGTCGGGACAGGTTTGGGTGATCCATCGGTGATGCTTAGCGTATTCAATCTGGGCTAGAACTGCCATAACATGGAGAAAGTTTTGCTTGGTAGCAGCACATTGTTGGACTAAGGCAGGCAATCAGTGTACATACATTGTTCTTCCATTCTAATATAGCTTCTATCAAGTGAAGTTACCTGTGTCCTATAGTTCTATGTGCAAGATCAATCTCGAATCATCTTATTCCATTCATATGAATTATATATTGCAATGTACATGTATGGTGGCTACGGGCTACCTTACTTTGGTAGCAAGAACATGAAAGAAAACCTCCCTTTTCTCACAAATGTAGGGATATTTCTCTGTACGTAAGCTACTAGCATCTAAAAGGAAGCTCCTTATTGTAAGGGAAGGATGAGCATTCTTCAATAGAGCTCATTATTGAGATATTTCTGGGTCTTAGATACTTGTGACTCCTTCATGACTGATAATTTGGAGCGTTGAATCTTGCAGTCACGATGAATTAGCGTTCAACAAGATCGGTTATTTAACTTTGAGGAAAGTAATCAAATTTGAGATAATTTTTATGTACAGATTACTGCCTAAACTTCCGATTGTAACTATGCCCTTCTATTTCAAGCATACTATGCTATTTATTACAAAAAACTTCGTTTTTCTATCTTAAATTGCTACTATAATTTACTTCATGCTATTGATTAGTCTGAATTCTCAAATGCTATCCTGGTAGGTTGAACTAGTCATTTCTCTATGGTCTTTAGATTTCTGGCTAAACGTTTTCATTCTGTATACGAATTTTGCTCCTTTCTCTTCGCTGTTGGTTTCCAAGATGTTTCAGTAAACCAACTGCGATAGCTGATATCATGACCCGTCAAGGCGTCAAGTGAGTATGTATGTTATACCTAATTTTGGGTTTTTAAGGGAAGTTACATATAGAAGGCAAGATGTTGTCATGCTAGTGAACTAAGATGATGACCTCCCACAATTCCGTTGCTAGTTGCAGCCTTGGACAACTACCAAACGAATAATGAACCTAGCCTTGTACTCTAGTACAATGATTAGTTGGTGTTGAAGTCATCTTCTTGTGACTCTTCATTTTTCATCTAGCTCTATTATTGTTGTGATCAGTTTGATCAGGGAAGCCTCTGTATTCATTTTGTGTTACCTGTTACTCGGTTTTTCATTTCTACAGGTTTAATGATGCATTCGTAGCACCCATTTTTCTGTTGTTTGAAGAAACAAGCTTCTTTGCATAGTTGCTACATGTTCATTCGCTACCGTCAAGTGCTGTTTCTTAACTCTTCCTCTGCCAGTGCTAGGTTTCCACTTTAGAGTGCCTCTTAAGATGATCTTGTACCCAGTTACCCACAGTTGTATGAAAGCAGCAATTTAGACAATAACAGCAGTTACCGATATTGCACACAAGGTACATGGATTTAGATGAACAGACTTCATCTGAAATGAAACTGTATCCGTGACTCCGTGTACCATGGAGTCCGTTTATCCCTTTCCGACTTAGCCTTCAGCTACGTTTCATTGTCTTTTTCGAAACTCGGCTACTTATTCATTGTCAGTAACAACTCATGTGCATTGCGCGCCGGAAAAAAAAAAAGGGATCGGGATTAGGAATTAGCTAACCCTAGCCTCTGATGCCATATTACCTCAACTGAAATTGTGATAAGATAGATCATCCAATTGGCTTGATGCCAATATATATAAAGTCCTCATAGGCCTAGAGTATATGTGCCTAGATATATATACGTAACAATTCCCAGGTGCAAGCTATCTGGTTATAAATTTGCAGCACCATAGTTTAAGCATGGAAACGTAACATATATAGTATTTTACAACCTAAATAAACAATCTAGAACCGATCTAAAAAAAGGGAGAGTAAGACAAACCGAACAAGAAAAGCAACCTCAAAACAATATGTAATTGACCCGCCACTCAACTAATCAGCTCACAGTGACACATCTGCGACACAGTTCACGCCCTTGCTCTGCACGGTGGACGCAACCCCTGACACCAGCGCGGCGGCCACGCCCCCTACCTCGATGACGATGGAGCAGTTCAACCTGATCTCGACGCCCTTTTTGATGATTCCCAGCACCTTGACCGTCCCGTTGATCGTCGTGTAGGTGTCGAGGTCGTACTCCTGCCCGAACACCAGGCCGGTGCCGTTCATAGCATGCGCGAGCCGGTCGCCGAGCAGGTCGAGCGTGACGTTCATGCGCGTGGTCCGGTCGGCGCCGACGCTGCCGGCGGGCGCGTACGCCACGCTGACCGTCTTTCCCCTGTAGTAGACGTCCGTCTCGCTCTGCGAGAACCTGAAAGCCGCGGCGTTCGGGTTCTTGAGCGAGACGTCGGCGGTGAGCGTGGCGTTGGCGGCTACGGGGCTCGCGAGCCCCGACCCGGGCCCGGCGCTGATGGCCGTGAGCCAGACGGCGTTTATAGTCAGCCTGGGCGCCTTGACCTTGAACACGGTGAGCGCCAGCACCAGGATGAGGAGGCCCACGACGACCACGGTGGTCACGCAGCAGCCGCCGCAGCAGAGCACGCACCGGCGCTTCCGGAGGTACTGCATGGAGCGCCACCCGGTCGCCGCCTGCGCCTCCGCCTCCGCGTCGTGTGACGCCGGGTAGACCGTCGGGGAAGGTAGCGCGAGGGGCCTCGCCGGCTCGTTCTTGTCCTCCGGTGCCACTGCGCTCCTCGACGGCCCGGCGGTCGCCATGGAGGGACAGGAAAGGCCACACGCTATGCCACCACGATCCACGAACACCGCTGCTTTGTTAAGTACGCGTTGGTGAGAGGAATTCTTTGACACTGAACACTACGGGTCTTGGTCTCATACGCGGGGTTTTGGAGAAGCCGCTGTTAGGCTTTTGTGACACGCTTGACTTAACCTGGCAGGGCTCACTAGTCTCAGTTGCCGGTTAAACTGCGCTGTTGAGACGAGCGATGTCATGCAACAATTGCTGGGTTTGGCACTTTGGCTTCACCTGTCCCTGGAAAAACATGTCAAGCAATTGTCATTAAATGTGTTTGTATTGTTTGAACACGAAAATTCTGTTAGGCATACGGACATATGTCTTATTAGAATCGTTTATTTGCGTTAATATTCGGGTTGGAGTCATATGTTAAAAATTATAGGATAAATAAAAGAATCAACAGATGGATGGAGTTGCATTTCCCGGTTTTGTGTTGATCGTATTTGAATATTAAGTCCTGCGAAATGGATTGACATACTGACGACTTTGCTCGTATTTGGATATTAAGTCCTGCGAAATGGATCGACATCTCTGATTTGTTGGAATCTCTAGTTTCTCGTGGAATAAGTGTGTTATGGAAAACATTTTCACATGTTGGGAACCAACCATCAAATCATCTAAAGTCTGCGTAGAAAGAAAACCATGTGTCTTTTGTCTACATCTCCATTTTGCATGAGGTTTCTAGATGCTTGAATTTTTCGTTTGTGAGTGAATCTATCAATCTTGGACTTTGGTCTATGCCACATTGTTTTGAAGTTTTGAACCCCGGCGGCTGGCCCGGCCACCTTTCTTCTAGAATGGGTTTTTTGATGTCATCACGAAAACATGAGCGTGTACCGGGAAGATTGGAAAAGAACGTGTGAGACATATTGCGAAGCAAAACGCGGTGCAATTGACCGTGGATCGGCGAAACTTTGGCCACAATAAGCTGTTCGTTTGAATGGAGATTGGTTAATTCAAAGTGGTTAATCGGAGTTGACATTCAACGCTCGATTTGGAATGTTCTGATTGGCCCTCGGCACTATGAAGTGGGAGAAAGGGCAGCTTCTTGGCCTCTCGCTGCCGCCGCTTCTTCTTCTTCGTGTTTTTTTACTTTAACTAAGTGATAGCTTCGTTAGTAAAGCCTATAGTTAAAAGGTTGTTTATCTAGACTTGAACTTAGTGCTCATAAAAATAAATATCTTCTTGAGAACTAGTTCCAAATAAATTTTCTGACTAGCTAGGTTCGGTACTCCTCTACTTTAAGACGAAGCTAGATAATACAGTATCTTCTTCCTATAGTCGAGTTTCTTTTCATGCTATTTTGACAAAGCCTCAACGTATGTGAAAAGCGTGGACGTGTAGTTTGCTACTTGTTATTACCTTCATTCTCAAATAAATATTATTTTAGAGTACGTGTAGTCAAACTTAAAAAAATTATCTATTAATACACACAAAATGCCGGGATAAAAATTTTCATAGTGTTGTTGCGATGGCCTTTGTCCTTCGAAAATTTTCCATTTCTCAATTTCCATAATTCTCACACCGCTATGATGAAAATCTCTATGAAGAAAGGTTGTTGGAGATCCTCTTTGCAGCAATGATTCTTCTATGTATTTCTGGTGCACTCGGCCATTGTATATGTTGCTTTTGCCAGCATTGCCTGCTGAACTGACATTCAAAAAATAAGTGATCTCTTGTTTCCTCGGTATTGTCATTTACATAGTACATAATAGCATTGTGCTGAAATCTTGGAATTGTCGATGATTGCGTTGTCTTAAAGATATTTCTCGTGTTCAACCGATCAACTAGTAGCAACCACATGAAGAACTTTAGCCTTTGGCATACATTTTGACTTCAAGATCCAAGTTAATGGTGTCTTTTCCAGAATCTTAATATGTTCACATATTATTCTTGGCCCACATCTAGGCCCTTGAGAAAATCCTATCTGATATTGAAACATAATTTTTAGCTCAAACAATTACTTTTACAATGAGAAAAAAAAGGATCAATTTCATTATACACAGTGTGTACAATAAAAATTGTCTTTTTCTTTCATTTTAAATATCATATTTTCTTTTTAAGACCTAGATAATAGTATTCTCTACACCACCAAATGTTTTCAAAAAATTTCAGACTATTTTGATAGTGTTTTGAATTTTGAGGGCAATGGAACATAATATTTTTTGATGTTTTAACCCGTCGCCCTTTGGAAAGGTGACATATTTATTTTTTAACTTATCGCTGGTTGGATGTCCGACAGACGCCTTTTGTCTTTCTAACATGAGATAATAGCCTATTTTTATAATTTTTTCAAATGAATAGCTATTAACTGGCGACATGTTTGTTTTTAAAATCTTATCGCCCGTTGGATGGGTGATAGGTGGCTGTCACCTTTCTAACAGGCGACAATAGCCTATTTTTACAATTGTTTCAAACGAATGGCTATTTTGTATTTTTTTTATTTTTGAAATATAAAAATAAAAAAGCTCGCCTTGAAACATCTTTGGGCTTTGCCTCGACTACTAGCCCGTGTTCCCCCCTCCTGCCGATCTATCCTTGTTCTCTCTAGTTTCATTTAGGAACAGCCCATATGCTATTAGGGGACAGAATCTGTAAAACAGATAAATATTCGAAGCAGGCTGAACGGCCCAATTAATCTCCTGAAAAATGCGCAGAAACAGTTACCACACTCTAGCCACCACTCCACTGGAACACCAGTGCGCACAGGAGAACGTGACCACCCCCAACCCAGAGAATTCGTAAAGGATCCTCTGACGGGAGGAACATGGGTGAACAGTATTTATGATTTTGCTGCGATGTGAACTGTGGGATCGAAAATGAGCCGGCAAGATTCTGGTACAGTCCTACTCGTCATAAAATCAAGGGAAAACTGCAAAAAAAACCCCAAAAGTCACTTGGATTTTGACTTTCCCCCCAAAAGTTGTTTTGTTGCAAAAAGCCCCCCAAAAGTTTGACTTTGTTGAAAAAACCTCCTAAAAATTCAAAAAAATAAAAAAATCATTAAAAAAATTCTAAAAAAAACTAGAGACAATTCTAAGACCTTATGTGAAATTTGTTTTCAAAAATAATATCCTTTGCATCATATTTCATGGAGAGGAAGTTTGGAAAAAAAGAAAAATGTGTAGCTCATTTATTAACTCATGTTATTTTAACTTTGTCATGTCTACCATTATTTTTCCTACACAAATAATTGTTTAAGTAAACTAATAAAAGTGGTTTCACTAATTTTGGGGGTGTAATGGATTAGTTATGAATTAATCTATCTGCAACCCATTTACTGAATCCTGCACGTTACAATAACTATTTCAAGATTTCATGTATTTTTACAAGATAGAGAATCATGTAAGAAGACTAAAAAATTTTGTTTCATGATTTTTGGATTAGTAAATAATTAACTATGCATTTAACTCGAATTAATAAATGAGTTACACATTTTTCTTTTTTTTCAAACTTACTCTCCATGAAATATGATGCAAAGGATATTATTTTTGAAAACAAATTTCACAGAAGGTCTTATAATTGTCTCTAGTTTTTTTTAGAATTTTTTAATGATTTTTTTATTTTTTTGAATTTTTAGGGGGTTTTTTGCAACAAAGTCAAACTTTTGGGGGGCTTTTTGCAACAAAACAACTTTTGGGGGGGAAAGTCAAAATCCAAGTGACTTTTGGGGGGGTTTTTGCAGTTTTCCCTAAAATCAATACAATGCTCGTGCACAGTATCCAAATAAAAATACGTTTATCGTCTCAAAACACTGTTCGCCCGTGTCTTTTCTCCTTCACATACTAAGACTATCCCAACCTGATTCTAGTTAGGGTATAGAATCTATTTATGATAGAATTTTTGTTTATTTTAGTATTTTAATAATTTTTTTACAGTTTTTATTTTGTTTATTTCAGTGTTTCAATGATTTTTCTTTACGGTTTGAAAGGATTTTTAAAATTATTTCTTTTAAAACATATCTCTCTATTTTTTTATTAATCTTTTTAATAGAAGCTGTTAGGAATAAAAGAAAATAAAAATAATATAAACGAAAAAAAGAATTAAGAAGAAAACTAAATAAAGAGAATACGGTTAAGAAGGTCTAAGATCCGTGGCTATTCACCTCCTCGGCTTGTCCGCATCGCCGTCGCGGATGGAGCCCAATCCCAATCCCACCCCGACGGTGGTGCTGCACGTCTGCCTCGGCGTGGGCCACCTCATCCCCATGGTGGAGCTCGCCAAGCTGCTCCTCCGCCGCGGCCTCGCCGTCGTCGTCGCCGCCAACCCCGCCGTCTCCTTCCATCACCTCCCGCCCCCGGACTACCCCGCCCCGGACCCCTTCCTCCGGATGCTCGACGCGCTCCGCCTCACCGTGCTCGCCCTTGACGCCTTCCTCTGCTCCCTCCCCTCCCCGGATGGCATTTTAAGAGTTCTTGACGGATTTGAAGCTCCCCGAATGATCAAGCACAGAAGGGGAGGATCATGGTTGTATATTGGAAGGTGACATGTTTAAGGTCAGCGTCAATTCCACCTCTGAACTCTTTCAAGGAGACAGCAGCATGGCTATGATTTGTGAGAGTTTGACAGATTATCTGCTTCGGGATTTAGTATCTGTTTAACAGGGCTTCGGCTCTCAGCTCGCAAATCTTGAGTTTATAGGTTAAAATAAAGTTGTTTAAGTCTATATTTTAGGACTAAAATGAGAACATAAATAGATCATCCGAACATCTTTTGGTGTACTTATAGCTTCATAAATTTCTGTAGCTATCAAACATATCCTTATACTTAGAAACATATGTTGTACCTGTGCTTCCCAGCTGAGGCTAAGGAAAACTGTAAGATTTCCTCAGGAGCTTGTTCTTTCATAAATCACAATATGCTCCTGAACACTGATACAATGATCGGTGAATCGGTTTAGAAAATAAAGAATTGGCAGTCTCAGTGAGCTCTTGCGTTTAGCACGTCAGTGGCTCATTGCTCGATGACTTTACCCAACTAACTGGCCCAATTTTACTCACCCGATTGAGTTTTAGGATTCCCCAACTGGTATACAACACATGCAAAATTTCATTTATTTATGTTGATGACAAAATTTGGGATATTGTCACCTCAAGTAATCGCCAACTTCTATAAATCCTTAGCATCATTTCGGAGTTCATCTGCTGTGCACCTCGATCACTTGCATTCTCCATTTTCAGAGCTGCTCGTCTTCTCCAAATCTCTCAAGAACTCGGCGAACGCCACCTCAGAAGACCCGCCTTCCTTGATAGCCTCCAATGCCTTCTCCCTCGCCACCGCGAGCCTCTCCCTAAGCATCTTCCCCTCCTCAGTCTCCATCACCAGCCTCACCTTCGCGTCCACCTCCTCAGCCTTCACAAACTCCTCGTATCCCTCGAGCGCCACCGCAATCTTCATCTCCTCCACCATGAACACCTTGTTTAGCCCTTGCTCCGCGTACAGCGGCCAGCATATCATCGGAAGCCCGGACATGATCGCCTCGAGCGCGGAGTTCCACCCGCAGTGCGTCACGAATGCGCCGACCGCCTCGTGCTGCACCACCTCTGCCTGTGGCACCCAGTTCTTCACCACCATGCCCCTGTCTCTCGTCCTCTCCAGGAACCCCGCCGGAAGCAGCCGCTCCAAGTCCGGTTCAGGGAACTGACTCTGCTCCTCGGGCGGGCTCCTCGCAGCCCACAGGAACCGGTGCCCGGAGCTCTCTAACCCGCAGGCGATCTCCTGCAATTGCGCGGCCGAGAAGGCGCCCTTGCTGCCGAAGCAGAGGAACACGACGCTCCGCTTGGGCTGTGCGTCCAGCCACGCGAGGCAACCGTGCCTCTCGCCGATGCCGTTATTTCCCTTGTTGCCGTCGTTGACCAGCGGCCCGATGCAGTAGACTCTCGGTGTCGGACGGCCGGGCACGCAGACGCCGTCCTCGAGCGCTATCAGGGCCCTGGGCTCCAACCAGTCGAAGCTGTTCACCAGCACGCCCCTCGCCTCCGGGATTCGCTTGAACTGGTACAGCCGGACCTTGGTCGGGTCGCTCTCCTTGTCCTGCACCGTAAGCGGCATGTCCAGCGCGCGGATCGGCGGCATGCCCGGGAAGCGCACGAGCGCCTTCCCCATCTCCCTGAATGACGGCACGGTGGGGTAGTAGTACGGCATGTTGAGGAACACGGCGAGGTCCCCAGCCGCGGAGGCGAAGAAGAAGTAGGCGGGGACGCCGAGCTCGGTCGCGACGTCGAGCGCGTCGATGCAGAACATGTCGAGCAGGAGCGCGTCGACGGCCGGTAGTGAGCGCAGGAAGTCCCGGAGCGCGGGATTGGCGAGCCGGAGCGTGTCCAGGCTGCACTTCACCGGGTGCGCGCCGAGGTCGGGGCTGGCCGGGGCCGGCAGGAGGCGGAACGCGATGGCAGGGTTGGCGGCGGCGAGGCGCGACACCGCGTCAGCCGACACGGCGTCGGTGTCGGGCGGGTCCACGACGGCGATGACCACGCCCTGGCCGTGGCGCAGGAGGTGCTTGGCCAGCTCCACCATGGGGATCAGGTGCCCCACGCCCAGCGACGGGTAGAGCACGAACGTCTTCTTCCCCATGGATCGAAGCCTCCCTCCGAGCCTTCAATTCCAGCTTCCAGCTGCCCCGGAATGGGACCTGCACAGCGGAAACTGCACGCAATGGATGAGCGCTCTCGGGGTTCTAATTGGAATCGTTTGGGAACCGACAGCTGCGCGCATAAATACTCGGAGAAATTGATGGCGCACCGCTGACGCGAGTGGATCGTACTAGACGCGCCAGTATATTTATATCCCAGTTTCCGACCAGTTTCGCTTAGCCTCTGCTTTCCCGGAAAAGTGGGGCGGGGGGACGCTTTTGTGTTTAGACCTTTCACCCGTCCGAATGGGCGAATGGCCGTAGCCGGCGGCCGACGTCCAAGAAAATCCGCGTGGCTGTTTCGTGTGCGATGACGAAACTAACAGGCCTGTTTCGCCGTGCGCCTCACGTCACTAGTGAGCTGGGTAGCAGTAGCTCAGGGGCGGATCTGTGGTGGACTGGTGGGGCTGGTTGGGCTCAAGGTCCCTCCCTACCTCAATAAATCTTCTCTTCAATCTTTTACAAAGAGAATAGAAGAGGATGTGGTAAGGGAGGAAAATGAAGAAGAAGAGTAACCCGTATTTGCTTCTCTCTTTGTATCGGTCACTGCTGTAGCTTGCACGTGAATCAGAGGTCCCCACATGGTCCCATGCACCTCCTGCAAATGGTCCAATTGAAAGGTTTTAATGACCTGGATTATGAGTGTAACTAGGGGAGGTTATGTAGCTGTCAAGGTAAATGATAATATTAGCCTATATTTCTCAACTTTTAAAGATCTTAGGGGAGGTTTTTTTTAAAAAACAAAATGACAGGAGAGCTACCAATTATATTAAAACTAGTTTAATACTCGTGCATTGCAACAGACGTAATTTTTTTTTCACAAGATAATATTATTAATTAGATGAAGCACCCGCAAAACAACTAAAAGGTGCATGCCAGACTCGTGTAGCTACGACCTAACGGGAGCACAATGATTCACACAACATCACCAATCTCTAACAACTATCCTGGATATAAGCCTATAGCATCCTCAGTCACGGCAACAAGACAATATATTATCAGCAAATCACATATAACAGTACCATACTGATGACATTACAAAATCTGCACCACCTTCAAGTAACCAGCAACAAAGATGATCAACCACGTTGTAACCTCAATCCCTCAGTTGACACAGAACAGGGACATCATCAAGCTACAAGAGGTACCACCAGCCAAGCTAGCTACAATCAGCCATCATTATGGAAAGTAACTTAGCTATAATCATTCACATCTGCTAGGAAAGGAATAACAGAAAGACCAATCACTATACCAATCATTCAGCAAAAATAAGTATTAGCAAGAGGCATCACCAACAATAAATAAACTTTCTCTCAACAGGGAGGGACCAAGTCTAACTATGACCAAATTTATACCAAACATCACCAGGTTCACATATTATTACTTATAGCAAACGTCACCAAGCTTAAATAAGCATACCTCTCCCACATCTATTTTGAGCACGTGCAGCTGGAGCCCACCCAATTGGCACTGTCCTGCACACAATGACACCAAAATTCTTTATATAGACATGAAAACATGCACCACTGAAATAAACTGTAGCAATCACATTCCTTAGAGAGTAAATAAAAAGCATCTGACCAGTACAGTTACATGAGTAAGCCCATAGAAAAAAAGTAGCCTATAAATATAGACCGGTAATTTATTTATTTATTTTTTTAACATGGTGAACCTCGGGAATATTACCATGTCAAAAACAATGCATGAGCCTAGGCTTATTTACATGCATACCTCAACAAAAAACAAAAAAAAGTTGATTGAGCGTGCTTTAATCTGAATAAGAGTACAATGTTAATCCAAACCATGTGGCAATCGCATAAACAGTTTTATTTATACTAAAGGGTTGACCAGTCTATAACTGAACTCTTATGTTTTTAGTTCTGAAGCCACACGTCAATTACAAACCTGTTAGCACCATAGAGGAAGAAAATAGACATGAAACTAAAAAAATCATATGCGGACTATAAAGATCAGGCATAGTTTGCTTATGTCAGGATATTTAAAATGAATTAAGACAATTGCATCAAGTAAGATAGGGAGCCAACAGTCATTTTCAGAAACATGTTAAAGTAGACATATCGATAATCTATAAGCAACATGTTAACACCCAAACTAATTATAAGGAGAGCCAAAAATACTACAGACTGTACAAATATTTATGTGAGGGATAAATTTGGGAAACATGTTACATCCAAAAATATAAAAGAGCGGTGCAGATCAAAATATTGGATGGTGGATTCAAAACAAAGCATTCAAATAGAAGCAGGACTCAGCGCATCTCAGATCTGGAGATGATCACCCAACTGTCCACTAACCTGCAACACATTCAAATAGAATTTTTCTTATATTGTTTCAGGATATTCAGATTCAAAACTAAAAATATTTTGCTTTGCTTATATTATTATGGAGCACAGAGCTACAGCATACAAATATCCTTTTGTTACTACTGCACAATGGGGCAATTAATTTTTAGAAGAGCGGTACTAATGACATTTTCATCTTTGGTTGACCATATGTATTATATGTA